>NC_140591.1:1260637716-1261237716 GCF_964204655.1 Triturus cristatus | reverse complement strand
TCCAGGTCTTTGAGGCAGCGGCATGTGCATCTGGACTCGGAGTTCGGTGGTAATCCATCTGGCTTTATAGGCGTGTGTATTATTGTTCTTCTTGAGGGGGGCTATGGTGTTAGCGCTGTCGGAGATCCATCTGTGCAGGGTTCGGGCTGCAGTGTTGGGGTCGTCTTCCGCGGTGGTTGGAGTAGAGTTGCTGAGGAGGTAAGCTGGTCGTATGTGATTTTGGTCGTTTCTTCGTGGGAGTAGGTGCTGCGGTCTGTGGGTGTTCTGAAGGTGAAGTGAATGCATCGATGGTCTGTCCACGGGAGTTCGGTGGCGTGGCGGAAAGTGCTGGGAGTTTCCGGATGTGATTGTGAGGAGTGGGTCGAGGGTCTGTCTTGCGGAGTGCGTGGGTTCGGTCACGATCTGGCAGAGTGCAATGTTGTGGAGGTGTTGGGGTCTAGTTGGTTGTCTAGGTGGAAGTTGAGGTCTCCCAGCAGGGTGTAGTTGGTGATGCGATGGCTTGTGGGGAGATGTCCGTGATAGAGTTGGTGAAAGGTCCGAGGGTCGGTAGACGAGGGTTCCTCGGAGGGTGGTGGTAGGGCTGGCCTA
The DNA here is from genome assembly GCF_964204655.1 of Triturus cristatus. NCBI lineage: Eukaryota > Metazoa > Chordata > Amphibia > Caudata > Salamandridae > Triturus > Triturus cristatus. Next base: position 1,261,237,128 of record NC_140591.1, on the reverse strand, counting down.
TATCTTGAAGTGTAGATGTTCCATCAGGTCTGTGGGCTCATCGGGGAGTGTGCTCAGACGGAGGGTGGATTTGTGCACGATGGAGATTCCTCCTACCGGGCAGGTGGGGCGGTCCTTCCGGGAGATCTTGTATCCTTGGGGGATGGCAATAGCGATGTCTGGTTCAGAGGTGGTGTTGGTCCAGGTTTCGGTGAAAAATGCTACGTCCGGGGTGGTGCTGTCAAGGAGGTCCCAGATTTCGTTGGTGTGTTTGTGGAGTGATCGGACGTTGAGGAGGATGCACTGCAGGGTCTTCGGTTCGGTTGTGTTCTTACGGGTGGGTTGTGCTCGGCATGTGTTCCTGGGGATGCTGCAGGGGTGCTGGCAACGTTGGCAGCTGAAGGGTCCGTGGGTGTCGGCTGGTGATGCTAGCTTGCAGTTGTTGTTGCAGCCTGGGTTGAGTGCGTGGAGTACCGCTGGGTTGTAGCGTTGGCGGTGCAGTGGTCCAGGGCTCCTGGAGCTGGTCGCGGTCTAGCGCAGACAGGCTTGCCTTTGGCATGCCTTCAGAGCGGCCGCCATTAAGTGGGGGTCGGGTAGGGCTGGACAGCAGGGAGGCGGGAGCTGGGAGGGGAACTGGCTCGGGCTGGTCGTGCTTGGGGGGGGGGGCCGCGAGTGCAGTAGCGACGGGAAAAAACGGGGGAAATCAAGCAATAGAGGAAGAAAGTAAAGAGTAAAACAGGCTAAAAAAACCCGAAAAAGATCTGAAGAGTAGAAGGGTGAGAAGAATAGAGGGTGAAAACGGAGCAGAAAGCAGCAGAAGAGTGAAAGGGTGAAAAGAGCTAAAGGGAGAAAAACAGAGCAGAAGAGGCAGAAAGCGGAGGGAGAGAAAGGATGAGGCGCAGGTATAACCTGCGGGTGGAGGAGGGCCTCGAACACCAAACACTACGGGAGTGCAGGGGCTCAGATGAGGCCTCACTTATTGGTGGAGCTGCGAGGGTGGGAGAGCAATTTCACTGACATAAGCCCTTTTATACCCTAAGAAAGGGGTGAGGACGACTAAGGGGTCCGTCCCAAGGGTCTGGACAGAGGGGAGGATACTCCCATATCCTTTGTCCAGTTTCGCACCAGAGCGAAAGCCAAGGGCACCCAGAACAGGTTCCAACTGGAGTATGGAAGGAGGGCACCAAATGTGCCCTTCAAAGCAGACCGGTGGCACTGTCAGGCGCCGCCACCCCAGCCCGATACACTAATGCCTGGGAGGTGGTCACACCTCCCTATGACCGGAAACATTGTTCTACCCTCCCCTGCTCAAGCTCAGCGACAGGACAAAACCGTGTATGGGGTCGGTAGCAGCACTAGCTTGCTGGCAGACCCTGGAAGGCTGTTACCTGGAGTATTGGGGGCTTCCCGGAGGAGCCCCTCAGTGCATGGAGGCATACCTCCAACAACGGTAATGGTGTTGGGGGTATGATTCCAACATGTTTGATACTAAACATGCCCAGGTTCGGCACACCCACTATATAGTTAGCCATCGCATAATGAAGGATGGCCACTATATATATCAAAATGGCTGACTGCACTTACAAAGCCTGAAAAATCGACTCCGGGGTTTGTAGGGGTGTCCAGCTCATACAGGGGCACCCTCACACTTATAACCCAGCACCCTGCCTTCAGGATTGAAAGGCCTGCCTTAGAGGTGACCTATACGTTTTAAGTGTAGCGACCTCAGATATATAAAAAAACGTATATCTGTCGTAAGTGGGGATAGCACAAGCTGCAATGGCAGGCCTGTAGTCACTCTCATGGGTGGCATAAAACATGCTGCAGCCCATGGGAGACCCTGGTGTACCTATGCCCTGGGTACCTCATTACCATATACTAGAGGCTTGTAGGGGTACACCAGTAGCAATTGTAGAGGTGCAGAAGTACTTTGCATGGCACAGGTAAAGAGGAAGCACAGTGACTTGGGTCCTGATTAGAAGGATCCCAGGCAGATGAGTCAAAACATATACTGACACCATCAAAAATTGAGGGTATCCATGAAAGCAGATCCTACTTTCCTACAGGAGGAAACCTCTGTGTGCAGGGAGGATCAACAGATCAAAATGGGCATTCTGGAAATCCAGGGACATCATCCAATTGGGCTCGGAGATCCTGCCTCACAGAGAATTTTTTTTAATTGTCAATTATTAAAGACATTCAGGAGTCTCAGGTCTGTCAGGCATGAATTCTCTGTTCTTCTTGGGGACGAAACAGTACAAGGAGTAGAATTCTGTGCCATCCAATGGAAGATGAATGTTCCAGCAGTGGGAAGGCGAAGACACAATCATTATGTAACAGGTGGTGGGCAAAGTGATGCATCATGGTGGACTCCCAACTGACAACAAGATCAGAATATCCCCCTTAACCAGATACTGGTGGTAAAGAAAGGGCAAATCAGAGCAACTTGGAGGCAGTAGATCCAGTGGAAAAAGCAGGACTGGGGTTTACGTTTGCTGAAATACCTTATATCAATTTCTCCCACCACAGGAGCAAAAGAACTGCTGTGGGGTCTAATCAGGCTGAATGACTGGACTAGGTTGGCCGCTGGAACAGCAACAAAATGGAAAATATTGTTAATGTAATTGCTTGGTGGGAGGCTAGTTCCAGTCAGTGCAGTGTTGCATAACTATTTTTGAAGTGTTCTAAATAAGTATATGCTTTCTCTAAGAAACATCTCTTCCCATCAAAAGGTATACCCATTAGGGTAGCTTGATTATCTCCAGAAAGGCCTATGGAATACACGAAGGTGTACCTGCATAGGGAAACAGATGTAGATCTAGTGAACCATCATGTCTGTCAAGTCCAGCTTTCAGAATCTTATTAAAGCTTTCTACGCCGTCCTTCACCAATTCAGAGAACAGACCTTTTCAAAAGACTAATCAGAGTAAACTCTGTCATTTCCCACAGAGCAGGGATGCACTTCTCCCAGTATAGATATGGTATGCGCATTGTCCAAAGCTAGATTGCTATAAGGGAAATCTTTGTGTCCCATGGAGTCAAATTGTTTGGACTCATGGTCTGGTGATGCTGTAGGGAAAGCATTCCGTCTATGAGCTGTTGTAGTAATACTTCATCAAACAGCAAAATAGGTTCTGGTGCCATGGAGGACGGTTACAGCATTTCAGTCAGAATGTTGTTTTTTGGCTCCACAGAGGGTAGGAACAATTTAAGCACCTCTGTTGCTTTATGGATAACAAGAGGAGAACAATGAGAGAGCTAGGGAGGCAAGGGTGCGTCCGTATCCCCTGTAATATATATGAGTTTAATCAAAAATGGACGAACCCAATGATGTTGGTATAATCACTGGCAAGCAGTGCTTGGGAACCCACTAGGTGAGTAAAAGGCCCCTCACACACCAACCTAGTTGGTGTCATGCTTCATCATAGGGGCCCCAACCGGGTGGCCGAGCGCCTCCCGGTTGTGCTGCAACGCCTGACTACAGCGGAGCTGGTGTGGTGTGATAATGTGATGTGGTGAAGAATTAAGAATTAAAAATACCTCTGAGAATCCTTGCCGAGGGAAATTTATTAATGGCGGCTCAGGATATATTAAAATTAGAAATTATGTAAAGCAACTATCGAAAAAGATTCAATTTCAGGTAGTTGGCTATGTGGGTGGTCTACATGTTTCAGCCCTCCTCAGGATGTGCGGGGCTTTCTTCAGGACCAGGAAGTGCAGTGAGTGGCAAAATAGGGCCACGTGAATAGTGAAAAATAAAAGGGTAATTTACCTACACACTCGCTAAGGTGTGTGGAAGCGATATCAGCTCATTGGCAGACAACGCAGCAAAATACCTGTGGGAAAGAAAAGCACAATACACAGACATAGATAGCAAATGATGCTAGGAATCGCAACAGATAAAATGCAATCTTTTACTGACTGTGAAAGGATCATTGTTGGCAGGTGGTCGTACAAGTGGCAATACACGCGCTGTGACATGCGGCTATTTGGCTGGTGCTTCACGATGTTAAGTGGTACGTCCTCAGTGAGCTTAACAGTGAGGCCAGCAGGGAGCGTGTGGACTGTCCTCGTGGGGTGCCTGAATGGTGTGGCAGGCAACTAACAATGGTCATGCTGTGTAGCCACTGGCTAAAATAGCTGGGCTGGATCGCAAAGAGTGAGCGATGGTGCGATTTGCAAGTTAAATAGGCTGTGCGTATACCAAGCTACGTGTAGGGTACAAAGTACAGTAGTGGGGCGATTACCCTTTGGTGACGCGCTACAAATAAAAATTAAAGGAAGAAGGAAGGAATATTACACTATGGCTGAGTATTGATCGCTGATCAGGAAGGGGAGGAGTGCGCTCCTCGTAACACAGTTTCTGCGAAGGAACGAAACAAAGTCAAGAATGGGCAGTAATAGCAATCGAGTAGCCCGGCAATGCCCGTCATTAACAACGCGCGTCACCTTACTTGGTCAGAGAGCAGCACCCGCTAGGCGCCTACTGTGGTCTCCCGGCTCCTGGATGGTGTGGAGTCTGTGGTTGTTGGGGAATATAAGGGAACGGGAGCCATTGCCTACGTGCTGATAGTCCGGTGATCGCGGGTGGAGCAGAGTAGTCTGCGCATGTGTCAGACCGGCATGCTGATTGTCTGTGCTTGCGGAAAGGGAGTGCTTGGGGCGCATATGCGTCCAGAATGCTAATCAGGCGCGCATGTGCAGAGGACCAAGAGTGTGCACTCGCCGCAAAAAACGGAGTGATAGTGGGGCTAATTGAGGTACTGAGGCAAGGGTGATTAGTAGCAGGCTGGTATTTGGGCAATAGCTGTTATGCCTAAAAATGAAAGGGCCATGCTGGTTGATGTGGGGATATGGATAGTGTTTAAACAGGTATTATCCTGCTTTGAATGTCATTGGACCTGCTAGATATTGGAGGCACGGGGTTACGGTCTCCTCAGGCTGTTCCAGGGGATATTATCGTTCAGTCCAGTTATGTGGCTAGAAAGGCGATAAATCCATCTTTGCTCTTGTTCGAAAAGGCGGCTCTGAATGTTGGGTAGGTTGTTGTCCAGGGTTTCCACGACTACCCATCTCATGTCGTTGGTGGTGTGGCCTTTCTCCAAAAAATGATTCGTCATTTTGGTGATGTTTTTCTTGCAGCGTATCGTGCTGCGATGTTCGCAAATCCTAGTTTTCACCTTTCGGGTGGTCATGCCAATATAGACAAGGTTGCATGGGCACGTTATTCGGTACACCACATTTTCAGTGTTGCAATTCGTGTGTTTGCGAAGTTCCCATGTTTTCCCGGGTTCAAGGTGCAGGCTTTTGGTCGTTTCTGTGATATGGCAGACGCTGCAGTTGCCGCAGGGAAAATGTCCTTTGATGTTAGGAAGGCCCCAGGCGTTGAGGACCGTAGTGGTGGGCCTGGGAAGGGGTAGTGGTCTTGTGGATACAACAGTGTCTTTGATGGTGCGGGCTCTTTTGTTGGATAGGAGTGGAGGTTCCCAATTGAGTTTGCCCGTGTTGAGTATTTTCCAATTTCTTTTGATAATTTGGGCAACTTTGTGCGTTACTGTGTTGTAAGTAGTGACGCATGTCAGTGGTGGATTGGTGGGTTCCTTGATGTAGTTGTCCAGAAGGCCATCACGATTTTGGTTCCTGGCCCTTTTGTTGGCTGCCTTGGTTATTTTGTGTGGGTAGCCTCGTTGGTGTAGTTTCTCGCAAAGGTCAGTGGCCTGTGTCTTGTAGTCTTTGATGTCACTACAATTCCTACGGAGGCGGAGGAATTGACCATATGGGAGATTTTCACGGAGAACTCGGGGATGGAAACTGGTGAAGTGCAGTAAGGAATTACGGGCCGTTGGTTTAAAGTGCGTCTTGCTAATGAGGCCTCCCGAGGCTGCTTGAATGTTCAGATCAAGAAAGGTGGTCTTATGCCTGTCTGCGCTGTGTGTGAATTTCAGATTAGGGTCGCACGTGTTGATCCATTCGCAAAATGATGCCAGGGATTCTTGTGATCCTTCCCAAATCAGGAGGATGTCATCAATATATCGCCTGTAGAACTTGATTTGGGGAATGCGTGGTGTGCTGTTATTGAGAAGGTGTTTTGTCTCAAAATGGAATACATACAAGCCTGCTATGCTGGGGGCGAAAACGCTCCCCATAGATGTGCCGTACTTCTGTAAGTAGAGCTTACCCTGGTACTCAAAGTAGTTCTCTTTGAGCGCTAAGGTGGCGCATTTCAGTACAAAAGAAGGTGGGGTTCTGTGTTGCCAATTGGAGTCTTTTAGAGCCTCTTCTAGTACTCTCAATGTGTCGTCTTGGGGGAGACTTGTATACAAGCTTTCCACGTCGAGTGACACAAGAAAGGAGGTATTGGGATCGTAATTTAAGTCTGCTAGCAGTCCTAGAAGGTCCTTGGTATCTTTAAGATACGTACTGGTGGATTGGACCAGTGGTTGCAGGAAATGGTCACAAAATCGTGATAGGGGTTCAAGTAGGGATCCGATGCCCGAAACAATGGGGCGTCCAGGAGGGGGGGTTTTGTTTTTGTGGATTTTTGGGACTGTATAGAAATATGGAATTTTGCCTTGTGTGGTAGTGAGGAATTTAGCCTCATTCTTTGATATATGACCAGAGTGTTCCGCATCGTCCACTATGGTTTTTATGCGGATTTTCAAGGTGGGTGTAGGGTCGTGTGTGAGTAATTCGTAGTTCTTGGTATCATTTAGTAGGCGCTCACATTCTTGATGGTAGTCATCCTTATTGAGTACGACCGTGCCTCCCCCTTTATCTGCCGGTTTGATGACAATGTCTGAGTTGTTTTTCAGAGACGTAAGAGCCATGCGTTCTATTTTGCTGGTGTTTTGGAACGTGTGGGGTTCTTTAAGAGCTTCTATCTCTTTGTACACTGTCTGCTCATATACCAAGATCTCAGGAGGTATGGAGCAAGGTGGAGGCATGAATGTGGATTTGACTCTGAGGGTGGTGTCCCCCTGGTTTTCCAGATCAGTGGTGGTGGGGGTGTTTTCAAAAAAGGCCTTGAGTTTGATTTTGCGGAAGAATTCCGCCAGTTCACAGTGTAATTTAAATTTGTCCAATTTGGTTGTAGGCGAAAAACCGAGGCCTTTTTCTAAGATGGCTACTTCGGTAGATGTAAGAGCATGGTTGGAGAGGTTAGTGACATGACTCAGCGTGAGCTCGGGCCTGGCTGTTGGTCTCTGGTTTGGCTCCTTGTCTGGGCACCCTGCTGCGGGTTGTCTTGCCAGTGTACGGTGTTCCCTCTGCGTCTCCTTCCGCGTCCTCGTCGGCCTCTTCCTAAAAAAAGCCTGTGGATGATTTTGGTTCAGGTATGGCGGTGGAGGTCCAAAAGGCGGATTCCAGCCGTATCCGAACTGGGGGTGTACAGGTTGGTACATGGGTGGATAAGCCATGTTGGGTCCCTGTGGACCGTGGGACCATGGGGGTTGCCATCCAGGTTGTCCGTTTCTACCTTGCTGGCGTCTACGGTAGCTGTTGTTGCTAGAACCACTACTTGCAGATGAATCATCATCTGATGAAGTGCCTGTTGTGTCTGCACGGTTTGGTGGTTGGTAATCAGCTTCGGCATAGGGGTACGTCTTGGCGTAAGAGAACCTTTTGAGGTCTTTCTGGAACTTGTTAATCTTACTTTGTGTAAGGCCTTCTTTGTATTAATTTATTTCTTTATTTGTTTCGTCCAATTTTTTCTTGAATGAGGAAAGTGTAGCTTTGAAATGGGTTTCTGTAGCCTGAATTTCAATGAGAAAAGCATCAGAGAGGCGTTTGGATGTTTGGATGATGAGTATCATCCAGTCACGGGTGCACCTCCATGCTATTTGGGCCCAATCTTTCCGAAAAGTGGGATCTTCAAGGAAGATTCGGGGGGCATTGGTGACAATTAGGCCCCTTGGTGCGGTGTTGTTCCGTAGGTATTCCGTCAGGATGACTCCGTGGAGTATAGTGCGTATTCTGTTTAAACACTATCCATATCCCCACATCAACCAGCATGGCCCTTTCATTTTTAGGCATAACAGCTATTGCCCAAATACCAGCCTGCTACTAATCACCCTTGCCTCAGTACCTCAATTAGCCCCACTATCACTCCGTTTTTTGCGGCGAGTGCACACTCTTGGTCCTCTGCACATGCGCGCCTGATTAGCATTCTGGACGCATATGCGCCCCAAGCACTCCCTTTCCGCAAGCACAGACAATCAGCATGCCGGTCTGACACATGCGCAGACTACTCTGCTCCACCCGCGATCACCGGACTATCAGCACGTAGGCAATGGCTCCCGTTCCCTTATATTCCCCAACAACCACAGACTCCACACCATCCAGGAGCCGGGAGACCACAGTAGGTGCCTAGCGGGTGCTGCTCTCTGACCAAGTAAGGTGACGCGCGTTGTTAATGACGGGCATTGCCGGGCTACTCGATTGCTATTACTGCCCATTCTTGACTTTGTTTCGTTCCTTCGCAGAAACTGTGTTACGAGGAGCGCACTCCTCCCCTTCCTGATCAGCGATCAATACTCAGCCATAGTGTAATATTCCTTCCTTCTTCCTTTAATTTTTATTTGTAGCGCGTCACCAAAGGGTAATCGCCCCACTACTGTACTTTGTACCCTACACGTAGCTTGGTATACGCACAGCCTATTTAACTTGCAAATCGCACCATCGCTCACTCTTTGCGATCCAGCCCGGCTATTTTAGCCAGTGGCTACACAGCATGACCATTGTTAGTTGCCTGCCACACCATTCAGGCACCCCACGAGGACAGTCCACACGCTCCCTGCTGGCCTCACTGTTAAGCTCACTGAGGACGTACCACTTAACATCGTGAAGCACCAGCCAAATAGCCGCATGTCACAGCGCGTGTATTGCCACTTGTACGACCACCTGCCAACAATGATCCTTTCACAGTCAGTAAAAGATTGCATTTTATCTGTTGCGATTCCTAGCATCATTTGCTATCTATGTCTGTGTATTGTGCTTTTCTTTCCCACAGGTTTTTTGCTGCGTTGTCTGCCAATGAGCTGATATCGCTTCCACACACCTTAGCGAGTGTGTAGGTAAATTACCCTTTTATTTTTCACTATTCACGTGGCCCTATTTTGCCACTCACTGCACTTCCTGGTCCTGAAGAAAGCCCCGCACATCCTGAGGAGGGCTGAAACATGTAGACCACCCACATAGCCAACTACCTGAAATTGAATCTTTTTCGATAGTTGCTTCACATAATTTCTAATTTTAATACATCCTGAGCCGCCATTAATAAATTTCCCTCGGCAAGGATTCTCAGAGGTATTTTTAATTCTTAATTCTTCACCACATCACATTATCACACCACACCAGCTCCGCTGTAGTCAGGCGTTGCAGCACAACCGGGAGGCGCTCGGCCACCCGGTTGGGGCCCCTATGATGAAGCATGACACCAACTAGGTTGGTGTGTGAGGGGCCTTTTACTCACCTAGTGGGTTCCCAAGCACTGCTTGCCAGTGATTATACCAGCTTTATGGATAACAGCCATGAATAAACAAAGGTTTGCGAAAGATGCGGAATAACACCTTCTGGAGATGTATCAAGGCTGTTTGTTGCCTTTTTAAGATCCAAGTAGAGCCTAATGTGCAATAACAAGGGAAGAGGTCAAAAGCCTTCAAACCCTTGTCTTCCATGCACCTAAAAGAAGTTTAGGCATTATCAGTGCATTTGAACCCAAGCCAGATGTCTTCCATAGGCGTGAATGTTTGGGCTCTCTGACAAGGGTCCGTTACAATCTGATCGTCAAAGGAAACATACACCTTCTCTATGGCCATCGTAAGGATTTCTTCCTATTTTGAAGGCGGACAGTTCCACAGGTAGCGCTGAGAACGTTGTCTTAATTGGCATCAAAGACAACTGGTCTGGCCCTTGGATAGTAGTGGCTTCTGTGGAAGCAGCACAGAGATTGGCTGTGGAGATATGCAGATGGGCAGTACTGCAGCTTGAGCCACTCAAATTGCTGAGGCCGATAGGTCTCATTGGGAGGCAAAATAGCTCAGAGGGAGGGGAGCAACCCTGAGAATGTCCAACAAGCCTGTCTAAAAGTCTCGAGCTAAGACACACTGGCATATGGATCTGGAAACCCTGATATAAGTTTCTGGAGAAATTAAATAGGCTCTAAACAGGATTAAAAATTACCACATTCTGGGGGAAACACTGTCAAATCGGAACAATCCCTTTAGTAAGGCTTGTCCTTCCAAAGGGGTTTATCATTTCTGTGGGAGAACCCTTTGGATGATCACTCTCTCAAGCCAGAAATAATATGGCTTCTTGCTCAATGAGGACATTCGGATGAACAATGGTAATGCTCCATACATTATATGCAGATGTTGTGGTGATCCGACAGGGACATCATCTAGAAACACTGTCGAAAGGGCTTGAATTCAAAGACCTTAGGTAGTGAAATACGACCCAATATGCTGTTGAACCATTGTATAATTTAATACCAAAGAGGAGGTCTCAACCTGCATAGGTAAAGTACAGAAAAACAGACACTGTCACCAGCCTTCATCATACACAGGCCGATGTTGTCACTTCCTGGACAGGATAGGACTCAAGTGGCGCCAGACAGCTACTAAAGGAAGATAATTTTACAGCTCTACTTCTACAACTAGAGATATTCATAAAGTGACAAATATGTTGGAAGGGGTATATCAGAAACTGGTCTCAAGCATCATAAATAAGACATGAGTTGCCATCATACACAATATTGTCCCAGTGAGCTTTGAGAACCCTGAAATTTGGATAGACTAAAAACACCTGTACAGCCAGTGATTATTTTGGACAATAATGCAAAGATCAGCCAGCTATCTATGCATTAGGTATGAATTTCTTTCAAGTCCAAATGAGTTACCAGGGCTGCATGTACTATCAGTGAAGCTTTTACAATTGGATGAGAAGGCTATCAAGTCTATGGAGTCAGCTCCCCCTTCCATAGGGAGGACAGGGTTTGCAGTGGTCTGACATAAAAAGGTGGATGTTTTAGATCCTAAAAGAGCAATTTATTTCTTGCTCAGGGCATAAAAAGCAACAATTCCCAGTCCTAGAAAGGAGTGTTTTTTCTTTTCAACTTCTTAAAGTTCTAGGGACTTCTTATTCTTGACTAAAGAACTGGTAATAATGGGCAGTGTAAAGTCTCTATGAGAAAACATTGGAAGGAGCACAGTGTCTAAAACCACGCCCGACCACCGAAAGAATGCAAAGTTCTTGTGTGATATTCCTGCAAGTGCAGCAAGCAAGGATTGCTTCTGGTAGAGTAGGCTACTGGTAGGTGGATAAGTTCTTTTTGTACTTTAATTGGAATAGGAGGAAAAGAAGCCAATAAATGATTCTGGATACTTTTACCTCTATTGAATGGATATATAGTCCAGTCTGGAATGGCAAGGAATACACTTGGGGTGAACATAACAGAAGAGAAGGTCATGTAGCTCTAGTTTGTCTTGAGAACTCAATCGTTGCCAAGGAATATGGTGGTGACCATACATGCTTGTAAGTAGCTAAATGATTTGAATAAAATGATCGGAAGAAGTCCAAACAGGCCACGCTGCAAAACCTTGAACAAAAAGTAAATTAGAAATGACTGCAAGCCACACAGGAAAGCAAGCACTTAGAGTGACTCATGGCTAAAAAAATAAATAAAAATAAAAAAGACTTCCTCTGCAGAAAGAAAACGGATTGTTAATTAGTGTGGGTTGGACAGTCTCACTTCAATAAGAGGCAACAAAGCCAATCCAAAATAAAATTGTTGAATAAAAGTGTTGATCAATACATAAAAATTGGACATTGAATAGACTATCTAGTGTTTATTGGACATCAACACCCAAAAAAAAATTATATCCAAGAGGAAGGGATTCAATGTGATTCTTACTCTCAATACAATGATTAGGGAGTGTGCACTTCGGCAAATAACATGGTAATCTATTTAAAATGAATCTGGTCTTCAAAGTCCTGCAAATGTGGAAATTCAAAATGGTGGAAACCATCTGCAACACCTCAATAGGTTTTCCAAATAAGTGATCACAAACTTCGGAGTATCCTATTCAACAGGCACAGAGACTCCCAAATTCTTCTCAGGATTATTTGTACTCCAAGAAACCGCTACGATTTACGACCAACTTTCTAATGGATATATTTTAGGGAAAAAATCCATTGTAAATCAGAAAAGGGTAGCAATAATATTCATTATTTTGCCCCTCAGAAGTAACACTAAGCCTGGAAAATCAATTGGCATTGGTCTCAGGATATCTAGCAAAGTAAACATTTCCAGATCTCCCTTAACACTGTGGTAATTAAACATTTCTGTAAACCTGAACATTAGAAAGTACCCAATAAAAAATTGATGTATTCTGCATTGTTACAAGGAATAAGGAAACAGAGAAGAGCATGGAAAAATGAATGTGTCAATATACTAAAATAATCGGAACTTAAATATGAGAAATGGGGGACTGGCTCAAACCGGAAGAACAGTAACAAATGACATTTAAAAAAGCGAAAAAAGGAAACTATATCGCATTGCAAGTCCAACAGAGCAGTTGGAACCATATCTAATGTAGCAGTCTTTGCTCAAGAGCAGATGTAGAGAGAATTAAATGTCCTTTTAAGATAGGATTCTGCAAAAAAAAAAAAAAATACAAAAAAAAATGCATTTTGATATACCACCTTTTAAATGGAATACAAATGTTTGCAAATTTCGACAAAATTAGAAAAAGAGAATGCCATCTTGATCCAAAGTGAGGAAAATGGAGGTGGTGAGGTGGATATATAAACCACATGGGGCACAAGGCCCAGGAAAGTCTTCCATGTAAAGTTTATCATGAAAGCGAGTTGTCCGTCTCCATAGATGGACTCACCTCAGATCAAGGGCTGTAGAAATGACGAGCGGATGCGGAGGTAAGGGAGAAGGAAAATTAGTTAATACCATTTAAATACTGTTCCATCAAACCAATTTCTTGATGCAGCAAGTATTTCCTCACCTCACAAATGTTACAGTAATGAGCAGGCTCATCCTTTGTTCGGCCATGCCATGCAATCTCTTTACCAGGAGCAATGAGGGATTCCCTTAGTGCTTGACACTGCTTCAATGTTCTCAACAAACAATACCTATAACAGAAAGAAAGACAATAACATTCAGCAACACAGAAATTAATCTTAATCTGCTATTTCATACATCTTATTAGGCCGGACATTTAGGCAGCTTTAATTTTTCTGCTAGCCTCATGGTTTCCCAACCATTCATAATAAAAATACATACACAAGTACTTACATATATGGGCTCTTAGTGAGGCCTCTATCTACTAGTATGTTCAAGTATCATCCACATGTTGCTTCCACTCAATACAGCATTCAGCAGAAGGCAATCCTTTGACTGTGTTGTACTGTAAGTGATATAATTTTGCCTGATCACGTTAACAAATTTGCCAGAAAGGGAGTGCAAAGGCAGAGTCACTAATTTTCCCCCTGTATGTTGTGTCTGTTTGCAGAAACAGAAAAACAGCCATGCTTAACAAGACCACACCTATTGGTGTTGCCAATGCTTGGTCAGTCTGTCCAAAATTATTATTATTATTATTAATGGGTTTTTCTAGAGCGCGTAGTCACCCTCGAGTATCCCAGCGCTAAACCTCAGACTCCTAAAGGTAGGGAATAGGGGATGACGACGATTCAAGGAAATAGTAGGGTTTTAAGGGACTTCCTGAATCGTAGGAGGTTCTGTTCCGCTCTGAGACTCGGAGGGAGCGCGTTCCATTTTTTTGCTGTGTTGACTGAAAAACGACGGCCACCTACACGGGCCTTCTGCACCCTGGGGGTCATAATGAGATTGCCATGTTCTGAACGCAGCGCTCTTGTGGGTCTATAGGGTGTAATCCAGTTGTTGAGGATTGGAGGGCCTACGTTATGCAGTACCTTGTGGGCCAAGCAAAGGGCCTTGAAAGTTACTCTTTCCCTAATCGGGAGCCAGTGAAGTTTCTTCAGAGCAGATTTCACTGATGTTCTGGCTGGAGTATTCGTAAGAAGACGGGCTGCGGCGTTCTGGGTTTTTTGCCATGTTTGGAGAGTGGATTCCGGGGCTCCCAGGTAAATGGCGTTGCTGTAATCCAGCCTGGATAAAATTAGGCCTTGGATTAACAGCACTCGGGACTGGAATGGGAGTAGGGGGGAGCACCTTTCTGCATGATCTGAGTAGGCCATAACAGATACCGGCCGTTTTTCTTGCCTGTGTTCTAAATGTGAGATCTGTCTCAAGCCATACTCCCAGACTCTTTACCTCTGTCTTGGGGGTAGGGGGTTCACCCATACAGGCAGGCCAGATATTCGGGGGAAGGGTCATGGATTTGTGTCCTAGGAGCAGGATCTCTGTTTTGGAACCATTTAATTTTAGGGCTGAGTCACTCATCCAATGATGGACATTGGAGAGGCAGTCGTGGATATTGGAAGGCTCTCGCTTGGGGTGGGAAAGCGTCACCACCAGCTGAGTGTCGTCAGCATAGCTGACTATGGTGACTCCGAATGGTGAGACCAGTTCCTCCAGAGGGGCCATGTACACGTTAAACAACGTGGGGCTTAGTGATGAGCCCTGTGGCACACCACATTGGAGGGGGATGGTGGGGGAGCGGCTTTCACCTTCCCAAACTTGGAAGGAGCGTCGGGAGAGAAAGGACATGAGCCATTTAAGCGCTCTGTCTTTCACTCCGATGTTATCTAGGCGCTGGGTTAGGACCTGGTGACTGACCGTGTCGAAGGCTGAACTCAGGTCTAGGAGGACCACTGCCACTGATCCTCCTGTATCGATGATTTCCCTGGTCTTCTCCACTGCTGCGAGGAGAGCGGTATCAGTGCCCTGACCAGGTCTAAAGCCTGTCTGTGAGTTTTTGAGAAGTTGGTTTGATTCTAGGAAGTGTGACAGCTTTTTATTCGCTAGTTTCTCGGCAACCTTACCGATCCAGGGGAGGAGTGAGATTGGTCTGTAGTTAGATAGATCAGCAGGGTCTAGTGATGGTTTCTTGAGAAGCCCTTTTACGACCGCCACTTTCCAGCTTAAAGGGACTTCTCCTTGGGCTAGTGAGATGTTAATGAGGGCAGTCAGTTGGGGCACTATGGTCCGGGTGATGTCTTTGATGACCGTATGGGGACTGGGTCACTGGGGGCGCCACTCTTGGTTGCTGCAAGTGTGGCTGCAACTTCTTCTTCAGTGACTGGGCCGAACGACACAAGATAGGGCGAATCGGAATTTGTAGGGGGATTCCAAGGGAATAGAGGGCAGACCTCCGCTTTCTCTGAGGTGTCGGAATTGGCAGCGGGGAGTGAGGCAAGAATTTTTTTAATTTTTTCATCAAAAAAGGTGGCCAAATGGACGCATTTTTCTTCTGCTGCTTTGGGGTCCATGGGTTTCTGCGGGGGATCCGGAACACGGAGGAGTTCTTTGAGGATGGAGAAGGTCTCCTTGGCTGAGCATGAGGAATTCTTTATATTTTCCTCATAGAAGGCGCTTTTTGCATTGTGGAGGGCTTGTTTGTACGTTTTCATAGCTAGTTGATAAGCAACCTTTTCTGTTGCCGATTTGTTTTTCCTCCAGATGCGTTCTGTCTTTTTGCATTCCTTCCTTAGGGCATTGAGGGAGGGTGAATACCACGGAGCGGGGTTAATCCTTTTGACGTGTTTTAGGGTGCTGGTAAGTGGGATAAGGCTGTCCAGGGGGTGGGTGAGCCAACCGTTGAATTCTCTGTCAGCTATATTAGGGTCCGTGGAGAGAGAACCGACGGATTCCCGTAACTTCACTTCCCATTCCTCTGGAGTAAGTTTGTGCCACCGTCTGGCTCGTATCCTGGTTTTTTGTTTGAAAGCTGGGGTGGTCTGGAGAGGCCAGAGCATAGGGACCAACAAGTGGTCTGTCCATGGGAGGGGGGTCGGATCTTGGGTTTTAAGGTTCCTGATATTAGTGAAAATCGGGTCTAATAGTTGTCCTTTCTCATGGGTGGCTTTAGAGTTCAGAAGGGGGAGGTCGACGGAAGTGAGATCTGCTAATAGGTTAGCTGCGGTAATGTCCTTAGGGTCTAGGAAGTGCAGGTTAAGATCCCCTAGGAGGAGGAAGTTGGAGGCTGAGATTGTTTTTAGTAGGATGTGGTCCATCAGGGTGCTGGGAAATTCTCCCAGCGGGCCTGGCGGACGGTACACCAAAAGTCCCGTAAGTGAGATAGTTGGCGAGATCTGTACGGTGAAGTTACAGTTGTCACAGTCTTTGGCAGTTCCACATTCAATCCTACAGTTAAGATGGTCTTTGTAGAGTATGGCTAGCCCACCGCCTCTGCCGACCGGTCTATTCAGGCAGCAGATTTGGTAACCGGGAGGTGTTGCATTGACCATGTCGAAGTCACTGTTAGGGGTCAGCCATGTTTCAGTCAGAAACAATATGTCTAGCGTGGAATTTTGGGCGAGGATGTTTATTTCGAGAGCGTGTTTTACCAGGGACCTACAGTTCAAAAGGCCGAATCGCAGCGCTTCGCAGCGTTCAGTTTCCTCTGCAGTATTACATAGGATGCATCCTGTGAAGGGGGTGTCTTCCTTGAGGGTGAATCTACACTGAGGATGTTTTTTTTTGTTCCAGGCTCGAAGCGTATCTTGGGTGTAAGATATACGTTTCTGCGAGTTGGGCATAGTGTCTAGGCCTGAGGCCGTCTGGGCCCGGACGGGCCCAGACGGGCTTGCCTTTGGCGCGCCCGCTGCGCCCGTCCGCTGCGCGTCCGGTGATTGCACATCTTTACGGGGGAGGAAAAGGGGCGTGTGGGCGTGGCCTAGGGGTAGGCGTGGCCTCGTTCCTCGCCGGCAATGGCGGCTGGCTGAGATTGCTTGCGAGGTGTTCGCTACAGCGAGTTCAAGCAAGTGCTGGTGATGCCAGGCGGGTAAGTGTCAGTTTTTTGAAAGAACACAGATACAAATGATACAAATTAAAAAGACGGCTCCCGGCTTCCGCCTCAGGAGTATGCGAGGTTAGTCAGGTGTGGCGCTCGTAACTCAGCGCTTTATACCAGGGTGGGCGTGTGGGCGTGGCCTAGGGGTAGGCGTGGCCTCGTTCCTCGCCGGCAATGGCGGCTGGCTGAGATTGCTTGCGAGGTGTTCGCTACAGCGAGTTCAAGCAAGTGCTGGTGATGCCAGGCGGGTAAGTGTCAGTTTTTTAAAAGAACACAGATACAAATGATGCAAATTAAAAAGACGGCTCCCGGCTTCCGCCTCAGGAGTATGCGAGGTTAGTCTGGTGTGGCGCTCGTAACTCAGCGCTTTATACCAGGGTGGGCGTGTGGGCGTGGCCTAGGGGTAGGCGTGGCCTCGTTCCTCGCCGGCAATGGCGGCTGGCTGAGATTGCTTGCGAGGTGTTCGCTACAGCGAGTTCAAGCAAGTGCTGGTGATGCCAGGCGGGTAAGTGTCAGTTTTTTAAAAGAACACAGATACAAGTGATACAAATTAAAAAGACGGCTCCCGGCTTCCGCCTCAGGAGTATGCGAGGGCATTCATATCCAATGACCTGAAGGACAAGTTACTTACCTTTGGTAAAGCCTTATCTGGTAGAGACAGGATCAAGCTGCAGATTCCTCATCTTTGAATCCTCCCCAGGTGCCAGACTGGATCCATACATTTACTCAGCAGCAGCTCTGCGCGTCGGTGGAGGATGCCGAGCGACTCCGTAGCGTTGTCTCCGCAACGTCAACAGCGTCCATATAAGCCCTCCCCCGGTGCGCTGACGTCAGTTTCTTTGTCACCAATTCCTCGCCAACAATACAGAGCCACGTAGAGAACCAGTCTCAAGTGTGCCAAAAAAGGGAAATATAATGTATCAACAAGTACAGATAGACAAACCTGCAGTAGAATGCAAAGAAGGGATCTAGGAGACCACAGGGCCCTCAGTTTGCGGGGAGGGGGGGGGGGGGGTTGATAAGGAATCTGCAGCTAGATCCTGTCTCTACCAGATAAGGCGCTACCGAAAATTAATAGCTTGTCCATCTGATAGAGACAATTAGCCGCAGATTCCTCATCTTAGAATCAGATAGCCAAGCAATCCAATCCTAAGAGGAGGGTCTGCGAACCGACCTCACCAAAGATCTACAAATAGGAGAAGCCGGTCCAAAGATAGAAGGGACCAAACTATCCGAAAAATGATAGGTGAAGATGTACACCGAAGGACTGACCTCTAAGAAGGGCTATGGAAAGCCCGTAGGGAGCAAAAAGCTGAAAGAGGCAGCCCCAAAAAGGGATGCAACCCACGATCAGGAAATAGAACAGAACCAAGAACAATAGTCCATAGATTCCAGACTCAAAACATATGGAAGTAGCATACACAGGGAGCTCAGCTGCAGTGAACCCATGCAACGAATAAGAGTGCCCATCAATTGTAAGGAAACTGTCACCGCTCAAAACTCCACGCAAGGAGGTACAGGCTGGACAGATTCGGGTGGAGGACCGTCCCTTGCTGCTGCGACAGAAAATCCTCCCGAAGAGGCAGTCGGATAGAAAGATCGATGGCCATGCTCAACAGCTCGGACTACCGGACTCGTCACGCCCAGTCCGGAGCCACAAGAATGACTTGGGCCCGTTCACGCTTGATCTTCTTCAGCACTCTGGGTAGAAGTGGTACAGGCTGAAAGGCATACAACAGGCCGCAATTCCACTCGCAACGGAAGGGTGGGGAATAGATCTAACCAAGGCTCTCTAAGTGAAGACGCCATTCGTGATCTATCATGCACCGATGGCGGAGTTAATCGCCTTGGCGTTCAGGGAACCTGCCAGGTGTTGAACCACCAGGGATATGCCCTGATGTTCAAGCCATGTCCAAAGACCATGTCCAGTTTGTTGCAGGAACACATGGCGGTGGTGTTGTTCGTGAAAACCTGCACTACTCTTCCTTTGACAGCAGGAATGAATGCATTCAGTGTGAGAGGGATCGCCAGAAGCTCCAGAACGTTGATGTGGAGCCCGGACTGCGCCAGAGACTAGAGGCCTCTGATCTCCGTCTCTCCCATGTGGCCCACCCCAACCCAGGAGTGATGCATCGGTCAGCAACGTGAACTCTGGTTGGCGAAGGAGGAGGGATCTGCCGTTGACCCAATCCTAGTTTGTGAGCCACCACTGCAACTGACGTGCAGTCCCCTCCGAGATCTGGACAACATCAGAAAGATACCCCTGATGCTGCGCCCACTGGAACTTCAGGTCCCACAGCAAAGCCCGCATATGCCATGAGGCACAGCAGCCTCAGGATCATTCTCACCGAAATCTGCGATAGAGGCTGAAACATCGGTATCATAGCCCGAATATTCCGGACTGGCTGCCGGGAGGATAGGCCCGAAATTGCGCTGTATCCAGAACTGCTTCGATGAAAAAGAGCTTCTAAGAGGGAATCAGGTGCGACTTTGGCACGTTGATAGTGAACCCAGCGAATGAAAGCGGTCCGCCGTAGTGTTGAGGAGGGAGTTGACAGCCTGGGGCTAGCCCGCCTTTAACAGCCAGTATGGGAAGAGATAGGGAAAGACTGGGACCCCTGATCTGCACAGATGAGCTGGGACCACCGCCATCACTTTCGTGAAAACCCGAGGGGCACTGGTGAGGGCAGACAAGATCTGAGCCAACGTGAGCATCCTGAACTTCTACTTCCGGAGGAAGCTGTTGAGGGCAGTGAGGTCTGAGATAGGACGCAGGCCCTTGTCCTCCTTGGGGACCAGAAAGTAGTGGAAGTAGCAACCACATCCTACTTCTCGCACAGGGACCCGGTCAATAGCTCCCTTGGCAAAGAGCAATAACGTCCTGGTGGAGAAGGGCCAAATGATCCTCCGACATGTGATGGAGTGCTGGTGCCATGGAGAGAGGGGTAGTCTCGAAGGGGAGGGAATAGCCCCTTCAGACTATTTGCAAAACCCACCTGTTAGATGCGATGCTTTGCCAGTAGGGGAGGTGATGGCGAATCAGTCCGCCCACTGGCCTCTGGTGGCCCTGAAAGGTCGGACTAGGAACATTTGGAGGCTGCTGCAGGGGGGCTACGAGTGTGCAGGCCCACCCGCTGGACCCCAGACCAGCGTTGCTGGGTCCCACATTCACGGCCATGCATAAGCTGGGTAGCTTGCATGGCCCTGTGGCCTTGGGTGGAACGCTTTGGGGCACCCCTTCCGTAGCCACGAAAGGACGACTGCGTGGGGCGAGAGGTTGCCACGAGGCCCAAGGATCTGGCCGTAGCCCTAGAGTCCATGAAGCACTCGAGCGCGGAGTCTGCCTTGTCACCAAACAGGCGACGGCCATCATTGGGCATGTCCAAAAGAATGGAATGGACAGCCCCAGAAAAGCCAGACGTCCTCAACCAGGCGTAGCGCTTCAGGGCTACCGACGTGGAAACCGTTCTACCCAGAGAGTTGGCAGTATCTAGCCCAGACCGGATGGTGAACTTCGCTGCGTCTCGACGCTCAGCAACTGTGCGGGTGAGCACAGCCCGGGCCTCCTCCGGGCACTGTGGCAGCACTTGCGCAACCGTATCCCACACCGTGTGGGTATAACGGCCTAAGAGGTATGCAGTGCTCACCGACCGCAGCCCTAAGCTGGCGAAAGAAAACATCTTCCCAAGATGGTCCAGCTTCTTGGAATCCCTATCTGGGGGAGCAGTAGGGAATGAGTCTTTCGAGGATGAGGCTTGGACCACCAAGCTCTCGGGGGTTGGGCATTGGAAGAGAAAAAGTGGGTTGGCCGGGGCCTGGCGGTGGGGTCGGGCATTCATCCTGTCCCCTGTGCTGAAATTGGAGCAAGTGCCCAGAAGGATGTCAGTGAGGGCCTTATTTAAAGGCAGCAGGGGCTCCTAAGAGGCCCCCTGCCGGTTGAAGCACCTCTGTCAGGTTAGTCCTGACTGCCACCTTAGGAAACTCTAGACCCAAGGCCACAGCCGCCCTACGCAATGCCACAGCATAGGAAGCTCCCTCCTCCGTAGCCATGGTAGGGGGTGAGAGCAAACCAAGGTCTGGAGAGGTATTCAGACCACTGGCATCACCCAGCTCCTCTCGCCAGTCCGGCTCCTCAAATTGGTCGGCTAGAGGGTCAATACACCCCTTCCCAGTCGTCCTCGCCCTCCTCTGGCTGCCACCCAGGGCGATAGGGAACATTAGGGATAAACAGCAGTATAAAAGAACCCTCTGGCGCTGGTACCGACGCCGGCACCAGGTCCAAGTCAGGGGCCGACGCCGGTTGGGGGCACAACTGGCGTCACTGCCACTGGAATCGGCGCCGGGGAAGGTACCGTGAGGTCGACCGGCGCCAATCTGGATCCAGGCCTGGATCCTTGGGGGCCCTCTGGAGCCGGAGCCACCAGCATCGAAGGGCCAGGGCCCCGAACCGAGTCTGTGTGGCCCGAAGGCGCGCCTGCGGAGTAGGGCTGCCCAAAGACAGGGCAGGGGACACTCCAGCTCCGGGAAAGGGAGGGAAGCGCGGAGCCGTCCCAGCAGGCTCCAAAGAATGAACCGGAGAGCGAGGTCGCGCGTCGACCGACTGACGGGTGTAAGGCAAAGAGCGTTGATTCTTCTTCTCCTTGTGCTTCGACTTACCCGAGGAATGCAAAGACTTTGAGGACGAGTGGTGGTGACTCCGCGACCTTCCTCTCGACCGGGACCTTGAACGACGCGGAGCGGATTGCTGGGCCTCCAAAAGCTTTCGGGACAGCTCCCGCAAAGACTTTAGGTTCATGGCCCGGCAGTCGGAGCACCACATTGAGTTGTGGTCACACGAGGTGCGGATCGGTGACTGACATTAGCTTGTGACAGGAGTCACAAGGCTTGAAGGCGGTCCGACGATGGGACATGCCTCGGGCATCCCTCTAAGACTCAAAAAAGATGTCAACAAAAAGTCGAAAAGGTTTAGACAAAAAAT
Source organism: Triturus cristatus (assembly GCF_964204655.1). Classification (NCBI taxonomy): domain Eukaryota; kingdom Metazoa; phylum Chordata; class Amphibia; order Caudata; family Salamandridae; genus Triturus; species Triturus cristatus. Next base: position 1,261,215,225 of record NC_140591.1, on the reverse strand, counting down.
TATTAAGGTGCATGCTCGCTTCGGATCTGCGCTGGCTGGCGCGAAGAAAATAAAGAAGTGACGTCAGTGCGCAGGGACGGTGTCTAAGTAGGCACTGCGAGGTCATCCTGCTGACCACGACGCAGAGTCGACCGACACCACCTACCGACGTGCAGGGGTACTGTTCCGAAAAAATGCCTCCGGATCCAGTTTGACGCCTAGGGGTAATTCAAAGGTAAGGAATCTATAACTACAGTCTCTTTCAGATTTCTGAAAATGAGTTAGTAAGCAATAAGGATTGCCAATGAGTGAGTTCCAAGTAAATATAGGAAAAACTAAAAGCAACATATCCAGATATCACAGTAATGGGAATAATCCATCACCCAGTGTACGAGTGACATTTGAACGAAACATCATTGCACAGTAAGTTCTCCAGCATTAACTTTTCTTCTTCTAATAAAACAAAAATATATAAATGTTAAATAATTGATGCTACTGTAAACTGGTGTGCACTTTGTAACAGCTCTAAAGTGTAATTTCTTGACACCAGAAGAGCCGCACTGCGTCACACCAATGAGCTTTCATGTGACCGAATTGGACGAAAAGAATTCCACTGTCGTAGGAAAGTTGGTTTCTGATGCAGCACCCTCTCATTCACACACTTTTTTCCTGACTCTGATGCATATTTGACCAAGTGTGCACTGTATTCCTGCTAGCCAGGTTCCCAGTGCCTGTGTTTTCCCCCAAAACCGTACCATTGTTTCACCAACTGGCATGCTTTTGGCCCACATGCAAGTCCCTTGCAAAAAGATACCTGTGGTACCAAGGGCTCTGTGACCAAAGAGTGGGTCTTCTCAGGGCTGTAGCATGTACTGTGCCACCTTAACAGACCCCTCAACAAACACATGCACACTGCAGCCTGCATGTTTTGGTGCAGTTAAAAGTGAAGAGTCGACCTGGAACCCCTGTGTGCCAGGCCTATCAGCACTGCAAGAGGCATAGGTTAATCACCCTTACAGCAGGCCTTACAGCCCTAAGGCAGGGTGCATTATACCTCCTGTGCGGGCATAGCTGCATGAGCAGTTATGCTCCTATAGTGTCTAAGTCCATTCTTAGACATTGTAAGTGCCTGGCGAAGCCATACTGAGTACATAGGGCCCGATTCACAGAACTAACTTAAGACAAAATCCTAAACTTACTACCATTTTGGTATTCACAGAAGGCACTTACTCATTTCGTTATTCACAAATGTTAGGAGTCCTAACTTTAGGACTCCTAAATGCCTTCTGTGAATACCGAAAGTCTTAAAGTTAGGATTTTTCTCAGTTTAGGAGTAGTAAAGGTGGGACTCCTAACTTTACTACTCCTAAACTGAGAAAACTCCTAACTTTAAGACTTTCGGTATTAACAGAAGGCATTTAGGAGTCCTAAAGTTAGGACTCCTAACTTCTGTGAATAACAAAATGAGTAAGTGCCTTCTGTGAATACCAAAATGGTAGTAAGTTTAGTATTTTTTAGTTCTGTGAATCAGGCCCAAAGGCTGGAAGCTTGCCAATAAGAGTTCCACAGCTCCATGGTGGCTTCACCAAATTCCAAGATGTTTGGTACCAAACATCTCAGATTAATGAGCCCACACTTCTGCCAGTGCTAGATTCATTCATAAATGCACTTAGAGGTGCCCCCTGAAAACCTAACTATTAGTGTGTGCCTATCTGATCTACACCAGCCTGCCTGTCACTTCTACACATGTTTCTGACCCCCTGAGGTGGGAGACTTTTGCTCTCATGGGTCAGAAACAAAACCGGCTTTGAGTAGAGGTGCTTCACGCCTACCCCCAAGAAGGAACAGAATAGAAAGGCGGTGAGTCTCAAAGGCCTACCGTCCTTTGTTATGCTGACCAAGGCCTCTCCAGCTAGTGGAAATGCCTACCCCTGACCAAGCCCCACTTTTGGTGGCAAGGTCGGGGGGAGAATTAGTAAATGAGAGGTGTGTTCGCTCTCAGCCAGGACCACCCCTAAGGTGCCTTGAGCTGAAGTGACTCCCTCCTTTGAAAACCCTCCATATTGTTTGAGGATTTCAGCCAATAAAGTTAGGGATATGCCTCCTACTCGGAGGGAGTGGACATACAGAAAGGGTGTAGGCCCCCTTAAGGTAAGAAGCCCATTGTCTACTACCTTTTCACCCCTGTAATGCTCCTAAATTTAATATTTAGGGGCCCCCCTGAACCTTAATCTTCAGATTACCAATGGCCTACGAAGAAGAGGACTAAGAAGAGCCGTGGAGCAGCGAAGACTGAAGACACCAACTTATTTGGCTTCAGCCCTACCGGCCTGTCTGCAGACCCTACTAAAGAAGAGCGACTCGTCAAACAGACCAGCAACCTCCAGAACCCTGGGAGGTGCCTGCCTTCTAAAAAGGCTCCTATTCTCCTGTGGACTTGTCCAGAAGAAAATCAAGTTTAAAGACAAAGTGCTCTGCCTCTGGAACCGCAAAACAGACTACCTCTGCACCAGAAACCCACAGCCTGAGTTCCAGTGGCCCACCAGTCCAGCAAAGGTTCCCTAGCGATATAGAGCAAGAGTCCGACTACACGTCGATGCATGCAGCCTCTGCACGATGACCCCTGCCAACCGCGACCTGCACCGGTAAGCTGATTTCCGATGCCATAGGACACCCCTGCACCAGGAGACCCTGGGCATTGGGTAGATCAACCAACGGTGTCCCGACAGACTGGCACATCCCAACTTACCTGTGCAGCTGCAGGTTTCTTTTGTCCATCCTCCTGGCCTGAGCCTTGGTTCCCCAATGGTTTCCATTGGGCGCCTAACGCTGGGTTGGCACTTCGCTGCTCCTGTGATGCTGGAGATGTAAGTTTGATGCTGGCTTGTGCTCGTCCTGTGCTTACTTGACCCCAGGAGACTGGGTTCCAAAACTGTGCTACTCAAACGAAAATAGTACCACTTCGATTGCCCACTTTCTCCCTTGGATAACACTAGCACCAGATCCTGAGTTGGACATCTGCACCCGGACTCCCTAGTGCCGCTAGTGGTGCAGTGAGGTCACTTACCTGAACCTTGCCTGGTACTGATTCTTCATCCAAAAGCTCAATACAGTAAATCATTTGCTTATTGCTATAGTCTCCATTTTAGTTAGCATGTTCAGCTTGCTTTTGGCCAGACATGGCATGTCATTATGATATAAAGTCCTAAGATCTGACTCCATTTTAAATAGGCCCCAAACTCATCTTAGGTAATGGAGGCCGCCATCCCAGGCAACGGGAGTCGCCATCCCAGGCAACGGGAGTCGCCATCCCAGGCAACGGGAGTCGCCATCCCAGGCAACGGGAGTCGCCATCCCAGGCAACGGGAGTCGCCATCCCAGGCAACGGGAGTCGCCATCCCAGGCAACGGGAGTCGCCATCCCAGGCAACGGGAGTCGCCATCCCAGGTAACGGGAGTCGCCATCCCAGGTAACGGGAGTCGCCATCCCAGGTAATGGAGGTCACCTTCTTAGGTAATTGGAGTTACCATTTTTCCTCAAATAATGCAGAATCATCAGCATGTCTGCCTTTGACACAGATTATGTGCCTATCTTTTCTAGAACTGTGATAGTGTCAAGTCATTCAGATTTAGACATCAACAAAATCCCCAGTGCAACATCAGTCTGAGACAGGTGCCTTTTTCAAGGTCAAATAACAACCATAACCTAAACAACGTAGACTATATTGACATATTGAACACGTTACTTAACTTCGGTAATGATATATATCTGTAAGAGACATATTAGTCATAGATTCCTTACCTTAGAATTATCCCCAGGCATCAGACTGGATCCGTAGAAATTTGTTCGCCGCAGTACCCTTGTGCGTCGGTAGGTGGTGTCTGTCGACTCCGCGTTACTCGTGATCGCCGGGATGATATCGCAGTATCTACTCGTGAGAAAGTTCCCTCTTTCTTGCATGGTATGCCCACACTTTTTGCTCAATTGCTGCTGTTTTTTGACTGAGTATGCCCTGGGCACCTGCTAATCAGGTTCCCAGGGCCTATGCTCCTTCCCTAAAATTGCATTGAAGCCTAAACCCAAGTGGCATCTCTGGCCACATGTCAGCCCCTGGTAAATGGTACCCAGGGCACTGTGACCAGAGAAGACCTCTAATGACTGATGCACTTATTGTGCCACCATTAGAGGTCCTGTACCCTGACACACACACACTGCCTTTGCAGGCTGCGTGTCTTGGTGCAGAACAAAGTGAAAAGTCAACATGGAACACATCTGTGTGCTATGCCCACAAACCACTGCCCTGGCACAGATCAGTCACCCCTCTGGCAGGGTGCACTATACCAGTGGTGAGGGTACAGGTCAGGCGCGCAACACCCATTGGGCTCACCGGCCTTCAGCCCCCCCCCCCCCCCCGTCATGTGTGTCAGCCCCTCGCGGGCTGGCGTCCGTCTAATTGCAGCCGGACCAGAGTACTTCACAGGTCTTTAAAATACCATTTACTCGTTAATGAGGCTTTTGTTGCGTTTTCGCCCCTTCTTACAGCCACTCTGCCTATGGCTGGAAGACTTAGCCAGCCCCCCCCCCCCCCCCCCCGATATCTTTTTTAGCCCCCCCCCCCCGAAATTTGGCTCTAGTTGCCCGCCAGGTACAGGTGCATGAGCCCTGTACCCCTACAGTGCCCAAGTCCATTCTTGGGCATTGTAAGTGCAGTGCTGCCATTAAGAGTATGTGGTGCTGGGAGTTTGTCATTACGAACTCCACAACACCATAACGGCTACACTGAAGACTGGGAAGTTAGGTATCAAACTTCTCAGCACATTAAGCCCACACTGATGCCAGTGTGGGATTTTATGTCAATTCCTACACTGGGGGGGGGGGATGCCCCATGAAACTCGACCAACTTCAAATGACCTGACTGAGTGGATGCTTAGGCTGCCATCAACAGACATGTTTCTGGACCCCTGGGTCGAGAGCCTGCAGCTCTAGGGGGCCTGAAACAATGCACATCCTGGGACGAAGTGCCAAGCCTCCTCCCCCAAGAAGGGCAGGTGTCACGAAGGGGAAGCTTCAAAAGCATGCCGCCTTTGTGAGCCTCCCCAGATCATTTGCTGCTTTCAGCAACTGGTCCCCACTGGTTCTACCCCCCACTTTGGAAGGGAGAGCCGGCGGGAAAAACAAGTGAGGGAAAGAGGTGTGCCCACCTCTGCATACTCCACCCCTCAGGTGGGGGAGGCGAGGTGAAGCACAACTCTGAGTCCCTGCCATCTTGAGGATAGGGGGACCCACCCAACCAGGGACAGGCTCCTGCCTCCCTCCCACGGGAGGGTGGCACGATAGGGGGTGTACCCACCCCAGGGAAGGGACTTATTGGTCCCTGCCCTTACCTACCTGTAATGCACCTAAATCTAGTATTTAGGGGGCACTCTGAACCTTGCTTCCTCAGATACAGAAACGACAAGAAGAAAAGAAGGACTGAACAGCCGTGCAGCCAGGTAACAAGAGGAAGACGCCCACTGACTTGGACCCAGCCCTACAGGCCTGTCTCCCCTCGAACCTGCTCCTACGAAATCCCGGTGTGTCCTGCAACCAGCAACCTGAAAAACCCTGGAGGACCTGCCTGCCTTTACTTCCAAAGACTGCTTCTCCCGTGAACACCAGATTTGTTCTTTTGTTCTGCAACCTCTGGCTGCAGCTGGAGACAGCGAATCCAGCCCAGTCTGCACCCGCCGAACCTGGCCCGTGCTCGAGTGGAAAAACACCACGAGGTGGTCACCCCAGCGATCCTGACCCGAGATCCGGCGACCCCTGACCTGCCTCAAGCCTCCAGCTGACGCCTGCAGCCTATATCCAGAAGGCCCCCCTTGACCGCGACCCGGAGCGGGTAAGAAAATCCGACCCCAAGAGGCACCCCAAGCCCCACGGCCTTGAGTGCCCAAACCGACGGTGCCTAACCAACCCTTACCTTCGCAACTTACCTCTCGAAGTGGTGATCGCACCCAGAAGTCCTTCCTCTCCCTGCCTGCAGTGCTTTTGCAAACCGGAGGTTCTCTATAGAAAACAGGACGCCCGACGTCGAAACAGCTCTCTGCACCCAGCCGCCCCAGTGCCGCCGAGGGTGCACCTTTTGTTTTACTTTGTTTCCCCATTTGCCCTGACCTAAACCCTAGGAGCTTTGCTCCCACAACCCAGTGGCCTGCTTGCGAGCAGCCACCAGCCGGAGGCCCCCTATCCCCCATTGCAGTGGTTCCCAAACTTTTTCAACCCGTGGCTCCCTTGACCCATTGGCCATTGCCCGTGTCTCCCCACTGTTATTTTTTTGGAGGGTGTGGGGGATGTAAGCCCGGCCTCAGGAGTACTCGCATTTTTCTCCCAGAAAATAATTGGGATGAAGCTGATGAAGGCATTATAATGATATATGCAGGGTGTTTCGTACTACTAAGGCAGCGCCTCTAATAAAATATTCCTAGTAACACTTCTTTGCCTATGCCTTTTTAGTGTACCTTCTCAAACGTTTTTATCCCACTTACAGTGCTAGATAGCACCCCTATGCATGTAGGCCCCATTGCCAAAGTGTTTTTGCGCTTGAAGAATATTTGCATGCACTTCCATTACTACCCATGTCATACATGCCAACACACCTGTCTCAGCAGGGTAACTCATGATTTTGTAAACTACATACAGCTTTATTTTTACTGTCAACTCCATAAAATTGCCTCCAAATCAATGCAAGTAAAATGAATACCTCTGATATTTCTTTTTTAAACGTCCCTTTTTCTTTCTTTCAAATGTTGGCATTATGGGGTTTTACTTCCCTGTGCTCAAGGAGAGAGCTTTCCTGTCTGGAAATATGTGTGTACTGAAAGAAATATGTACTGGAAGTACCTATGATTCAAGTACCAATGTCAATACTTAATAATACTTAGTTTGTTATATTGACGGGCCAACTGTACTTTCCTGATAACTTGTATTGGTGTAGAATGCACTTGGAAAAAAACGAAACTAATAATGAGTCAAACAAAATAAATCAGACATCTTCCGCTTACTTTGGGAGTGTTGGAACTTGGGGATCCAGTGAAATATAGAGGTCATCTCCTTTGACATGCCATCAATTAAGCACTATGTTTACAGCTTTAGGAATGTCAGTTGCAAATCATCAACATCATTGTGTTTAAGTCTAATTAGTTTAACTGAAGCCAACAAACCCTTCAACATTAAATGCATTAAAGTGCATGGTGTGTGGCTCCCCTGGCTAGGTTTGGCGGTTCCCCAGGGAGCCACGGTGCACAGTTTGGGAACCACTGCCCCATTGGATAACATTGGGCCTCAACACTCTGCCGCCCTAGTGCTGCTGAGGGCGCAACAACAGTGCATCACTGACCCTGGGGTAGCCCTGAGTCTAGCCCCAGAACCTTAACTCACACAGTCGATTACCTGTGAACCGATAAGCTGTTTTTCCTCCATAGGATAACATTGACAATCTTCTTTCAAAATGTGAAGTTCTGAAATCTAACCAAAACGTATTTACTTACCTGAATCCAGGAAATGTCCCAGTGCTGAATCTAGGTATCCAGCACGGAGTTAGAAAAGTAATGTAAAAGTAACTTACCTGTAAGTATACAAAAACAATTGGCCTAGAGTTCCGTTATTGAGTGTGGGAATTCATTTCTGACTGAGTGTGAACATCAAATGCTTAACACGTCCTCTGATACTGCCTTAATGCTCGACCACTCTACCACAAATAGAGAGTAAGGTTCTATATAACTTTAACCTCTGCCTACCTCTGGGGTCACCTGGTCTCTATACACACTATACCTCATTTTGGTGTAGTATATATAGAGCCATTTTTCTACACTACTTAGACGCCGCCCCTGCATGCTGACGTCAAACTAGAACCCTGAAAGGGAGTCCCTTACACTGGAAGTCTGTTCACAGAACGGGATGGGTAAGGAATATATAACTAAAATATGTCTCTTACAGATATATCGTTACCGAAGGTAAGTAACTAATTCATCTGAAAGAGACTATTAGCTATAGATTCCTTACCTTAGAATAGATACCCCAGCAATACTAACCCCGGAGGTGGGTCTGCGAACCAAGTTCACACCAAAAAGTCCTGGAGAACTGAACGGCCAAAGAAGCAGTCTCTCTGGACTTGGCTGTCCAGACAGTAGTGTTTTGTGAACATGTGTAGGGATGCCCACGTGGTTGCCTGGCAGATGTCAATGAGGGGGACTCCGCATGCCAAAGCAGTAGTGGCTGCTGTCGCCCTGGTGGAGTGGGCGTGCAATCCTACCGGAGACTCCATTTTTTTGCCAAGGAATAACATTTTAATGCAAAGGACGACCCATCGAGAAATGATCAGTTTCTGCACGGCCCGAACTTTATCGGCGCCCACATGGCCAACAAAGAGTTGATCATCCACCTGGAATTGTTTTGTGCGATCCAGATAAAAAGATAACGCACGTTTTGGATTCAGACGGTGGAGTCTCTCTTCCTCCGTGGAAGGGTGCGGGAAGAAGGTGGGCAAAGTGATGGCCTGTCCTATGTGGAAAGAGCTAACCACTTTGGGAAGAAAAGAAGGTTGAGTTCGAAGGACAGTCAACAACAGGGGGGGGGGGGGGGGCACTGTTCCAATGTGAGTGGTGTAAGCATGCACTCACTACAGGGAGGTTAGAAAAGAGAGAGTGCTAGGTCAAGGACTTAGTTGGGGAGGGGGGAGACAGAAGTTGTCTCTTGTGGCCCTCACACACCCCGAAGGATGTCATGCTTCATCATTGGGCAGTTGCTCCTCGTCAGGCCGGCATTGCAATGCCCTACGGGTCCCCCGAAGGGTCACTTTGGCGGAGATCTTTTGAGAACTGCCGTTTGGTGCATGTGGGTGTGAGAACAAAGTCCTAAGTGAAGAGTTATAGTGTGCGTGCAGTATGTTAAAACTGTCTAAGGGTTACCAAACAAGAGGAATTTTAATGAAGGGGTACCCTTGGCAGAGTAAAAAGAAAACGTAGGTTAGGGGTTACCAGTGAAGGTGTAATGTGCCCAGGTAACTACAAGGTCGACATGTTTCACGCCTAAATGGTCATAGAGATCCATGGCGTTTCAACAGGACCAGAAAACAATGTGGAAGTGGTGTAGTGTACGAAGGGAGTAGTATTAGTAGAGGGGTAACATTGGCCCTCTAAACGGTCAGCAGGGGCCAGCGCCTGAGACACTTATGGCTATGACTCAATGGTCGAATATGCACTCTTGACCGTGACCTAAAAATTAGGTCCATAGGCTAGAGGCGTAAGGTGCCCGCACCTTACTGGGGTATGTACTCGGGTGTCGGCTCTTGAAGACCTGCCCCATCCTGACACCTGCCTGTAGGTGAGTTCGAAGGACAACCTTGTCCGGATGAACAGCAAGGAAAAGGTTCAGAAGAAAGAGCCTCAAGCTCACTCACCCTGCGAGCAGAGGTGATGGCAAACAGAAAATCAGTTTTGAGAATTATGTAATGGCTCGAAAGAAGCACAAATAAGGTACGTTAGAACCAGATTCAAGTCCTACTGGGGCATTACAAAGGGAATAGGAAGAAAGAGGTGAGTAATGCCCTTAAGAAATCTATTTACAATAGGGGACTTGAAAAGAGAAGGCTGATTTGGAAGCTGAAGAAAGGCCGAAAAATAGCCTTTGAGGGAGCCCTGCTGGACCAAAGAAAGAAGAACGAGGAGAACCTCTGATTGAGGAGCAGAAATATGATCCACAGCCTTTGCTGTGCACCATGCCACAAATTTGTTCCATCTACAGGGTTATACCATTTTAGTGGAGGGACGCCTGGCTGCCAAGATTACATTAAAGACTTTGGGAGGAAGGTCGAAAGCTGTCAACTGTCGCCCGTTCAATCTCCATGCAAGGAGGTGGCGGCTGAACAGGTTGGGGTGGAGGACCGCCCCCTGCTGCTGCGACAGAAGATCCTCCCGAAGGGGCATTCTGATCAGAGGATGGATGGCCATGTGCAATAGCTCGGGATACCAGACTCTTCGTGTCCAATCCGGAGCCACAAGAATGACTTGGGCCCGGTCGCCCTTGATCTTCTTCAGCACTCTGGGTAGAAGTGGTATAGGTGGAAAGGCGCATAGAAGACCTCAACTCCACTCGCGACGAAAAGCGGCGCCGAACAGGTGCCGCCCTGGAATTTTCAACATGCAGAACTGCTGACATTGCGTGTTCTCTTCGGTGGCGAACAAACCTAACCAAGGCTCTCCCCACTGCTGAAAGAGACCTTGCACCACCTCTGAGTGAAGACGCTATTCGTGATCCATCATGCACCTGCGGCTAAGTTCGTCCGCCCTGGCTTTCAGGGAACCTGCCAGGTGTTGAACCACCAGGGACATGCCCTGATATTCCAGCAATGTCCAAAGGCAAAGAGCCTCTTGACATAGGGTCCACGACCCCACCCCACTCGGTTTGTTGCAGCACCACATAGCGGTGGTGTTGTCGGTGAACACCTGCACTACTCTCCCCTGAACAGAGGGAAGGAATGCCTTCAGTGCAAGACTAATCGCACGTAGCTCAAGAAGATTAATGTGCAGCCCGGACTCCGCTCGAGACCAGAAGCTTCTGATCTCCACCTCCCCCATGTAGCCGTCCCACTGCAAAAGTGATGTACAAGTTACTTACCTTCAGTAACGATGTATCTGGTAGAGACCATTCTAGCCGCAGATTCCTTATTGAAGAATTATCCCCAGGCGTGAGACTGGACCCGGAAAACTTTCTTGCCCAGCATCTCTGTCCGCCAGGGGTCGGTGCCTCGCGACTCCGCCCCGACGTCCTTCGCGGGCGTGACGTCACAGAGGTCACATAAGCCCCACCCCGGCGCGCTGTCGTCAGTTTGCTTCGGAGAACGTTTTCGCGCCACAACGCGGAGCCATCACAACAAAACTGAGAGCATGGGAACAGTGTGTGAAAAACCAGAGAAACAAAATGAGAGAGACAAAAGGTGGGGAACAGCACCAGGCGGCACCGAGTAGCCAGGAGGCTGCAACAGGAAAGCCAAAGCAGGGAGAGAGCAGACCACCTCTGAGGAACAACTGTGCAAGCCAGGTGGTAGCACCAGGCAGCACAAAAGTACCAGAAGACCACATTAGTAAAGCCACAGTAGGGAAAGCGTAAAGCACCCCTCCGTGGAACCACCGTGCCAGTCAAGGAGAGAGCCAGGCTGGAGGTACAAGTAGTGGAAAGCGCTGTAAGAGAAAGAGAGAGAGACTGCAACTATAGACCACGCAGCAAAGGGCCACAAGCCCTGGACAGAGGAGCAACAGCAATCCACCCCCAGACTACTCAGTCAAAGAGGGCCAGAGCGGCTAGAATCGTCTCTACCAGATACATCGTTACCGAAGGTAAGTAACTTGTACATCTGATAGAGCCTACTAGCCGCAGATTCCTTAACACAGGATACCCTAGCCATACCCAGAAGGGAGGAGGGCCTGCGAGAGAGCCTCCCCACCTGGAGAGACCAGGGCCCCAGTAGGGGACATGGCACAAGAACAAGAAGAAAAAGGCCAGGATATCCTAAGCCCAACCAAGAGAAAGAGAGCTCCCAACAACCCGCAGGGGCAGACAGCACCCCAAAAGCCTCAAGGAACACAAGGGCCACCTCGAACCCAGTGAGAAGAGGTAGAACCAAAGGCAGGGCCTATCGTAAGAAACACATGCATAGAGATAGAAAAGAGCTGAATACACCTTGGCCGCAACCAGAGGCAGGGGCGCAAGGAAACACATCAAGATCAGAACGGTGGAGTAGAACAGGTAGGCCTGCACGGGCAAGCGCCGCCAGCAATAGGCAACACCACGGAACAGCGCACCCTGGACAAGGCCGAGGCCAGGGAGGGCCAGGACACACCCCAAGGGAGGGGCCGGACCAAAAAAACACACACACACGGAGTGGAGGAAACAGCAGAAAAGAAAAAGAGATGGCGGACGGGCCCAAGCCTGCCACCAGAACACAGAGGCCAAGGAAAGCCAAACCCTCTGGAGCATCAGACCGAGGACCAAGCCAAAACACAAGACAAAAGTGCGGAACCGCTACAACCCGCTGCCGCAGACAGCAGGCCAGACCGGCCGAGCGACATAGCAACAAGGAGGACGGATCTAGCACCGACCGCTCCAAGACAATTGGCAAGAAGATCGCACCTGCGACATACCGTGACGCCCCGGAGAGCAAGGAACCCGAAAAGGGTGACCACACATCCCCAGCACATGACAGAGCTATATAATAGGTACAAGTATCCCACATAGGGCAGGTAACGTCCCAAGAACCATGAGAACACCTCTTAGGAAAAAAATTCCGCAGCAGAGGACAAAACAGAAAAACCTGCAGAAAAAAAACCCCGCAGACTGTTTACTAAGCAGCCAATAAAGAAGATACAGAAGGCCTAATCTCAGGGCCTACCGGGCTTACCAACCGCCAAAACCATAAGGCAACAAAGAGCCGGACCAACTGCACCAAGGGCCCAACTAAAGGACCCCAAGGGCACAGCAACCATACAGAAAACCCAACCCTGGCTACTCGTTACAAGGCCACAGGAAAAACAACGGAGAACACCTCCCAAAACACAGACCGACAGTCCGGTCACTGAGGGGGAGGAGGAGGGTGAAGCCCCGCAAGAAACCTCTGAATGGCAGAATCCGCAGCGGCGTGGAACAGAGCGCCATCAAAGGGGAGCTCAACCAGCCGTTCTCGAACGTGCTCAGGTAAAACACTATCCCGTAGCCAGGCATGGCGACGAAGGGCCACCGAAGTAGCCATGGTACGACCAAGCACCTCCGAAACGTCCAGAGCCGAGCGAAGAATAAACACCGCCAGCTCTCGGCCATCCAACACATGGTGTCGCAGATCAACGCAGGCACACTCCTGAGAAGCTGAATACATAAGGGACTCCGCTGAATCCCATAAGCAAGAAGTGGCCCTAGCCAACACACAGAGTGTTAAGGGCCCACAAAGCAGCACTGGAGGAGGCGAAGATGTTGCGCCCCAGAAATCTAACCACCAGGCCTCCCGTGATGGGGGAGACAACACAGATGGCAAGGAGGGAAAGGCAGTCTGTCAAAGAGGGCCCCTGGTAGAAGGGTGGAGGGAAGGACTGACAGGATCATGCGGAGCAGGACGGTGGCGGTGCAGAAGAGGCTGGGGCATCGGGTCCCCGTGGCAGGATGCCCCCAGGCCCCCCAAAAGAGAATTGTGGAGCGGAGTCTCGAAAGGAAGAAGCAGCTCCCATCCACCAGAGCCCTGAAGGAGAACCTCCAGCAGATGATCCGTGGAGAAATGGGCAGCTGGATCGCCCATGCGCAAGATTCCTACAGCCGTGGAAACAGCCCGAGCGAAGGTAGCACTCGCCTCCGTAGGGCCCCGCGGCGGGGAAAGCAGTTCCTCCGTGGGCTACGGCTTCAAGCTAAGGCGGCAGTCCCCCAGCCCAATCGGAGGAAGGAAAGGCCAAGCTCGAAAAGGGGGAGGGTGGACCGATGAATGGGGGAACCTGAGGCGCCTCCAGCGAAGACTGCAGGCGCGGCGACGGCGAAGAGCCGTCCTTAGAGGACACCGGGGAAAAAAAGTCAAGTCTCCGGAGAAGATGAAACCAACAACCGCCGAAGCTCTGGAGAAGAGGGGGCATCTGAAGACAAATCAACGACCCGACGTCGGCCCGGCGCCGTAGAGTCCGCCACCAGCGTCAGGTCAACGTCGACCAGCGCCGAAGGGGACACCGGAACGACCTCCGCCACAACGCAGGAGACCGAGGCGGGGTCGGAGCCGGGGCGGCTAAGGAACGGCACCGAAAAGGCATCGACTCGACCGGCAACGAGGCAGCCGCCTGCGTGGAGGGACGAGGGGGGCCCGGAGACACGCCCCGACCCCTAGTCAGCCCCGCCAGGGTCAGCAGCCGCCAGCACCTGAGCGGCGTCACCTCGGCCACAGACAAGGCCGCCGCCTGCCCAGAGGACCGAGGGGAACTCGAGGACACGCCCCAAGCCCCGACAACCTCCCGCGACACCACAGAGACCCCCGCGGGGGTTTGCGGCGTGGAAAAAGAAGGCCTGAAACAGGCCAGGAACACGATCCGGATCCGCGTTGCACGCGGAAAATAAGAAAACCGACATCAGTGCGCTGGGGTAGGGCTTATGTGACCTCGCTGACGTCACGTCCGCTGAGAACATCGGGGCGGAGTCGCGAGGCACTGCCCCCCGGCGCGCAGAGATTCTGGGCAAGAAAGTTTTCCAGGTCCAGTCTCACGCCTGGGGATAATTCTACGTTAAGAAATCTGCGGCTAGTAGTCTCTATCAGATGCATCAGTCACCACTGTGAACTCTGTTTGGGGAAGGTAGAGGGATCTGCCGTTGACCCAATCCTGGTTCGTTAGCCACCACTGCAATTGGTGTGCAGTGCCCTCCGAGATCTGGACGCTATTGGAAAAATTCCCCTGATGCTGTGCACACTGGAACTTCAGGTCCCACTGCAGAGCCCGCATAGGCCTTTGTCCTTCTTTGGTACCAGGAAGTAGTGGGAATAACAACCACGACCTACTTCTGGCACAGGGACTTGCTCGATAGCTCCCTTGGCCAGGAGAGCGGTAACTTCCTGAAGGAGAAGGGCCAAATGATCCTCTGACATGCGATGGTGTGGGTGGCATGGAGGGAGGTGTAGTCTCGAAGGGGAGGGAGTAGCCCCTTCGGACTATCTGCAAAACCCACCTGTCCGACGTGATGTTGTGCCAGTGGGGGAGTTGGACTGGGAAGGATTGGAGGCTGCTGCAGAGGGGGCGCTGGTGGACTGGCCCCCAGACCCATGACGCTGGGTCCCACGTCCCCAGCCGTGCAGAGCCTAGGCAGCTTGTGTAGGCTTGTGGCTTTGGGTGGAACATGGTGGGGCACCCCTTCCGTAGCCATTAAAGGAACGAAAAGCAGACTGCGCTGAAAGAGGTGGTAGCGAGGCCCAAGGATCAGGCCGTAGAACTAGACTCTTTAAAGCGCTCGAGTGTGTTGTCCAATTTGCTGCCAAACAAGCGACGGCCATCAAAGGGCCAAAAGACTCGATTGGACATCGTCCGAAATGTCAGTGGACCTCAGCCAGGGGTGGCATCTCAGGGATAGTGGTGTTGAAATCATCCTGCCTAGCGAGTCGGCAGTGTCCATCCCCCATCGTATGGCTAACTTCGCTGCATCTCTACCCTCAGCAACTGCACGGGAGAGAACGGCCTGGGCCTCCTCCGGGCACTGTGGCAGCACCTGCGCGACCATGTCCCACATAGAGTGGGTGTAACGCCCAAGACCGCAGTCCTAAGCTGGCGGAAGAAAACATCCTTTTCCCAAGATGATCAAGCTGCTTGGATTCCCTATCTGGGGGGAGCTGTAGGGAGCGCGCCTTTGGAAGTTGAGACTTGGACCACCAAGTTCTCGGGGTAGGGTATTGGGAGAGGAAAATGGGGTCACCCGGGGCCAGGCGTTGGGCAATCATCCTATCCACAGGAGCCCCTGTGCTGGGCTTGGACTAAGTGCCCAAAAGGATGTCCATGTGGGCCTTATTGATCGGCAGCAGGGGCTCCGAAGAGGCAGCTGCTGGTTGAAGCACCTCGGTCAGGAGGTTAGTCCTGACCGTCACCGTAGGAAGCTCAATGTTCAAGGCCTCAGCCGCCCTACACAACACCACAGCGTAAGAGGCTCCCTCCTCCCTAGCCAAGGTAGGGGGAGAAAGTATGCCAAGGTCTGGGGAGGTGTCCAGACCACTGGCCTCACCCAACTCCTCTTTCCAGCCCTGTTCATCCAACCGGTCTGCCAAAGGGTCAACATACCCCTCCCAGTCCTCCTCACCCTCCTCTGGCTGCCACTCTGGGCGATAAGGAACACCAGGGTAGAACAGTGGTACAAAAGTACCGGTCAGAGTAGGTACCGGCGTCAGCCGACGCCTGTCCGGCTCCGTGTCCAAGACGAGGAGGAGGCCTGGGTTGATGCCGGCTGGGGACCTAACCGGCGTTGGAGGGGGCTGAGGTGTCGTCAATGGATTAGACGCCGGAGGTGTCGTAAGGTCGACCGGCGCCGATCCAGATCCAGGCCTGGATCCCTGGGGGCCCTGCGGCCGAAGCCACTGGCATCGGAGGCCTAGAACCCCCAGCTGAGTCCGTGTGCTTTATAAAAACTACGAAGTTGGGCAGGGGTCGATCCGGGAAGGGAGGGAAGCTCGGAGACGACCCAGTAGGCTCCACGGCCGTAGCCGAAGGACGACGACCTTTCGCATCCTGCGTCGCGTTGGCCGTCAGACGGGGTGAATGCAGAGAGCGACGGTGCTTCTTCGCTTTCTTTTTGTGCTTCGAATTACCCAAAGATAAGCTTTCAGGACCACTCCCGTAAAGACTTCGGACTCATGGTCCGATAGTCGGAGCACGACTTTGGGTCATGGTTGCGCTCCAGGCACCACAGGCACACAAGGTGCGTGCCCGTAGCAGTCATCAATTTGTCACAGGAATCACAAGGTTTGAAGCCGGTCCGCCTATGTGACATCCCTGTGCACCAGGAATCGAACGACTAGAAAAAGATGTCAAAAAATGCTGGTCAAAAATTGACTAAGGTACCGCTTTCTCCGGATCTGCACTGGCTGGTGCGGAAAAAGAAAACTGACGTCAGCACACAGGGGCTGCATCTAAGTAGATACTGCGACGTTATCCGGGCGATCACGACACCTAACGCAGAGTCAACCGACAGCTATTCCAAACAGAAAGCTTGTTGTCCAGGTATGCGCATACCTCTGAAACTCAGGCTTATCATTTACCCGTTAGAACTAGCATGGCGCTTAGAGATAGTACAGTGAGGGTGTAAGAGCTACTAATTGTGATGTTACGATTTTTCCCTGTTTTTACTGTTCTTGAACAGCTTAGTTGCTTTTTATCTTCTGTGATGTTACCAAAATTATGTGCACTAGATCTCAGCATTTTAAATTAACTATTTTGAAATAAATATGCTCAACTACATATTTAGTTTCTAGTGAACTTGGTGTGTAAATTAACAATGACCAAGTGTTTTATTATCACTACTCCATGTTAGTAACCCAAAAGCATTGACACCACCTAATTTATGTACCGCTGGTGAATTGAACTAAGCTCACTTACGTCACCCGTGGGAGTGAAAACCAACCTCGTAGAGCAGATCCCAAGACTCATTTTACACAAGAATAAATATCCAAGCAGTACCTCCCTGGGAGTTGGGTCTGTGAACTGCTTTAAACCAAAAAACCCTAGAGGTCCGAACAAACAAAATGCCTGTCCCAACAGACCTGACTATCAAGACAGTAGTGTTTCATAAACGTCTGGAGTGACCTATGTAGCAGCTTGACAGATGTGCAGGACAGGCACTCTATTTGCTAAAGCAGTAGTGGCCGCTTTTGCTCTGGTGGCATGAGCCTGCAAGCCTTCAGGAGGATGCTTCTTAATTTTGTTCTCAGTCTGCCAATCTAAAACAGGTAGGGAGGCAGGGTGTCCAGAAATGAAAGGGCATAACCCCGCCAGATGATCTGGAGCAACCACTTGGTCAAGGTAATTGCTCACCATTGGGGCAGGCAGTGCCTGATCCTGCTGCCATAAGCAGCAGGATGGGAAGCCTGGTGATCTTCGGGATAAGTGATATTTCTTTGCTTCCTTGCCATCCAGGATGGCCTGGTTCAGTTTTGCTTGGTCCTCCTCCGAGACAATGGACAGCACTTGTGTAACCAGGTACCACAAGGAGTGGGTGTACCGGCTCAAGAGTCCTGCTGTGTTCACTGACCACAATGTAAGGCTGTTGGAAGAAAAAAATATCTTCCTGAAGGAATCCAACCTCTTGGATTTCCTATTCGGAGGAGTGGTAGGGAACGTACTGGGATTGATTTTGGCAGTTGAGACATACTCCACCAGGCTCCTTGCTGCTGGGTGAGGTGAGCAAAGTCCCCAGGGGACTGGCAGTGGTGATGGGCAATCATCCTTTGTAATGGAACACAGGTACAGGGCTTGGCCCAAGCCCCAAGGGAAAGTCTGTAAGGGCTTGGTAGGAAACTGGCTCTCTGTAGAGTACTAAAGAACAAGCTACTTACCATTGGTAACGATATATCTGTAAGAAACATTAGCTAGTGATAGATTCCTTACCTTAGAATTACCCCCAGGGCTCAGACTGGATCCGGAAAGTTTTCGTCAGCAGTACCCCTGCGTGTCGGAAGGTGCAGTCGTGACGCTCCGCGCCCGTCGTCGTGGTCGCCGAGATGATGTCGCGGCAGCTACTTAGACGCTGCCCTCACGCGCTGACGTCAGTTCTGTACACGACTTTCTGCACCAGGAACGCAGAGCCTTGCAAGATACTGACCACAGGTGCATTGAAACTAGGGTCCTGAAAGGGATGACCTTAACCCTAGAAATCAGTTTGCAGAACGGGGAGGATGGGTGGGGCAGTAAGGAATATATCACTAACTAATGTTTCTTACAGATATTTCGTTACCGAAGGTAAGTAACTTGTTCATCTAAAAGAAACACGTTCGTGATAGATTCCTTACCTTAGAAGAGATACCCTAGCAATACCAACTCCGGTGGTGGGTCTGCGAACCAAGATCACACCAGGAAGTCCGTGAGAACAGAACGGCCAAAAAAAAGTCTCTCCGAACTTGGCCGTCAAGACAGTAGTGCTTCGTAAAAGTGTGCAATGAAGCCCACGTAGCTGCCTGGCAGATGTCTTGTAAGGGGACACCACGTCCCAATGCCGTAGTGGCTGCCGTCTCCCTGGCAGAATGGGCGCACAGGCCCACTGGAGGCTCCTTTTTTGCCAGAGAATAACCGGCTTTAATACACAAGACGACCCATCGGGAGATAGTCTGCTTGTGTACGGCCCAACCTTTCTTAGCGCCTTCGTAGCCAAAAACATAGCCGGAACTGTTGTGTGCGATTCAGGTAAAATGAGAGCGCACGTTTTGGGTCCAGACGGTGGAGCCTCTCTTCCTCTCTGGAAGGATGCGGAGGCGGAAAGAAGGTGGGCAAAGTGATGGCCTGCCCGATGTGAAAGGCAGTGACAACCTTTGGCAGAAAGGATGGACGTGTTCTGAGCACAACCTTGTCCGGATGGACAGACAGAAAAGGAGGTTTGCAAGAAAAGCCTGGAGCTCACTCACTCTCCTAGCAGAGGTGATGGCAACCAGGAAGGCAGTCTTCAAAGTTAACAGACGAAGAGGAGAGTTGGGAAGAGGCTCAAAGGGAGCGCACATTACATTTGTGAGAACCAGGTTCAAGTCCCACTGTGGCATTACGAAGGGAATAGGAGGGAAAAGAGGAGTAATGCCTTTGAGGAATCTATTTACAACAGGACACTTGATCAGGAAGCCTAAGAAAGGCTGAAATAGCAGAAAGGTAGCCCTTGATAGTGCCCGGAGCAGAATCCTGCTGGGCCCAGGAAAGAAGGAACAGAAGGACTTCTGAAAGAGGGGCAGAAAGGTGATCCACAGCCTTTGCTGCGCACCATGCCACAAACTTGTTCCACCTGCAGGCGTATAGCAACTTAGTGGAGGGACGCCTGGCTGCCAGAATGACATCACAGACTTCAGGAGGCAAGTCAAAAGGAGTCAACTGCCACCGCTCAAACTCCACGCATGGAGGTGGAGATTGGACAGGTTTGGGTGGAGGACCGTCCCCTGCTGCTGCGACAGAAGATCCTCCCGTAGAGGCAGTCGAATCGGGGGACCGATGGTCATACTGAGTAGCTCGGGATACCAAACTCTTCGAGCCCAGTCCGGAGCCACAAGAATGACTTGGGCCCGGTCGCACCTGATTTTCTTCAGCACTCTGAGCAGAAGTGGTATAGGCGTACAACAGACCGCACCTCCACTCGCGACTAACAGCGTCGCCTAGCGATTGCCGCCTTGGAAATTCAAAAGCGCAGCACTGCTGACATTGCGCATTCTCTTCGGTGGCGAATAGATCTAACCAAGGCTCTCCCCACTGTTGAAAGAGACCTTGCGCCACCTCCGAGTGAAGATGCAATTTGTGATCCATCATGCACCTGCGGCTGAGTTAATCTGCCCTGGCGTTCAGTGAACCTGCCAGGTGTTGAACCACCAGGGAATGCCCTGATGTTCCAGCCATGTCCAGAGGCGCAGGGCCTCCGTACATGGGGTCCACGGCCCCACCCCGCCCTGTTTGTTGCAGTACCACATGGCGGCAGTGTTGTCTGAACACCTGCACTTGAGAGAGGGAAGGAATGCCTACAGTGCAAGTCGGATCGCCCAGAGCTCCAGAATGTTGATATGGAGCCTGGACTCGGCCGGAGACCAGAGGCCTCTGATCTCCGCCTCTCCCATGTGGCCGCCCCATCCCAGGAGGGACGCATCCATCACTACTGTGTGCTCCGCTTGGGGAGGGGAGAGGGATCTGCCATTGACTCAATGCCGGTTAGTGAGCCACCACTGCAACTGTTGGACAGTGCCCTCCGAGATCTGGACATAATCGGATATGTTCCCCTGATGCTGCGTCCACTGGAACTTCAGGTCCCACTGCAGAGCCCACATATGCCATCTGGCATGATCGACCAGCAGGATGCAGGAGGCCATGAGGCCATGAGGCCAAGCAAGCTCTGGGTCATCTTGACCAAAACCCAGGATAGAGGCTGAAAGATCTGAATCACAGCCTGAATATCCTGGACTCGTCGTTCGGGAGGATAGACCCGGAAGTGCGTTGTATCCAGAACCGGTCCGATGAAGAGGAGCTTCTGAGAGGGAATCAGGTGCGACTTCGGCACATTGATGGAGAACACCAGCAAATGCAGGAGGTCGGCCGTAGTCTGGGGGTGGGAGACTGTGTGGGGAGAGCCCGCCTTCAACAGCCAGTCATCGAGATAGGGGAAGATTGGAACCCCTGATCTGCACAGATGAGCTGCGACCACCGCCATCACTTTCATGAACACTGAGGGGTGCTGGTCAGGCCAAAGGGGAGCACGGTAACCTGAAAGTCCTCGTAGCCTACCGTAAACCGCAGGTAACGCTGGTGCTCCGGCAGGACGGGAATGCGGAAATATGCGTCCTGCAGGTCCAACACTACTATCCAGTCCCCAGGGTCGAGGGCAGACAAGACCTGAGCAAGAGTTAACATCTTGAACTTCTCCTTCCGGAGGAAGGGATTGACGTCCCTGTGGTCCAAGATACGACGCAGGCCCTTGTCCTACTTGGGAACCAGAAAGTAGTGGGAGTAACAACCACGTCCTACTTCTGGCGCAGGAACACGCTCGATGGACCCCTTGGCCAAGAGGGCTGCGACTTCCTGTTGGAAGAAGTGACAAGTGATCCCCCGACATGCAGTGGTACTGGGGTGGCATGGCTGGAGGGGTAGTCTTGAAGGGGAGGGAGTAGCCCCTCCGGACTATTTGTAAAACCCACCTGTCCAAAGTGATGGTGCGCCAGTAGGGGAGGTAATGGCGAATCCTGCCGCCCACTGGCGTTTGATGGGCCTGAAAAACTGGACTAGGAAGGTTTGGAGACAGTGGTGGCTGGGGTGGAGGTGGACTGACCCGCCCGCTGGCCCCTGACCCGGCGGGTCCCACGTCCGCGCTAATACTGTTGCTGTGCAGGCCTGTGGCTCTGAAATGGACGTGTCGGGCACCGCTTCTGTGGCCACGAAAGGAGCAAAAAGCAGAAGGCGGAGGAGGGCGCGTGGCAGAAAGGCCCAAGGACTTGACCGCAGGCCACAATTCCTAAAAGCTCTCCAACACCCCATCTGCTTTGTCGCGGACAGGTGATAGCCATCAAAGGGAATGTCCATCAAACTGTTCTGGACATCCCCAGAAAAAAAAGTAGTCCTCAGCCAGGCGTGGCGACAGAGCGCCACCGTCGTGGAAATCGCCCTGCCCAGCGAGTCAGCGGTGTCAAGGCCACAATGAATAGTGAACTTGGCTGCATCCCTCCCTTCAGCAATAACTTGAGAGAGAACTGTCCGGGCCTCCTCCGGACATTGAGGCAGCACGTGCTCCACCGTATCCCACACAGAGTGGGAATAACGGCCCAAGAGGCATGTGGTGTTCACAGACCGCAGCCCTGAACTTGAGGAAGAAAAATTCTTCTTACCGAAATGCTCCAGTTTCTTGGATTTCCTATCCGGTGGTGCGGTAGGGAATGCGCTCGGGTCGCAGAGGCTTGGACAACCAAGCTCTCAGGGGTGGGACGTTGGGAAAGGAAAAGGGGGTCACCCGAGGCCAGGCAATGGCGTCAGACCACGTTCCTATCCACAGGAGCCCCTGTGCTGGGCCTGGACCAGGTGCCCAAAAGAACGTCAGAAAGTGCATTGTTAAAAGGTAGCAATGGCTCCGAAGAGGTAGCTGCCAGGTGAAGCACTTGTCAGGAAGATAGTCCTGACGGCCACTTTAGGGAGCTTGAGGTGGAGGGCCTCGGCCGCCCTACGCAACACCACTGCATCACTTGCACCCTCCTCCGTAGCAACGGTAGGAGGAGACAGCATGCCAAGGTCAGGAGAGGTATCAAGACCACTGGCATCCCCCAACTCCTGTGCCCAGTCGGGGTCAAACTCACTTTGTGCTGTGAGAGGGTCCTCAGACCCCTTCCAGTTCTCCCCTTCCTCTGAAGGCTGATGGACTGAAAAGACAGAGGTGGTGCCGGTGTGGTTGACGTCAGTGGAGGTATCACAAGTTCAACCGGCGTCGACCTGGAGCCAGGCCCGGATCCATAGGAGTCCTGCGGCACCGGGGCCAGAGCCGACAACGATGCCAGAACCGCCGGCAGTAAAGGACTAGAACCCCCAGTCGGGCCCAAAGGCGCACCGGCAGGGCCCGATGGCCCAAGGAGGCGAGCCATGGCTGACAAAAATTCCTGCCAGAGTCGCTGATGGACCCGGGAAGGACCGGTAAGCCGGCGGCGACTGCGTAGGCTCCACCGGAGCCGCGGGGGAGGCACCATCCGCACCCTCAGCTGTGACGGGAAGTCTGAGAGCGGTGGCGTTTCTTCGACTTCTTGGAATGCTTCGTCTTACCTGACCATGAGTGCGAAGACTTCGATTCCGATGAACGGTGGTGTCTGCTCCTTGCCCGGTACCTCGACCTCCCAAGGGACCGGGACCTTGAGCGGCGCGGATCCGACTGTGTTTCTTTCAGATATGAAGTACACTATGTAGATAGTCCGGGGAATCCCCAATGGATATACAGAGGTATAAGTAGATAATACGAACTCTCTTTTTTGTGGTAGCGTGGGCAAGCAGTTAGACTTATCAGATGGTAGCACTAAGCATTTGTTGTACTCACAGAGTGTGAGAAAGTCCCATCTTTCTTGCATGGTATGCCCCCACTTTTTGCTGAATTGCTGATGTACTTTGACTGAGTGTGCCCTGGGCTCCTACCAATCAGGTGTCCAGCGCCTGTGTTCCTTCCCTAAAACTGCATTGAAGCCTAAACCCAATTGGCATCTCAGGCCACATGTCAGCCCCTGGTAAATGGTACCCTAGGTACCCAGGGCCCTGTGACCAGAGAAGGCCCCTAAGGGCTGCAGCACTTATTGTGCCATCATTAGAGGCCCTGTGCCCTGACACGCGCACGCACTGCCCTTGCAGGCTGAGTGTCTTGGTGCAGAACAAACCAGTCTCGACATGGCACACATCCCTGTGTGCCATGCCCACAAACACACTGCCCTGGCTTATCTCAGTCACCCCTCTAGCTGGGTGCCCTATGCCAGTGGTGTGGGTACAGGTGCATGAGCCCTGTACCCCTACAGTAACCAGGTCCATTCCTGGGCACTAACTGCAGTGCTGCCATTAAGAGTATATGGTGCTGGGAAATCGTCATCACGAACTCCCCAGCACCATAATGGCTACCCTGAAGAGTGGGAAGTTTGGTATCAAACTTGTCAGCACATTAAACCCACACTGATGCCAGTGTGGGATTTAATGTAAAATGCACGACAGAGGGCAACTTAGAGTTGCCCCCTGAAACTAACCAACAACCTGTGTCCTGACTGAGAGGCCACATAGGCTGCCACCCAGCAGACATGTTGCTGGACCCCTGGGTAGAGAGCCATCCACTCTTGTGGGTCTGTAAAATGGACATTCTGGGCGAGGTGCTAGGCCTCCTCACCCAGGATGGGCAGGGGAAGCTTCAAAGGCATGCCGCCTTAGTGAGCTTCTCCAGGCCACTTGCTGTACTCAGCAACAGGCCCCCACCGGTTCTGACCCCCACTCTGGTGGGAAGATCGGCGGGAAAACCCAAGTGAGGAAAGGAGGTGTGCAGGCGTCTGCCAACCCCACCCCTCAGGTGGGAGAGGCGAGGTGAAGCACAACTCCGGGCTCTCGCCATCTTGAGGATGGGGAGCCCTACCCAATCAGGACTAGGCTCCTGCCCCCATCCCACTGGAGAGTGGCAGGATAGGGGGTGTACCCACCCCAGGGAAGGGACCCATTGGTCCCTGACCTTTACCTACCTGTAACGCCCCTAAATTTATTATTTAGGGGCACCCTGAACCTTCCTTCCACAGATCCCAATTGCGAAACAAGAAGAAGAAGAAAGAAGACCTGCCGTGCAGCTGCTAGCAAGAGGATGACACCAACTGACTTGGCCCCAGCCCTACAGGCCTGTCGACCCTCAAACCTGCTAAACCCCAGCGTCTCCAGTGGTCAGCAACCTCAAAAACCCCGGAGGACCTGACTGCCTTGCTCCTCTAAAAAGACTGGGACTCCCACGAGCAGTGGTTCTGCTCAAACAAGCAACAACCCCTGGTGCCAAGCCAGGAACCGCAAATTCAGTACACACTGCACCAGCCGAGCCCAGCCTATGCCCGAGTGAACAAAGACCACGAGGACGTCCCCTCGCCGACTGTGACCAAGAATCCATCAACCAAGGACCCTCCTCGATGCTCCTGACGACGCCTGCAGCCTCAACTCCGGGGAGCCTCCCCCCCAACCGCGACCAGCAGAGGGTAAGATTTCCCGACACCAAAAGACACCCCTTCACCTGGCGCCCTGCGTCCCCCTGTGCCCAACTCCTGGGTGCCTACCTAACCTACAGCTTCCCAACTTACCTCTCGAAGTGGTGGTCGCACCTGAAGAATCTCCATCCACGAGCTTGCAGCCTTTGTTCGTCTTGCAGCTTTCCCATTGAAATACATTGAGCGCCCGACAGCTCAAATGCACCCTGCACCCAGCCGCCCGAGTGCTCCTGGATGTGCAGCATCGGTTCTATTTTACTTCCCCTCTTGCCCTGTGCAAGTGACCAGGAGCTCAGCTCCCACAGGCCCGTGGCCTGCCTGCATGCAGCCACCAACCAAAGGTCCCCTATCCGCCATAGTCTAACATTGGGCCTACTCTCTCTGCACCCGGCTGCCCCTGTGCCGCTGAGGGTGTAACAACTGTACCTACCTGACCCTGGGAGACCCCGAGTCTATCCCCAGAACCTTAACTCTGCCAGTCGAGTACTTACCTGAAAGTCGATAACTCACTTTTTCTCCATAGGGTAACATTAACTGGTTTTCACTTGGAATTTCTTCTAAGTGTCGAGTTTTGAAACTTTGAAATATTCACTAAAAATCACCCGATCAACGAACACGAAATTACTCACCTGTTATCAGGAGAGATCCCAGTGCTGGATATTTGTGCCCAGCACTGACCCTACAAAGCAATTAGAACTTTGATTTCCGGATAACCAAACTTTCCTCCATAGGATAACATTGCCTGGTTTTGCGAGAAATTGTGTTGATTTTTGAAACATACAAATATTCTTTAAAAATCGCCTGTGTAATAAAAATGATTTATTTCAACTGTTTACAGGGGATGCACCAGGGCTGAATCCAGGATCCAGCCCCGAGTAAGAAAAACCTATGCAAAGTAATTGATATTGTGTTTACTTTAAAAATTCCCATTGAGTTCAATGTTATAACTGTGTTTAACTTGTGTTGCCTATTGCAACAACTGTAACTATTGCATTTAAAAGTCTATTGCTTATTGAAAGTATTTAACTAAAGCATCTCGTTCTGAGAAAGTATTTTGATACCTACTTGTGGTTCTAAAATAAAACAACTATATATTTTTATATACAAAACAATTGGCCTAGAGTTCAGTTCTTGAGTGGGTGAGACCATTTGCTGACCGAGTGTGTACAACAAATGCTTTACACAGCCCTCTAATATTCCCTTACTGCTCGACCAAGCTACCAGTTTAGAGAGTAAGGTTATATCTAACTTTAATCTCTGCCAAACCTCTGGGGACTGTGGACTCTGTGCATATGAACCTTACTTTGGTGCAGTATATATAGAGCTACTTTCTTACACAGAGACAATAAATGAGACACACACTCCAAAATAAATCCGAGACCAATTTGTAAAAATAAAATTTTATATTTTTTTCAAGACCAAGAACAGTTCTAATGCAAGTACTTTCCGCGATACATTTATCAAAATTTGCTAAATCGTATCACTTCTATGTGCAAGTAACCAATGGGGAAAAGCAGAAAAATGCATAGAAATTCAGGCAATGCTTTCACCAAATTTACCTTCTCATTTTAGGTCGATGTCGGGATCCGGTCCAAAGTACCAGCAGTAGAAGTTCGGGAGCGTCCCGGATCAGCCAAAGGCAGAGTGCGGAGGTCTTGAAAGCTGGTGCGCAAAGGGGGCCACTGAAAAATGCACTGTACAGAGGGACTTACAGGTAAGTCTGGTGGGTCCTGTGAGGCGAAGGAGGATGCAAGGGACTGGGGAACACATGAGTAGAGTTGGTTGGTCAGTGCTGGAGCCAGTGGGGCCATTTTCAGAACCAACAGATCAGCCAGGTGTTGTGCATCTTGAGGTCCTAGCAGTGAAGAGTAGGTAACTTGGAGAGGCGATCTCGGGACAGCTGGGCCACTTAGAAAGTAGGTCTCGGGTGTCTCGAAATACCTAAACAGGTGCTTGATTCTGGTGCTTTGTGAGTCCAGAGGGGACTCTGTGTTTGCCGTTGGGGGTCTGGTACCCTGGATATTGGTATGCCGTGACTCCGGTAGGTCCTGGTGACTCAAAACTTGGTGGAGACAGATCTGACCCTTCGAAGCTGTTCTACCTTCTCTTGCTTTGGTGCTGCGTCAAGGTCGTCGGTGAGCAGCAAGTCGATAAACCTGACTTCACGGGATTGGTGCCTGTAGTGTGCAGGGGAGTGATTCCTTCACTCCAAGGGAGCTTTTTCGATATTTCTTGAAGGCTGGAGGTGCTCCGGGGGTTCTTGGAGTCCTGCTAGGTTTTAGAAAGACAAGGCAGCAGTGATTGTCAAGTCCTGGGAGCAGCAGGCAGGGTTTGGCGCCTTTGTTCTTCTGCAGCAGGGCTTCACTTCTTGTGCAAGGGGTCTCCTTTGTCCTGGACTTCTCTTGTCCGTCGAATCTGATGTTCAGGTCTTGGGGTGCCACCTAAATACTGAATTTGGGGGTGTAACAAGGGGAGACAGTAGCTGTACGATAGTGCCTCTTTTTGCATGGTTCCTCCCCATTTTTTGCCTGACTAAGTATGCCCTGAGTTCCGGCCAACCAGGTACCCAGGTCCTATGTTCTTTCCATAAAAAGGTATTGTTGCAAACCCAACTGGCAACTCTCTGGCCACATTCTAGTCCCTTGTAAAAGGTACCATGGGTACCAAGGGCACTGTGACAAGGGAAGGTCTCGAAGGACTGCAGCAAATATTGTGTCATCCTTTAAGGCCCTGTACCTCAATACACACACTGCCATTGTAGGCTGCGTGTTTTGGTGTAAAGTGAAGTGAAGAGTTGACATGGGGTCGTAGCCAAGATGGCGACCGGAGCAGACACTCTAAACTGCTTTGTATCAGCCTGCCACAAAATCCTGTAAAACAGAGTCTAACCAGTAATAAATGGCCTGCTAACTTACAGCCGGCCAGCGTGGGAATACCTGCAGTCTGTTGGGTGAAGTCCACAGTTGCCGACTGCTGCTACAGTAGGAGCGGGCTAGCGCTGCTCTCTTTAGACTCTACGGCGAGGCCTATGTGCATGGAGCTGACGTGCTGGAAGCCGGGACGCGCATCGACACTGCTGCCCTCATTACATGCTCGAGGAATGAAGTACCTAGGACTGGGGCCGCAGAGCACGCCTCTTCTGGCAGAGATGACGCAGGATAGCCCCCATCAGTAAGCAGGGAAACAGGTGCTCCAGGGGCAGGCGGACGACGCTGTGGTCCTGACTGAGGCGGCCCCAGGAGAGGTCAAATGGAGCACAGGAGCGGGGCGGGGCCCTGAAATGACCGAGCCACCCACAATCCCAGATGATGTGCAGATTCGGCAGAGCTGGCCAAGGGAGAGGTCAAATACCCTGGGGCAGGCTGTGGCCCTAGCCTGACAGACGCCCCCTCCCACCACCAGGGAATTCTTGGTGAAACAACGATCCTAGCAGACACAGTGGGCGGGGGTAGGGCATTAACACCAACAATCTGCTGCATCAGCCATATTACTTGCGGATGAACAGTGGGCCTGGATAGGGTTTGGGGCCCGGTAGCCTCTAACCGGCAACAATTTAAGTAAACAGCTGACCTGGGAATTACCGTGACAGGGACCACATCCTACAGGTCGCAAGGGCACGCGGACCAATGGCTAATAGAAAACGCCACGATTCATATTTACCCGGACTACACTCTAGATCAGTAAAGAAAAACCTGAGAGAACACAACATAAAAAACACCCTGCAATTCCCGGACACTCTGAGGATCCAGCACGATGGTAAAACTACCTTCTGCACCACTGGTTAGAACAAAAAGGCTTGGCAAAAAGGAGTAAATTGCCCTCCATAGCTCAAGGACAATGGCAAATGCAAAGACGCAGAGGTCAGCGTTGCAAGCGTCACCTACAGGGCACCACCAAAGCACAAGCGGTGAAGAACGCCGAAAGATATGCACCACTTCAATCGGCTACATCATCGGGGTCTGAACCTGACAATCCTTTAGAGGACACCCCATCCTTAACAGGTTCTCAGAGGACTGCGGTGGAAGCGGGCGGCCCAGATGTCACGCCCCAGACGGGGCATTAGACAAACTGTGCGCATTGGACTATAAAAGGTACCTAGCTAAAAAACACATGGAAGGTGATACGGCTGGCAGCACATTGGCCTGGCTATTAAATACAGATATGACCCACACACCAATTACCGCTATATTTAACATGAGGGGTCAAGTGGTCAACACAGGCCAAAATAAACTCAGCTTTCCAACAGTACTACACATCCCTATATAGCACCCCCTCCACTCAAACTAGGATAGAAACACTGACATTCCCAGAACAAATAACACTCCCCCAGATTCCGGCTAGCTACTATGAAATTCAAGAAGCCCCCATGACGGCTACCGAAAGAACAGGGGCTATACACCAGATGACAAGGGGGAAGACCCCAGAGAGGATGGCTGGGCCCTAAAATTCTACACCACACAAATGACTCCCCACCTACACCGAGTATATTTAGATGCATATGGCCGGTGCACATTACCGCCCTCAATGCAAGAAGCTATACTGGTAGTCTTACTGACACCTGGCAGGGACCCACTACAATTGGTATCATATCGCCAACTGTCCTTCTTGAATACTGATTACAAGATATTGGACAGGGTTCTAGCCAATAGACTGACAGAGGTCACACAATTATTGGAGCACTTGGACCAGAATGGGTTCATCCCTGGCAGGAACACCAGCCTTAACTTGCGACGTCTCTTCCAATTGCTCGATTGGGCGCGCACAACGGGAGAACTGGCATGGATAGCCTCATTGGATATAGAGTAGGCATTCGATACACTGGGATGGGAGTATTTGGGCTCAGTACTAGCGCGGTATGGAATTGGCCTCAAGTTCTTGAAATGTACCAGATTATTATATAACGCACCACAGGCTGGGTAAAAACTATTGCATGATTTCGGACACATTCACCATCAAGCGCGGCACCAGGCAGGGGTGCCACTTAACCCCTATTATATTTGCCCTAGCGATGGAAACTCTAGCATGCGCACTGCGCAGAGGACTGCGGTATTAAAGTGCAGAACCAATGGCATATTATCTCATTATATGCAGACGATGCCCTGATTATCTCCAAGGTCAGAAAGCGGTACTAGTTTACTTGATGGCACCACTGGAATCTTTTGGTCATGCCTCTTGCCTCAAAGTAAACTGTGAGAAGTCCCTTTTGTTCCTGATGATCCCTCAATTATTGTCACAGGCACCTCTCAAGCTGGATATATGACTCCTTTAAATACCTAGGGGCTCAAATATACCACTCCGAAGCGGATGTAATAGAAGGCAACGTGGGAAAGGTAATTGCTAGGGCTCGCTCCTCCATGACATTCTGGATGGATCTCTCCGGATCTGCGCTGGCTGGTGCAGAAAAAGGAAGAACTGACGTCAGCGCGCGCGCAAGATACAGCAACGTCATTCCGGCGACCACGACGCCAACAACAAACGCGGAGTCAACCAACGTGCAGAGGTACTGCTGAGGAAAAAATTCTCCGGATCCAGTCTGACGCCTGGGGTAATTCTAATGTGAGGAGTCCATAACTAATTGTCTTTCAGATTGTGTGAGCTTTCTGCTGGCGAAGGAACTCAGTGAATCAATACTGTCTTGGCCACGCCGGGGTACTGAGAATCAGATGGCAAGGTTATCCTTTTAGTTTTTGTATGAACTTTGGAAAAAGTGATAATGGGGTAAACGCATATGCAAAGGTCCCCATATACGAGAAGTGGAAGGCATTCCCCCAAGATCCTGGTTTAGGGAATCTGCTGGCAAAAAACGTGCACTTTTTATTGAGGGAAATGGCGAAAAGATCCAGGTTAGGACGATCAGTATGACTTGGGCCTGGTCTTGGCGAATAGATAGACTTGGTGGAATAACACCCTGAGAGGGAGACAGAGCGGAGGGCACGAGGAGAGGTGGAGAAGATCTGTATACCACACCCTTCTTGGCCAATACGGGGAGAATCTTCCTCAGAACCCGAGGAATTAAGGGTATGGGAGGAAACGCGTAAAGGAGATGTGAGTCCCATCTCAACTGAACGCGTCCCAAAAAGCTCCTTGCATCTGATACTGGAGACTGCAGAATGACTGAGAAAGTGGCTCTGTATATACTGTTCCCTAATAGGTACAGGGTGTACAGAGTCCTCAGTCCCCAAAGGTTTGACAGAGGCTAAAGTTAGATGAACAAGTTACTTACCTTCGGTAACGATCGATGTATCTGTAAGAAACATTAGTTAGTTAGATTCCTCACCTTAGAATATCCCCAGGCGTCAGACTGGATCCGGAAGATTTTTCGTCAGCAATACCCCTTGCGCGTCGCTAGGCGTCGTCTGCGGCTCCGCGTCCGTCGTCGGCGTCGTGCGCCGGAATGACGTCGGAGTACTTAGACGCCGCCCTCGCGCGCTGACGTCAGTTCTTGTACATAGCCTTCCGCGCCAGGAACGCAGAGCCATGCAAAGACCGACACTGGTGCCAAAAAATAAAATCTAGGGGCCTGAAAAGGATAACCTTAAACCTAGATGTCAGTTCGCAGAACGGGGAGGATGGGTGGGTCGGTGAGGAATCTAACTAACTAATGTTTCTTACAGATACATCGTTACCGAAGGTAAGTAACTTGTTCATCTGAAAGAAACACGTTAGTTAGATTCCTCACCTTAGAATAGATTCCCAAGCAATACCATCCCCGGTGGTGGGTCTGCGAACCAAGATCACACCAGAAAGTCCTGGAGGACAGAACGGCCAAAGAAGCCATCCCTCCGGACTTGGCTGTCAAGGCAATAATGCCTGGCAAACGTGTGTAGCGAAGCCCACGTCGCCGCCTGACAGATGTCCTGCAAAGGGACTCCCCGTCCCAAGGCAGTAGTAGCCGCTGTGGCCCGAGTAGAATGGGCGCGCAGCCCAACAGGAGGGTCCTTTTTTGCCAAAGAGTAACAAATTTTGATGCACAAAACGACCCACCGAGAGATGGTCCGTTTGTGCACAGCTTTCCCCTTCTTAGCACCCACGTATCCAACGAAAAGTTGGTCGTCCACCCGGAACTGCTTTGTGCGGTCCAAATAAAAGGAGAGCGCACGTTTTGGGTCCAGACGGTGGAGCCTCTCTTCCTCTTTGGAAGGATGCGGAGGCGGAAAGAAGGTGGGCAAGGTGACAGACTGCCCAAGATGAAATGGAGTCACCACTTTCGGAAGAAAGGAGGGACGAGGCCGAAGGACAACCTTGTCCGGATGAACAGACAGAAAAGGAGGCTTTGAAGATAAAGCCTGGAGCTCACTCACCCGTCTAGCGAGGTGATGGCTACCAGAAAAGCAGTCTTAAGAGTCAGAAGACGAAGAGGACAATTGTGAAGAGGCTCGAAGGGAGCGCACATCAGGAATGTCAAGACCAGATTCAAGTCCCACTGAGGCATTACAAAAGGGACAGGAGGGAACGTGTGAGTAATGCCTTTTAGAAAGCGTGTAACCACAGGGAACTTGAAAAGAGAAGGCTGATCGGGAAGCCGCAAGAAGGCAGAGATGGCAGCAAGATAACCTTTCAGGGTGCCCAGGGCAGAGCCCTGCCGGGCCAGAGAAAGAAGAAAGAGGAGAACCTCAGAAAGAGGGGCGGAAAGGGGATCCACAGCCTTTGCTGTGCACCATGCCACAAATTTGTTCCACCGGCAGGCGTATACCGTCTTTGTGGGGGGACGCCTGGCTGCCAGAATGATATCACAGACTTCAGGAGGCAAGTCAAATGGCATCAACTGCCGCCGCTCAATCTCCACGCATGGAGGTGGAGGCTGGACAGGTTCGGGTGGAGGACCGTCCCCTGCTGCTGCGACAGAAGATCCTCCCGAAGGGGCAGACGTATCGGGGGATCGGTCAACATACTGAGTAGCTCGGGATACCAGTATCTTCGTGCCCAATCCGGAGCCACCAAGATGACTTGGGCCCGGTCGTGCCTGATCTTCTTCAGCACTCTGGGCAGAAGTGGTATAGGCGGAAAGGCGTACAACAGACCGCAACTCCACTCGTGACGAAAAGCGTCGCCGAGCGAGTGCCGCCTTGGAAATTCCAACGCGCAGAACTGCGGACATTGCGCGTTCTCTTCGGTGGCGAATAGATCTAACCAAGGCTCTCCCCACTGCTGAAAGAGACCTTGCGCCACTTCGGAGTTCAGACGCCATTCGTGATCCATCATGCACCGACGGCTGAGTTCGTCCGCTCTGGCGTTCAGAGAGCCCGCCAGATGTTGAACCACTAGGGTGACGCCCTGGTGTTCCAGCCACGTCCAGAGGCGCAGAGCCTCCTGACAAAGGGTCCACGACCCCACCCCGCCCTGTTTGTTGCAATACCACATGGCGGTGGTGTTGTCCGTGAACACCTGCACGACACTGCCCCTGACAGAGGGAAGGAAGGCTTTCAGTGCAAGTCGGATCGCTCTCAACTCCAACAGGTTGATGTGGAGACGAGACTCCGCCGGAGACCAGAGGCCTCTGATCTCCGCCTCTCCCATATGGCCACCCCATCCCAGGAGGGACGCATCCGTCACTACGACATGCTCCGGTTGGGGAAGGGAGAGGCTCCTGCCCATGACCCAATCGCGGTCCGTGAGCCACCACTGCAACTGCTGTGCAGTGCCCTCCGAGATCAAGACATGGTCGGACAGGTTGCCGTGATGCTGGGCCCACTGAAACTTCAGGTCCCACTGCAGAGCCCGCATGCGCCGCCTGGCGTGATGCACTAGTAGGATGCAGGAGGCCATCAGCCCCAGAAGCCGCAACACTAGCCTGACCGAAACCCAGGATAGAGGCCGAAAGATGGGAATCAGGGCCTGTATATCCCGGACCCGCTGTTCCGGTGGATAGACCCGGAACTGCGCCGAATCTAGAACCGCTCCGATGAAGAGGAGCTTCTGAGAGGGACTCAGGTGTGACTTCGGCACGTTGATGGAAAACCCCAGCAAATGCAGGAGATCCGCCGTAGTCTGGAGGTGGGAGACGACTGCCTGGGGCGAGCCCGCCTTCAACAACCAGTCGTCGAGATAGGGGAAGACTGGAACCCCTGATCTGCGCAGATAAGCTACGACCACCGCCATCACTTTCGTGAACACCCGAGGGGCACTGGTGAGGCCGAAGGGGAGCACGGTAAACTGAAAGTGCTCTTGGCCCACCGTGAACCGCAGGTAACGCCGGTGGGCCGGCAGGACAGGGATGTGGAAATAAGCGTCCTGCAAGTCCAACGCTACCATCCAGTCTCCGGGGTCTAGGGCAGCTAGAACCTGAGCCAAAGTCAACATCTTGAACCTTTCCTTCCGGAGGAAGGCATTGACGTTCCGAAGGTCCAAGATAGGGCGTAGGCCCCCTTTGCCCTTCTTGGGAACCAGAAAGTAGTGGGAATAACAACCACGACCTACTTCTGGGCTCGGAACGCGCTCGACGGCCCCCTTGGCCAAGAGGGCGGAAACCTCCTCGTGGAGAAGATGCAAATGATCCCCCGAGATACGGCGGTGCTGCGGTGGCATGGCTGGAGGGGTCGTCTCGAAGGGGAGGGAGTAGCCCCTTCGGACGATTTGCAGCACCCACCTGTCCGATGTGATGGACCGCCAGTGGAGCAGGTGATGGCGAACTCTGCCGCCCACTGGCATGGAATGGGCCTGAAAGCTCGGACTAGGAAGGCTTTGAGGCGGATGCTGCCGGGGTGGATGTGGGCTGACCTTGTCGACCTCCCGATCCGCCTCGGCGGAAACCACGTCCGCGCGCAGGTTGGTTCTGCGGCTGGTGGCTAGGCGCACGTGAGGAGGCACCCCTTCCTTGGCCACGAAAGGGGCGAAAAGCGGAAGATTGCGACCGCGGGGCCAAGAGGCCCAAGGACTTGGCCGTAGCCCGGGAGTCCTTAAAGCGGTTCAGCGCACTGTCCGCCTTCTCGCCAAACAGGCGAGTGCCATCAAACGGCATGTCCATGAGAGTGCTCTGGACATCGCCGGAAAACGACGTGGACCGCAGCCAGGCGTGACGTCGAAGCGCCACAGTGGTGGAAATGGCCCTACCCAGCGAGTCCGTGGTGTCAAGCCCACAACGTATGGCATGTCGCGCGGCATCCCTCCCATCGGCCAGAGCCTGGGTAAGTCGTGTCCGGACCTCCTCCGGACACAGGGGCAGCGCGTCCTCCACCGCATCCCACAGAGAGTGGGAATAACGGTCCAAGAGACAAGCGGTGTTCAAAGACCGCAGGCCCAAACTAAGGGATGAGAACAGTTTCTTGCCAAACTGCTCCAGTCTCTTGGAATCCCGGTCCGGCAGGGCGGTCGGGAAAGAGGATTGGGAGGTGGAGGCCTGGATAACCAGGCTCTCAGGGGTAGGGTGTTGGGACAGAAAACTGGGGTCGCCCGGAGCAGGGCGGTGGCGCCTGGCAACGTTCCTGTCCACAGGAGGAACTGTGGAGGGCTTGGACCAGGTGCCCTGTAGAACGTCAGTGAGGGCTTCATTGAACGGCAGCAGAGGCTCAGTGGAGCTTGCTGCAGACTGAAGCACCTCAGTGAGGACGTTCGTCCTCACAGCCACGGCAGGTAGCTCGAGCCCAAGGGCTGCGGCCGCCTTGCGCAGCACCACGGAGAAAGCAGCACCCTCCTCCGAAGCCACAGTCGGAGGAGAGATGAATCCAGTGTCTGGCGAGGTATCCAGACCACTGGCCTCCCCCAGTTCATCTGCCCAGTCCTGGGACAGTTGGGCCTGATGGGCCATCGGATCCTCGGATCCCTCACAGTAGTCCCCATCATCCGACTCCTGGTGTAGAGGAGAAAGTAACGGAGCCGGGCGGTAGACAAAATGTGTCTCCAGCGGCGTCCATCTCGGCGTCCATCGACGCCGGACCGGCGCCGGGCCCGGAGCGGGACTGAACTAGGGCACGACGTCGATCGGGGTCGACGTCGGCGGTGGAACCGGAGTCGACGCCGGTGGAGGAGGCGTGACGAGGTCGACCGGCGTCGACGGGGACTCGAGAACGGGTCCCTCGGGCGCTTGCGGCGTCGAGGCCGGAGCCGTCGACGAGGCCGGAGCCGTCGACGGCGCCGGGGCCGCCGGCTGGCAAGGCAGCCCAGTCGGGTCCACGGGGCCCGAAGGCGCACCAGCGGGCGCCGACGGCGGAGCCAGGTGCCTCATGGCCGAGAGGTAGGCACTGACCTCCGCCGGCGTCGCGTTAGTCCCAGGGACCGGAGGGTATGGGGACGGACGCGGCGCCTGCGGCTCCGTTGGAGCCGCGGGGGTGGAACCACCCTGACCCGAGTCGCGCGACCGGCGAGGGGAGTCCGAAGAGCGATGTCGCCTCTTGGACTTCTTGGAATGCTTTGACTTACCCGAAGACTTTGATCCCGACGACCGATGGTGACGTCGGCTGCGGCTCCGCGACCGATCCTTGGACCTCCTCCTGGACCGGGATCGAGAGGCGCGCAGAGCCGAGTGGCGAATCTCGAGAAGCTTACGGGACCGCTCCCGTCTAGCCTTCGAGGTCAGGGCCTTACAGTCCGAGCACGAGTCTGCGTCGTGGTCGAGGCCCAAACAGTACAGGCACCGGCGGTGATGGTCCGTAACCGACATCAATCGGCTACAGTCCGTACAGGCTTTAAACCCAGGCATCCTACCGGCACCGGTGTCGATAGACAGGATCAAAAAAGATCAAAAAGTTAGTCAAAAATTGACTAAAGGGGTAGCTCTAACGGATCTGCGCTTACTGGCGCGGAAAAAAGAAGAACTGACGTCAGCGCGCGAGGGCGGCGTCTAAGTACTCAGACGACGTCATTCCGGCGCACGAATCAGACGACGGACGCGGAGCCGCAGACGACGCCTAGCGACGCGCAAGGGGTATTGCTGACGAAAAATCTTCCGGATCCAGTCTGACGCCTGGGGATATTCTAAGGTGAGGAATCTAACTAACGTGTTTCTTTCAGATATAACCTTACTCTCTAAAGTGGTAGCTTGGTCGAGCAGTAAGGCAGTATGAGAGGACAGTGTAAAGCATTTGTTGTACACACTCAGTCAGCAAATGGTCTCACACACTCAATAACTGAACTCTAGGCCAATGGTTTATATTTAAAAAAATATATGATTGTTTTATTTTAGAACCAACACTTGGCATTAAAATATACTTTCTCAGAATGAGATGCTTTATATAAATACTTTTGCAATATGCAATTGCCTTTTGTAAACAGTTACAAGTGGTTGCAATAGGCAACACTATTTTAAACACAACAATGCATTGAGCTCAATGGAAATGTCAAGTTATTTGCAACAGATTACTTTTAGGATTACTTTTGGAATTCCAGGTCTGGATCCTAGATTCAGTCCTGGGTCAGTACTTAGAATCAAGTGATGAAAGTCGACTTAATTACTGTGATGATTTTTAAACAATATTTAGCTATTTTAAAAGTTGACACTTCGAAAATAGTTCAAAGAAAACAGTCAATGATTCCCTATGGAAGAACATTCAAGTTGCAGGTACAGTATGTTCTCGTTACTTTTGTAATCCAGTACTGGGTACCTAGACTCAGTACTGGGACCTTTATCCAAAACAGGTAAGTAATTACGTTTTCAGATATTATACGATTTTTAAAGAATATTTAAAGATTGCAGAAATTGACACTTAAAAGAAATTTCACAGAAAAACAGTCAATGATTTCCTATGGGAGAAAATTGGGTTACTGGTAAGTACAGTTGTAAGTATTTTTCAGAGTCAGTGCAGGGCACCAAGATCCAGCACTGGGAACTCACCTAAGAGCAGGTGAGTATTTTCGTTACTCGGCTGATTTTTGGTGAATATTTAAGATTTGAAAAGTCCACACTTAGAAGAAATTTCAGGAAAAAGCCAGTCAATGTTACCCTATGAGGAAAATAGAGTTATGGGTTTAAGGGTAAGGACTCGACTGGCAGAGTTGAGGTTCTGGGCGTAGACTCAGGGGTCCCCCAGGGTTAGGTAGGAACAGTTGGTTCAAACTCAGTGACTCTAGGGCGGCCGGGTGCAGAGAGAGTTAGGCCCAAAGTTATCCTATGAGGGATAGGGGGGCCTTGGTTGGTGGCTGCTGACTGGCAAGCCACACGGCTGTGGGAGCTGGGCTCCTGGTCACTTACTCAGGGCAAGTGGGGAAGTAGGTAGGTGTAGAGTTTTCACTGCCAGGGCCACTTGGGCGGCTGGGTGCAGGGTGCTTTTGAGCCTTCGGGCACTCAATTGATTTCAATGGGAAATCTCCGGTTTAGAAAAAGACTGCAAGCTCGGGGACGAGGGCTCTTCAGGTGCCACCACCACTTCGAGAGGTAAATTGGGTAGTTGGAGGATAGGTAGGTACCCCGGGATTGGGCACAGGGGGCCGCGGGGCGCCGCGTGCAGGGGTGCCTTTTGGTGTCGGGAAATCTTACATTCTGTTGATCGCGGTAGTGGGGGCACCTTGTTCTGAAGCTGCAGGCTTCTTCTAGAGTGTCGAGGGAGGTCCTTGGGTGCCGGACTCGGGGTCACAGTCGTTGTGGGGTCGTCCTCAGGGTCTTTGTTCACTCTGGCACTGGCCAGGCCTCGGCTGGTGCAGTGTGTGCTGGGTTGGCGGTTCCGGGCTGCTGCCAGGGATTAGAGATAGGTTTTGAGTAGAGCCTCTACTCATGGGAGTCCCAGGGGCTTGGAGCCAAAAGGTAGCCAGGTCCTCCGGGGTTTGTGAGGTTGCTGGCCACAAGAGATGCCGGGTTAGAGCAGGAGCAGGTTCGAGGGTCGACAGGCCGGTAGGGCTGGGG
Organism: Triturus cristatus; assembly: GCF_964204655.1. Classification (NCBI taxonomy): domain Eukaryota; kingdom Metazoa; phylum Chordata; class Amphibia; order Caudata; family Salamandridae; genus Triturus; species Triturus cristatus. The sequence continues at coordinate 1,261,176,532 of NC_140591.1, read as the reverse complement.
CCAAAGCAGTTGGTGTCTTCCTCTTTTTAGCAGCTGCATTTAGGGGCGTTACAGGTAGGTGAAGGGCAGGGACCAATGGGTCCCTGTCCTGGGGTGGGTACACCCCCTATCCTGCCTCTCTCCTGTGGGAGGGGGGCAGTAGCCTAGTCCTGATAGGGTAGGGCTTCCCATCTTCAAGATGGCGAGAGCCCGGAGATGTGCTTCACCTCGCCTCCCCCACCTGAGGGGTGGGGTTGGCAGGCTGGCACATCCCCGGTCCTTATTTGGGGTTTCCGGCCAAAGCTTCCCGCCAGAGTGGGGGGTTGCAGTGGCCTGGGGAAGCTCACAGAGGTGGCATGCCTTTGAAGCTTCCCCTAGCTCATCCTGGGGGAGGAGATTTAGCACCTCGCCCAGGATGTGCATAGTTGCAGGCCCAGGAGAGATGGGGCTCTCCTACCCAGGGGTCCAGCAACATGTCTGCTGGGTGGCAGCCTGGGCAGCCTCAGAGCAGACGTGGATTGTAGGTTAGGTTTCAGGGGGCATCTCTAAGATGCCCTCTGTGGTGCTTGGTACATTAAATCCCACACTGGCTTTAGTGTTGCCATTATGGTGCTGTGGAGATCGTGTTTGACAAGCTCTCAGCACCATGTACTCTTAAATGACAGCACTGCACTTACAGTGCTCAGGAATGGACCTGGGCACTGTAGGGGCACAGGGCTCCTGCTCCTGTGCCCACACCATTGGCATATGGCACCCAGCTAGAGGGGTGGCTGATGTATGCCATGGCAGTGTAGGTGATGGGCATGGCACACAGGGATGTGTGTCATGTCGACTTTGTTTTTGTCTTGTACCCAAACACTCAGCCTGCAAGGGCAGTGTGTTTGTGTAAGGGTACAGGGCCTCTAAGGGTGGAACAAGGAGTGCTGCAGCCCTTAGAGGCCTTCCCTCCTGGTCACGAGGCCCTGGGTACCCTTTACCAGGGGCTGACATGTGGCCAGGGTTTGCCAATTTGTGTTTGGTTTGTTTTAGGGAAGGAACATAGGCCCTGGGCACCTGATTGGCAGGAGTCCAGGGCGCACTCAGCAATTCAGCAAAAAGTGGGGGCATACCATGCAAGAAAGATGGCACTTTCTCACAATGACGGGCAGTGAGCGTTCTTGTGAGTGGCAAACACATCCACCCGAGGAGTTCTCCACGTCTGAAAGACGTGACGAACCACTTCCGGATGGAGCCTCCACTCGTGGTCGGCAGAGAACTGCCAACTGAGACTGTCTGCACGCATGTTCAGGACGCCGGCCAGATGATTTGCCATCAGACAAATCTGATGATCTTGAACCCAGGACCAGAGACGCACTGCAGAGACAGTGCGACTCCACTCCTCCCTGCTTGTTGCCATACCACATCGCTGTAGTGTTGTCTGTCAGGACTTGAACCGACTGACCGCGAAAGGAAGGGAGGAAGGCCTTGAGTGACAAACGTATCGACCGCAACTCCAAAAGGTTGATGTGAAGCAACCTTTCCTCTGGAGACCAAAGACCCTTGACCTCCAGATCCCCCAGATGCGCACCCCACCCTAAAGTGGATGCATCCGTTATCACTGTGGCCACCGACGGAGGTAGATGGAAGGGCTTTCCTTGAGACAGATTGCCCTCCACGCTCCACCAAGACAGATCCTGCTGCAGCGTCTCTGGAGCTCCTCACAGACTCCCTGAGATCTCCGTTGTGCTGATACCACTGCCTGCGGAGGCACCACTGGAGCGCCCTCATGTGCATGGTTGACCAACAGAATGCAGGAAGCAAACAGACCGAGGAGACGAAGGACCTTCAGGACTGGAACGACCGCTCCATTGTGAAACAAGGGAATCATTTCCTGTATGTCGAGAATCCTTTGAGGAGGAGGGAATGCTAGACACAGTAGTGTCTAGTACCGCCCCTATGAACAGGTTGCGCGGAGAGGGCACCAGGTGAGATTGGGGCACATTTATCGAGAAACCCAATTTGTACAACAGATGAGTTGTAACCTGCAGATGATGAAGCAGCTTCACTGGCGACTCCGCTTTGATCTGCCAGTCGTCCAGATAGGGGAAAACTGGAATCCCCGACTCTCTGAGATGGGCTGCCACCACTGCCATCACCTTGGTGAAGACTCGAGGTGCAGTAGTAAGACCAAACTGGAGAACCGCAAACTGATAATGTTGCGACCCCATCGTAAAACGGAGATACTTCCTGTGTGACTCCAGGATCGGAATATGAAAATATGCATCCTGCAAGTCGATCGACACCATCCAGTCCTCTTGTTGCAGCGCTTGAAGAACCTGCGCAAGTGGTGTGAGCATCTTGAACTTCTCCTGCTTCAGAAAAAGGTTCAAGATCCTGAGATCCAGTATTGGACGAAGCCTGCCATCCTTCTTGGGAATCAGGAAATACCAGGAGTAGCATCCCTGACCCCTTTCCTGCTCCGGAACCACCTCTATTGCACCTTTTTTTTAACAATGTAAGGACTTTCTCCAGCAGGAGAAGAAGGCGGTCCTCCGAGGAAGCACCCTGGCAAGGAGGGTAATTTTGAGGGAATTCCCGAAAGGAAAGAGCATACCCATTTTCTACAAGATTTAGAACCCAAAGGTCTGTAGTGACCGATTCCCATACGGTAAGCCAACCCCCCCCCCACAGGACCAACATGATTCAGAATGGTGGATCTAGGGCAGCTTCGCAGTGGTAGGAGGGAGGGAAGAAGAGGAGGTGGAGGAGGAGAGCTGACTACCTCGTGCACGACCTCTGTTCCTGCCCCTGTAGTTCTTATATAGGGTATTTTGCTGCTGCTGAGGCTGCCTGTAGGTCCGAAAGGACGACCTCCCAAAACCTCTGTACCTCCTGTAAGAGGAACCTCTAGGCTGTACCTGCAGGCCCAGAGACTTAGCCGTGGCTTTGCTGTCCATAAACCTTTCCAAGGCTGCATCTGCTTTTTTCCCCGAACAGCCCAGAACCATCAAAGGGCAGGTCCAGAAGTGTTGCCTGCACATCAGGAGAGAACTCTGAAGATTTAAGCCAAGCACTCCTCCTTGTGGCGACCGAGGAGACCATGATCCTGGCAACAGTGTCCGCAGTGTCTAAACCACTCTGAATGACCTGTCATGCAGCGGCTTGAGTGTCCTACAGGACTTCATTAAAATTCTGCCTGTCCTCCTCAGACAACTTAGGAGCTAGCGGTTTAGCAGAATCCATAAGAGCGTGGATATAACGGCCCAAAAGACAGGAGGCATTTGTGGACTTTAAGGCCATACTTGCCGAAGGGAACACTTTCTTGGCCGATTGATCAAGCTTTTTCGACTCCCTAGCACTAGGACACTTGCGGAAAAGGCCCAGAAGCCTTCTTTGAACAGGCAGCTTGAACTACCAGTCTTTCAGTAGAAGGATGAGATGTAAGAAAGTCCGGATCTCCTGGAGCCGCTCTGTACCTCCTAGTAACAGATTTAGATACTGCAGGATCAGAAAAGGGCTTACGCCAAACCTCCATGACCGGCTCAGTGATGGCATCATTAAAAGGAAGCAAAGGCTCTACCACAGTGGAGGGAGAATGAAGAACCTCAGTCAGGATGTTGGATTTAAATTCAGCCGTTGGGAGCTGCAAGTCCAAGAGCGCTGCTGCTTTCCTTAGAACAGTGTGGTAAGGAGCCACATCCTTAGAGGGAGCATCAGTAGGAGGAGAAAGCTCCCATTCCGGGGACAAATCAAGGCCACTTGCCTCTTTTAGTTCCTCAAACAAGTCATCTGACTCCATGAGCTCACCCTCTTCCATTTCTTCCACCTGAAACCTCTGATCCTCCAAAATTCTCTGTGCCTCTCACCTGGATCTAATCCTCAGAACCGGCGTCGGCAGCGCTGCACACGACTCAGACGGAGCCGGGGCCGGTGTCGAACACGGATCCGGAGGCGCAGCCTGAGTCGAACGAGGTCGAGTTGGAGGCGGAGAAGAAGGGAGCGGCATCGACATTCTCAGCGCTGGGAAATGCCAAGATGGCGTCGCTGGAAAGAATGGCATAAAGGGAACCTGAGTGTAGGCCTAAGGGACCCCCAAATTAAAGCCCATTGGACCCATGGGACCCAAAGGTGCTCCAGAGGGGTACATCGCTCTTAAAAAGACGCCATACATAGAAATAATGCGATGGGTCTTTTCCCGGGGGCCAGGAAAGGGGGGGCAGGGCTCAGATTGAGGCATTACCGGACTCGGGCCAATCGGCGCAGACAGTGGAGCCAATGGAGCCGACGACTCATCAGGAGCCGGAGCCTCTTCCACCTGAACGGGAGAATGCTTCGGCGTCAGTGATGGATCCGGAGCACGCTCCGGAGAAGCTGCAGACGAAGTCGGGCAGACAGGGAAAGCCGGATTTGAGGCCGAAGGAGAAGGTGAAACATAGTCCTTACGCCCGTTTTGAAGCCTCCTTTAAAAATCTGCCAGTGCTCAGCACCCGGTGAGACCCGGTCCACTTAAAGCCCTGCAGTTGTTCTATCGTAACGTGTGTTCAATTGTAACGTGTTTTCCATTGTAACGTGTGCTTCATTGAAACATGTGTCCCATCGTAACGTGTGCTTCATTGTAACAAGTGTCCTATTGTAACGTGTACCCCATTGTAACACGCGTTCCATTGTAGCATTTGTCCCACTGTAACGTGTTCCATTGTAAGCTCGATGAATACCACTGGTCTGTATCTCTTCCTGGTTCATAGAGTCAAAGCAGGTTCTGCCGCCGCCGCGTGACTGCATCTATGTCCTCGAACACAACGCCATTAGGTGACGTCACCACAATCCCTCAGACGAGGCTCCCGCTCTGCAATCAGCCCGCGGAGACATCCAGTTCTATCTCGACGAGTTTCAGTAAATGACACAGACCAACTCGTGTTTAAAACAAATCCTAGCATCATGAGACGGTTGTCGAAAACATGATAAACTAAAAGGTGCTCCCTGACCACAACAGCTATTAAATCACTTAAGAAAACAAAACAAAAGCACAAAACATGGCGGAAGATGCTTGCTTGGCCTACTTCAATCAACACGAACACCCAAATTCTGCCGTGTTGCACCTTCCAAGGGCTCTGGCAGTAGCAAACTTAGGGAAAATTATAGCGAGTCCACATAGACCAATTCCAAGCTTTCGTAGCACTGTTCCACTATGCAGTGACACTGTAAGGGAACACCCACCGAGTGCTGATAAGGAGTTATCCTGCAGTTTCTGTACTAACTGCGAGCACGGCACCCAGCATCCCTAACTACTCTCCGGGCGGCCAGGAAAGTCCTCCCCGCCAGCACTGAAGGTGAGCTCTGGTGGCACTTCACCTCCCCCACCTTCTTCCATGGAGTTCACAGGGCTGGTTGGGGGCTCACAAACTGCTTAGTATGGGGCACGCGGTGTTGCTTACCTATAACTGCGCTGATCCTCTAAGCAGCGCGACCAGCAGCAGGCACAGTCAGCTGGGGTACGCAGGACTCGGCCAGCAACTTTCGCCAACGCACAAGGTCCAGCAAACCGATCCTGCAACACCAGCCGGCCCGCACATTATTTGCCTCCTGAAAGTGGCGGAGTCGCTGCATCGAATTTTTGAAGAATGGCCATTAAAGAAATAGGATATTAAAAAAAAAAAAAGTTTTAGCGAGCTGTAAAAGAAAGGCGCGCGACTCCCATTTGCGGAGGGAGGAGGTCACATAAGGCAGCGAATGGTACGAGGAGTGTAAACTAAACTCCAGCAGTTTATCGACAGATGACATACGGGCGCCCTTTTAGATTAACAACACTTGCGCATAACGAACAATGGTGGACGCAGCTCCCTCTCGCCGCGCTTCAGTTGAAGTTTAACAAGGAGCGACGGGGGGGATTTGGGAGGGGCAGTTAGCGACCTGGAAAGGGTGGTGAGAGCAGGCAAGCAGTGTGGGAGGGGATGAAGATGCGCGCTAGGACAGGAACAGCATATGGCAGGCTACGAGCTTGAAGCGTAGTGACTGAAAGGAACGAGTGGTGCGCGCACGGGATACATGTAGTTTCAATTATCGCGCCAGTGTCTGGGCACGATCATTGAAACCAATTGACCGGCGGTGTGGGTAACAGACACCAATAGGCCATGGGCGGAGCAATGTGCCTGCCTTTGGCCTATTGCTTGCTGTCTTGGAAAAATACTCGCACGCAAAGACCAATCACCGAAGCCAAAAGGAAAAGCACACTCACGAGTGCCTGTGATTTCATGCTCCGTTTTCAAACCCCATACAAAAAAAGGGCTCTCGCTGCACGAGCCCTAAAAACGTACTTACCTTTTTTCTAGGAAATGTCCAAGTGTGGTATCTAGGCATTTCACACTGAGTAGAAAAAGTATCTTAAAAAGTAATCTGAAAAGTAACGTACAAAGTAATCTCAAATGTACTTGTAAAGCAATTTTGTCTGTTGACTCACCTGTAAATCAGCCAACTGCATTTTAACCTGCATTCAACTGTAATTCCCAGAATAAATCTTGCAAAGTATTATTCACTTACCTGGCCTGGTTCTAAAAATAAAAATACAACTAAATATTTTTATACCAATTAGTCTGAGTTCAGTCTTTGAGTGTGTGACATCATTTCTTGCCTGTGTACAATAAATGCTTATCACTACTCTCTGGTAAAGCCTTACTGCTCGCCCACACTACCACAAATAGAGAGTAAGGTAATATATACTTTTACTTCTGCCTACTTTTGGGAATCCACTGGGACTGTGCACGCTATACCATACTTTGGTATAGTATATACAGAGCCAGCTTTCTACAGTGTGCACAAATGCATTACACACTGCCTCTGAGATAAGCCTGTCTGCTCGTGCCAAACTACAAAGGGGGTGAACCGGGGTTATCATTTAAGTGTATCCCCCCCACACTGACTAAGAAGAAGGGTCCCTACTAGGACAAAGGCGCAAACCATTGCCAACAAGACACGCCCCATTTCTAACTATTCCCTACTGCAATGTTTCATTGCTTACTCTTTTTTCATTAGATGACCTGTATGAAGCTGAGAACCTAGACTTCAAGAGTGACCTAAGCAGCGCCTGTTGCTCAACACATGCCCACAGCATAAAAAGCTTTACCTCTCACTCTTTAGTGGCTTTAGAATGCATAAGGTCACACTTGTCACACAACTTCGAGCCATGCCTCGACCCCAAGCACCACAAACAGATCTTGAGAGGGTCCAAAATAGACATTTATCCACAGCAGAAAACAGGGTTCGAATTCTGACTTTCTTGGTGAAGCCATACTGCCCAACACTGCAAAAATCTAATCTTGTTGGTGTAAAACATTCTAAGAGTCACTGCGGATGCTCATGGAAGCGTGCAGTGTTATCTTGTCAAAGGTGGAACCAGACATCAAGATGTAGCCGAGTGCCAACTACTGACGCAGGAAACCTTTTACTGATCCAGTTCAGCAGCTGGGGAGATTTAAGATGTTAAGACTATGCAGGCAGATGTATCCATCAAAAATATATGTATTTTTTTTTTTTAATTAAAAACCAGTTTCTTGAATACTGAAAAGAGCTACAGTGAGTTTTCCAGCAGAGGGTACATTAATGTATCGGTGGCCCAGGTGATATCTAGGCCTTCACCTTTTTATTTCCTGGGATCTCTGCTTTTCAAGCTCAGTTTAGAAAGTGCAGGCATCGGTGCACTGAGCAATCCTCTCTCGGAAGATTAAGGCTAATGTCTCACATTGCTAAAATTTTGTAGAGAAGTTCTCGAAGAGTTTACATTCTTGCATGTGATCTGGATGAAAGCATAAAATATATTTAAAAAAATACCATATGGGGTCATCCCAACAACAACTTCCTAGCCTTACATGTTTTGAGGGGCTTAAAGAAGGACCTTTTTACATTTTCAAGCCAATCAAAGCTTAAAAAAGTTTTTTTCCTCATCAGGCATAACACTTAGCAGTATGAAACATGTCTTATAGTCCAGAATTATGTACTTCAGAAAGAGCACAATATACTTTCACTTGAATGTTTTGAGTAGCGCAGTCTCAGAAGTTAAGAGTGGAGTTCAAAGCCTCCTCATGTGCTTCAGACTTTTACAAGATCATACAAAGAGGAAGAAATACATTGTGCAACATAAAGCAAGCGTATTCTCTTTCACTGCTGTTAACCATCTCCCATTCTGACAACTTCATGTTTGTGAATTTATGCAAGATCTAATGCTGAAAAACAAGACACTAAGTAATCTCATGGGAACAATACATCACACCATGATACGACGTGTGTTTGGCAATACATGCTGTTTTATTGTAAAACTATAGTCACAAACTCTGGAATGAAATTGAGATTTACAAAAAACAATAGCCGAGGTAGTTTACTCACTTGACCATTTCAAACAGTTTTGGATCTGATATCTTGATATTGCGTGCCATGTTCCAGGAAAGATGAACCATTGGAACTAGAGATTTTACAAATTGTAATTTGTTCCATTCGTATCTTTCCACTGCCAATTTATATTGGTAAGCTACAAAAAACAATACAACAGATGTATCAAATATATTTGTTCGTAAACTTAACTTCAAGAGTTTTATGCTCTTGGAACATCAAATGCTGAAAAATGAATCATCAAGAAAGGAGAATTTTGTGGTTTACATAATATTTATATATATTTTTGTCTGTGCATCTCTGTGATGAACACTTGCACTCCAAAACCGCTCACAATGTTAGCCAGATCAAGGTACGCGGTCATGTCCCTATGTCATCAGAACAAAAGAACTGAGCTTAAATATTTCAAGAATTGTTTGAAAAGGGCCCCTAAATGTTCCTGCTAGATGTAGCCACTATTTGTGACGATCAAGCTTTCTTGTTAACTAAAATATTAAAAAGATTTGTTAAAGAACAATACACACAAATAGGACTTGAGGGATTATAAAATGAACTTACGTTAGTCACAATTTTTTTTTCTTTTTCACTACTGAAGATACTTAAACAAGAGCATTTTCCAAAATAACGATGGAGAGGAATTTGGTAAATGTCTAAAATGAACATGAAAGGAAAAGAGCAAATCTAAAGAAACAACCAGATCGAGGAGGACAGTAACACCAAATGTAAATCTACAGAACATATCAATGCTGTAGAATCCTACTACAAGTAAGTAAGTACAAGTAATTTAAGATTCTACAACTTTTGATTTTCTATAGATCCATGTGCTATTTTAACAGAATGGATATATGTGCTTCAGAGGAAAACACAAACTAAAGAAAGTGGTACAGGTGAAACATTCTCGCCAACCAATCTTGACAATCTTTTTTTTATTATCAAGAAAGAGTCAGCAGGCTGACGAAACTAACCCAGTGAAAGCCTTGCCCGATGAAAAAGGTAATTCTTCAGTTCGTTGTGGGCTCGGTTAAGGCATGTTCTTCCATTAACCACTCTTGTCCTTTTCATTTGTTTAAAGGGGGATTCCCCTGCCTCTCCTGATCCATTCACCCGTACCTATATGATCCAGGCTCATTGTGCTGCTTCCTTCTCCCGCTTTACTCACAATTCTATCTTCCTTGGCTCAATCCACACTACTCAATCCTGTATGTCCACCCCTTTTCCCTTTTTACCTCTCTGTCGAGTTGTCTTCTTTCTTCCTGTGTTGTCTTTGTTTAAAGTTCTGGCTCACAGTAGACTAATATGAAGTTTTAATATAAAGTTTTTTTTAATTTAACCTTTACCTTTTCCACAAAATCCTTTTATTTTCCGGGAAAAGGTATTTTATCGTTTTGACTTCCTCTAAAATGAAGTTTTGTGAGGCGGTTTTCATCAGGATTACTTTCATGGATGTAAAAATCTGTCAAAGTTACTTACCTTCGGTAATGATATATCTGTAAAAGACAAATTAGTTATAGATTCCTTACCTTAGAATTACCCCAGGCATCAGACTGGATCCGGAAAGTTTTGCTTCAGCAATACCCCTGCGTCTCGGAAGGTGACGTCGGTCGACTCCGCCTTCGTCATCGGCGACGTGGTCGCCGGGATGATGTCGCGGTAGCTGCATAGACGCCACCCTCGGGCGCTGTCAGTTCTGTACATGACTTTCCATGCCAGAAGCACAGAGCCATGCAAGACACTGACCACTGGTGCACAAAACTAGGGCCCTAAAAGGGATTCCCTGAGCCTTGAAGTCAGTTCGCAGAACGGGGAGGAATGGGGGGCGGTGAGGAATCTATAACTAATCTATGTCTCTTACAGATATATTGTTACCGAAGGTAAGTAACTTAATATCTGAAAGTGACACGTTAGTGATAGATTCCTTACCTTAGAATAGATACCTCAGCAATACCAACCCTGGTGGTGGGTCTGCGAACAGATTACACCAGAAAGTCACGGAGAACAGCACGGCCAAAGAAGCCGTCTCTAGGGACTTAACTGTCAAGGCAGTAATGCTTGGTAAACGTGTGCAGCGAGGCCCACGTAGCTGCCTGACAAATGTCCTGCAAGGGAACGCCGCGTCCCAAGGCAGTAGTGGCTGCAGTTGACCTGGTAGAATGGGCCAGGCAGCCCCACAGGAGGCTCCTTCTTAGCCAAGGAGTAACATGCTCTGATGCACAGAACGACCCACTGCGAGATGGTTCGTTTGTGCACGGCACGACCTTTTTTGGCGCCCACATAGCCAACAAAGAGCCGGTCATCCACCCGGAACTGCTGTGTACGCTTCAGATAGAAAGCGAGTGCATGTTGTGGGTCCAGACGGTGGAGCCTCTCCACCTCCCTTGAAGGATGCGGAGGCGGAAAGAAGGTGGGGAAAGTGATGGTCTGCCCGATGTGGAAGGGCGTGACAAGCTTTGGCAAGAAAGAAGGACGGGTCCTTAAAACCACCTTGTCTGGATGAACAGAAAGGAAAGGAAGAAAGAGCCTGGAGCTCACTCACTCTTCTGGCAGAGGTGATAGCTACCAGGAAAGCAGTCTTGAGAGTGAGAAGACGTAAAGGACAGGTATGAAGGGGCTCAAAAGGAGCGCACATCAGAAAGGTCAAGACAAGATTTAAGTCCCACTGAGGCATTATGAATGGCACGGGGGAAACGTGTGTGTAATGCCTTTCAGGAAACGTTTAACAACGGGAACTTAAAGAGAGAAGGCTGATATGGAAGCCTTAGAAAGACTGAGATGGCCGAAAGATAACCTTTGAGAGTGCAGAGAGCAGAGCCCTGCTGGGCCAAGGATAGTAGGAACAGAAGGACCTCAGAAAGAGGGGCAGAAAGGGGATCCACAGACTTTGCTGTGTACCATGGCACAAACTTGTTCCACCGGCAGGTGTATACCATTTTAGTGGAGGGACGCCTGGCTGCCAGAATGACATCACAGACTTCGGGGGATAGATCGAAAGCTGTGAACTGTCGCCGCTCAATCTCCACGCATGGAGGTGGAGGCTGGACAGGTTCGGTGGAGGACCGTCCCCTAGTGCTGCGACAGAAGATCCTCCCGAAGAGGCAGTCAGATCGGGGGATCGATCGCCATGCTGAGTAGCTCGGGATACCACTACCTTCGTGCCCAATCCGGAGCCCCAAGGATGATTTGGGCCCAGTCGCGCCGAATCTTCTTCAGCACTCTGGGCAGAAGTGGTATAGGTGGAAAGGCGTACAATAGACCGCAACTCCACTCGCGACGAAAAGCGTCGCGTAGCGAGTGCCTCCTTGGAAATTCCAACGAGCAGAACTGATAACATTGCGCGTTCTCTTCGGTAGCGAATAGATCTAACCAAGTATCTCCCCACTGCTGAAAGAGACCTTGCACCACATCCGAGTTCAGACGCCATTCATGATCCATCAAGCACCGGCGGCTGAGTTCGTCCGCCCTGGTGTTCAGAGAACCTTGCCAGGTGTTGAACCACCAAAGTGATGCCTTGATGTTCCAGCCATGTCCAGAGGCACAGAGCCTCCTGACATAGGGTCCAGGACCCCACCCAGCCCTGTTTGTTGCAATACCACATGGCGGTGGTGTTGTCCGTGAACACCTGCACCACACTTCCCCGGACAGAGGGAAGGGAATGCCTTCAGTGCAAGACGGATCGCCCAAAGCTCCAAAAGGTTGATATGGAGCCGGGACTTCGCCGGAGACCAGAGTCCTCTGATCTCCGCCTCTCCCGAGTGGCCTCCCCAGCCCAGGAGGGACGCATCCGTTACCATTGTGTGCTCCGGTTGGGGAAGGGAGAGTGATCTGCCATTAACCCAATCACGATTCGTGTGCCACCACTGCAATTGTCGTGCAGCGCCCTCCGAGAACTGGACATGATCGGACAGGTTGCCCTGATGCTGCGCCCACTGGAACTTCAGGTCCCACTGCAGAGCCTGCCTATGCAATCAGGCATGCAACACAAGCAGGATGCCATCAAGCCCAGCAGCCGGAGGGTCATCCTGACTGAAACCCGGGACAGAGGCTGAAAGATCGGAATCATAGCCTGAATATCCCGGACTCGCTGCTCGGGAGGATAAACCCAAAGCAGCATTGAATCCAGAACCACTCCGATGAAGGGGAGCTTCTGAGAGGGACTCAGGTGCGACTTCGCCACGTTGATGGAGAACCCCAGCAAATGCAGGAGGTCGGCCGTAGTCTAAAGGTGGGTGACGACTGCCTGGGACGAGTCCGCCTTCAACAACCAGTCGTCGAGGTAAGGGAAGACAGACACCCCCGACCTGTGCAGGTGAGCTGCGACCACCGCCATCACCTTCGTGAACACCCAAGGGGCGCTGGTAAGGCCGAAGGGGAGCACGGCAAACTGAAAATGCTCCTGGCCTACCGTGAACCGCAGGTAACACCGGTGGGCCGGCAGGACGGGGATGTGAAAATATGAGTCTTGCAAGTCCAACGCTACCATCCAGTCTCCAGGGTCGAGGGCAGCCAGGATCTGAGCCAGCCAGTTTCAGCATTTTGAATCTCTCCCTTCCGGAGGAAACGATTGACGTTCCGGAGGTTCAAGATGGGGCGCAGGCCCCCCTTGTCCTTCTTGGGGACTAGAAAGTAGTGGGAATAAAAACCTCTCCCTACTTCTGGCCCATGAACACACTTGATGGCCCCCTTGGCCAAGAGGGCCGTGACTTCCTGCTGGAGAAGTACCAAATGATCCCCCGACATACGGTGGCACTGAGGTGGCATGGCTGGAGGGTAGGACTGAAAAGGAAGGGAGTAACCCCTGCGGATGATCTGCAACACCCACTTGTCCGATGTGATATCACGCCAGTTGGGGAGGTGGTGGCGGATCCTGCCACCCACCGGCGTGGGGTGCTCCACAAAGCTCGGATTAGGAAGGTTTGGAGGTAGAAGCAGCGGACTGACCCCCACGCTGATTCCCAGACCCGGCCCTGCGGAAGCCACTGCCGCGCTGAGGCTGGTTCTGCACAGGCTTGCTGAAGGAACGTGCCTGGGCGCCCCTGCCGTGGCCACAAAAGTATCGAAAGCCAGGAGTGGCTGGGCTCTTTGCAGAAAGACCCAAGGACTTGGCCGTGGCCCGCGAGTCCATAAAACGCTCCAGTGCACTTTTGGCCTTATCGTCAAACAGGCGAGTGCCATTAAAAGGCATATCCATGAGCGAGCTTTGGACATCTGGCGAGAACCCAGTAGATCTCAAACAGGCGTGGCGACGAAGCACCACAGTCTTAGAAATCGCCCTACTCAGCGAGTCCGTGGTTTCCAAACAACACCAAATGGCGAACTTAACCGCATCCTTACCCTCAGCAACCGCTTGGGACAGCACAGCGTTGGTCTCCTTAGGGCACTGAGGCAACACCTGCGCAACCGTATCCCACACTGCGTGGGAATAGCGGCCCAATAAGCAGGCAGTATTCACTGACCGCAGCCCCATCCTGGCCAAAGAGAACAACCGCTTATCGAACTGTTCAAGCTTCTTAGAGTCCTTCTCAGGCAGAGCCGTGGGAAAGGCACTCTGCAATGTTGAGGCCTGGATAACCAGGCTCTCAGGCGTAGGATGAGTGGTCAGAAAAGCGTGGTCACCAGGTGCCGGGAGGTGCCGCCTGGTGACATTCTTATCCACAGGGTCCCCTGTGGCTGGCCGCGACCAAGTGCCCAACAAGACATCCGTGAGGGCATCGTTAAATGGAAGCAGGGGCTCTGACGAAGTGGACGCCGTCTGTAGCACCTCAGTGAGGAGATTACTTTTAAGGGCCACCGTAGGGAGGTCAAGGTTTAGAACCTCAGCTGCCCGACGGAGCACCATCGTGTAGGAGGCGCCCTCCTCCATGGTAGGCGGGGGAGAGGCAAACCCCGGGTCAGAGGAGACGTCGAGGTCGCCCGCATCCTCCAAGTCATCCACCCAGTCCTGCTCGGAGTCACACTGATGGGCAAGAGGTTCCTCGGACCCCTCCCAGTCGTCCTCCACCTCAGTCACCTGGGGAACAGACCGCGGCGGCAGAGCTGGGGTCGAAGAAGAAACAAACGGTGTCGAAAATGGCACTGGGACCGGCGCCGGCCTAGGCCGAGCCGGCACCACGTCCCAGTGCGGATCTCAGGCCGGAACAAAACAGTCCTGGAATGGGGGCAAGGGCGGGACGAAGGGCACCCACTGCGGTGCCGGGGCGGAGCAGAGGGTGGAACTGGGGCCGGAGATGGCAGCGTTGGACCTAGTGGCGCCGGGGCCAACGTCGCAGGATCCTGTGGCGCCGAAGCTGGATTCGCCGACGGGCCAACAGGATCTGGACACGGGACTGCGGGGCTCGAAGGCACACCGGTGGGAGCCTGAGGCCTAAAAAGGCGGCCCATGGTGGCAACAAACTCTTGCACCTGTTCGGGAGTCGCTGACGGACCCGGGTAGGCCGCGGGACTCCCAGGCTCCAAGGGAGCCGCAGGGGCAGAACCCCTGTCCCCCTCGTCCACATCCGAGGACCGACGGGGGACATCGGAAAGCAAACACGCTTCTTCGACTTCTTTTTATGTCGTCGCTTACCGGAATCCGAGGGCGAAGACTTGTAGCCCGAGGGGCGACGACTGCGGCCCCGCGAGCGGTCCCGGGAACAGTCCCTGGACCTGGAGCGGCGTTGGGACGAGTACCGGGCCTCCAGCAGTTTCCGGCACCGCTCCCTCAAGGCCTTCGGAACCATGGCCCGACAGTCCCGGCAGGACCGGGATTCGTGGTCGGTCTCCAGGCAGTAGAGGCAAACATCATGGGTGTCCGCCACCGACATATTGCGACGGCAGGCACCACAAGAATTAGATCCAGGCATCCCTACGTGCTCCAGGAGAAAAAAGTGGGAGACAAAAGTCTCAAAAGAGTAGTCAAACAGTGACTAAGGTACGTGCTCTATCCGGATCTACACTTGCTGGCGCGGAAAAAGAACTGACGTCAGCGCGCATGGTTGGCGCCTAAGTAGTCTCTGTGACTTCATCTCTGCACTTACGACGCTAGTGACGGACGCGGAGCCGCACGACGCCACCTACTGATGCGCAGAGGTACTGCTACACAAAACTTTCCGGATCCAGTCCGACGCCTGAGGATATTCGCAGTTAAGGAATCTATTACTACGTGTTTCTTTCAGATAGATTTAAGGTGTGTGTAGGTTGAGCAAAGTATGTACATGGTATGGACTGAGTCGCTGAGTTATTTGGAGAATCGAAATTAGCCTAGCTTAGTAACAGTAAGTTTCACTTCTATTAAGGACACGGAGGCGAGGATTATGCTTTTCTTTCCACGCTTTATTTTACAGAACCAAAACACAGCAGCCAGAGAAGCACTAAATACGTTTTTTGTCCCAACAGCATAGGAAAAACATAAGAAGAAAACCAACAAAGTCCGTCAATAGACTACAAATCCCATCAGTCCATAGGTGGATGAGGTAGCAGTCCTTCCATAGTGTCAGTACTGGATAGAAAGGTCGTCCATCTCGTGTAATCCCCCCCCTCTTTCTTCGGGCGAGAACGCCATCCGATCACTGGTCCTGTTTTGAACCGTCATTCCCTAAAAGAGACACCACGTAAGAATCCACAAGACCAATGCTACTATTACCACATTGTCCATAACAACCTTGAACCAAAACTAGTCCACAGTCAACAGCAAAGGATTATCAAAACTGATTGCTTACTCAGATACGGGTGGGTTCAGACCAGGCAGATGCTCCGGGTGGGATAATCCTCGCCTCCGTGTGCATAATAGAATTGAAACTTACCGTTAAATAGTAGGCAAATTTCGATTGTATGTCAGGACCGGAGGCTCAGATTATGCTAGTTCAAAGCTTACTTACCACCAACTGAGCTACATCCACCACTGGTTTGAAGTAAAAGCGTTTAAAGGTGGAATCAGAGGACCAGTACGCTGCTCGCATAAGGTCCTCTAACCTGGCTCCTAGGGAAAAAGCCTTAGAGGCCACTGCGCCCCTGGCCGAATGAGCTCCAAATAGCTTTGTGTCAATTCCTGCCTCCTGCATGACCCATCGCACCCACCTGGCTATAGTGGGGGAGGAGACTACTCTATGCGGTTTCCCTCAGTGCGATAAAAAGTTGTTGTTTGACCGGAGGACGAAATTCAAGAATCATGTCCTCATATGTTTTAAGGCAATTCACCACACAAAGCTTGGGGACATCTGGAAAGGCTGGGTACGAAATTGTCCTGGACGTGTGGAAATTTAGCGTGCAAACTGAACATTATCTGCGCCATCTTGCCTCTCCCCAGCGCCACGCACAACGAATGCACGGCCGCCATTTTAGGCACCCCGCTCTCTCCCCGCTCACTCTCGACCGCCAGCGTTTTCCCTTGGCGCTGCAAGCATCCCCCGCGCGCCGGCCACCCCCGCTCTCTCATACAGGCCATAAACCCTCTCCTTCTGCGCGACCCTGCTACGGAACCACTTCCAACCGACAACCCATACATGGTCATGCCTCTCCTTTGATAACCCCCCTTCCTCTGCGCCCCATTGTCTGAACTGGTCCCAGGCCATCACCTAGCCCTGCGGATGCAGTTTACTGCCCCTACTGTAAGGGAAACACCCCACATCAAAGGGATTACAGTAGATCAAAGCCCCTACCCCCTGAGACCCGGCCAGTTGCACACACCCCCGGGAATTAGCGGAATTCCCTACTGCGCGATAGCCATCTCCCACTGCGGGTAGGGTGGGATCGGATCTGAGCCGGGGCTTCAGGGGATGTTCTTTCAGGCATCAAGGGAATCTCAAGAATGTACTATGTGTAATAAAGCAATAAACCAGTGTATAAGAGACCAGGTCTCAGAGATGCAGTTAGAGCACCTCGTGACGATACCTTGCTGTCTGATCTGATGTGTTCTGCTCCGACGGAATAAAACTTTGTTTCCTGCCTTCCAGTCTCCGGCGCCTGCCTCTTTTATTGGTAAATTATCGAGTGGTATGAGAGGCGATTACCGCCAGGCAAATACTTGAAAGATTATCAACTGAAACTGCCGCTACCATTTAACAATTGGCGTCCCAAACGTGGGGCCCATCAGCGACACGTGGATCCAGTGGGAGAGGTCCCGACGACAGAGTGAACGACTGCAACGATCGGGAGAGCTCCTGCCCAATAGACCCTCGTCTGGCAGCCGATCATCCGAACTTCACTGGTTCCGAGCAGACCTCTCTCGAGTGATCTACGGTCCTGACTGGGAACCATCAGGAGTGCCGCGGCAAATACGGAGAATAGAGGACGATCGGGCGCTGGAGGCGGAAGACGAGAAACTGTCCACGCGGTCCGGGTAAGGTCGTGAAATACGACAAAAGTGCGAAATAATTGATTGATTGTTTGAAATACTAGTATTGCTCATTGATTGTGCTCATTGATTGTTCTCTTTGAGATATTCGCTGTCTACAAACGGGGAGGAGTAGAAATACTCTCTCTCTCTCCCTTTGCAGATGGTGAAGGGTAGGTAACGCAGACTTTTGTCCCCGTTGAAACCCGTCGTGCCTATCTTTATCTCCCCACTGATTGATTGTCCGAACATTGATTGTTTTGAAGAATAGTGCTCTTTGAGATATTCTCTGTTTGCAAATAACGTAGAATAGAAATATTCTGTCTAGTCTTTGCAAATAGTGAAGGGTAGGTAACGCAGACTTTTGTCCCCGTTGAAACCCGTCGTGCCTATCTTTATCTCCCCATTGATTGATTGATTGATTGTCCGAACACTAGTTGTTCGATATTGGTTCTTTGGAGGTATTCTCTGCTTACAAATAACGAAGAATAGAGATATTCTGTCTAGTCTTTGCAAGCAGTGAAAAGATAGGTAGTGCTGACTTTTGTCCCCGTTGAAACCCGTCATGCCTATCTTCTCCCCACTGATTGGTAGTTGGTTCTGCCCGGACCGCTTATTAGAGGTGAACCACCCGGCTCCACTGGAAGGCACCCCTAATAAGGACATGTTCACTAAATATGGACTAGTCGCCGTAGCTTATAGCAAGCTGTGGCATAAATATACCAAGAAGGACCCCGAAAGTCAGTGGCCACTGATGGGATCCTTCGACGACCGCAAGATAGAAGCGCTAGAAGTAGCTCTGCGTAGCAATAAGACGACGCCTACTATGCTTGACAGTATTGGCATGTGGCGCAAAGAAGCGACGCAACGGAAAAAGAGGGAAGAAGTAAAAGCAGAAAAGGAATTACGAAAGGCAGCTCACCTAGCCGCTAAAAAGTTAGAAGAAGACATAAAGGAGAGAAGGGAAACTAAACTAAGACAGGAGCCCGAAACCTCAGGCCAGTACGCTGTTAGGACCCCTTCTTTGCTCTACCCTGTATTGTCCTCCAAGCAGCAAACGAATGACGAATTACTGTTAGGTCCCCCGACCATTTACATGCCCCCTCCGTATGCACCCTCCCAATCGGTAGTGCAACACCCACAACCCCCGAACACGAACGAAAGCAGTACAGGGGCCTCGGCCCTCACGGCCTCCGCGCCGGCTGAGCCTCTTGTACTGAACCTAACGTCGACTACAACGCTAGACGACCATGAGATAGGAAAGAAAGAGTCCACCAGAATGAATCGGTTAACTAAAGATGAACGAGCAGGAATTGACAAGATAGTAGGGACGCTGGTGGAGCGAAAAGAAAGTGAGGAGTATATAACGGACGTGTATAAATCGTATGCCGACAGCCGCAGACGACACTTCGTCGTACGGCTCTGTTATCACACCCTGAATACATATGAGGATAGGTACCACGATAAAGGTCCCGAAGGCCTAGCGGCCCTATATAGGAAGGTAGACATTGGGGAAGAAAGAGAGGGCGATGTAACGAACCTCTTCACTCGTACACTCGAGGTCTACCGACACCTTAAAGAACATGGACAGACAACCAAAACAGAAACCCCCATAGCAACTAAGCCCCAGGGAGGAAGGGCCGATGCCATGATGCCCATTAAAGAAGCTGCCCCCTATTGGGTCCCCCCACGGGGTCAGGGAACGCACGACGACATCAACCACCAAGATGCGAAGGGAAGGGTTGTATATAACTGGGTCTACCAGCCGTGGGACCGGCAAGATATTTTGACCTTTAGAAAGACCCTACCCGACTTGAGAAAGAACCCGACTGCCTTCTACACTGAATTAGGCACAGCCTTAGGCTCAACGATAATGACGTTAGCAGATATCGACTTGTTCTTTGGGCTATGTCTGCCGGCTGATGTGTGGAAACAAATCCGGAAAGTTGACCACGCTGAGCCGTTCGGATATACCTGGGTACAACTCGATACCATAGATAAACAGCGAGAACCTGGACAGAAACCCCCGAAAGCCATCTTAGAGCTCCCAGACAAGATTGTACAAAAGCTGAAGACTTTAATCCCAGAAAGAAAGGTAGACTGGTCGATAGTGACGGCTTGCCGCCAGAAACCCCAGGAGGATGTGTCTGAATACTTCTCCCGATTCGAGACTGTGTTTTCCGATTACAGTGGCCAAGACATGACCACCGCAACCGGACACCACCTCTTTGTCCAGAATTATGTAAAGGGTCTGTCTCAAGAAATCTCCCAGAAGCTACAGACCAGCGAGAGTAGTTGGGCAGCCTCCAAACCCGCAGCAATTCTCCAGATGGCCCAATACTACGAAAATCAGAAGAACGAGAACGATAGGGCGTCAGAGAAGAAGAAAAAGGAATTAAAGGAGAGGGTGATGATAGCGCAGTTGCAAGGGGTGACCATAGGAAGGGAACCCCCAAAAGAGAATTACCAACCAACCGCCCCTAGAAAGCTACCCCCTAGAGACCATACACCTACACCCTACAACGGACGGAGAGACTTAGATGGAAATCAATGTGCGTTCTGTAGAGGGTTCGGACACTGGAAATCCCAGTGCCCGGTCCTTCTGGAAATAAACAAGAATAGGGACCCCAGAGACGCAGCATACGACCACAGAAATAGAGGACAGGGACGAGGGCACACGAACAACACCATCAACGACAGGCCAGGCAGACCAAACACCTTTGATCGCCCCCGCCAAAACCAGTGTCAGCAGTCCGACTATGAGAGCACTCATGACTTCGCATAGGACCGCCAGGGGCAAGGGAGGGATCCAGTCGAACTCCGTGTTGACCAGCAAGGTCCTTACGTCACCGCTAAGGTCTTGGGCACAAAATCTCCATTCCTGGTAGATACTGGGGCGACACGTAGTGCGCTATCTAAACGACTGATTCCTAGGGCACCCTTGTCTGGCTCACACGTAACCTCAATAGGCTTTGACGGAACGCCCTCCACTAACCCCTTATCAGCACCAATCTCCTTTGACTTAGAAGATAACACCACTGACACGACCTTTCTGCTCTCCTCCAACACCCCCGATGCTATTATGGGACTTGATTTGCTAAAACATTTTCGAGCCACTATCAGATGCTCCCCAGACGGAGTTCGAGTCATCCTACACGATAACCCAGATCTGTCCAGACCCTGTCACACTCGGCGTATGCTCTCTATAACCGATGCTGATATGTCCCTACTCGACACATTACCTTCACATCTATGGGCTAAAACCGACTCAGATGTAGGGCGCATGGTGATCGACCCGGTACACATAACCGTCCGACCGGACGCAGTGCTCCCAAAGCTTCCACAGTATCGGATATCACCCGAAGGCGAGAAGGCATTGGTGGAAATCATCGAGTCCCTGGTCGAGGCAGGAGTGGTAGAAGAAGTAGTGAGTAATGTTTGCAACAGCCCTATCCTACCCATTGTAAAGAAGCAAGGCGAGGGGGATGAGAAAGCCTACCGTTTCATTGTTGACTTGCGAGAGGTTAACAAAGTAGTCATACCCCAGTACCCCGTAGTCTCAGACATCACCACCATCCTCACCCTGATTCCATCCACCGCCACCATCTTTACTGTTATTGACCTCAAGAACGCATTCTTTTCCATCCCCATCCACCCAGACAGCCGCTACCTGTTCGGCTTCACTTTAAAAGCCCGTTCGTACAGATTCTGCAGGGCACCCCAGGGCTACACTGAGAGTCCCAGTATTTACAGCCAAGCCCTCAAGAGGCAACTGGATGCAGTCCAACTGCCCGATGGAGTGGTATTGATACAGTACGTCGATGACATTCTTTTGGCGGCCGACACCACTCCTCTTGCCGTCACAGCCACCATTCACCTCCTCCGCTTCCTTGCGGAGAACGGTCACAAGGTCTCCAGAAAGAAATTGCAATTCTGCCAGCCCCAGGTAACTTATCTAGGCCACCTACTATCCAAAGACGGGAGGAAACTTACCCCTGACCGAATTCAAACCATCCTAGAAACCCCTGTTCCCAAAACTCAGAAGCAAGTACGATCCCTAGTGGGCCTCACTTCCTTTTGTCGACAGTGGTTGCCAAACTTCAGTCTCACCATAAAGCCTCTGCTTTCCCTGCTGACTAAGGATGTCCCCTTCCCCCTCCCCTGGACACCCGAATGCCAATCCTCCTTCAAAGAATTACGAGACGCCCTCTGCTCGGCCCCAGTCCTAGGAACCCCAGACTACACTAAACCTTTCTCCCTCTACACCCACGAAAGGGAGGGATGTGCGTTGTCTGTCCTAACCCAGTCATAGGTCCTAAGCAACGCCCTTGTGCCTACTTCTCTGCCACTCTCGACCCCGTAGCCAGAGCCTTGCCCGCCTGCCTTCGAGCAGTAGCCGCCGCTGCTGTCTCTATCCGACAAAGTGAGGGGATCGTGCTCTCGAACCCTCTCACAGTATTGGTACCCCATGCTGTTGATACCCTCCTGAACCAAACCAAGACTCAACACCTGACTAGCGCACGACTGACTGGGTATGAACTGACTCTGCTTGCACCCCATATCACATTGAAACGATGCACCACTCTGAATCCAGCTACTCTACTACCTCTCCCTGACGCTGACCCCAATGCATCCCCTATACATGACTGCGTGACCCTCACCGACGAACAAACCAAGAGTAGGGTTGACCTCCGGGATACTGCCTTCCCGGACCCTGACGGAGAACTGTGGGTGGATGGCTCATGCATCAAGCTCCCTGATGGCACCACCTCAGCTGCCTATGCAGTCACCACAGCTCGAACAGTTGTTGAGACAGCCCGCATCACACAGCGATCCGCACAGGCGGCTGAACTAATTGCCCTCACACGAGCCTGCATCCTGGCAGCAGGGACAACCGCAAACATTTACACAGACAGTCAGTATGCCTTTGGGGTAGTTCACCACTTCGGGCTCTTATGGAAAGAGAGGGGATTCTTGACTTCTCATGGCACACCCATCCTGCATGGAGACCTAGTCTCTGCCCTGACCGAAGCAGTCCTCCTCCCCACACGGTTAGCTGTGATCAAATGCCAGGCACACAAGAAGGTGACAGACATTATAGGTCAGGGAAATGCACTAGCTGACATTACTGCCCGAACCACAGCCGAGAATAGGTCCACGACCCGTATGTACGTGACCAGGTCACAAACTGAGAAATGGAAGGATGCTAGGGAAACGATTAGGGATATCCAACTAGCCAGCACACCACACGAATTAACTGAATGGGCCCGGGTAGGATTGAAGGACGATGACGGTTGTTGGCGAACTAAAGACTCGAACAAATGGCTGCTACCCGACTCATACTTGATCCCCATGCTGACCATGGCACACTCCCCCGCACACATAGGGTCTGCCCCCATGATCGAACTCATCTCCAAAGTCTGGCACAACGACAGAATACCAGACTCAGCCAAACGTCTGGTCCAACAATGCCTAGTATGCCTCCAACACAACCCTGGGAAAGGAACTGCTGTACCCCGGGGAGGGTTTGGGGTCCCCAATCACCCCTTTGAAGTCCTACAAATGGACTACGTCCAGCTAGAAAGGTGCCAAGGTTTAAAGTATGTGCTTGTCGTTGTATGTGCCTTCAGCAAGTGGGTGGAAGCCTACCCGACCCATGATAACACCGCTATGACTACCGCAAAAGTACTACTGAAGGAATTCTTCCCCCGATACGGCCTTTGTCGAATTTTGTGGAGCGACAATGGCCCCCACTTCGTAGCCGAAGTTATCCAACTCATCTTAAAAGGGTTGGGTGTAAAACAGAAGTTCCATGCGGTCTTCCATCCCCAATCTGCAGGCCTGGTTGAGCGACACAATGCCACATTGAAGCTTAAGATAGCAAAAATAGTCGCCACCACAGGACTAAGATGGCCAGACGCTCTCCCACTAGCATTGCTATCAATGCGTTCCACCCCCACCAAACACCACTTAACCCCCTACGAGGTCGTCTTTGGGCGGCCCATGAACCTTTGGACTGCACCAAAACCATCATCCATCCACGACGTCCCGGACGTCCTCATGTCTGACTATTTGTATAACCTAACTAAGACGTTGTCTGTTATCCACCAGCAGGTGCTGCACGCCATTCCCGATGTTTCCAGGGGCCCGGGACACGACATCCAACCCGGTGACTTCGTCTTAGTGCGTAACTTCCAGCGCACCAAGAGTCTGGAGCCCCGGTGGACGGGCCCCCTGCAAGTCCTGATCACCACCCGAACAGCTCTTCGAGTGGAGGGGAAACGCAATTGGCTGCATGCACACCACTGCAAGAAGGTATCACCGACCCTGACAACCACGAACAACATCACCACCCAAGAGGAACTACTGGACAAAGACCGACCATCCCTGAACCGCGGCCCGGATACAGAGACACTTGAGTTGATTGAATATCCCGATCCCACTGTGCCATCTAAAGAAGGGTATAACTTGCGACGAAAGGAGAGAACTTCGGCTAAGCAGACCACAGGCTAAGTGGAAATCTCAGAACGGTAGCCTAGTCACCTAAAAGGCCACCAGGAGAGAAACTAAAACAAAGTCTGTGGTTCTGCCCGCTACCGAGTCTCTTGAAGGTGATGGAAGCGCCCGACATGAAGATGATGGAAGCAACCGGACGTCCGAAGATCCACTACAGAAACCCAAAGACTGACCGAATGCACAGCTTAAAGACTATTGCACTTTTTATTACCCTTCTCTTTTGCCTTCTCCTCATGGTCACCTTCTGGATCATGGAGGAGAGCACACCCGCTCATAAGACATTACTGACCACCGTTCAACCTACCACCACGAAAGAACATCATCTGATCTCGCTTTCACCCCAACTCCGAGAAAGGCGTAAGGAGTTCTGGAATAACTCTTTTGTACAGTTGCTCCACCAACACAATCTTGCTACCAACGCCACTAATTGCTGGATCTGTGGACTGCTACCACATGCCACTGGACACTCTATCCCTTTCATCCCTTCACCTTTTTCTGTCCATGGTTCCTGCCTCGCCTGGCTAATCCTCCTGCAAGAAAGCTACAAGGACAATGCCACTTCCGGCAGAACCATGTCACACTTTTACCATGGGTTCTGGCTGAACAAAACTGGAAGAACTTCTGCCCTCTTCTGCCCTCTGAGATCGAACACTTCCTTTCACATGGACATCCCTGCCAAAGAACGAGTTGAAATGCAAGTGTTCAACAATCCAGCCAGACCCACCTTCTCTTACCTCCGGAAACGGACGGCCGCCACCCTAACAGTGGCCCTGTCCGTCATCAACATCACTGGGTCTGTATGCCTCGAAGGCCTGGGGGCACAGCTGGTGGGCCACAGCTCCTGCCTCATCACCCGAACATTGGACTCAGTTGACCCACCCTCCTTTGTTGCCTCCCCGAATATGTACTTCGTCTGTGGTACTAAGGCCTACACCTGGCTTCCGAAAGGTTGGGGAGGCACCTGCTACATCGCCTTTGTCCTTCCTCCGACGTATGTGGCTCCAGCAAACCATCACCGACAGAAACGGGCCAAAGACATTGTGCAGGCCGACTCCACCGGAGCACAGTTCATGGACGCAGTCAAAGGCCTTGTTCCACTCTGGGGTCCGATGGCAAACAGCCGTGCCATCCGCCACTTAACCCAGGCAGTCGAAACGGCAATGAACATTACAGCTGGCGCCCTCGCCAACAACACCGCTGAGCTTCAGGCCGTCCGCCTGGTGGCTCTCCAGAACCGCCTTGTTCTAGACGTGGTTCTGGCAGATCGTGGAGGAGCATGCCGCATCATTGGGTCCAGCTGTTGTACCTACGTATCGGATAACTCACCCTCAGTCTACAAAGCAATTGAACATCTCCACAGACTGTCCGCAGAGGTTCATCAAGAACAAGAAGAATGGTCACTGGGGAGTTGGTTTTGGGACACTATTAAAGGTTGGGGATGGAGACTGTTTTCATTTATCCTGATACCGATTGTGTTACTATGTGGATGTTGCTTGGGGATTCAGTGTCTGCCACCTTTATGTTCGCTTTTTATGAACTGCATCTGCCCTAAGACTTTGGACTTTGAAACTGAGCGGATGAAAGCTCTGAACGAGGTGGAGGTACGGGGTATTATGGGGATAGATCCAAACTAGGCAAGCTGGCGAGACATGTTAAAAGGGAGGACTGTGGAAATTTAGCGTGCAAACTGAACATTATCTGCGCCATCTTGCCTCTCCCCAGCGCCACGCACAACGAATGCACGGCCGCCATTTTAGGCACCCCGCTCTCTCCCCGCTCACTCTCGACCGCCAGCGTTTTCCCTTGGCGCTGCAAGCATCCCCCGCGCGCCGGCCACCCCCGCTCTCTCATACAGGCCATAAACCCTCTCCTTCTGCGCGACCCTGCTACGGAACCACTTCCAACCGACAACCCATACATGGTCATGCCTCTCCTTTGATAACCCCCTTCCTCTGCGCCCCATTGTCTGAACTGGTACCAGGCCATCACCTAGCCCTGCGGATGCAGTTTACTGCCCCTACTGTAAGGGAAACACCCCACATCAAAGGGATTACAGTAGATCAAAGCCCCTACCCCCTGAGACCCGGCCAGTTGCACACACCCCCGGGAATTAGCGGAATTCCCTACTGCGCGATAGCCATCTCCCACTGCGGGTAGGGTGGGAACTTCTACTGTATCTATGTGTGGGATCGGATCTGAGCCGGGGCTTCAGGGGATGTTCTTTCAGGCATCAAGGGAATCTCAAGAATGTACTATGTGTAATAAAGCAATAAACCAGTGTATAAGAGACCAGGTCTCAGAGATGCAGTTAGAGCACCTCGTGACGATACCTTGCTGTCTGATCTGATGTGTTCTGCTCCGACGGAATAAAACTTTGTTTCCTGCCTTCCAGTCTCCGGCGCCTGCCTCTTTTATTGGTAAATTATCGAGTGGTATGAGAGGCGATTACCGCCGGGCAAATACTTGAAAGATTATCAACTGAAACTGCCGCTACCATTTAACAGACGCAGACTTGGTACGGCGGCCCACTGAAAAAGTAACCCCGTCCGGGGAGAAGACTAGTGCTGTAATGTCCAAAGCCCTGACGTCAGAAACCCTGCGACAGTAAACCAGGCATAAAAGCATGGCCAATTTCGCCAAAAGCTGCTTCAAGGAAAGATACTTGTTGTGTTGCCACAACAGAAATAAGTTTAAAACCAAATTGACGTCCCACAGAGCAGAATATCATGGTTCTGGGGGCAAAGATAGGCGAATGCCCCGCAAAAGCCGACAGACGAACAGGTGCTCACAATGAGCCGCTGAAATTGCAAAACATGCTGCATTAATAGACCGGTACGCCAGACCATCCGTTGCCAATTCTGCAAGGAAGTTTAAAATGTGAACGACGCCTGCGACCACGGGATCCAAGTCCCGTCGAAGACACCAACGCACCCCACTTAGTCCACGAGGACAGATAGCGTTTTGAGGTACTGTCCGCCCAGGCCTTAGACAAGAGTGTCTGAGCCGGTCCCGAAAGACCTGGGAGCGACCAACGTCTCCTGATACCCTCCATGCCATGAGGCGGAGAGAGCCTTGGAGAATGAGGTGATGCTGCTTCCCGTCCAGATTGAGAAGAAGATGAGAGAGCTAGGAGAGTAGGATTGGAGAATCCCAAGAAAGTTCCATAAGAACTGGAAACCAAACTTGAGACCTCCAACACGGCGTCACCATCACCAACTCTGTCCCCAGGTGCCGGACCCGGGCTGTCGTTCTCACCACCATAGAGAAAGGCAGAAATGCATACCACTCTTCCTGGCTCCAGTCCTGGAGAAATGCGTCTGTGGCCTCTGCTAGGGGATCGAGCCTCTAACTGAGGAAACGCGGAAGTTGGTGATCCGGCGGGCCGCAAAAAAATCTACCGAGAATGGCCCCCAGAGGTCGTTCAACCACCTGAAGACCTGAAACTCCAGCTTCCATAGGCTGGAATCCGTCAGATACCTGGAGTGCCAATCCGCCACCTGATTGGCCTTGGTCTGGAGATACTTCGCTGTCACAGAGACGTGCTGAGTCAGGCAATAGTCCCAAAACTCCTTTGCAAGGTCCGCCAGGGCTCCGGAATGAGGACCCCCCCCCCCCCCCCCCCCGGCGATTCACGTAACGGACTGCAGAGACGTTGTCCATCTTTAGCAAGACACATGAGCTCGCCTGGTCCTTGGTCCAGCAACAAACTGCAAACGATCCCGCCAGGAGCTCTAAGCAGTTGATATGCAACTTCTGCTCCTCTGACGACCAAACGCCGCCTGTGGAGAATTCTCCGCAACGGGCGCCCCATCCTGACCTGGTGGCGTCTGACTCTATAACCAAATCCGGCGTTGACCCGAAGATTGCTCTGCCATTCCAGGGCTCCATGTGGGTCAGCCACCATGACATATCCTCTTTTACCTCTGCCGAAAGAAGAACCGTTTGATCGTATGACAGACCTCTCCTGAGATGATGCGTTTTAGGAGCTGCAAGGCACGATAGTGAAGGGGACCCGGAAAGATTGCCTGAATTGACTAGGAAAGAAGACCTACCACTCGGGCAATCTGTCGGAGAGAAGTATGGGTCTTGCGATGGTCTGCCGCAACACGTGCCAAATTTTGGCCATCTTCCGAGACGGTAGACTCAAGGAGGAGTGGATAGAGTCCACGACGAAGCCGAGCAAAACCAGAGACTGAGTCAGTGAAAGGACCGACTTTTCCCCGTTGATGACAAACCCCAGACCCTCCAAGAGGGCAACCGTCTGTTGCAGAGGAGCTGTCAACTTCTGGGGACACTGAGCCATGAGCAGGACGTCGTCCAAGTACACCATCATTCGCACAGCCTGACTCCGTAAAAACTCTACCACTGGGTGAAGCACCTTTGTGAAGCACCATGGTGCTGAAGAAAGCCCGAATGGAAGGGCGGTGAATTCGTAAATTTGACTCCTCAAGAGAAACTGGAGGAACAGTCGATGCGGAGGATGGATGGGAACCACCTGATAGGCTTCTTTTAGATCCAACCTGACCATCCAATCGTTCGGAAGGAGAACGTCCCGGAGGAGATGAATTCCTTCCATTTTGAAATGCCGGTAGATCAACCACCCGTTGAACTCTTTGAGATGGATTACCGGGCGTCTCCCCCCATCGGTTTTGTCCACTAGAATAATGTTGCTGAGGAAGCCGTTGGGGTGCAGCGCTGATCTACAAATGGCCCCTTTCCTGAGCAGCGCAGATACATCCTCGTCGATCAGATGGGCATCGGCAACGGAGAAGGAAATGGGGTGCGGAAGCTCCTGCCGCAGCAGATCATAAAACTATGTGAAAACCGTTGATGGTCTGTAAGACCCAAGCATCTGACATCAGCTCCACCTAAGCATCCTGGAAGGCCGCTAGGCGACCCCCAATGTGCACTTGCTCTGCAGGCATAACACTTACCGCTTGTCTGGCCACCACCAGAGTTGTTCTTGAAGCCGCCCCGGCCGCAGAAGCGTTGTCCCCTGGTGGGGTAAAAGTTGGTGTAATAGGCTGCGGAGTTGTACTGCCCTCGCCCGGAGCCTTGTTCCTGGTTACCGTTCTGCTGTCCGCCACGGCCGATCGTGCGGCCCCTACCGCGTCCGGCCCCCTGGGAGAAACGTGTCTGCAAGACCCTTTTTATGTTGGACTGGGCCTTGTCCAATGAAGTAAAAGTGGCTACAAATTTGTCCAACTCTTTTACGAAGGGGTCCCCGAACAGGCCCCCCAGAGCAACCGTGCCTGCCTCCGAAGGTCCAGCTTTATTAGAAGGGAACGCCGTCGATAGGGCGCAGTTGGCGTTACCCATAAAGACTATCGCCCTCTGTGCCCAGTTCGACAGGACGTCGGGGGATATGGTGGAGCACGTCACTTTAGCTTCCTTCGCCATATCTAGAATTTTCGTCATCGGACCTATGGCGTCCAGGAGTTTATCCTGACAGGAGCACAAGGAACGATCCATTCCCTTGCGGGGGTCCTTCATGTACTTGACCAGGAAGAGCTAACTTCCCCTCCAATGTGGGGCACGGACACTCAGCCCTGAGGCACCCCCGTGCCTCCTTTTCTAGTGGCTTGCGGAGACGGCCCGCCACAAACTTGGCCACTTTAACCCCAGATGGCCAGGCTGCGGAACGCGGATGCATGATCTTATCTGGATCCAGCATACCTGTGGCATCCTGCGGTAACGTGACCGACGAACTGGCCGGGCGCCAAGAACGTGAAGACCCCTCATCGCCCGAATCCGTCAGGGAACCTCCGCCGTTAGATGGGGAACCAGGTGCTGTAGAACCTTGCAGCTCTGGCGTTGGAAGCTGCGCAGGGGAAGGTGGGACAGTTTTAGCCAAGAAAGCGCTCCTCAGGCGCTCAAAGGTGCCTTTGTCCACCCCCTGTGCCACTTCCGAGACACCCTCGTCGCATACCTTCTTAGGAGGTGGGGGACCTCCTACTGCCAGCGGGGTTGGCGCGGGGTTAGGTGCTCCTAGATGGGCCAACTTGGTGCACTCTGCCACAACGCGGTTGGAAAGGCGCTCCTCCATGGGGCCTACCACCTCATTGACACATCTGTAGATGGAACTATCCACGGCTTCAAAGTCGTCATCATCCACAGGGAGGTACTGGGCAGACTCCTCCTCTTTATAAGTGCCCTGCTCCATCTTGCCACTGCTAAAGTGAACCTAATCTAAAAGAGGGAGTGGAACCCTGACAGGCACCTAGGCAGGCTGAGCCTGGACCGTATTTGGGCAGACCTGTGGATTGCAAAGCTCTTGGGCGCGGTGCAACAACTGCTAGGGACTGCACCTGTCCCGAGCGCGATGGCCTTCACAAACTGACGAGGCCGATCCGCCACCCGGCGCGCTAAAAAACTAACACTGAAGCTGAAAGTGTGCAATTCTGCACTCAGGCGATTCCGCGGTCGAACCGCCAATACTGACCCCAGCGGGCATTCAAGAGTCTTTCAGGGTGGAAAATACAGACCCCGGAGGGCTTTAGTGGTGTGGCGGCAGGGGGACAGGCTCCAGCGATGCAGCTCACGCAGCGCGGCTCCTCTAAGGAACCGCGCCGCGGAAGCAGCGAGACTAGAGAGCTCCCCCTGGCGGGCGTCAAGCACCGCCGCAAGCGGGCCAGCCGCGTAAGAAGCGAGGAACACTCCTGCGGCCGTGAGGGGAATCTGCAATAGAAAAGGCAGGTGAAACAATCAGACACAAGCGATCCCCTCAGCGCCGATTAACAAAACGTGGGCTACGCAGAACCATACCAATACAAGCTAAATCCTTCATATCAAGAGAAAGGAAATAAATGGACTTAACTGGCTGCGAAGCAGCGAAGAAAGAGGGAGATTACACAAGATGGACGACCTTTCTATCCAGGACTGACACTATGGAAGGACTGTTACCTCATCCCACTTTGGACTGATGGGATTTGTAGTCTATTGACGGACTTTGTTGGTTTTCTTCTTACGTTTTTCCTATGCTGTTGGGACAAAAAACGTTTTTAGTGCTTTTCTGGCTGCTGTGTTTTGGTTCTATAAAATAAAGCGGGGAAAGAAACGCATAATCTGAGCCTCCGGTCCTGAAATAGAATTTCATTCCATACTGCACTCTAAATCATGCACCTAGTCTCTTGAAGAGACACAGATTTATCTATCCACAGCATCCTGGGGTAAGCCTTCACAGTTTTGTTATCAACACCTTTAGCAAGTCAAGTGGGAAAAGGAATTAGACTGCTTATTGAATTGGAATGAAATCGAATACTAGGCCTCACAATCTCCTTATCCCTTCAGTCTATTACCTGCAAACATTAGGAATGTTTGCAAACATGTCAGTTAAGATGTAAAGTGCTATGACAACTCTTTGACAAAGATCCCCCCCACACCCCTGCTCTGACCCCCTTCCTCCAAGGTTGCTGAAATTTGCACTATAAGTGTTGTTGGTAAAAGGAAGCATTTTTGGTCGTTCTTCTAATTGTTGTTTGCAATGTTCTTAAACACATTTCCTTTATCGTTTTTGATTAGATCACTGTGCATTTTTTGATACTTCAGAAAAGTCGTCTGGATGTGTCCCACCTCTGTTTTCAATGGGTCCTATCAATATCAGTTATGCTTTGTTGAAATGTGAATTACAAATGATGATAAAGTAATCTGTCACATGC
Source organism: Triturus cristatus (assembly GCF_964204655.1). Taxonomy (NCBI): domain Eukaryota; kingdom Metazoa; phylum Chordata; class Amphibia; order Caudata; family Salamandridae; genus Triturus; species Triturus cristatus. The sequence continues at coordinate 1,261,144,717 of NC_140591.1, read as the reverse complement.
TTCATTGAAGAAGACTAGACTTTCAGCACTTGTGTGTTAACACTCCATACTGCTCCATATAAAAGCTGAGAAATGTGCCCCAGGTATTTGAAAAAATTACATTAAAATTACAGTATAACACTTGAGACATGAATAGAAACAGATTTGTGAAAAGAAGACTACTGACAAGGGTTCATGCGCAAATGACATTATGCAATTGGCATGCACCAGTGGTGCCGGAACACTTTTCAGAGTGAGAATGCTATTAACAAACAGCCATACTCACTTCAAAGAACCTTCCAAATCCCTCTGCTCTGCCTGTCTTTCACTAGCACCTACACCATGCAAACACAAAAGCAGAGCAGGGGTCTGTGCCTTCCGGTACTCGACCTCCCACAACACATCAGAGCCTCCTTCTTTCTTCTGACTTCCCCAAGAAGCTGAAGACCTGGCTTTTCAAGTAAGCCCTACAGGGTTGACCGATCACTCCAGCTACAGAGCACTTAATACCCTCAAGGTCGATTAGAATGCTATGAAAACACCAACAACATTAGATAACACAACTGAAGTCATAGGGATTGTGAATACTCCATGCATCACACAAACAACATGTGCGGAAAATGTATTTAGCAGGAAAATGCCGTGGATTGTATCTGGTGATACATTTAGGAGCAGTGGGAACACACTGTCACAAATCTATTACTAAAGGATAGTGTGGTAATGCACTGTCATTTACAGACAACACATCTTCCTTGGAAATTACCATAAATGTGCACAGACATACAGTATTACTGATATAACTATGTAGCGTACAATGTCTGGAAAACAGGCATCAGGGAATATTTCATTTGTCCCTCCCCAAGTGTATTGATTAGTTTTGTTCCTATTAAAGCACAAGTTACTTACCTTCGGTAACGATATATCTGTAAGATACATTAGTCAGTTATAGATTCCTTACCTTAGAGTTATGCCCAGGCGTCAGACTGGATCCGGAAAGTTTTTTCGTCAGCAGTACCTCTGCGCGTTGGAAGGTGGCGTTGGTAAGCTCCGTGTTCATTGTCGGCATCGCTGGCATGACGTCCCGGCAGCTACTTAGACACCGCCCTCGTGCGATAACGTCAGTTCTGTACACGACTTTCCGCGCCAGAAATGCAGAGCCATGCAAGTCACTGATCATTGGTGCACAAAACTAGGGCCCTGAAAGGATGTCCTTAACCCTGGAAATGAGTTCGCCGATCGGGGAGGATGGGTGGGCCGGTAAGGAATCTATAACTTACTAATGTTTCTTACAGATATCTCGTTACGGAAGGCAAGTAACTTGTGCATCTGAAAGAAACACGTAAGTTAAAGATTCCTTACCTTAGAATTGATACCCCAGAAATACCAACCCCAGTGGTGGGTCTGTGAACCAAGATCACACCAGAAAGTCCTGGAGAACAGAATGGCCAAAGAAGCCGTCTCTCCGGACTTGGCTGTCCAGGCAGTAGTGTTTGGTGAACGTGTGCAGCGATGCCAATATGGCGCCTGACAGATGTCATTCAGAGGCACTCCTCTTCACAAGGCAGTAGTGGCTGCCGTCGCCCTGGTGGAGTGAGCGTGTAGCCCCACTGGAGGCTCCTTTTTAGCTAGAGAGTAACAAGCCTTAATACACAACACGACCCATCTTGAATTGGTGCGCTTGTGTACGGCCCGACCCTTCTTTGCACCCACATAGTCACCAAAAAGTTGATCATCCACCCGGAACTGTTTTGTGCGATCCAGATTTAAGTTTTGGGTCCAGATGGTGGAGCCTCTCTTCTTCCTTTGAAGGAGGCTGAGGCGGAAAGAAGGTGGGCAAAGTAATGGTCTGCCCGATGTGGAAGGCAGTGACTACCTTAGGAAGAAAGGATGGACGGGTCCGGAGAACCACCTTGTCTGGGTGAACAGACAGGAAAGGAGGAAAAAGGGGAAGACCCCGGCACTCTTCAACTAATTTATACACAATAGACATTCGTTAGAAATTATTCATGCACACTACAAGTACCAAGTCATAGAGAGAAGAACCAATTCACATGGGGAATATCAGAAAACCAACAAATATATGCTGTGAGTTTGGTTTAATGGTTTCACAGCATATATTTGTTGGTTTTCTGATATTCCCCATGTGAATTGGTTCTTCTCTCTATGACTTGGTACTTGTAGTGTGCATGAATTTCTAACGAATGTGTATTGTGTATAAATTAGTTGAAGAGTGCCGGGGTCTTCCCCTTTTGCTTCTATTACAGACCATGTATGGCCTGTTTAACTGATATCCTTGGTAGTGGGATATCTGACCTCGATTGGCACCTTCCTTATATTGTGTTTCAGTTGGATATATCTATTGTATTGAACTGCCCCACTATCTGAATCAAATAGCTCAAGTGATTGTGCGACTCATTATCCACCACTACCTTGTGTATGGACTAGACAGGAAAGGAGGCTTTGGGGAAAGAGCCTGGAGCTCATTCACCCCTCCAGCAGAAGTGATGGCTACCAGGAACGCAGTCTTAAAGTCAAGAGACGTAAAGGACAGTTAGGAAACAGCTCAAAGGGAGCGCACATTAAGTAAGTTAGTACAAGATTCAAGTCCCACTGAGGCATAACAAAAGGAATTGGAGGAAAGAGATGCATTAAGCCTTTCAAGAAACGGTTAACTACCGCAGACTTGAAAAGAGAAGGCTGATCTAGCAGCCGAAGGAATGCAGAGATGGCTGAAAGGTAGCCCTTGATGGTACCCAGAGCAGAGCCCTGCTGGGCCAAAGAGAAGGAGCAAGAGGACTTCAGGGAGAGGGGCAGAAAGGGGATCCACAGCCTTTGCTGTGCACCATGCCACAAATTTGTTCCACCTGCAGGCGTATACCGTCTTTGTGGAGGGATGCCTGGCTGCCAACATTACGTCACAGACTTCGGGAGGCAGGTCAAAAGACGTCAACTGCTGCTGCGCAATCTCCACGCAAGGAGGTGGAGACTGGACAGGTTCGGGTGGAGGAACGTCTCCTGCTGCTGCGACAGAAGATCCTCCTGAAGAGGCAGTCGGATCGGAGGATCGATGGCAATGTTGAGCAGCTCGGGATACCAGACTCTTTGTGCCCATATCCAGAGCCACAAGAATGACTTTGGCCCGGTCGCGCCTGATCAGAAGTGGTATAGGCGGAAAGGCGTACAACAGACCGCAACTCCACTCGCGACGAAAAGCGTTGCCGAGCGAATGCTGCCTGGGAAATTCCAATGCGCAGAATTGCCGACATTGCACGTTCTCTTCGGTGGCGAATAGAACTAACCAAGGCTCTACCCACTGTAGAAAGAGACCTTGCACCACCTCCGAGTGAAGACGTCATTCTTGATCCATCATGCATCTATGGCTGAGTTCGTCCGCCCTAGTGTTCAGAGAACCTGCCAGGTGTTGAACCACTAAAGAAATGCCTTGATGTTCCAGCCATGTCCAGAGGCGAAGGGCCTCCTGACATAGGGCCCACAACCCCACCCAGTTTGTTGAAATACCACATGGTGGTGGTGTTGTCCGTGAACACCTGCACTACTCTTCCCGGACAGAGGGAAGGAATACCTTCAGTGCAAGACGAATCACCCAGAGCTCCAGAAGGTTGATGTGAAACTCCTCTGATGTGAAGGCCTCTGATCTCCATCTCTCCCATGTGGCCGACCCACCCCAGAAGGGAGGTATCCGTCACCAAAGTGTGGTTGGGTTGGGGAAGGGAGGGGTATCTACCACTGACCCAATCCTGGTTCGTGAGCCACCACTGCAGTTGTTGAGCAGTGCCCTCCGAGATCTGAACGTAGTCGGAAAGATTCCTCCGATGCTGCGCCCACTGGAACTTCCGGTCCCACTTTAGAGCCCACATATGCCATCTGGCATGATTGGTCAGCAGGATACAGGAGGCCATGAGGCCCAGCAGCCTTAGGGTCATTCTGACCGAAACCCGGGACAAGGGCTGAAAGATCTGAATCATAGCCCGAATGTCCGGGACTCGCTGTTCAGGAGGATAGACCCAAAACTGCGCCGTGTCCAGAACTGCTCCGATAAAGAGGAGCCTGAGAGGGAATCAGGTGCGACTTCGGCACATTGATGGAGAAGCCCAGCAGATGCAGGTCGGCCGTCGTCTGGAAGTGTGAGACGACTGCATTGGGCGAGCCCGCCTTCAACAGCCAGTCGTCGAGATACGGGAAGACTGAAACCCCTGATGTGCGCAGATGAGCTGCGACCACCGCCATCACTTGTGAACACCACAGGGGCGCTGGTAAGGCCAAAGGGGAGCACGGTAAACTGAAAATGCTCGTGGCCTACCATGAACCGCAGGTAACGCCGGTGGGCCGGCAGGAGGGGGCTGTGAAAGAAGCGTCCTGCAAGTCCAACACTACCATCCAGTCTTGCGGGTCGAGGGCAGACAAGACCTGAGCAAGCATCAACATTTTGAACTTCTCCTTCCGGTGGAAGTGATTGACATCCCTGAGATCCAAGATCGGATGCAGGCCCTTGTCATTCTTGGGAACCATAAAGTAGTGGGAGTAGCAACCACGACCTACTTCTGGGACAGGAACGCGCTCGATGGCTCCCTTGGCCAAGAGAGCCGCAACTTCCTGCTGGAGAAGTGCCAGATGATCCTCCGACATGCGGTGGTAACGAGGTGGCATGGACTATCTGCAAACACACCTGTCCGAAGTGATGGTGCGCCAGTGGGGAAGGTGATGGCGAATCCTGCCGCCCACTGGTGTTTGATGGGCCTGAAAAGTCGGACTAGGAGGGTTTGGAGGCTGCTGCGGGGGGAGGGGCTGGCCTGCCCGCTGGCCCCCAGAACCACGACGCTGGTTCCCACGTCCCCGGCCGCACGAAGGCTGGGTAACTTGCTGCTGCCTGTGGCCCTGAGTGGGACGTAGCGAGGCACCCCTTTCGTAGCCACGAAAGGGGCAAAAAGCGTACTGCGCCCTGGACAGGAGGCGAGGCCCAAGGACTTGGCCATAGCCCGTGATTCCTTGAAGCGCTTTAGGGCGTTGTCTGCTTTGTCGCCAAAGAGGCGACGGCCATCAAAGGGCATGTCCATCAAGGTGCTCTAGACATCCCCTGAAAAGCCAATGGACCTTATCCAGGCGTAGCGACGAAGCGCTACCGATATTGAAATAGTCCTGCCCAGAGAGTCGGCGGTGTCCAGCCCACAACGGATAGTAAACTTCGCTGCATCTCTCCCGGCGGCGATAGCCTGGGAGAGCAATGTCCGGGCCTCCTCCGGACACTGAGGCAGCACTTGCGCCACCGCATCCCATACAGAGTGCGAAAACCGGCCCAAGAGGCATGCAGTGGTTATGGACCGCAGCCCTAAGCTGGTGGAAGATAACATTTTCTTCCCAAGATGGTCCAGCTTCTTGGATTCCCTTTACGGTACAGCGGTAGGGAAGGCGCTCTTGGAGGTGGCGCTTGGACCACCAAGCTGTCAGGGGTGGGGTGTTGGGAGAGGAACGTGGCGTCGCCCGGAGCCGGGCGATCATCCTCTCTATGGGAGCGCCCGTGTTGGGCCCGGACCAGGTGCCCAAAAGGAAGTCAGTGACGGCCTCATTAAACTGAAGCAGGGGCTCCGAAGAGCTCGCTGCCGGTTGATGCACCTCAGTCAGAAGGTTAGTCCTGACCGCCACCAACGCAACACCACAGCGTATGACACTCCCTCCTCCGTTGCCACAGTGGCGGAGACAACATGCCAAGGTTGGGTGAAGTGTCAAGACCACTGGCATCCCCCAGTTCCTCTCTCCAGTCCTGTTCAGAACCAAGCTGATCAGTTAAAGGGTCACCTGCCCCCCCCCCCCCGTCCTAGTCATCGTCCTCTGGTTGCCACTGTGGTTGGAAAGGGGCCCCAGAAGTGAACAGGGGCACGAAAACCCCACCCGGATCTAGCTGCAACGTCGATTGACGCTGGTCCGGCGCCGTGTCCAAGTTAGGAAGGAGGCTGGGGTCGACGCCGGCAGGGGGGGGCAAACCGGCATCGGGCACGGTAGTGGTGCCCGAGGCTGAGGCTGGGGCTGATGCCGGCCGGGTGGCCAACCGGCATCGGGCACGGTAGTGGTTCAGTCGGCAGTGGTGCCGGTGGAGGCGTAATAAGGTCAACCGGCACCGATACGGATCCAGGCCTGGGTCCAAGGGGGGCCGGAGCAGCAGGCAGCGAATACCTAGGCCCCCCAACCGAGTCCACGGGGCCCGAAGGCGCTCCGGAGGGGTAGGTCGGTCCAATGATGGCATGCATCGCCATGTAGAACGTACGAAGCTGGGCGGGGGTCGCTTCATGTCCTAGAAAGGGAGGGAAGCTTGGAGTTGAGCCTTCAGGCTCTGTGCGCGGAGCCGAGGGTGTGGCATTACCCGCGCGCCTCGAGTCAGCCGACCGACGAGAAGAAGGCAAAGAGCATCGATGCTTCTTCGACTTCTTCTTATGCTTCGACTTACCCGACCCCGAGTACAAAGACTTCGAGCAGGACTGATGGTGGCTCAGCGACCAGTCCCTCGACTTCCCTCTCGACCGGGACCTCGAACGGCACGGAGCCGACTGCCATCGTTCAAGCAGCTTTCGGGACCGCTCCCGCAAAGCCTTCGGCATCAACAACTGACAGTCGGAACAAGACGTGGGGTAATGGTCACGCTCCAGGAACAAGAGGCACACGCGGTGTGGATCCATCACCGACATCAGTCTGTTACAGGAATTGTAGGCATTGAAACTGGGCATCCCTCATGCACCTGTTCGGAGTCGGAGACACGAAACAAGACGTCGACAAAAAGTCGAGAATAGCGTAGTCAAAAAATGACTGAGGTACCGCTCTTGCCGGATCTGCGCTAGCTGGCGCGGAAAAAGAAAGAACTGGCGTCAGCCGCGACGTCATCCTGGTGACCATGACGCCGAACGCCGAGTCGACCGACACCACCTTCCGACGCGCAGAGGTACTGCTGTAGAAAAAACTTTCCGGATCCCGTCTGACGCCTGGGGGTAATTCTAAGGTAAGGAATCTATAACTAACGTGTTTCTTTCAGATACCTTAGTTTATACCACACTCTACAATCACAAAAAAATGTGCTTCATGTGCGCTTTCCCAGCTGCTGACATATTCTGAGCTCTTAGTACAGGTCCTTTACAGGTATTTAAATTTTGTTGACTGCTAGATAAACAGGACAGCTACAGTCTTTCCTTTCACATTCCCTGAACCCAGCAACATTGTCCAGAAAATGAGTGGATTTTGCAAAGTGAACTACGCAACAAAGAAAGAAAAGTAAACACCAATCTCCCTTTTAAAAGACTAAACATCAGTCTGTTAAAGGAGAGACAGACTGATGTCTCACCTCTGTCTTTGAACGCACAATAAAACAAAATGTAAACGTTTCTTTACTGTTCATTCACCTTCTCAATTTCAACATGGTCACAGGCATGCTGATTGATGGAACTCATAGTGCAGAAAATTAAATATCCAGAGAAATTAGCTGCTTGACACAAGAATATTGACAATGGATAGAAACTTGAAGTTGCCTGCCATGAACGGTGGGTTCAATATTAAAAATCATCTGTCGCCAAAATTGTAGCAAAACACACAGGGTGTAGAAAGCCTTTTCAAATAAATAGAGTATGTTTACTACATCCTGCAGCAGCTGTTCTGTAAACTAGCATACAAGGGAGATGGCTCTAAACAAGCACTGTCATGGAGTGCTTCGCGAAATAAATAACACACACACAAAACAAATAATGCTAGCAAATAGAAAGCAAGCAAATGTGAGTTACAAAAACGGAATCCAATCGTAAGCAATGGGAAGAATGCATTCCAAGGTAAGCTTTCAGTATGTTCCCAATATGTCTTTGCAACCAGAAAGCTGTATTGTCTGGTAGGATTTGACCTAAAAATGATGGTGGTTAACCAATCATTTGTGGTGATTGCAGACAATATGCATTACAAATAATTCCAGTTTTGATTCTTTGCAGTGGGATTCTTAAAGTGTATTCACAGTGAAACATACTTAATTGCACAGCATTTTTTGTAGGATTGTGGACCACCCAGGCAACAATATAATAAATACATTTAGCTCTAAGACCTTCCAAAAATAATTTTCTCTAGTACATACACTGTACTGTACCTGTTAGTGGACCAACATTCCAAGCAATATTATTGCACCAGCCAATTGCTTGTACCCAATGAACTGTTCCCGCATTTATCCATACTAAATCACCAGGGCGTTGAATAAATCTGTAAACTGGGACATTCGCTTCATAGAGATCTTCCAGGTTGGGCCACCAAGACCCTAGTAAGAAGTTGATATTATTTCTAAAACAGAAAGAAAAAAAGTTGCCCTCAAATATCATTACAACACAAGCTAAAAAAGACCTAAAGTGACATCACAGTGTATTTACCATATTACAGAGAACAGATTATATATATAATATATATATATATATATATACAAACACAACCCTGCTCCAGCAAGGAAGAAGGCACGTACTCGAGGCTGAAGGAATAGGGCTCATTTATTGTTTCGGGTCTCCCTCGACCCTGCGACATGAGTGACGCGTTACGGCTTCACAGAAGCCTTTTTCAATCTAATTGGCGTCGTGTACAAGTGAGTATATATAGCCCATCCCATTCTAGGCACTAATAAACAGAGGAAATACTTTTGTGTTTAACCCATGCACTAATGTAAACCGTTTCTAATATATCCTGACATGATGACAAAATATGGCTGGTAAAACATAAATCACACACATATATATAAAATGCATAATGCAACAGGTTGTAAAACATATCCCTGCATAGTGCATCCTCAGCCTACAGTCATCACGAAATCAGCATAATTCCTATTTGGACGTGCACATAGGAAACCTAAATCACCAGCTTATTAGGGAAACGAGTCATGCATTCAAGGTATGGCGCCATTCTCCCCAAAAAATACTGCCCTAAATATATAAAAGAATTGAAATACATTAAAACCGTGCTACGTGCATCATACGCGTGTTGTACAGATACATACAAACAAACACACGTGTAAACACATACAAAATTTAAAGTCACATACATTTATTACTGTAAAACCAAGAGTGAACATTTTTCAACACTTGCACTAACCTTGTGGGACAATATAAGCAATAAAACTGTTTAAAGTCTTCCTTAATAATTTCCGGTCTGTACCAGTAGAACACTCCGAGGCTGAATACACACAGAAGTGAAACGAAGTTCTTCCCTTATCCAATTCAAATAAAGAAAAACTGGCTAAGAATGCGATTTCCAGGCCTACTTGGTTGAAACCTTTTTATGTAATGCCCTGTGTGGCACTACAAGAGGATGTTTGTAGTGAAAAAATGTGCGGTCATCAACACACTAGTAAAGGTAGACCAATAGATCATGGGCTTAATTCACTTTACTTGCAGTGCCCCAAGAAGTGGACTGAGCTGCTCTCAAATCCGAGTCAAGTCTCCTGAGCTCTCTCCAATGGGCTCAAAGAAGTTACGACTAGATACAAAGAAGCAAATAGCATTACCTACTTTTTGCGTGTACAATGTCATAATTATCCTCAAGTGACTTGGTCGAAAGGAGAAACAAATGCATCGTATAAATAACAAATATGTAAAATGAAACAAAAGCACTGGGATATGATGCTCAGTGGCATGAACCTTTTACCCAGCCCAAATGGTATGGCTTCTCATACCACTGAAGCTCTAACACTATGTAAATTGAACCCTGAATATAAACCCCAAAATAACGGCTGATCTTGATGGTTACTGGTAATTAAACAGTGGCAGTTTCAATGACCAGAGGATTCGAACTCTTCAGGCTAATATGAGGTCGATCGTGGATGATTAAAATCATGTAGGGCTATTTTACCTGATAAATGTACTTGTGGTCAATTGCTAAAGATTACAGATGACTGTGAAGTGTCCTGAATTAAGCTATGTAAAAGACAGAAATAATTCCTCAATATCTGAAGGGACCATTGCTGATGCAAGTCCACAAAAAAGACCTACGAATGGCCCACTAAAATAAAGGCTGCTGGCTATGTTTAGTTCTGGAACCAATATTTTTGCTAAGCTAAATCTGGATCCTCATGACAAGTGAGGTTTTATACCCAGTTGTATACTGGCACACAAACGGCAACCAGTCCCAGTGCTATTACAATAGCAAACCATAGTAGTTCTGCATCCTTATACTGCATATTTAACTATCCAAGCCACACCTTTTGACAGGCAAGTAACCATTTTGTTTTTAAAGTTTCCTGTAATGCTATATGGCCACAGACTAACAGCGCTGCCAGATTTAGAGTCAAGTGTACCCAGACGTAAACAGTAATTAGGCAAAAAAAAACTCGTGTGGTTTATGCTGGGTTTATGGAGTCCACCTTTTCCAAACATGTTAGGAATAAGCCGCAGGATAATGTTTTCAATAGCTAGTCTACAACTTGGTAGAACTTCAAGGGCTGTTGGGTTCTTCCTCTGTAAGCATATAAAGTTTACTCATCCTGGGGTTAGGGTAGCAGAGCAATAGAAGTGTCCCATGCTTACATTGTCCTCACCTCCCAGTACGGAAAGGCACACAGAAACTGAGCAACTGTACTCCCTCCTTCAACAGCCCACCTACAGAAGAGAATAAAGGAGTTGGTGCATGCAGTATGAGAGTTAAATTGTATGGGGTAGTGGATGATGTAGACTTCGCAGTAACACTTCAAGAGTGTTCTATCTTATAGCATGCTGCCAACTTGGGAACTTCACTTGTTAGAAAGCATATAGTTCTAGCCACCTTTCAGACTGGAAGTCCTTTCGAAGACCTCAAGTAAACCTAGGCAGAAGAGGTAATCACAGGAAGTTGCATGAGTGGAAAAAATTACTTGCCTTGTGTTTCTTGGTAAATTACTGGTACTCTATTACAACCTGTGGCTCAAATGTGTTGTACCAGTAGGGCAGGATAATTTTACTAGCAATATGCAATTGAGTCACTATAACTACAATCACTTACCAACTTAGCTCTCAATTAATTTGCCGAAAAGGGTGCTGGCCAAAACACCAAGATCAAGGCAGAACAGCGCATCCAATTTTATGCCTGCCTTTCAGCAGAAGCTACTGGTCATCACTATGTAAGGCATTTTATTATATTAAACAGATCTACTTCCCCGTCAGGTCCTGAACAACTCTGATTTGCAACTGGGTCCTAGGTGCATGGCTGAATAGTTTTTGGTTGACAATAGGCCTATCTAGCCAATGGTAGATGAGGTATGTGAATTTTGGAGAAATACTTTAAACATGTTACAGCAGCATCACAACATACAGAATTAATTCTTTAAGAAAAATGTGAAGAAAAAGATGCAATTGCACATAGCGATATCCATCCTTTTAATTAGGAGTCAACTGTATTTGTGCAAAGTGCCAGGTTTTTAATGCTCATCACAATTCAAGACCGCTGTAAGGTATTGCTATTTGAGCACAGAATGAATTCCATATCCCAGTTCCTGCCAGTAGAAGTTCTAAGTAAACGATGGTTCTAAGAAACTGGCTCTATATATACTACACCAAAATGAGGTATAGTGTGTAGAGAGTCCAAGTGTCCCCAGAGGTAGGCAGAGGTTAAAGTTGGATAGAACCTTACTCTCTAATAGTGGTAGCTTGGTCGAGCAGTAAGGCAGTATCAGAGGACAGTGTTAAGCATTTGATGTATACACTCAAGTCAGCAAATGAATTCACACACAAGAACTGAAGAACAAGTTACGATATATCTGTACGAAACATTAGGTAGTGTTAGATTCCTTACCTTAGAATATCCCCAGGCGTCTGACTGGGTCCGGAAAATTTTCGCTAGCAGTACCTCTGCGCGTCAGTAGGTGGCGTCGTGCGGCTCTGCGTCCGTCGCTGGCGTCGTATGCACCGAGGTGACGTCACGGAAACTACTTAGCCGCCACCCATACGCGCTGACGTCAGTACTGTACACAACTTTTTGCGCCAGGAACGCAGAGCCATGCAAGACACTGACCACTGGTGCATAAAACTAGGGCCCTAAAAGGGATAACCTTAATCCTAGAAATCAGTTTGCAGAACGGGGAGAATGGGCGGGGTGGTAAGGAATCTAACACTAATGTTTCATACAGATATATCGTTACCGAAGGTAAGTAACTTGTTCATCTGAAAGAAACATGTTAGTGTTAGATTCCTTACCTTAGAATAGATACCCCAGCAATACCAACCCTGGTTGTGGGTCTGCGAACTAAGATCACACCAGAAAATCCCGGAGAACAGAACGGCCAAAGAAGCAGTCTCTCCGGACTTGGCTGTCAAGGCAATAAAGCTTGGTAAAGGTATGAAGCGAGGACCACGTAGCTGCCTGACAGGTATGCTGCAAAGGGACTCCCCGTCCCAGAGCGGTAGTGGCTGCCGTCGCCAGAGTAGAATGGGCACACAGCCCCACAGCAGGCTCCTTTTTAGCCAAGGAGTAACAGGCTTTAATACACAGAACGACCCACCGAGAGATGGTTCGTTTGTGCACAGCCTGACCTTTCTTGGCGTCCACGTAGCCAACAAAGAGTTGATCATCCACCCGGAACTGTTGTGTGCGCTTCAGATAGAACGAGAGGGCACGTTTTGGGTCCAGTGGGTGGAGCCCCTCTTTCGAAGGATGCGGAGGCGGAAAGAAGGTGGGCAAATTGATGGTCTGCCCGATGTGGAAGGGCGTGACAACCTTGGGCAGAAAAGAAGGACGGGTCCTTAACACCATCTTGTCCGGATGAACAGAAAGGAAAGGAGGTTTAGAAGAAAGAGCCTGGAGCTCACTTACTTTTCTGGCAGAGATTATAGCAACCAGGAAAGCAGTCTTTAAGGTGAGAAGACGTAAGGGACAGTGGTGAAGCGGCTCAAAGGGAGCGCACATCAAATAAGTCAACACAAGATTCAAGTCCCACTGGGCATTATAAAGGGGACCGGAGGGAACGTGTGTGTAATGCTGTGAGAAAGTGGCTCTGTATATACTGTTCCCAAATAAGTACAGTGTGCACAGAGTTCACAGTCCCCAGAGGTTTGGCAGAGACTAAAGTTAGATATAAACTTACTCTCTAAAGTGGTAGCTTGGTCGAGCAGAAAGGCAGTATCAGAGGAAAGTGTAAAGCATTTGTTGTACACACTCAGTCAGCAAATGGTCTAACACACTCAAGGACTGAAATCTAGACTAATGGTTTGAATATAAAAATATATGGTTGTTTTATTTTAGAACCACCAATAGGTATCAAAATATACTTTCTCAGAATGAGATGCTTTAGTTAAATACTTTGCACAAGGCAATTGACTTGGAATGCAATAGTTACAGTTTGTTGCAATAGGCAACACAATTTCAAACACAATAACACATTGAGCTCAATGGGAGTTTTAAGTTATATGCAATTGATTACTTTCAGGATTACTTTTCTAACTCGAGGACTGGATCCTAGATTCAGTCCTGGGACAGTTCTTGGAAACAAATGAGTAAATATGTTTTAGTTACTGTTGTGATTTTTAAGCAATATTTTGCTATTTTAAAAGTTGACACTTGGAAACTTTTTCCAATCAAATTACCAATGTTATCCTATGGGAGGAAAATCACTTAGCAGGTAAGTGGGGTTATGGTTACTTTTTCTAGGTCAGTGTTGGATCCTGGATTCAGCACGAGTGTACCACCTGTAAGCAGTTGAGAAACTGTGTTTAAGTTATACAGGCGATTTGTAACGAATATTTATAAGTTTGCAAAATCGACACTTCGAAGAAATTTCATAGAAAAACAGTCAATGGTTTCCTATGGAAGAAAATTCAAGTTACGGGTAAAGTATGTTCTCGTTACTTTTGTAATCCAGTGCTGGGCTCCTAGGCTCAGTACTGGGACATCTATCTTAAACAGGTAAGTAATTACTTTTCTCACAGCTGGTACGATTTTTGAAGAATATTTGTAGTTTGCAAAAATCGACACGAAATTTTCACAGAAAAACAGTCAATCGTTGGAAGAAAATTTAATTAGTGCTAAGTACGGTTGTAAGAACTTTTTTGGGACAGTTCTGGGCACCAAGATCCAGCACTGGGATCTCTCCTAATAGCAGGTATTTTCGTTTTCATTACTCGTTTGATTTTAGGTGAATATTTTAAAGTTTAGAAACTGCACACTTAGAAGAAATTTCAAGAGAAACCAGTCAATGTTACCCTATGGAAGAAAAGTGAGTTATCGGCTTTTGGGTAAGTACTCGACTGGCAGAGTTAAGGTTTCAGCCTTCGGGCGCTCAATGGATTGCAATGGAAAAGCTCAAGGACGAACAAAGGCTGCAAGCTCGGGGATGAAGATTCTTCAGGTGTGACCACCACTTTGAAAGGTAAGTTGGGTAGTTGGAGGATAGGTAGATACCCAGGAGTTGGGCACAGGGGGCCTCAGGGCACCAGGGTGCCTTTTGGTGTCAGGAAATCTTACCCTCTGTTGATCGCGGTTGGGGAGGTCCCTGGTTCTGAGGCTGCAGGCGTCGTCAGGAGCGTCGAGGTGGGTCCTTGGGTGCCGGATTCGGGGTCACAGTCGCCGGGGGGACGTCCTCAGGGTCTTTGTCCACTCCAGCACAGGCCAGTCTTGGTGGGTGTAGAGTATGCAGGGTTCGCAGTTCATGGCTGATGCCAGGGGTTGGTTACTTGCTGTGAGCAGTGCCACTGCTCGTGGGAGTCCCAGATGCTCAGTCACAAGGTAGCCAGGTCCACCGGGGTTTGTGAGGCTGCTGGCCACAGGAGGTGCCGGGATTTAGCAGGAGCAGGTTCGAGGGTTGACAGGCCGGTAGGGCTGGGGCCAAATCAGTTGGTGTCTTCCTCTTCTTAGCAGCTGCAGGGCAGTTCTTCTTTCTTCTTGATCTTCTTTGCGGTTTCGGAATCTAAGTAAGGAAGATTCAGGGTGCCCCTAAATACTAGATTTAGGGGCATTACTGGTAGGTAAAGGGCAGGGATCAATTAGACCCTGCCCTTGGGGGGGGGGGGGGGGGGGGGGAGGGAGGGGGGGGGGTACACCCCTATCCTGCCACTCTCCTGTGGGAGGGGGCAGTAGCCTAGTCCTGATTGGGCAGAGCTTCCCATCTTCAAGATGGCGAGAGCCTGGAGATGTGCTTCACCTCGCCTCCCCCACCTGAGGGGAGGGGTTGGCAGAGGCTGGCACACCCCCTTTCCTTCCTTGGGGTTTCCGGCCAGTCTTCCCACCTGAGTGGGGGTCAGAACAGGTAGGGCTTGTTGCTGAGTACAGCAAGTGGCCTGGAGAAGCTCACAAAGGCGGAATGCCTTTGAAGCTTCCCCTGCCCATCCTGGGGAGAAGACTTAGCACCTCACCCAGGATGTGCATTGTTGCAGGCCCAGTAGAGCAGATGGCTCTCTACCCAGGGGTCCAGCAACATGTCTGCTGTGTGGCAGCCTGGCAGCCCCTCAGACGAGACATGGATTGTAGGTTAGGTTCAGGGGGCATCTCTAAGATGCCCTCTGTCGTGCATCTTACAGTAAATCCCACACTGGCATCAGTGTGGGTTGACTGTGTTGAGAAGTTTGATACCAAACTTCTCAGTCTTCAGTGTAGCCATCATGGTGCTGTGGAGTTTGTGTTGACCTCCCAGGACCATATACTCTTAATGGCAGCACTGCACTTACAGTGCCCAGGAATGGACCTGGGTACAGTAGGGGCACAGGGCTCATGCACCTGTGCCCACACCACTGGCATAGGGCACCCAGCTAGAGGGGTGACTGAGGTATGCCAGGGCAGTGTGTGTTGTGGGCATGGCACACAGGGATGTGTGCCGTGTCGATTCTTTGTTTTGTTCTGCACCAAGACACTCAACCTGCAAAGGCAGTGTGTGGGTGTCAGGGTACAGGGCCTCTAAGGGTGGCACAATAAGTGCTGCTGCCCTTAGGGGCCTTCTCTGGTCACAAGGCCCTGGGTACCATTTACCAGGGGCTGACATGTGGCCAGAGATGCCAATTGGGTTTTGGCTGTTAGGCACTTTTTAGGGAAGGAACACAGGCCCTGGGCACCTGATTGGCAGTAGCCCAGGGCACAACAAGGAAAAGTGCGTCAGCAATTCAGCAAAAAGTGGGGGCATACCATGCAAGAAAGACGGTACTTTCTCACAAGGGGGGGGGGGGGGGGGGGGGGGGGGAATGTCAGAGAGCCACAACGCTTCTTTGACTTCTTTTTGTGTCGTCTCTTACCCGAATCCGAGGGTGAAGACTTGGAGCCTGAGGAGCGATGATGGTGGCACCGCAAGCGTTCTCTTGAGCGGCCCCTGGACCGTGAACGGCGCGGGGACGAGTGCCAGACCTCAAACAGCTTCCAGCGCAACTCCCTCAAGGCCTTCGGGGGCCATGGCCAGACAGTCCATACAGGACCGGAAGTCGTGGTTGCTCTCCAGGCAGTAGAGACGGACATCGTGGGGGTCCGCCACCGGCAAATTGCGACGGCAAGCCCCACAAGACTTAAAACCAGGAATCCCTACGTGCACCAGAGTAGACTAACTTACAGGAGACAAAAAGTCTCAAAAAGATAGTCAAAAAGTGACTAAGGTACGTGCTCTAACCGGATCTGCGCTTACTGGCGCGGAAAAAGAAAGAACTGACGTAAGCGCGCATGGGTGGCGCCTAAGTAGTCTCCTTGACACCATCTCGGCGCATACGAAGCCAGCAACTGACGCAAAGTCGCACAACACCACCTACTGATGCACAGAGGTACTGCTAGCGAAAACTTTCCGGATCCAGTCTGACGCCTGGGCATATTCTAAGGTAAGGAATCTAACACTAACATGTTTCTTTCAGATCTCTAGGCCAATTGTTGTATAAAAATATATTGTTGTGGTACAGGTAAGCATCAAATACTTTTCAGTAATAAGTTACTGGATATAGAAGAGTTGAAAAATGCAATAGGAATAGTACTTTGTTTGACTTACAGGGGAGCAGTAGTATGCAACACTTAGCAAATGCAGAACATTGAAATGAATAAGCTTTTTCAACAAATTGCAGTTAAGTTACTTTTACGTTACTTTTTCCAACTCAGTGCTGGAGGCCTAGATTCAGCACTGGGACATTTCCTGAAAACAGTTGAGAAAATGTGTTTTGGTTATTGTTTTGATTTTTAAGGAATATTTCAAATTTTCAAAACTCCACACTTAGTTGGTTTTTCGAAAGAAAATTGTCAATGTTATTGTATGAAAGAAAAACAGGTTATCGGTTTGCAGGTAAGTAAACGACTGTGGGAGTTAAGACTCTGGGGTTAGACTAAGGGGTCCCCCAGGGTCAGTGATGCACTGAGATTGCACCCTCAGCGGCACTTGTGCGGCCGGGTGCAGAGTGTTGAAGCCCAATGTTATCCTATGGAAAATATGGGGCTTCTGGTTGGTGGCTGCTGGCTAGCAGGCCACACGGCTGTGGGAGCAAAGCTACTAAGGTTTAGCTCAGGGCAAGTTCACCCTCGGATTCGGGTAAGAGAAATCCTTGTGGTGTTGGTTCACTCTAGCTCGGGCCGGTGGGTGCAGTGTGTGCTAGATTCGCGGTCTCTGGCTGGCACCAGAAGCTGCAGTTTGAACATGTCTGGTGTTCTAGGGAGATAGAGTCCTTGAAGTGAGGGCAGGCAGGTCCTCTGGGGTTAGTGAGGTTGCTGGCTGTAGGACACGTCGGGATTTCACAGAAGCAGGTTCGAGGGGAGACAGATCTGTAGGGCTGGGGCCAAGTCAGAGGGCGTCGTCCTCTTATTAGCACTGCACGGCTCTTCGGTCCTTTTTATCTTTTCTTGTGGTTTCTAATCTGAGGAAGCAAGGTTCAGGGTGCACCCTAAATACTAAATTTAGGGGCGTTAGAGGTAGGTAAAGGGCATGGACCAATGGGTCCCTTTCCTGGGGTGGGTACACCCCCTGTTCTGCCACTCTCCAGTGGGAGGGGGGCAGAAGCCTGTCCCTGGTTGACTGGGTCCCCCCATCCTCAAGATGGCAGGGACTCGTGGTTGTGCTCACCTTGCCTCCCCCACGTGAGCGGTGGAGCTGGTAGAGATGGGCACACCTCCCTTCCTCACTTGTTTTTCCCACCAGTTCTCCCGCCCAAAGTGGGGGGGAAACCAGTGGGGACCAGTTGCTGAAAGCAGCAAATGGTCTGGAGAGGCTCACAAAGGCAGCATGCCTTTGAAGCTTCTCCTTCGTGAACCCTGCCCAACCTGTGGGAGGAGCCTTGGCATCTCAGCCCAGGATGTGTATTGTTTCAGGCCCCCGAGAGCAGCAGGCTCTCGACCCAGGGGTCCAGAAACATGTCTGGTGGTGGCAGCCTAAGCAGCTGCTCAGTTAGGTCACTAGTAGTTGGTCGAATTTCAGGGGGCATCTCTAAGATGACCTCTGTTGTGTATTTTACATTAAATCCCACACTGGCATCAGTGTGGGGTTAATGTGCTGAGAAGTTTGATACCAAACTTCCCAGTCTTCAGTGTGGCCATTATGGTGCTGTGGAGTTCGCAATGACAAACTCCCAGCACCATATACTCTTTAATGCAACAGAAACCCACTTTCCTACAATGGTCAGGAGTGGATCTATCCTAGATTGTAGACCTCTAGTTTGTTGGCATGCCTGGGGTTTGTGCTGAGGAAGAGAGGTCCAGAACCACTTGTCACGGACCTGGGATTGAAAATGACAGGCAGGTGAAAGAAGAGGGTGGACATTTTGATTAAGGAGCTGTCTCACTGCAGCATTCTTGATTATCTACATTTTCCATATCAAGAGGAGGGAATGCCAAGGTCCACATCACTTGCATGGTCTAGCTGAGAGCAGGGGCAGCTCCTCCACATGGGCAGAGGAGCGTCGCCCCACTGCTTTCTCACAGTGCGAGAAGCAGAAACATAAAATAGTATTTTAAATACCATTTTATGTTTCTGCTTCTCGCACTGCGAGAAAGCAGAAGGCAGGGTTTTGTTGGGGGCGGGCAGGAGGGTGGGCGTTCCTGCTCCAGGAAGGGGAGGAGTGGCTTGCCCACTGTTGTGGGTGCTGACTGTTTGGTCGGCCCCAGGGCTGACCAAACCAGTCATGCGCCACACTGCATTTCAGAAAATGGCCTCCCCCATAGACGCCTGTGGGATAGGCATCCTGGCCATTCACAGCACTGCCATTGCAGCATTGTGGTTGGCTTAGGGGAGGAGAGGGAGGCTGCTTGCTTCTTGTAAAAGCAGAGAGAGGAGATGCAATGTGGGACCGGAGGCCAAGGTAAGTTTACATTTTAAATTCTTTTTTTTAATTAACAACCCCCTCCCCGTGCGAGACTGATGGAGACCTAGATAGGAAAAATTCATCTTATGTAAAATTATGCACATATATAAGGATTTACTTGAGGTATCTGGGAGGGGTTTGTGTCCTAAATCACTCCTGGAGTTGTCACCTGGACCAGTGGTTGAGTTAGTGAAACCAGCTAGTAATGCCACATGGTAGACAAGTGGAATATGGTTCATTTGTTACAAGCTTAAAGTTTACACACATAGCTTAAGGATATTCATTAGAAGACAGTGGTTCTAGCTAAAAACCACTGGCCTCTAGCACAGGAGTCAACATCAGAAGGTTTTTCAGGTTTTATTGTAATTTGCAAGTCATCTGCGTAATTGTACTAGGTGATGCAGAAAGAGCAGCGATGATCTATGATAGAGTAGTAAGGTAATGGTGGAACCTTAATGAACTCCAGTAGTTGACAGAAATGGGTGAATGCAAAAAGGGAGTAGTGACAATGTGACAGATCAGATTAGCTACAAATGAAGCAATCCAGTAAAGGGCAATAACTAGTATTGCTACGAGTGAAATCTTCAGAGAAGGGCAACAAAGTGGATCGTATAAAAAGCAGCAGAAAGGTCCAATAGCATATCTGCTGCTACTTAATTTGAATCCACTGTAGTTTTTATGAAATTCTCAGTCAAAATGAGTGCAGAATCACTGTTCTGCCCAGGGCGAAATCAGTCTGCATTTTTGAGAGAATCTCCTTCCTTCTAGGGAGGTCGATAATTCTGCATTGGCCACCCTTTATATCAAGTTGGAGAGAACTATTACAAACTGAGGGGCAGTTATAGATGTTGTTGAATACTTTTTTTTTTTTTTTTTAATATAACGGGCTTGATGTAGACCTGTTGCTCTTAACTTTTTGAGTTCAGTATACCCCCATTTATTCAATAACGGAATCTGGGGCTCCCTACCAAGTCATTCTTGGAATCCAGAGACCCGGCTTAAGCAATTTCAATTAATTGAACTGCAAAATAATATACAAAAATATGGAAAACAAGCATTCATCAAACAAATACACACAATGACTTTTTCTCTAATTCACAAAAAATAACTAATTCAATGAAAATGCTGAAGGTTGGAGCTTTTATATATTCAATTGAGGCCACCTATCGTCCGTACTATACTCTGTTTCAAGCACTGCTACCACAGCTCAATCGTAGGATATCAAATACATTTTTAGCCTCCAATTTCAAATTTCTTCACATTTACAGAATGTTTTCATTTTCACATGTTGCTTCTTTATTTATATACACTTTATTAAATGGTTAAAAACGACTGATGTTTGGGATCATCGAGAAAAAGTCACAAACCTTCAGTAACAATATTTGAGTAACCCCTAAATTTCAGACTGAATCTTGAGTACCCAATGTGAGATTGCGTGTTTAGTTCCCCATTTGCCATTCTTGGCTGCAGCAAAGTCCACAAAGTGCAGATCATTCACCCAATTGTGTCTTGTGCAGATGGCGTAGTAAGATACCCCATGCCTGGGATCCAGGTTACACTGGCTCTCCTCGTCTTCAGTGGGGTGAGGAGATCGCAAATTGAAGGATGAAATGCAATAGAAAAGCAAACACCCTGAGTGAAAAAATAGTCAGCTGAAAAGGACCTGTAAATTCCCAAACCTACACACCACCTTGCTCATTAATGTCCAATAGGACATGGATGGTACTCCCGGAGCTGGAAAGGAGAAAGGCCTTGAGAACAGGATTGATTGCAGCTCCAAAACACTGGTGTGTAGCTGTTAATCCAACACAGACCAAAGACTTTGTTCCATCATGTCACCCTGATAAGGGGCACCAGCTTAACGAGGAAGCTTTCAACTATGGTAGCCTGCAGTTGCAGAGGACTAAATTGACCGCCAAATACGAGATCAGAGATGCACATCCACCAACAGAGGTCAGGGAGGACAGAGTGGAATGTTTGCACCCAATTTGTAGACAGAACCCAAGTTCCAGACCCGGCCGAGGTGCCCCTCCTATGCCTCCTGCAGATGGCCCCAATAGGATGCAGGAGGCCATCCTTCTGAGCAGGCAAAAGAACAGCAGAACTGGGATCTGAGCTAGACTCAGACACATTGGAACCATGTCCTAAATTGTTGTACTTGCTGGGATGATTTTCACTGCAGTTGTTGGCTGGAGAAGTATTTAAAGGGATGGTACTACTTCACTTGGAAGACAGGATGAGTGAGCATGCTATGCATGGCTGTGCTTAAAATGCTCCAGGGAGGGGAATACAACGAATCGGTGGCCCTGTCGTTCCACTCTACAATTCAGTGCGAAAAAGAAATCCTTTACAGTGCTTGCTTAATTACTTTTCTATCAGTGAACTCCTTAAGCTTGTTCCAGGGAAAAACTCACTGGTTAAAGTCAGAAGCCAAGCAAAGTCACAGTTTATAGAATGGCCCTGAGCAGGGAGAAGTCGGATTTCCACCTCAAGGACTGCTTGCCATTGAAGTGCATATTCATTTGGAAGACCTGGGCACTTCCAAGTGTGCCAGCTCAAGATAATCGAGATGGCCATGGATCGATGGGCTAAAGGTTCAGCATGGAGGAATACGAACCATCAACAACCGGTCCAAAAAAGCCTTTTTGATGTTTTCAGGGAAAATAATAATAGTAATTTTCACCAATTTCCATGAAACTTGGATGTACCCATTAAGATGTAAAACGGCGGCGTCCAAAGCTAGGCTGCTTGATGCAAAAACATTTCTGCCAATATAGTCGAGCATTTTAGACTCCGGTCTAGTGGGTTCTACTTGACAGATGAGGATGTGATACTACCAGACTCTCTGGAGAAGGATGTAATAACTTTTTTTTGGGTCAAAAGGTGCACGCTTATGGCAGCATGCAATTTGTCTGTGGACTAGTGGGTGGAAAAGTATTTCTCCTTGACTTTCATCCCGGAGTCTTTAGTATAGCGGAGAGGTTGAAATTTGGGTCAGCCCTGTCTGAATGGTCAGACCCGCAGAAGGCACATCCTTGGGGTCAGACCTAAGAGTAGTAGGGCGGTACTGAAAATATCCGGCATGGCCTGTTGAAAGGCATTGAGCTGAGACGCGTCAGTAGATGGAGTGGACAGCTTCAGTTTCATCTTTTTCATAGCTTGGATAGGCTCAGACTTTGAGAAAGCGAATGGTCTCAGAACTTTCCCTTTCAATGCAATTTCTGGTTTTGTTTGAAGGAAGACGCCTGGGAGAATTTTTCCCTGTATGGTGTCTTACCTTAAGGAGGGGAGAATTACTGTTTTTGGGGTGTCCTTGCAGTCTTAGGCAAACATAGCTTGGCCACTTGCTCCCTGATGGCCTTCAGGTGCTTTGCAGCGCAAGACCTGAAGGCTATGTGGCTGTGTTTGGATCCAGGACACCACATACCACTGTCATATGGGTATAAGGAGATCATCTTACAACAATTCCTACTTAGATCAAGACTGGCCCTTTAGGGAGAAGTCACCTATTCTAGTTGCTGAGTAATTTCATTAGGGAAACAGACACACCTGACCTGCATCAAAGAGGTATGGAAAACATAATGCAAGTGTTCTAGGTGGTGCCATATGAATCCTAGGTTTTAGATTGAGGAGGAATAAGGCACGGCTGAAGTTCCTTGACACCACCTAGGTGCACAGGAAAACAATTGCTCAGAGAAAAAAATCTTTGCTACAGTCAGGTGCTTGAATGACATTCATAGGGTGAGGAGGAACCTGCAGGACGAAGTATCCATCAGAACAAAAGACTGCAGGGAGTTACGGATAATAAATTTAGCCTGGACAGTATACGAGGTAAGAGTAACTATTTTCTTGACAGCTAAAGTCCTCCACTATCTTAAAAGAGGTCATTGAATTAATAGTAATATAAAAAGTGACAAAACTTACACTTCTTGTGCCAGTTTCCTTGTGTGTTGCTTAACTTTGGCTACACTTTCTGATGGGCATGATCCTTTCTACTAGATTTCTCATCTTGAATGTTTCCTGACGCATTAGACTGGATTTTGAAATCTGTTCTACAGTGCTATTAAAAGGGGACATTACCTTGCCCTGGCCTCTCTTCAACTCATTGCACTGACAACACAAACCGATCCCAAAGGATAGTTAATAAACAATGCACTATCTGAAAAGAGAGCGAAGGAAATAGTTTACTCCAGAAATTTATGTTGAAAAGCCATAGATTAGAGGTTTTGGGCACTAAGCAAGGCTTGGGCCTGTCAAATGTAGGTGGCATCAACAGATTACAATAAGCAATCAGGAAGTGGATAAAACCAGAGATCATTTGAAATATTTTCATCATGTGGAAGGATCTAATAGTGGATTTATTTATGACTAAGTAGGAAGAAAATTCTATACTTCTTATCTGAGCTCCTATGGAGAAAACTTACTTGGGGGGCACTGTTAGGGCCTTATTACGAGTTTGGCGGACCCAGCCACCACCACCACTGCAGGTCCCCCCACCGTACTATGATGGTGGCGGTGGGAACGGGACCTCTGCCGGGATCCAGGATCCGGTGGCGGTGCATTAAGGGGCCTGAATATGCTGGTGTTGCAGATGCCTGCACTGCTGAGCATATTGCAACCTGCATATCCACCACTCTTTCCCTGACGGGGACCTCACCATGAAATTGGTGGCAGACATTTAGGTTAGGGGCCCTTCCGAATCTGGGCCTGGGGGTATGTGCAGGGGAGGGGAAGCACATGTTGTGCCCACCCTGGAATTGCACCAAAGTTGCTGCACGGTGTGGCATGCACAACATGATGCATGCCACACCGTGCGGGAACGTGCTGAAGGCATTCTCAGCGGTGGTATGCTATAAAGGCCTTCCTTTGAGCCCAATAGCTGCCGCCGCAAGCATGTCGCTACACCGCCAGCCCTGGATTAAACTCAACCAAGCGGGCTCACCCAGGTCTTCCTTCAACTGCCGCAGTGGCGCTGCCATAGAATGACCGCCAAAGTCGCAATAAGGCCCCAGTCTTGACAGGGACCTAAAGAGCAAGTTACTTACCTTCGGTAACGATGTATCTGTAAGAGACATGTTAGTTGTAGATTCCTTATCTTAGAATTTCCCCCAGGCATCAGTCTAGATCCGGAGATTTTTCTTTAGTAGTAACCATGCGCATTGGTGGGTAGCGCCAGTCGACTCTGCGTCGGCGTCTGTCATCGGCGTCGTGGTCACCGTAATGGCAGTGCCTACTTAGACATCGCCCCTGCGCTCTGTCCCCGCTTAACCTCCACACAAGGGGGTGAAGACTGGACAGGTTCAGGTGAAGAACCGTTCCCTGATGCTGCGACAGAAGATCCTCCCAAAGGGGCAGTCTGATCGGACAATCGATAGCCATGCTCAGTAGCTCGGGGTACCAGACTCTTCGTGCCCAGTGCAGAGCCACAAGAATAACTTGGGCCCAGTCGCGCTTGATCGTCTTGAGCCCTCGGGCAGAAGTCGTACAGGCTGAAAGGTGTACAGGAGGCCGCAGTTCCTCTCGCGACGAAAAGCGGCGCAGAGTGAGTGTTGCATTGGAAACTTCAACGCGCAATACTGCTGACATTGCGCACTCTCTTCGGTGGCAAACAGATCTAACCAAGGCTCTCCCCACCGCTGAAAGAGACCTTGCCCACCTCCGAGACGACATTCGTGATTGATCAAGCACCAACGGCTGAGTTTGTCCGCCCTGGCATTCAGTGAACCTGCCAGGTGTTGAACCCCCAGGGTCATACACTGATGTTCGGCGAAGAGCCTCCTAGAGGGAAGGAATGCCTTCAGTGCCAGTCGGATCACTCGGTGCTCGAGCAGGTTGATATAGAATCCAGACTGTGACGGAGACCATATGCCTCTGATCTCCGCCTCTCCCAGATGGCCACCCCATCCCAGGAGTGACGCATCTGTCACCACTGTTAAATCTGGTAGGGGAAGGGAGAGGGATCTGCCTCTGACCCAGGCCACCACTGCAGTTCCCTCTGAGATCAGAACGTAGTCAGAAGGATTCTCCTGATGCTGCGCCCTCTGGAACTTCAGAATCCACTGCAGAGCCCGCATATGCAATCTGGCACGATCCACCAGCAGGATGCAGGAGGCCACGAGGCCCAGTAGCCTCAGAGCCACTCTCACTGAAATTTGGGCAAGAGGCTGAAACATCAGTATAATAGCCAAATATCCTGGACTCGCTGATCTGGAGCATAGGCCCGAAACAGCACTGTGTCCAGAACAACTCCGATGAAAGGGACAATCAGAGGGAGTCAGGTGTGACTTCAGCACGTTTATAGTGAACCCCAGCTAATGCAAGAGGTCCGCTACAGTCTGGAGGTGGGAGACTACAGCCTAGGACAAGACCGCCTTCAACAGCCAGTTGTCGAGATAGGGGAAGACTGGAATTCCTGATCTGCGCAGATGAGCTACGACCACCGCCATCACCTTTGTGAGGTCTAGAACAGGATGCAGGCCTTTGTCCTTCTTGGGCACCAGAAAGTACAGGCATAGCAACCACAACCTACTTCTGGCGCAGGGACCCTCTCTATAGCTCCCTTGGCCAAGAGAGCAGAGACTTCCAGGCGGAAAAGTGCCAAATGATCCTCCAACATGCGATCAAAAGATCGTGGCATGGAGGGAGGGGACGGGGTAGTCTCGAAGGGGAGGGAGTATCCCCTTCGGACGATTTGCCAAACCCATCTGTATGACGTGATAGACTGCCAGTGGATGAGGTGATGGCGAATCCTGCCTCCAACTGGCCATTGATGGGCTTAAAAAGTCGGACTAGGAAGGTTTGGAGGCTACGGCAGGGGAAGGGTGGACTGGCCCGCCCGCTGTCTCCCAGACCAGCGAGGTCGCTGGGTCCCATGTCCACAGCCACACAGAGTCTGGGCGGCTTGAGTGAACCGGAGGCTAGACTGGGCCGGACATGGTTTGTTGCCCCTTCCATAGACACAAAAGGGACAGAAAGCATACTGAAGTGGGTGAGAAGGTGCAGTGAGGCCGAAACAATCTGGCTGTAGCCCTAAAATCTTTAAAGCGCTCCAGCGCAGAGTCTGCTTTGTCGCCAAAAAGACGACGGCCATCAAAGGGCATGTCCATCAAGGTTGACTGGACATCCCCTGACAAGCCCGATGTTCTCAATCAGGCGTAGTGCCTAAGGGCTACCGACGTGGCAATCATTCTACCCAATGAGTTAGTGGTATCCAGTCCACAACTGATGTCGAATTTGGCAGAGTCTCTCCCATCCGCCACTGCCTTGGAGAGAACAGCCCAGGCCTCCCCCAGGCACTGAGGCAGCACCTGCGTGACCGTATCATATGGTATGGGAGTAGCAGCCCAAGAGGCACGCGGTATTCACCGACCGCAGTGCCAAGCTGGAGGAAGAGAATATATGTGAGAAAGTGCCATCTTTTTTCCATGGTATGCCCCCACTTTTTGCTGAGTTGCTGAATGTACTTTGACTGAGTGAGCCCTGGACTCCTGCCAATCAGGTGCCCAGGGCCTATGTTCCTTCCCTAAAGACCTAAAACCCAAATTGGCAAACCCTGGCCACATGTCAGCCCCTGGTAAATGGTACCCAGGGCATTGTGACCAGGGAAGGCCTCTAAGGGCTGCAGCACTCCTTGTGCCACCCTTAGAGGCCCTGTACACTAACACAAACACACACTCAAACACACACTCAAACACACACACACCCCCACACCCCCCCCCACACCCCCACACACCCCCACCCCCACACACACACACACCCCCCCACACCCCCACACCCCCCCCACACACACACCCCCACCCCCCCCACACCCACACACACACACCCCCAAACCCCCACACCCCCCCACACACACACCCACACACACCCCCCCACCCACACCCCCCCACCCACACCCACCACCCCCCCACACACACACACACACCCACACACACACCCCCACACACACACACCCCCCCACCCCCCTGCAGGCCGAGTGTCTGGGTACAAGACAAAACAGAGTCGACATGGCAGTGTGCTTTATTGGTAGTGCAGTCTTGGTCTATGACTTGTTGTCTTAGATACACATCCCTGTGTGCCATGCCCACCACCTACACTGCCCTGGCATACATCAGCTGGGTGCCCTATGCCAGTGGTGTGGGCACAGGAGCATGAGCCCTGTGCCCCTACAGTACCCAGGTCCATTCCTGGGCACTGTAAGTGCAGTGCTGCCATTTAAGAGTACATGGTGCTGAGAGCTCGTCAAACACGAACTCCACAGCACCATAATGGCAACAGTGAAGACTGAGAAGTTTGGTATCAAACTTCTCAGCATATTAATCCCGCACTGATGCCAGTGTAGGATTTAATGTGCCAAACACCCCAGAGGGCATCTTAGAAATGCCCTCTGAAACCTAACCTACAATCCACGTCTGGTCTGGAGGCTGCCTAGGCTGCCACACAGCAGACATGTTGCTGGACCCCTGGGTAGGAGAGCCCCTGCTCTACTGGGCCTGCAACAATGCACATCCTGGGCGAGGTGCTAGATCTCCTCCCCCAGGTTGGCAGGGGGAAGCTTCAAAGGCATGCTGCCTCTGTGAGCTTTCCCAGGCCACTGGCATCCCCCACTCTGGCGGGAAGCCAGGCCGGAAACCCCAAATAAGGACAGGGGATGTGCCAGCCTGCCAACCCCACCCCTCAGGTGGGGGGAGGCGAGGTGAAGCACATCTCCGGGCACTCGCCATCTTGAAGATGGGAGGCCCTACCCAATCGGGACTAGGCTACTGCCCCCCTCCCACAGGAGAGAGGAAGGATAGGGGGTGTACCCACCCCAGGACAGGGACTCATTGGTCCCTGCCCTTCACCTACCTGTAACGCCCCCTAAATCTAGTATTTAGGGGCACCCTGAACCTTCCTTCCCCAGATTCCAAAATACAAAGAAGAGCAAGAAGAAATTAGACCTGCCCTGCAGCTGCTAAGAAGAGGAAGACACCAACTGCTTTGGCCCCAGCCCTACCGGCCTGTAGACCCTCGAACCTGCTCCTGCTACAACCCGGCATCTCTTGTGGCCAGCAACCTCACAAACCCCGGAGGACCTGGCTACCTTTTGGCTCTAAGAACCTGGGACTCCCATGAGTAGAGGCTCTACTCAAATTCAGCTTCTAATCCCTGGCATCAGCCCTGAACCACGAACCCTGCACACTCTGCACCCGCCAAGCCTGGCCTGTGCCGGAGTGAACAAAGACCACGAGGACGAACCCCCAGCGACTGTGACCCCCGAGTCCGGCACCCCAGGACTTACCTCGACGCTCCTGACGCCTGCAGCCTCAGAACTAGGTACCCCCCCCCAACCGTGATCAACAGAGGGCAAGATTTTCCGACACCAAAAGGCACCCCTGCACCCGGCGCCCTGCGGCCCCCTGTGCCCAACTCCTAGGTACCTACCTATCCTCCAACTACCCAACTTACCTCTCGAAGTGGTAGTGGCATCTGAAGAATCTTCGTACCCGAGCTTGCAGTCTTTTTCTAAACCGGAGCTTTCCCATTGAAACCAATTGAGCGCCCGAAGGCTCAAAAGCACCCTGCACCCAGCCGCCCGAGTGGCCCTGGCAGTGTAACCTTTGCACCTATCTACTTCCCCATTTGCCCTGAGCAAGTGACCAGGAGCCCAGCTCCCACAGCCACGTGGCCTGCTAGTCAGCAGCCACCAACCAAGGCCCCCCTGCCTCCTATAGGATAACATTGGGCCTAACTCACTCTGCACCAGGCTGCCCCTGTGCCGCTGAGGGTGTAACAACTGTACCTACCTGACCCTGGGAGACCCCTGAGTCTGTGCCCAGAACCTTAACTTTGACAGTCGAGTACTTACCTGAAAGCCGACTGTGAGAAGTTGGCCTGATGTATGATGTCACTAGTTCTAGTGTACACCTTATATCAGTCCAAACAACCCTTATGGTGATTGGTTGTAAAGTCAACCTTATAGACCAGCTATCCTAGTGGTAGCATGGACAAGAGCAGTCTTAGGCTAAACTCTGAATGGCATGTGAAGCCAGCTGTGATACCATATATAATCCCTTGAATACCAAATGAAAGGACACCACAACAGGTATATATATAAAATAAAGTGTATTTAATCTAGTCAAACCCTCAGCACTCTTTATGAGATTCGAGGTAAGTACAACACAGTCTTATTCAAGCATACATTAAGTCACACAGTTAAGTAATACAGTTAGGCCCTAGGGGCCACGCAAACCATATACTAAAGAAGTGGTATAAGGACCACTATCACGGAAATAGAATAGGCCTAGGCCATCGCTGGGGCTACACTACACTACCAACAGTTAGGAAGTGGGAGGCCCACGGGATTCAGGTGCAGAGTGGAAACACTCACGCGTAATGCATAAAAGTCGATAGAATCACTAGCAGTTAGAAATAAGCAGTTTTAGGACACTTCTGGTATAGCTAGAAAGTTGAGACTCGGAAACTAGACCCTAGGATAGTCAATACCCTTGTGAGCACCGAAGTACCCAAGTTACCTAGCCCACGGGCTGCGGGTGCATAGGTGTGAACTTGCGTCGGGTTTCGTCGTGGACTTCTATGGATGCCTGAAGGAAAGTTGCTGACAGGCAGTCAGTGAAGAGTGTCCGGTGGTTCCCAAGGTTGGGATCAAGAAGGAAGGATACCTGCAAGCAGAAGGGACAGAGTCTGGGTCACTAGCCAGTGACCACGTGGAACCAGGAAGGAACCAGGCGATGTCGCGAAGATGCAGGTGAAGAGGTGAAGCTTGTCGCAGCAGCCACGGGTACCAGGAGACGTCGAGGACGACCAGGAGGCGAGCTGTCCCACGAAGGCTCTTGCTGTCGGCGGCGTCGAAGTTGAACTAGGACTCACCAAGCCTTGGTAAGCGGAACCCACGAAGAATGGAGGACTTGCTTCTGGTGCAGACCAGGAAGGTCTGGGGTGCTTCTCTTTTGCAGAGGAGCAGGAGCCAGTCTGGAGGAGACAAACCAGCAGTGAAGATTCAAAGGTGTGTCGTCGCAAAGGCCGCTAGCCAACGGGCAAGCAACCGGACAGACGCGGCAAGCAGGAAAATGCAGAAGGGCCCCACGCAGGACTCGTGGAGTGTGGGGGGCTGATCTTCGGTGCAGATGGTGCTTGGGGTTGGGGCTTCTCAATCCCCGGTGCACAACTTCGAGGGTGCCTCAGAAGCTGCGCTGGAAGATACTCGCCACTTTTCCCAGGTAGCTGGTCCCACGTCTCTCGTCGCCTCCACGGATCTCAGCTCGGCTGTGGATGTGGATCAGGGTCGGAGAAGTCTGGAAGTCTCTTGATGGTGCCTGTTTGCACAGGGTAGCCACTCCTTGGCCACAAGGGAGATTCTTCAGTCTTCTTCTTTCGTCGAATGTCGAAGGTCCAGAGTTTCTGTTCAAGTTGCAGGTTCAGGATAATCTAATTTCCTGGGGCTCAGCTACCACACTTATACTAATCTGGGGGGCTGGGTTGCCTGCTAGGTCATGCCCTATGGGTGGGACCTGGGAGGGGGGTGGTTACACCTCCTTCCCTTTGTCCAGTATCGCGCCAGGACTGGGGCTGGAGTGCCCCAGCACCGGTTTGAACTGGACTATGCATGGGACACCTTGTGTGCCCCAGGCAGTGTCTCGTTTCTTTCATCCCTCCCTGCCCCAATACACTAAGGCCTGTCTGGGGTGGTGCTCGCACCTCCCAAGGCAGGAAACCTATTGTCCAAGCCTCCCGTGCCGGGATCACTCCCAGCAGCAGGAGGTCAGACTT
This sequence comes from Triturus cristatus, assembly GCF_964204655.1. Lineage (NCBI taxonomy): Eukaryota > Metazoa > Chordata > Amphibia > Caudata > Salamandridae > Triturus > Triturus cristatus. The sequence goes on along the minus strand of NC_140591.1, from coordinate 1,261,113,746 downwards.
GTGTCGTGGCAGCAGCATCCATTTTGTGATGCTGGGGCTCTGGTTAACTTTAACCGGGTAAGTAGGTTTCAACATGTCTTCTCCCTCTAGAAGGGAGGGATAATATCCTCATCCCCAGAAATGGTATGGGGGTATTATTCCAAAGTGTTAGACACCTTACACGACATGTTTTGATAAAGCCAAACCATAGTTACCATAACCGTTTAAGATTATAAGGCACTTTAAGAGTATATGGTAGGCTATATCATAGAACAGCTATAAGGACATGGTTCCGAAAGCTGCAGACAGGCTCAGCTCATGCTAGAGCACCATCTCACATGTTACCAAGCACTCTGCCTCCAGGATTGTTAAGGCCTGCCATAGAAGTGGCTGATAGGTACACATGTGTCTATATATAAGATAGGTATAGGAATACTACACCTAAGCAAGGGTGATAACACGACCTTGCCCCAGCTGAGTGATCAGCCAGTTGTATCATAATGGAAGGCCAGGCCAGGAGTGGCATAATACATGCTGCAGCCCCTGGTAGGCCTAGGGTACACCTATGCCCTGAGTACCTAAGGTACACTGTACAGGGGCCAATAAGGTGATCCTATCCAATGAGGTTATGCACCTAAAGTACATAGTATTAATTTAGAGAGAGAACAGCAGGGCTGTGGGTCTGATTAGCAGGCCCACAGCCACATCTAAGTCGAAAACCAGTAAAGCAAAAGCAAAAAGTGGGGGTGAACATAGAAAGCAGACCCTACTCTCCTACACCGACAACTCAATTTTTTCCATAGGGTTACATTGACTGGTTTCTTCTGAAATGTATTCTAAGTGTGGAGTTTTCAAAACTTAAAATATTCACCAAAAGTCAACCGAGTAACGAAAATGAAAATACTCACCTGCTATTAGGTGAGCTCCCAGTGCTGGATCTTGGTGCCCAGCACTGACCCTGAAAAATATTCACAACCGTACTTACCAGTAACCCAATTTTCTTCCAAGTCAATCATTGTCTGTTTTTCTGTGAAATTTCTTGTAAGTGTCGATTTTTGCAAACTTCAAATATTCTTTAAAAACCGTGAAAACGTAATTACTTACCTGCTTTAGATAGAGGGCCCAGTACTGAGTCTAGGCACCCAGTACTGGATTACAAAAGTAACGAGAACATACTATACCTGCAACTTGAATTTTCTTCCATAGGGAATCATTGACTGTTTTCTATGAAGTATTTTCTGTCAACTTTTAAAATAGCAAAAATCATAACAGCAACTAAGTCGACTTTTATCACTTGTTTTTGAGAACTGACCCAGGACTGAATCTAGGATCCAGTCCTGGAATCGCAAAAGTAATCCTGAAAGTAATCTATTGCAAATAACTTAAAACTTCCATTGAACTAAAAAAAATTTTTTAAAAAAAAGAACTCAATGCATTATTGTGTTTGAACTTGTGTTGCCTATTGCAACAATCTGTAACTTTCTACAAAATCCAATTACAAAATTATTTATCCAAAGCATCTCAATCAGAGAAAATATAGTTTGATACCTATTGTTGGTTCTAAAATAAAACAAGCATATATTTTTTATATATAAACCATTGGCCTAGAGCTCAGTTATTGAGTGTGTGAAACCATTTGCTGACTGAGTGTGTGCAACAAATGCTTTACACTGCCCTCTGATACTGCCTTACTGCTCGACCAAGCTACCACTTTAGAGAGTAAGGTTATATCTAACTTTAGCCTCTGTCAAACCTCTGGGGACTGTGGACTCTGTACCTATTTGGTAACAGTATATACAGAGCCACTTTCTCACATTGGTGGATCAGCGGTGGGATACAAACTTTCATTTGTTGGACTACTTCGTTACCATCTGATCACACGACAGAACTCTTAAAATTGTCTTTAGAATTCCGATTGGTCATTTCCAAAATACTAAAAGTCTTGTCAGGGTCTTGCTTAAGTCCCAGTAGAATTTTAGAAAAATAAAAGTCACTATAGTCAGGGTAGAGGATTAGAACTGTCAGGTTAGAATGACTCAAACAAAACCAGCCATTAGTGAAAATAATAACATGGACCTGGTGGAGGAGTTCGACCTCAAACCTTACTTACACTTGTCTTTCAAGGAATTGAGGTCCCTATGCAAACTTAAAAATATACCAATGGGCCTGCATCCGACCAAACGGGGGCTCCAGGAGCTCTTGTCTGAGTATGCTAAGGACCACCCATCTGAACATGGTGACGGCCAGTCAAATTAGGAAAGGGAAATAGAGGAGGAGGAGAATGACCCTCCCCCCCCCCCCCCACACACTATTCCCTAGGGAAGTGAGGGCCCCCATACCCTCGCATCCAAGAATTAGCATCTGGGGACCTAGAGATCACACAGGTGACTCTGGTACCAGAGAGATCACTGGGGGACCCACCAGTGAAGAGGACAGCCTTTTAGAAAGGCTGGCCAAAAGATTAGAGCTAGAGCCCAGGCTCCTGGCTCTAGAAAAATAAAGGAGAGAGATGGGTTTAGCACCCATCAATGGTGGCAGCAATAATAAAAACAAGGATAGGGAGGAAACTTCTGATCCTAAAATCCCCAAAGGGATTGTCCCTAAATTCGAGGAAGGTGATGACATCACCAAATGGTTCACAGCCTTTGAGAGGGCTTGTGAAATAAGAAGAGTAAAGAAACTTCTCTGGGGGGCACTCCTGTGGGAACTGTTCTCTGGTAACTGCAGAGACTGGCTTCTGACCCTCTCTGGGCCAGAGGCAGGATCCTATGACCTTATGAGGAAGACTGATTGAGGGATTTGGATTCACCACTGAGGAGTATAGAATTAGATTCAGGGAGGCTCACAAAACCCAGACCCAGTCCTGGATTGACTTTGTAGACTTCTCAGTGAAGACACTGGATGGTCGGTTAGCTGGACACGGTGTGAAGGATTTTACTGGATTGTACAATGTATCCATGAAGGAACATATATTGAGTAACAGCACAAATGAAAAGTTGCATCAGCATTTGGTAGACCTAGGTCTAATTATTCCCCAAGAATTGGGAAAGAAGGCAGACCACTGGGTCAAGACTAGGGTGACAAGGACAACCACTGGGGGTGACCAGAAGAAGGTGGTCACAAAACCTCCCCAGGGGAAAGGTGGTGAGAATCCCCAAGATAAAAAGTCTGAGTCTTCCAAAGGGCCCCAAAAACCTGTTCAGGGGGGTGGGACCCGAACTACTCCCTATGTGCCTCAACCGTATAGTGGGAAGAACTTTGATCCCTTAAAGGCCTGGTGTAATAACTGTAAGAAGTCAGGACACCTAACTGTAGATAAATCTTGCCCCCACAACCAAGCCCCTAAGGCACCCAGCACAGCTACTCCTGGGGCAGCAAGTATACAGATGGGATCAGAAGTGTACCCTGAGCAAATCTGGGGACACACTGAGGCAAGTCTAGTCTCACTGGGGGAAGTGGAGTTTGTCACTGTAGCTGTGTTGCCACCCAACTTGAAGAAATATTTGCAGTACCCCTGGGTGAATGGGACTAGGGTAGAAGCTCTGAGGGATACAGGTGCCAGTGTCACTATGGTGAAAGACACACTGGTTTCCCCTGAGCAATATTTGATTGGGAAGTCTTACCCAGTCACCTATGCTGACAGTGTCACTACTAGTCATCCCATGGCCATGGTGACATTAGGCTGGGGAGGGGAGGCGGGGTTACTGGCCTGAAACAGGTAGTGGTCTCTCCAAAGTTGCCAGCTGCATGTCTGTTTGGGAATGTTCTGGAAACCTCACCCTGGGCTGAGGTTGAGCTAAAAGCCCATGCAGCCATGCTGGGCATCCCTGAATTGGTGTGTGTGCAAACCAGAGCACAGAGCAAGAGGAAGGGTGAAAAAGTAGGTCTGGAGCCTGAAATAATGGCCCAGCCCACCAAGAGAAAAGGTAAGAAGACTGGGGAGCCAGCTTCTGTACAGCAGGACATTCAGGACCCCTCTCCACAGGGAGAGGATTTTGATACCCCTGAGGGAACTGAGTCCATGGAGCTTGACCCTTACCAGGTTGAACTCTTGGGCCCGGGGGGACCCTCTAGGGAAGAGCTGTGCCAGGGTCAGCGAGACTGTCCCACTCTTGAAAGCCTGAGGCAGCAAGCAGTTTCAGAAACAAAGGGAGATGTCAGTGGTACCCACAGAGCTTATTGGGAAGAGGAATTACTGTATGCTGAGGCAAGAAAGCCCACTCCTGGAACTACCAGGAGGGTGGTAGTGCCACAGATGTACAGGGAGTTCCTCCTAACTTTGGCTCATGACATCCCCCTAGCTGGACATCTGGGGCAATCCAAAACTTGGGAAAGGCTAGTGAGTCACTTCTACTGGCCCCAGATGCACCAAAAGGTGAAGGAGTTTGTCAGCTCCTGTGTTACCTGTAAAGCCAGTGGCAAGACAGGTGGCCACCCAAAGGCCCCCCTCATCCCACTACCAGTGGTGGGGGTACCCTTTGAAAGTGTAGGAGTGGACATTGTGGGTCCACTTGAACCTCCCACAGCCTCAGGGAACACATGTATTCTAGTAGTAGTGGATCATGCTACTAGATACCCTGAAGCAATTCCACTTAGGACTACTACAGCTTCTGCAGTAGCCAAGACCCTCCTGAGTGTCTTCACCAGGGTAGGGTTTCCTAAGGAGGTGGTTTCAGACAGAGGTTCCAACTTCATGTCTGCTTACCTAACACACATGTGGAAGGAGTGTTGTCAAGGAAGTTGCACCGGATATTCCACAGAGTCAGAATGCTGCTAGCTCCCAATGCCCACCTCCCAGAACGCACTGTGAGGAACAGCGGCTCCGGAAAGGGGAACGGGACAAGAAGAGACACTCGTGCGTTCCTGGACTCATTCTTCTATTCTGGATGGAGCTGGTTCTGGAGTTCCTAATGCACAGAGGGAGATAACACTTCAATCTACTTACTCTAATTGTCTGGCAATCTCCATTCAGTACATCTAAATTACCTCCCCTACCCAGGTCCGCTGTAGTGTTGACTTCTCTTCTAATTCAGCTGACTAACCACTGGTAGAGTGACGCTTCAACCTAATGCACAAGGAAATATAACTTGGGTTATGATCACATATTCTGTTCTTACTGAATGTCTAACTAATCTACTTCTCCTTTCATCTTCCTTACCATTGTGTTAGTCTTTCTGATTTTTACTTAGTATTTTACAGCAAGAGAGAACTGCGATGCTTTTGATAGTTGCTCCCAAGTCTTTAGTGACTCCTCGCTCTTGTCGTGGCAGTATGTACAATGGAGAACCCAGCTTCAAGGGGGATATCGCGCAAATAGGTAAGAATAGGAAAACAGAGGAAGGAGAGAACAGGTAAGCTCGCTAGGGGAGGACAGGGAAGAAGCCTAGGTTCGCTGGTTTTATCTTCAGTCAGATTTTATGCTCAAATCCGAGTCTATAATAAAACTCTCTCACTTGTTCATCTTCGTCTGTAGAAAATTCTTGCTCTCCCAAGCTCAACGATAATCCTATCGGAGCAGAGAGAGACTTGAAATACCTTCCGAAGTCTTCTTTCAGCTGCCTGCTCACCAGGAAGTCGGTAGCGCTTCTCGTAGAAGGAATCTTGCCGCTCACTGAGTCTAATTACTAATAGTTTTCACTGAAGGGAAAATGAGAATTTAATTTCCTCAGATGCTAAACTCTGAACCTTACTATAAAGACCTTCAAAAACCCTTCACAAGCGGTCGGTAGACGCGCATGAAGGAATCAAAACACGCTCAGGATATTACTCGTTTTCTCACAGAGCGCGCGGAAACACAACTTCCCTCAAACGGAGTCAAATTGAAGTGCGCCTTAGAACGCGCCTTGTTGACGCATGAAATCTCGTCTCTCACGAGACTCCATGGGTCAATCAGTAATGTGGAGAGTTTGCGGAAACAAGCGGCCATCTTGGAACGGGGTTGCTAACACTACTTAGTATTCATCAGGATATTGCAGCAGGAGGGCTTAACTGTTACTTGAGCTCTTTTCTTATACTGATTTAAAATAGTAACAGCATGCACGTTGTTCCTGACAAGTGTGGAGTGCAGTACAAGTTTACTACACCCTACCATCCACAAACCAATGGCCTTGTTGAGAGATTCAACAAGACATTGAAAGGTATGATCACGGGTCTCCCTGAAAAACTCAAAATTAGATGGGATGTCCTGTTACCATGCCTGCTTTTCGCTTACAGGGAAGTACCACAGAAGGGAGTAGGTTTCTCACCCTTTGAACTTCTGTTTGGTCATCCTGTGAGGGGACCACTTTGTCTTGTAAAAGAGGGCTGGGAGAGGCCTCTTCATGAGCCCAAACAAGACATAGTGGACTATGTGCTTGGCCTAAGGTCCAGAATGGCTGAGTACATGGAAAAAGCATCCAAGAACCTTGAGGCCAGCCAGGAGCTCCAGAAGCACTGGTATGACCAAAAAGCTGCACTGGTTGAATTTCAACCTGGGCAACAGGTGTTGATTTTGGAGACAGTGGCACCAAGGGCCCTCCAAGATAAATGGAGTGGCCCTTACCCTATCCTAGAAAGAAGGAGTGAGGTCACCTATTTGGTTGACCTGGGCACTAGCAGGGCACCCAAAAGGGTTATCCATGTGAACCCCCTTAAGCTCTACAATGACAGGGCTGACATCACCATGCTGATGGTGACTGATAAGGAACAAGAATCAGAGAGTGAACCTCTCCCTGACCTCCTCTCTTACAGCCCACAAGATGGGTCAGTAGATGGTGTGGTCTTTTCAGACACCCTCTCTGCCCAACAGCAGACTGACTGCAACCAAGTCTTGCAAAAGTATGCTAGCCTCTTTTCCCTAACCCCTGGTCTGACAAACTGGTGTACCCATGATGTGGACACTGGTGACAGTGCACCTGTCAAGAACACAATCTATCGCCAGTCAGACCAAGTCAAGGAAAGCAACAAAGCTGAGGTCAGCAAGATGCTGGAGTTAGGGGCCATTGAACCCTCTGGGCTGGCCCAGTGGTTCTGGTCCCCAAACCTCATCAACAAGGTGAAAAGAGAGAAATGAGGTTCTGTGTGGACTATAGAGGGCTCAACTCTGTTACCAAGACAGATGCTCACCCTATTCCAAGAGCAGATGAGCTGATAGATAAATTAGGGGCAGTCCAATTCCTCAGTACCTTTGACTTAACTGCAGGGTACTGGCAGATTGGCATAGCCACAGGATCAAAAGAAAAGACAGCATTCTCCACCCCTGATGGGCATTATCAGTTTACTGTGATGCCCTTTGGGTTAAAGAATGCCCCTGCCACCTTTCAGAGGTTGGTGAACCATGTCCTGGCTGGGCTGGAGTCCTTTAGTGCAGCTTATCTTGATAATATTGCTGTCTTTAGCTCCACATGGCAGGATCACCTGATCCACCGTGGAAAGGTTTTAGAGACTCTGCAAAATGCAGGTCTCACTATCAAGGCATCCAAATGCCAGATAGGGCAGGGCACTGTGGTGTTCTTGGGCCACCTTGTAGGTGGAGGCCAGGTACAACCCTTACAACCCAAGATCCAGGCCATCCTGGACTAGGTAGCTCCAACAACCCAGACCCAAGTCAGGGCATTCCTTGGCTTGACTGGGTCCTACAGGAGATTTGTTAAGGGATATGGGTCCATTGTGACCCCCCCTCACAGAACTCACCTCCAAGAAAACACCCAAGAAAGTTAACTGGACAGTTAGTTGTGTGAGAAAGCGCCATCTTTTGTACCCAGGGCCTTGTGCAGCACTCATTGTGCCACCCTTAGAGGCCCTGTACCCTAACACACACACACTGCCCTTGCAGGCTGAGTGTCTGGGTACAAGACAAAACAAAGAGTTGACATGGCACACATTCCTGTGTGCCATGCCCACCACCTACACTGTCCTGGCATACATCAGCCACCCCTCTAGCTGGGTGCCCTATGCCAGTGGTGTGGGCGCAGGAGCCCTGTGCCCCTACAGTACCCAGGTCCATTCCTGGGCACTGTAAGTGCAGTGATGCCATTTAAGAGTACATGGTGCTGAGAGCTCGTGAAACACGAACTCCACAGCACCATAATGGCAACACTGAAGACTGATAAGTTTGGTATCAAACTTCTCAGCACATTAAACCCGCACTGATGCCAGTGTGGGATTTAATGTACCAAGCACCCCAGAGGGCATCTTAGAGATGCCCCCGGAAACCTAACCTACAATCCACGTCTGGTCTGAGAGGCTGCCTAGGCTGCCACACAGCAGACATGCTGCTGGACCCCTGGGTAGGAGAGCCCCTGCTCTCCTGGGCCTGCAACAATGCACATCCTGGGCGAGGTGCTAGATCTCCTCCCCCAGGATGGGCAGGGGGAAGCTTCAAAGGCATGCCGCCTCTGTGAGCTTCCCCAGGCCACTGCAATCTCCCACTCTGGCGGGAAGCTTGGCCGGAAACCCCAAATAAGGACAGGGGATGTGCCAGCCTGCCAACCCCACCCCTCAGGTGGGGGAGGCGAGGTGAAGCACATCTCCGGGCTCTCGCCATCTTGAAGATGGGAAGCCCTGCCCAATCAGGACTAGGCTACTGCCCCCCTCCCACAGGAGAGAGGCAGGATAGGGGGTGTACCCACCCCAGGACAAGGAGCAATTGGTCCCTGCCCTTCACCTACCTGTAACGCCCCTAAATCTAGTATTTAAGGGCACCCAGAACCTTCCTTCCCCAGATTCCAGATTACGAAATACAAAGAAGAGCAAGAAGAAAGAAGACCTGCCCTGCAGCTGCTAAGAAGAGGAAGACACCAACTGCTCTGGCCCCAGCCCTACCGGCCTGTCGATCCTCGAACCTGCTCCTGCTCCACCCCGGCATCTCTTGTGGCCAGCAACCTCACAAACCCCGGAGGACCTGGCTACCTTTTGGCTCTAAGCACCTGGGACTCCCATGAGTAGAGGCTCTACTCAAAATCTGCTTCCCATCCCTGCCATCAGCCCGGAACCGCGAACCCTTCACACACTGCACCCGCCAAGCCTGGCCTGTGCCGGAGTGAACAAAAACCACGAGGACGACCCCATGGCGACAGTGACCCCGAGTTCGGCACCCAAGGACTTCACTCGACGCTCCGGACGACGCCTGTAGCCTCAGAACCAGGTGCCCCCCCCCAACCGCGATCAACAGAGGGTAAGATTTCCTGACACCAAAAGGCACCCCTGCACCCGGCGCCCCGCGGCCCCCTGTGCCCAACTCCGGGGTACCTACCTATCCTCCAACTACCCAACTTACCTCTCGAAGTGGTGGTGGCACCTGAAGAATCTTCGTCCCCGAGCTTGCAGTCATTTTCTAAACCGGCGATTTCCCATTGAATCCAATTGAGCGCCCGAAGACTCAAAAGCACCCTGCACCCAGCCGCCCGAGTGGCCCTGGCAGTGCAACCTCTACACCCATCTACTTCCCCATTTGCCCTGAGCAAGTGACCAGGAGCCCAGCTCCCACAGCCGCGTGGCCTGCTAGTCAGCAGCCACCAACCAAGGCCCTCCTGCCTCCCATAGGATAACATTGGGCCTAACTCACTCTGCACCCGGCTGCCCCTGTGCCGCTGAGGGTGTAACAACTGTACCTACCTGACCCTGGGAGACCCCCCGAGTCTATGCCCAGAACCTTAACTCTGCCAGTTGAGTACTTACCTTAAATCCATAGGGTAACATTGACTGGGTTTTACTGAAATTTCTTTTAAGTGTTGACTTTTCAAAATGTAAAATATTCACCAAAAATCAGTTGAGTAACAAAAACACTCACCTGCTATTAGGTGAGCTCCCAGTGCTGGATCTTGGTACCCAGCACTGACTCTGAAAAATATTCACAACCGTACTTACCAGTAACCCAATTTTCTTCCATAGGAAACCATTGACTGTTTTTCTGTGAAATTTCTTCTAAGTGTCGATTTCTGCAATCTTTAAATATTCTTTAAAAATCGTATAAATTGTGAAAACGTAATAACTTACCTGTTTTGGATAAAGGTCCCCGTACTGAGTCTAGGCACCCAGTACTGGATTACAAAAGTAACGAGAACATACTATACCTGCAACTTGAATTTCCTTCCATTGGGAATCATTGACTGTTTTCTATGAAATATTTTCTAAGGGTCAACTTTTAAAATAGCAAAATATTGTCTAAAAATCATAACAATAGCTAAGTCGACTTTTATCACTTGATTCTAAGTACTGACCCAGGACTGAATCTAGGATCCAGCCCTGGAATCCCAAAAGTAATCCTAAAAGTAATCTGTTAAAATAATTTGAAACTTCCATTGAACTCAATGCATGATTGTGTTTAAAATTGTGTTGCCTATTGCAACCACTTGTAACTTTCTACAAGTCAATTGCATATTGCTAAAGTATTTATATAAAGCATCTCATTCTGAGAAAGTACATTTTAATACCTATTGGTGGTTCTAAAAGAAAACAAGCATATATTTTTTATATATAAACCGTTGGCCTAGAGTTCAGTTATTGAGTGTGTGAGACCATTTGCTGACTGAGTGTGTACAATAAATGCTTTACACTGTCCTCTGATACCGCCTTACTGCTCGACCAAGCTACCACTTTTGAGAGTAAGGTATTATCTAACTTTAGGCTCTGCCAAACCTCTGGGGACTGTGGACTCTGTACACCCTGTACCTCTTTGGGAACAGTATATACAGAACCATTTTCTCACACTTATTGGGAAAGTAACAATCCGTTTGAGGCATGTCTACTGTAGATACACATGCTTTGCATAGACTATATAGCAGTATTCTCCCAAAGCGGTGGCTACCCAGTAGGTGTTGCAGTTGTTTGAAAAAGTGTCTTTAGCACTGCTTGCCCTACATTGGCTTGTTGACGTGCTGACATCCATACAATAGTGCTAGGTAAATGTGTGTGGTGTGGACCATGTTGCTTCCTTACAAATGTCTGCTATAGGAATATTACCTAAAAAGGCCATAGATGTTCCTATTTTACGAGTGAAATGTGCTCTAGGAGGTATAGATAAAGTTCTTTTAGCTTTAGCATAGCAAGTTTGAATGCATTTAACAATCCATCTTGAAATATCAGATTTAGAGATAGGATTCCCTTTGTGAGGTGTAGCAAATGCAACAGTTGTTTTGTTTTAGAAAATCTTTGTCCTTTCAATGTAGTACAACAACACGTATGCGAAGAGCTCTTTCTACAACTGAATTTCGGTTCAGGAACGAACACAGGTAACCGATTGGTTAATATGAAAAGCAGAAACCACTTTTGGAAGGAATTTTGGGTTGGTGCATAGAACTACTCTCTCTTTATGAAGCTGAAAGAAGGGTTCTTCTAAGGTTAATGCTCGGAGCTCGCCAACTCTCCTTAATGAAGTGATAGCAATGAGGAAGGCAACCTTCCATGACAAAAACGGTAACAGACAATTGTGTAAAAGCTCAAAAGGTGGACCCATGAGTCTTGTAACCACAATGTTCAGATTCCAAACTGGTGCAGGAGGTACCTTGGGTGGTATTACTCTTCTAAGGCCCTCCATAAAGGCTTTAATTACTGGAACCCCTTAAACAAAGATTAATGTTGTCTGTTTTGCAAATATGCTGCTACTGTCGCACGGTCCGAATGGATGTGTAGGCTAGACCAGCACGCTGTAGATGAAAAAGGTAACAAATAATATTTTGGATAGAAGCATCTAGAGGATCAATATTGTTTTTACAATATACAACACATCTTTTCCATTTTGCTGCATAACCTACTCTGTTGGTAGGTTTTCTTCCTTCCTTAAGAATAGTCATACCATCTGGTGGCAAATTTAAGTATCCAAACTAGGACTTCAGGAGCCAAATCGTTAGATTGAGCTCCTTGGGGTTTGGGTGTCTGATTTCTCTATGGTTCTGAGTGAGAAGTGCGGAACTGAGATGCAGCTTTTGACGGGCCCATGTGGGAGCATCTAAAATCAGTATGAGGGATGGTTTGCCTGAACTTCCAAACCAGAAATGGAAGAAGAGGGTGAGGCAGTAAAGCGTAGGCAAATATCCCTGACCAATTCATCTGTAGAGCAAAACCAAAGGGGATGATGGACGAAGTGTTGAACATTGTAAGCACTCACCCCCAGTCAACTGATCTGGGTTTAATCCATCATCGTTCTTTAGCTCACTCTGGCACCCAAGTTCAGACATGGCCATATGCAAATCAGTCTGACCCTGTGCCTCATGGGGAGGGGCTGGACTGTTCCCATGAAGCACGGGGTCAGACTGATTTGCATATGGCCATGTCTGAACTGGGGTGGCAGAGTGGGCTAAAGAACGGTGATGGATTAAACCCAGATCAGTTGACTGGGGGTGACTGTTTGATTTTCTCAAACGCTCCGTCCATCATCCCCTTTGGTATCGCTCAATTCATCTGTAGGGCATTGCCTTTGGATAGAGGGTGTGGGAACCTGGAGGCGAAATTTGGTCATTTTGAGTTGTCCACTGTGGCGAACAGATCTATTTGTGAAAATCCTAATTGTTCAAACTATGGAAGGAGAACTTGGGGATGAAGTTCCCACTCGTGTATTTGTTGTCGCATCATGCTGAGGAGGTTGGCAATTTGATTGTTCACTCCTGGGAGGTGCTCTGCCAGATGATGAATTCTGTGATGGATTGCCCAACACCAAATGGTCTGAGAGAGGCGTAACAGTTGCAGAGAGTATATCTCTCCCCCACCGCTGTTTTTGTACATAGCTGTCATAATGTCTGTGCGGACTAAGACAACTTTCCCTATGAGGTGAGACTGAAAAGCTGTCAGTGCTAGATACACAGCTAGAAGCGCTAGATAGTTGATGTGAAGACTTTTGTGCTTGTAGTCTCATAGTCCCTGAATTGTCAAATTGTGGAGATAGGCACCCCAACCTTTGAAAGATGTGTCTGCTGTTAGCATGATATGTGGAACAGGGTTGATGAAGGGCCGCCCTTTTGATAAGTTTTGTGTGTTCCACCATTGCAGAGAGCGATGGGTGCGGCTGTCTACTAACACTAGATCTGATAATTGACCCCGAGACTGATTCCACTGATGTGCTAAGCATTCTTGTAGGGAACGCATGTGTAACCTTGCATGAGGCACTATTGCAGTGCATGATGCCATCATTCCTAACAGTTGCATGAATGTCCTGACTGCTAAGTATAGGTTGGTCTGAAACTGTCGTAACAGTTTGAATATTTTGAACTCTGGCTGCATTGGGAGAAGCTAGAGCTGTGCACGTGTTTAGAGTCGCTCCCAGATAAGACTGCATCTTTGAAGACTGAAGATGAGACTTCTGTGCATTGACCGTGAAACCCAATTGGTAGAGTAGGTCTAATGTAGTCTGAGTGTGTTGTAAACACTTTTGGTGTGTGCTGGCTTTGATGAGCCAGTCGTCTAGGTATGGAAAGACATTAATCTGCTGTCTTCTGAGATGCGCTGCCACTACTGCTAGACATTTTGTGAATACTCTGGGAGCAGCAGTTACTCCGAATGGGAGTATTTTGAACAGGTAGTGTTTTCCTGCCATCACAAATCTGAGATATTTGTGATGTGCTAGGTGAACCGGAATGTGAAAGTATGCTTCTTTTAAGTCCAGTGTGGACATAAAATTGCCTTACTGTGGGAGTACTTGTTGAAGTGTGATCATTTTGAAATGTTCCGATAGTATGTAAAGATTTAACACCCTTAGATCCAGAATTGGTCTTAAGGAGTCGTTCTTTTTGGGGATTAGAAAGTACAGAGTGTAAACCCCTGAATCTTGGTACTGTAGCAGAGCTGGTTCTATGGCTCCTTGTGCTTAAAGGGCTTGTACCTCCTGTTTGTATTTAACCGCACTATACCTGCAACGTATTATTTCACTTATCTACAACAGGCCTGGCTTCGTTCTAGAAAATAAAGTACAACTAAATAATATTTTTATGCAAGCAAATTGGTCTGAGTTCAGTCTTTGAGTGCGTGACATTTCTTGCATGAGTTTGTACAAAAAAAGTGTAACACTACCCTCTGATAAAGCCTTACTGCTCGCCCACACTACCACAAATAGAGAGTAAGGTATTGTCTACTTTTACCTCTGCCTACCTTTGGGGTTCCACCGGACTCTGTGCACACTATACCTTACTTTGGTACAGTATATACAGAGCCAGCTTCCTACATACTCTCAATGAGAGCCAGGTCAAAGGTTAAAACATTGAGACCACAGCCCTAATGTCCTGGACTAATTGAAGCGTAGGGATGGCTTGAAAGAGCACCTTAGCCTGGATGGGGCACATGAAAGGGAACCGTTGTGAAGGAGACAGCTGTGAGTTCATCACGTGGATGGAAAAGCCAAATTATGTCGATAAGTTGGCTGTCTCCAGGTGGCATATGAATGCTTGAGGAGAGGCCGCCTTCAGTTGCCAGTTATTAAGGAATTGGAAGACTAGTACCCAGATGTGCTGCGACAAGTAGCTTCAATTTGGAGAAAACCTGAGGTGCAATGATGAGGTCAAAGGGGAGCACAGAGTACTGAAAATGCTTGTGGCCTACCTGAGAACGCATGGGGAATTTAGGACAGGGATGTGAAAATATGCGTCCTGCAAGGTCAGCACTACCATCAGCTATTCAGCGAGGGAAAAGGTGATTTGATCTCCCACCGGGCGATCGTGTGCCGCCAAGTACAAATTAAAGTGGTTTTGTGGAAGCTGCAGGGTGGGGGGTTGGTGAGTGCATTGCCCATGAGGGCCCTCAGCACTACTTGCGTGCTCCCTAGCCTCACCCTCATAAGTACTGGAATGCCTGTTGCAGCCAAGTCACATATTCCTGTTGCCACTGCAGGAAGCCCCTACCAAAGCCTCAAAATGGACGTGGTCTTAAGGGAACTGCAGAGCAGTCTGAAACAGGCCTAGAGAGAGGGCAGTGGCCCTGTTCTCTTTAAATCTCTCCAATGCGGAGTTAGTCTTTGCTAACAACAGCCTAGAACTGACAAAGAACATGTTCATTATGGACTGCTGGATGTCAGAGGAAGATGGTGGAGCGAATCCATATGTGGGGCCTCGGCACGACACTGGGCCTGAGCACCCTACCCAAGAAGTCACTGGTGTCCAGACTTGAACGTGTTGTATACTTTGCTGGATCAGAAATAATTCATCTTTGAGTAGCAAAGACAACATGACAGCGTTATGTGAGGTGTGGAGGCAAAAGGGACAGACATCGTGGGTGTCCGCCACTTCTTAAAACCTGTCATTTTAGGGTCCACATTTTGCACACTGTGAAGTGTTTACCGGAAACAGTTTTCCTAAGGGGCAAAAAGTGTGTTGGAAGTCCGCCCTGCTGGCTTCAGATCCACATCAGAAGGCATAGAAAGAAATGTGGTGCATAGATAGGGGCCCAGAGAGGACGATTCTCACACAGAGCAGTGTTATGTCACCTGTTGACATGCAAGGGAATTGCTGAGAAAATTCCAGATCTAGTATGCTGCCTGGGGAAATTCACAATGTGAGGGATCTGTGGTTAGAAGTCTATATCATAACACCAGGGGTTTAAAAATCATAAAGTAGATTTAAAATGTGAAACTTTTTCAAGACTTGCATTAAACAAGTGAAATATGGCATAAACTAGGAAATTGTACTGTGAAAATGATTTAACATCTATGGGTCATGTTTTGCAATCATGAATCTGTCTTACAAATCCGTCACAATAAAAGTGTCTAATTACGCCTTTAATGAGAGACATTTCACACACCAAACAATATTTTTGTAGGCTACCACAATCTAAAATGAGCAAATATAGGTCGAACAATATTTATTTTGATAAAATACCTACTTTTCACAGACTTCATGCAAAACGCTCCAGTATGCCTCAGGAACCACAAACCATTCACAGTCACCAGGCCCAATATTAATGTTCACAGAACAAAAGTTGTTGTTTTCTTGATGACCTGAAACCAAGTACCAAAATATTTTTATACAGCAACACACTTTCTCAAAAGTGAAAAACAAAAAAAGTTTACAAAAAAATAATCTTTTCCCTGGTTATTATAATCCCAGGTCTAATTGGACTTCCCGTATTAGAAAAACATTACCTGGCATCAACACATTCTATTTAGGACAAGGGAGCCTTATAGTTTCATGATCAATTAATGTACTGGTATGCTTCTAGGAGTCTTGAGTGCCAGCGGGTCCTAGGAATGTGTATAAAATTACTGATCAAAGGGTTATGTCTGAGGTATCGGGGTTCTCAGGAGAACTGGGAAGATGCCAAGATATTCACCTGCTAGGTCATTTGGCTTTCTATACTCTGTGGTCTCAATGTAGATGATGATTGCAAAGGGAGCACTGATCACCTATGGGACATCCCAAGCAGAATCGGGAAATTCTAGCTTTTGTCCCACTAGATGTCAAACAGACTAAGCACATACTTTGGACAGGCTCAGCTGCAGAGAGAAGTAGTGACAGGACAATGAGCACTCATGTTAATGGCAAACAAGTGACTTACCTTCAGTAACGCATTATCTGGTAGAGATAATATCTCGCTGCAGATTCCTTACCGTTTAATTTCCCAGACATCAGACTGGATCCGGAAACTTCTGCGTGAGCAGTATCCCCACAGGGCCGTCGGGTGGCTTTGTTCGGTTCTGTGCATCATTTTCAGCGGCGCAGAGCCATGAAGTGAACTGACTAGTGTGCGTCCAAACTAATGCGCTGAAAGGGGAGCAACCCTAGCCCTAGAAATATGTCAGCAGAGTGGGAGGCATGGGGGCAGCGGTTTGTAAGAAATCTGCAGCTAGATATTGTCGATACCAGAAAATGTGCTATGAAACGTAAGTAACTTGTTCATCCAATAGACTTAATTGCAAATGTCTTACCTTTGAATAGATACCCAAGCCATACCAAAAGGGTGGTGAGCTGCAGACAAATTGACTATACTAAGAAGTCCTGCAGGACCGAACGAGCGAACTGCCAGTCCCTGCAGACCTAAATGCTTGGCAAATGCGTGCAGGGACACCCACGTACCTGCCTGGCAGATGTCCAGGGCTTGAACCCCATGAGCTAATGCCATGGTTGCATCCATTCCTCTGGTGGAATGGGCCTGTAAGCCCTCAGGAGGATGCTTTTTAACCAGGGCGTAGCAGATCTTGATACAGAGAACGACCCAGCGCAAAATGGTCAGTTTCTGAACTGCCCAACCTTTTTCTCTTTTTCTTTAGCTCCCACAGAGTTGGGCGCCCACCAGGAACTCTTTTGTGCGGTCACAGTAGAACAACAACGTTCTTTTTGTGTCCAGGCAGTGGGGTCGCTCCTCTTCTTTAGAGAAATGTAGAGGAGCATAAAAAGTGGTTAGGGTGACAGACCGTCCCAAATTGAATGGGTTCACCACTTTAGGTAGGAAAGAGGCCCGGGTGCTAAGCATCACCTTGTCCAGGAATACAATAAGATCAGGGGGCTAGGATGTTGAAGCCTGCAGCTCACTCACTCTCCGGGCAGTTGTTACTGCCACTAGAAAGGCTGTCTTGATGGTAAGCAGCTGGAGGGGACAATTGTGTAGTGGCTCAAGGGAAGCATACCTGAGTTAAGTGAAAAGCAGGTTCAGATGCCACCTGAGGCATGACGAAGGGCAAAGGGGAAACATATGCACAATTCCTTTTCAGAAACCTATGTACAATAGGGGACTTCAATAAAGCGGGTTGGTCAGGAAGCTGCAAGAGGGCAGACAGAGTAGAGATATAACCCTTAAGAGTGCTCAGAGCATATAGCCAAGGGTAAGAATTAAGAGAAGTATATCAGAAAGACGGTCTATGGACTTTTCTGTACAATATTTTTCAAAATCTTGCCAACAGAAGGCTTATACCATTTTGGTGGAAAGCCGCCGGGCCACCAAGATAACCTTACAGACTTCAGGAAGAAGGTGAAAATATATCAACTGTCGCCACTCAATCTCCATGTAAGGAGACCGAGAGTTGACCGGTTCAAGTGAAGGACCCTCTCCTGCTACAGAAGATCCTCCCAAAGGGGCAGCCTGATCGTAGGATCGATGCTCATCTTCAGAGGCTCGGGATACCAAACTATCAGTGCCCAGGCCGGAGTCACAAGAATTACCTGGGCCGGGTCGCTCCTGATCTTCTTGATAACTCTGGGCAGGCATGGTATGGACAGAAAGGCTTACAGGAGGCCTGAGCGCCACTAGACAAAAAGCCTCTCTGAGCAAGATCAGCCTTGGAAACTCCAACGTGCAATGCTGCTGACATCACACATTCTCTTTAAAGGCAAACAGATCTAACCAAGCCTCTCCCCACTGCTGAAAGAGTCCTTGTGCCACACTCGTGATCGGCTAGGTATTAATGGCTGAGTTAGTCTGCCCAGGAACTCAGAGAACCTGCCAGGTGTTGAGCCACTAGGGTTATTTATTCACTATGATCCACCATACCCGATTACTGCATTGACAGATGCTGGGGGGGGGGGGTTCAATGTCCTTGCTGGGATCAGTTTTTGGATTTTGTTTAAAGAAATTAAGGAGTAGGCTCTTTAATAGGGATTTGAGTTTACGCAACGTGGTATAGTACTAAAAATGTATTTTTGTATATTCCCCCTATTTTTCTTTTTTAGATACGACTTACCTGTAGTTCCTTTAAGAGAGATGTTTTCACCCCTGATAACCTTTTGTCCTGAGGAAGGTGGTGTTTATAATTCCAAGACCACCGAAATGCGTCGACGCTGAATCCAACTACGAGAAAATTACTGTAACAAACTATGATGGACAGTAATGATGACATGAATTGTACGTGAGAAGTTGGAACAGGTTCTGTAACAGTACCGCCTAGACTGTGCAATAGGGTCTCCCTGTTCGGTTTCCACGTTTTTCTTTTTATTGCATGTTTTTGTGTAAAATGTTTTCCTATTAAAAATTGACATATTGTCTTTATTGTTCATATGTTTGTCTCAACCAGTATAATGTGTTGGTTTTAAATGTACATTGGATGTATTGTTTCTTATGAATTGCAAGGCAACCAAGGTTTTTAGATGTGAAGTGTAATGTTTAAAATATGTGCCCATTTTTTACATGAATAAAGCCTCCGATGCTATATTTTTGGGCCTAGTGGTATTTTAGTCAAGTGATTCTAGTGTATGTGCACTCCCCGCTTGCAGGGATTTATGAGCCTGAGTGAATAGTGTTTGCGTGATTCTGAGCTCTTTCTCCTTCCCAAGGAACATATTTTTCCTTTACTGCATCGGTATCATTGCCTGAATATCCTGGACACAGAGCTCAGGAGGATAAGCCTGAAACTGCACTATGCGCAGAACCGCTCTATGAAAGGGAGCGTCTGAGAGGGAGTCAGGTGTGGCTTTAGCATGTTGATAGTGAAACTCAACGAACGCAGGAGATCCGCCACAGCCTGAAGGTCGGAGACGATAGTCTGGGGCAAGCCCGCGCTGGCCAGACCAAGGGGTAGCATCGTGAACTGAAAGTGCTTGTGGCCTACCTTGAACTGCAGGTAAACCCTGTGGGAAGGCATGATGGGGATGTGAAAATACACATCCTGCAAGTCCAATGCTGCGAGCCAGTCTCCCTGGACTAGGGCAGACAAGACCTGAGCCTAAGTGAGCATCTTGAATTTCTCCTGTTTAAGGAAGAGATTGATGGTTCAGAGGTCTTGCATAGGACAAAAAACACTTGTTCTTTTTGGGTACCAGAAAGTAACACGAATAACAACCACTGCCTACTTCTGAAATTGGGAGATTGGAAAGGGAGGGAGTAACCCCTCCAAATGATCTGCAAAGCCCATTTGTCTGATGTTATGGACTGCCGGTGTAGGATATGATGTTGGATTCTCCCCAAATGAGCACCCATGGTCTTGCAAAACGAAACTAGGAGGGCTTGGAGGCTGCAGCTGCTGGGGGATTGGTGGCGGCTGACTTTTGGCTACCAGACCCACGAGGTCAGAATGCACTGCGTCCACATCTTTGTACAGCTTGGTAAGCTAGTGCCTGATGGTGGGCTGGGATACGGTTGGCACGCCCCTTCTGTAGCCTTAAAAGGAGAGGTGTCACTGAGAGGCCCAAAGACATGACCGTTACCCGCGGGTCCTTTAAGCGCTCCAGCACAGAGTCTGCCTTCTCTGCAAAGAGACAAGTCTCAACGAAAGGCATGTCCAAGAGGTTGACCTGTACTTCCCCCGAAAAGCCAGATGTTCTCAGCTAGGACTGGCGCCGTGAGGCCCCTGTCAACAAAACCGTTCTGCCCAGCAAGTCAGTCTAATACAGACCCTACCCAATGGTGAACTTTGCTGCAACCCTCCCGTCTTTCACTGCTTGGGAGAGGATAGCCCGGGTCTCCCCCGAGACCTGCAGCAGCACTTGCACAACCAGATGCCATAGGGTATGGGAGTAACGGCCCAAAAGGCATGCGATGTTCACCGACCCAATGCCAGGCTAGCAGTCAAAAACATCTTTCCAAGTGTGCGCAGCCTCTTGGATTCCCTGTCCAGGGAAGCGGCAGGCAATGCACTATGGAAAGTCAAGGCTTGGACTACCAAGTTCTCAGGGGTGGGTTGTCGGCTGAGAAAACTAGAATCACCCGGGGCAGGCCTAGAAGCGGGAAACCTTTCTGTTCACAGGAGCACCTGTGCTGGGCTTGGACCAAGTTCCAAGAAAAATATCAGTCGGTGCTTCATTAACTGACAATAGGGGGTTCGGATGAGGAAGCACAAGGCTGAAGCACTTCGGTCAAAAAGTTAGTATTCACAGCCACAGAGGGAAGTTCGAGGTCAAGGACCTCTGCTGCCCTCTTCCCCACCATTGCATAGGATGCACTCTCCTCCGCAGCCATGGTAGGTGGAGGGGGCAAACCAGTATTATGAGCGGATTCCAGTCCACTGGCCTCTCCTAGTTCCTCATACCAGTCTAAAGTCTCACTAGGGGTGTACAACTGGTGTTCTAAAGGGTTCAGTGACCCCTGCCACTCTTCCCCCATGCCTGCCTGTTCCACCAAATGCTCATGCAACGACCTACAGCCTTTGGGGTCTGCCTTCACCGGAATTGGCGTGAATCAATGCCGTTCCGACCCAGAGTAGTTGGGGACGGGAAATGGACTCGCAACGCCGGTTGTGCCGGGAACATCGACATAGGTACCGGCCCCAGAGAAGGGCGCCTTGGCATGACCAGTGTTGACCCGGATCTGAGATCAGATCCTTGAGACCCCATCGGAGCAGAGGCCGGAGCTGTCAGAGCGGAACTTGATGGGGCCTCCTCCGATTCCGAAGGCGCTCCAGAGGAGTAGGCTCGCTCGAATACTCAGCACATGGCCTTGCAAAACTCCGGCTGCCTTGAAACAAGGGGGAAGAGCGGAGTCAGACATGGCAACGGCTCCGCAGAACCGTGCCTACGATGATGTTACTCATTTCACCAGCCAACAAATGAGGTAAAGTCGAAGTACGCCTCTTCCTAGAGTGTCCCAAGGAGCTCGAGTGCGAAGAAGAGGACTTGGGGCTCTTTGAGCGATCCCACTACCTTCTTCTAAATCAGGAGCGAGACCTACTAGGAGTCGCTGTGAGAAATTGGCTCTGTATATACTGTTCCCAAATAGGTACAGTGGGTACAGAGTCCACAGTCCTGAGAGGTTTGGCAGAGGTTAAAGTTAGATATAACCTTACTCTCTAAAGTGGTAGCTTGGTCGAGCAGTAAGGCAGTATCAGAGGACAGTGTAAAGCCTTTGTTGCACCCACTCAGTCAGCAAATGGTCTCACACACTCAAGAACTGAACTCTAGGCCAATGGTTTATATAAAAAAATATATGGTTGTTTTATTTTAGAACCAACAATAGGTATCAAAATATACTTTCTCAGAATGAGATGCTTTAGTTAAATACTTTGCAATAGGCAATTGACTTTTGCAGATAATAGTTACAGTTTTGTTTGCAATAGGCAACACAATTTCAAACACAATAATACATTGAGCTCAATGGGAGTTTTTAGTTATTTGCAATAGATTACTTTCAGGATTATTTTTCTAACTCCAGGACTGGATCCTAGATTCAGTCCTGGGACAGTTCTTGGAAACAAGTGAGTAAAGTTGACTTAGTTACTGTTGTGATTTTTAGGCAATATTTAGCCATTTTAAAAGTTGACACAAGAAATTTAATAGAAAAACAGTTAATGATTTCCTATGGAAGAAAATTTGGTTGATGGTAAGTACGGCTGTGAGTACTTTTCAGGGTCAGTGCTGGGCACCAAGATCCAGCACTGGGATCTCTCATAATAGCAGGTGAGTATTTTCGTTACTCAGTTGATTTTAGGTGAATATTTTAAGTTTTAGAAACTCCACACTTAAAGAAATTTCAGAAGAAACCAGTCAATGTTACCCTATGGAAGAAAATTGGGTTATCGGCTTTTGGGTAAGTACTCGACTGGCAGAGTTAAGGTTCTGTGCACAAACTCAGGGGTCTCCCTGGGTCAGATAAGTACAGTTTGTTACACTCTCAGCGGCAAAGAGGCAGCCGGGTGCAGAGTGAGTTAGGCCCAATGTTACCCTATGGGAGGCAGGGGGGCCTTGGTTGGTGGCTGCTGACTAGCAGGCCACGCGGCTGTGGGAGCTGGGCTCCGGGTCACTTGCTCAGGGCAAATGGGGAAGTAGGTAGGAGTAGAAGTTACACTGCCAGGGCCACTCGGGCAGCTGGGTGCAGGGTGCTTTTGAGCCTTCGGGCGCTCAATGGATTTCAATGGAAAAGCTCCAGGATGTACAAAGGCTGCAAGCTCGGGGACGGAGATTCTTCAGGTGCTACCACCACTTCGAGAGGTAAGTTGGGTAGTTGGAGGATAGGTAGGTACCCAGCAGTTGGGCACAGGGGGCCGCAGGGCGCCGGGGAGCCTTTTGCTGTTGGGAAATCTTACCCTCTGTTGATTGCGGTGGGGGGGGTACCTGGTTCTGAGTCAGCAGGCGTCCTCAGGAGCGTCGAGGTGAGTCCTTGGGTGCCGGATTCGGGGTCACAGTCGCCGGGGGGACGTCCTCGGGGACTTTGTTCACTCTGGCACAGGCCAGGCTTGGCGGGTGCAGTGTGTGCAGGGTTCGCGGTTCCGGGCGGATGCCAGGGGTTAGAAACTTGTTTCGAGCAGAGCCACTGCTCATGGGAGTCCCAGGTGCTCAGAGTCACAAGGTAGCCAGGTCCTCCGGGGTTTGTGAGATTGCTGGCCACAAGAGGTGCCGGGATTCAGCAGGAGCAGGTTTGAGGGTCGACAGGCCGGTAGGGCTGGGGCCAAAGAAGTTGGTGTCTTCCTCTTAGCAGCTGCACGGCAGGTCTTCTTTCTTCTTGCTCTTTACTTTTTTGGAATCTGGAATCTGCAGAAGGAAGGTTCAGGGTGCCACTAAATACTAGATTTAGGGGCGTTACAGGTAGGTAAAGGGCAGGGACCAATGGGTCCCTGCCCTGGAGTGGGTACACCCCCTATCCTGCCACTCTCCTGTGGGAGGGGGGCAGTAGCCTGGTCCTGATTGGGCAGGGCATCTAATCTTCAAGAGGGCGAGCGCCAGGAGATGTGCTTCACCTCGCCTCCCCCATCTGAGGGGTGGGGTTGGCAGGTTGGCACATCCCCTGTCCTTATTTGGGGTTTCCGGCCAGGCTTCCCGCCAGAGTGGGGGCTGCCAGTGGCCTGGAGAAGCTCACAGAGGCGGCATACCTTTGAAGCTTCCCCCTGTCCATCCTGGGGGGAGGAGACCTAGCACCTCACCCAGGATGTGCATTGTTGCAGGCCCAGGAGAGCAGGGGCTCTCCACTCAGGGGTCCAGCAACATGTCTGCTGTGTGGCAGCCTAGGCAGCCTCCCAGACCAGATGTGGATTGTAGGTTAGGTTTCAGGGGGCATCCCGAAGATGCCCTCTGTAGTGCTTTGTACATTAAATCCCACACTGGCATCAGTGCGGGTTTAATGTGCTGAGAAGTTTGATACCAAACTTCTCAGTCTTCAGTATTGCCATTATGGTGCTGTGGAGTTCGTGTTTGACGAGCTCTCAGCACCATGTACTCTTAAATGGCAGCACTGCACTTACAGTGGCCAGGAATGGACCTGGGTACTTTAGGGGCACAGGACTCATGCTCCCGTGCCCACACCACTGGCATAGGGCACCCAGCTAAAGGGGTGGCTGATGTATGCCAGGGCAGTGTAGGTTGTGGGCATGGCACACGGGGATTTGTGCCATGTCGACCCTTTGTTTTGCCTTGTACCCAGACACTCAGCCTGCGAGGGCAGTGTGATTGTGTTGGGGTACAGGGCCTCTAAGGGTGGCACAATGAGTGCTGCAGCCCTTAGAGGCCTCCCTGGTCACAAGGCCCTGGGTACCTAGGGTACCATTTACCAGGGGCTGACATGTGGCCTGGTTTGTCAATTTAGGGTTTTAGGGAAGGAACATAGGACCTGGGGACCTGATTGGCAGGAGTCCAGGGAACACTCAGTCAAAGTACATTCAGCAAAAAGTGGGGGCATACCATGCAAGCAAGATGGCACTTTCTCACAGCCGCGCTAGATGACTACTGCCAGGCCGCAAGCAACTTTACGGACTGCTCCCTCAAAGCATTCGGCGCCATGGCCTGGCAGTCCGAGCAAGACTGAGTCGTGGTCGGGCTCGAGTCACCATAAGCACACAAGGTGCAGGACTGTAACCGACATGGTGCGGTGACAGGGACCACATGGCTTGAACCATACCTTTCTGGAGAAAATTCCTTGACACCCAAGAAAAAATATTTGACAAAATGCCAAAAAAAAGTCTGTCAAAAAGAAAGAGGGGTAGCTCTTCTCTGGATCAACTCCGACTGGCACAGAAAGAAAAACTGACATCCGCGCGCTGGGTGGGGCCTACATAGGTGACTGCTAAGTCACTTCTGGTGCCACCGCGCGGAACCAAACTAAACCACCAGACGACACGCAGGGGCACTGCTCACACAAACGTTTCAGCATCCTGTCTGACACCTGGGAAATACAAAGGTAAGGAATCTGTGTAGGGCGCTGGCTCTGTATATACTATACCAAAATGAGGTACAGTGTGCACAGAGTCCAGTTGAACCCCAAACGTAGGCAGAGGTAAATGTAGCTAGCACCTTACTCTTGTTGTGGTAGTGTGGGCAAACAGTAAGGCAGTATCAGAGGGTAGTGTTAAGCATTTGTTGTACACACTCAATAAGCAAATGATGTCACACACTCAGACTGAACTCAGACCAATTTTGTTCGTATAAAAATATGGTTACGTTATTTTATTTCTAGAACCAAGCCAAGCCTGGCACAGGTAAGTGAAATACATTTTTTTCAAAATATTATGTAGTGATTAAAAGTGAATGCAAGTTCAAATGCAGTTGTTTGAAATACAGGTAAGTGAAGGTATTGAAATTACTGTGCGGAATACTTTTTAAATTACTTTTTCTGCTTAATATGATATGCCTAGATATCACACTGGGACATTTTCTAGAGAAAAGTGAAGTAAAATCAGTTGTGCACAATTGTTATTTTACACTTAGAACATCTTTCAGAGAAAAACAGTCAATGAATTCTTATGGAACAAAATGAAGTTATCGGTTACCAGGTAAGTACTTGGTCTTTGGTGTTGAGTTTCTGGGGTTAGAACAAGGGTTGCCCCAGGGTCAAGGATGCACACTTGTTACACCCTCAGCGGCACTAGGACGGCCGAGTGCTGAGGTCCAATGCTATCTAATTGGGGATAGGGAGCCTCCGGTTGGTGGCTGCTTACGAGCAGGCCACTAGGTTGTCGGAGCAAAGCTCCTGGTGTTAGGCTCAGGGCAAAGGGGGATCCTGTTTAGCACAAAAAGTGCACCAGCGGCTGGGTGCAGGGTGCGGCGTTGGGTGCCCTATTGATTTCAATGGGGATTCTCCTGTTTCAACAAAGACTGCAGGCACAGGGACACAGATCTTCTGGAGGGGACCACTGGTTGGAGATTTAAGTTGGGATGCATGGGGATGCTGGGACACAGTCGGTCGGGCCACCTCAGGCCGTGGGGCTTCAGTTGCAGGGGTGTCTTTAGGTGTCGGGGTTCTCTTACCAGCACCGGGGATCCTCCAGAAAGCGGCTACAGGCTTCACTAGGAGATTCGAAGCAGGTCAAAGATCACCAGATCTCGGGTCATAATCGCCGGGGAGACCTCCTCGTGGTGTTCGGCCACTCGAACTTGGGCCGTGGGCGACCGGTGCAGACTTGCAGATTTAGCAGGAGCTAGAGTCTGTGGGTGGACAAATCCGGTGTTCACGGGAGACAAAGTCTTTTCTTTGCAAGGCAGGGAAGGTCCTCGGGGTTCTTGAGGTTGCCGGCTGCAGGACACACCTGAGGTTTGCTTCTGCAGGCTCGAAGTGAGGCCAAGTCAGTGGGCGTCATCCTCCTCTTAGCTTTGGCACGGCTGTTCACTCTTTCTAATTCTTTTCATCTGAGGATGCTTGTCTGAGGATTCAAGGTTCAGGGGTGCCCCAAAATACTAGATTTAGGGGCATTACAGTTAAGTAAAAGGTTGGAACCAATGGGTCCCTTCCTTGGGGTAGGAACACCCCCTATTATGCCACCCTCCAGTGGGAGGGGGGCATATTCCTCACTCTGGTTGGCTGGGTCCCCCCCATCTGTAAGATGCTGGGACCGAGTTGTGCTTCACCTCGCCTTCCCCACCTGAGGGGTGGGGTTGGCAAAGGTGGGCACCACCCACCCCTTCCTCACTTGGTTTTCCCACCAGTTCTCCAGCCCAAAGTGGGGGTCAGAACCGGTGGGGACCAGTTGCTGGGAGCAGCAAAAGGCCTAGGGAAGCTCGCAAAGGCGGCAAGCCTTTGAAGCTTCCCCTTCGTGGACCCTGCCAATCCTGGGTGAGGAGGCTTGGCACCTCGTTCCAGGATGCGCATAGTTTCAAATCCCCAAGAGCAGCAGGCTCTCGACCCAGGGGTCCGGAAACATGTCTGGTGGTGGCAGCTGGGGAGTAGCCACTAGTGTTAGGTCATTTGTTAGGGGGCAACTCCAAGATGCCCTCTGTGTGCATTTTTCATTAAATCCCACACTGGCATCAGTGTGGGTTTAATGTGCTGAGAAGTTTGATATCAAACTTCCCAGTTTTCAGTAAAGCCATTATTGTACAGTGGAGTTCGTAATGACAAACTTCCAGCACCATATACTCTAAATGGCATTACTGCACTTACAATGTCCAAGAACTGGCTTAGACACGGTAGGGGTACAGGGCTCATGCTCCTGTACCCTCACCACTGCTATAGTGCACCCAGCTAGAGGGGTGGCTGACATATGCCAGGGCAGTGGGTTGTAAGCATGGCACAGTAATCTGTAAAGTAACTAAAAAGTAATTTCGAACTGTTGACTTCCCTGTAATTCAACCAACTGCATTTGAACCTGCATTTAACTGTAAATCACTGCATAAGATTTTGCAAAGTATTATTTCATTAACCTGAACCAGGCTTAGCTTGGTTCTAGAAATAAAATAACTAATGGACAAGTAACCTACCTTTGGTAAACTCGTTGACAACCCGACTTTCCCATCGGAACAGACCGCAGAGAAGTAAGTATTCCGCTAATGACCCTTATAACTTACCTAAAAACTTACCGTTTAAATATGAGAGAAGGCCCCATCATAAATAAATAAATATTGAATAATATCAAAGCCATAGATGAGTGCCAAGTTTTACTACAACTACCTGCGCACATGCTTACTACCGTAGATATATTTTTTTTGACGAGGACTGATTTATACTCGTGAAATTTGCGAGTATACTTGGTTTAGCAAGTTGTTTCGTTCCCACTGTTTGTTTAGCAATAAAACTACGTATTGAATGAGGTACAAACACAACTAATATCCTTGATTTAATTGTTCTACAATGTAACGAATGACTGATTATGATTTTCTTCTTTTTATAAAAAGAACGAACTTTCACTGCAGAATGATTATATGATGATTAATTTTTCCACTGAGTTTAAGAAATTTGGTGTCAAATCTTCATGTTACAGATTTTATTGCCGAATTCCGCTGAACATGGACCTTAGTGATTCGATATAAATGATACCAGGAATATTAAAGGTATATGCCGAAATTTTAAATGTATTGGGATATATGGAAACTGATTAATTCTACACTCTTTATGTTACATTAAGAAATTACCATCACTTATTTCTAAAACGCATGCGATCAACACAGACTGATTACTTAATACCAGCACCTGTAAGTGAATATATAATTCAACTACAATTCAACAATAAGATGAAGGACTTATTCGCATCTTAAACGAACATCTCTCTGAACTATCTAACTATAGCGGACAGAACATTAACATGGAAAGCATGTTCTACGTTTCTACCAGACTAATCTATAACACTATGGCACAATTTCGGTAAGGGTCTCTTCCTTTTCATCCTTTTAGCTTCCCTTCTGGTGCTATTCACCTAGATCTTCCAGCATTATAATCACTCTTGTTTTTTCTATATACTATTTTTATTTTTCCTTCATTTCTTTTCTTTAATCTTTTAAAATAAACACTATGATATATGATATTGAAAAAGCACAAGTTGGATAGACACTGAAGGGTGAAATACGTGACGGCTGTTCGGTTTCGGGAAAAGAATAAAATGTCAATGTGGACCATTCCTTTTTCTGCCTATGCAAAAATAAAGGCTCATGTTGAAAAATACTTCTAAGCATTCTACAAAACTTGGAGGAGGAGCATGTCTCACACCTAAGCAATCCCTACCTTTGGTAAAGCCTTATCTAGTAGAGAAATGATCTAGCCACAGATTCCTTACCCTTTAACTTCCAGCCGTCAGGCTGAATCTGGAAGATTTTTTGTAGCAGTACCCCTGCACACCGATGGTGGCGTCAGTTGACTCCACATGACGTTGTCATGGTAGTCTGTCGTGACATCCGCATTATTAATATAACCGCCACACCGGCGCACTGACATCAGTACTTTTCACGACTTTTCATGCCAGAAGCAGAGCCATGAATTGACTGACCATGGTGTGTTAAAAAACAAACAGCTAGGGCCCTGAAGGGGAACACACCTGACACTTAAATACAATTCCGTAGTGCAGGGAGGATGGGTGGGTCGATGAGGAATCTGCGACTAGATCATATCTCTACCAGCTAAGGCGTTACGGAATGTAAGTAACTTCCCATCAGTTAGAGATATCTAGCCGCAGATTCTTTACCTTTGAACAGATACCCAAGCAATACCATCACTGGAGGGACTGCGGAACGGTTCAGATGAGAAAATCCTGCAAAACAGAGCAACCAAAAAGGCCCTCTCTGCGAACCTGGGAGCCCAGGCAGTAGTGTCTGGCAAATGTGTGCAAAGATTCCCACTTGGCAGTTGGCAAATATCAGGTACGGGAACACGACACTGGAGAGCCGTGGTGGCTGCTTTCGCACTGGTGAATGGGCCCTAACCCCTTCAGGAGGCTTCTTCGCCAAGGCATACCTAATTATTATGCAGAGGATAACCCATCGGGATATAGTCCTCTTCTGGACAGCACGGCCTCTCTTTGCGCCCACGTACCCTATAAAAAGTTGGTCACCCACCGGGAACTCTTGTTTGATCAAGGTATAACAACAAGGCTCTTTTTGGGTCCAGACGGTGAAGACGTTCCTCTTCCTTGGAAGGATGCGGGGGCGCATAGAAGGTGAGCAGGGTAACAGACTGTCCCAGATGGAAGGGTGTTACCACCTTAGGAAGAAAAGATACCCTAGTCAGGAGTACTACCTTATCCGGAAAGGTCATCGGGTAAAGAGGGTTTGATGAAAGCGCTTGTAGTTCCCGGACTCTCCTGGCAAAGGTTATTGCCACCAAAAAAGCTGTTTTAATGGTGAGCAACCACAGAGAGCAATTATGCAGCAGCTCAAATGGTGCACACATCAAGAAGGTGGGCACCAAATTAAGGTCCCACTGTGGCATGATAAAAGGTTTAGGAGGAAACAAATGGGTTAGCCCCTTCAAAAATCTCAGCACAATAGGAGATTTGAATAAAGATGGTTGATCATGCAGCCGAAGAAAAGAAGAAAGAGCCGAAAGGTAGCCCTTCAAGGTGCCCAGAGCAGAGCCATGTCGGGCCAAAGAAAGTGTGAAGAGTAGGACTTCAGATAAAGGAGCAGATAGAGGATCAACAGATCGATCTGTTCAATATTTACAAAATTTGTTACATTGGCAGGTGTATACTGATTTGGTAGAGAGATGCCTGGCTACCAAGATAACCTCACAGACTTCAGGAGGAAGGTCAAAAGCAGTAAACTGTCACCGCTCACGCTTCAACGTCTTGTGCTTTTTTTGGTGCCTCTTACCGGACTTCGACGAAGAGGACTTTGAATTGCCTGAGCAGACCTTGGACCTTCCTCTCGATCGAAACCAGAACTGGGATCGAGACAGGCGAGGCGACCTCCGCGGTGCTGGACGTCGAGCCGCAAGACGTTTTATGGACCGAACCCTCAAAGCCTTCTTCCCCATGGTCCGGAAGTCGGAGCACGACTTGGGAGTCGTGGTAGCGTTCCGGACACCACAAACCAAAAGTGGGTCCCCATAACCGACATGGTGCGGTGACAGGCGCCGCACGGCTTGAACCCCGAGGTCTTCTTACTGGACATCCAAACACACCAACCGAGTTGACAAAAGTTGAAAAAAGGTCAGTGGGTAGCTCTTCAAAGGATCGGCACTGGTTGGCGCGTAAAGAAAAGAACTGACGTCAGCGTGCCGGAGTGGCTGTTATATCGACGTTGACGTCACGACGACAAACACTATGCCGACGACTACACGCGGTGTCGGCCGATGCCACCTACCGGCACGCAGAGGTACTGCTACGAATAATCTTCTGGATCCAGCATTATGCCTAGAAGTTCAAAGGTAAGGAATCTGCGGCTAGATGTCCCCATCAGATTAATATTTTTGATACAAACAAATTGGTCTGAGTTCAGTCTGAGTGTGTGACATTTCTTGCCTCAGTGTGGACAACAAATGCTTAACACTACCCTCTGATAAAGCCTTACTGCTCGCCCACACTACCACAAATAGAGTAAGGTGCTATCTACTTTAACTCTGCCAACCTTTGGGGTTCCACTGGACTCTACACACACTATACATCATTTTGTTATAGTATATACAGAGCCAGCTTCCTAGAATATACCACCAACCTCTTTCATTCACTCCAATTGACAAGTGGAACTGCAACTTGCCAGTGCTTAAATAAAATCCTGCAGTCTTAAGTCATAGGCCAGACCTACAGGCTTTGTTAATGCTTGTTAGTTTTGAAAAGACTTATAAAGCAGTGGCCATAAAAATAAGAGGCAGAAAGGAAGACTTCCTGAAGGGTTACGGTCCAAAATTAAATTTTCTGAGTTCCAGAACTTGCTGCCATCCAACAAATGGTCTTTTTTCATCGGAAAGAACCAAGATTAGAAGTCCTGGTTTCTCTGGGCCTTGGTTTTTTTATTGCTCCCTTGAGGAGGAAGTGGCATATGAAGGTCTGACACTGCTGTTCTTGAAGGGGCAAGTGATGTTCAATTGCTGAAGGGCGATGAGGAGTCTTTGAAAAAATTTCAGTGTGTGCCTAGATTCCATAATTTGAAGCACCCAGTGGGCAGCGGTGATTTTTCTCCATTCGGATAGAAAGTGTGAGATCCTTCACCCCGTGGCCTGAACCTTGTTAATGGTTAAAGCAGCAACAGGAAGTCAGGCACAATTCTTGTTGTCAAGAGACTGACTTGGATGCCCCTCTCTTCTTGCCTGCAGGTTGGCGTTGCCTTAGGTGAAACCTTACTCATATCCCAGGAGTCTTTAAGGGGCAATATTGGCCCTGGCTGCCATATTGACTGGGCGCACCTCTATAGCCTGGGATCTATTGAAGCCACTAAATGATTACCATCTGTATAGGAATTTAGTGGGCTCCCTGGGAAGGAACATTGTCTGTCTCAGTCTTTCATTGTAGAGCATCATAGGCCTTCTTTCCAAAGAGCCTCCCCATCAAAGGGCATATCGAGGATCTTGGTTCGCACTATAGGACAGAAAGAAGTGGATTTTAATCAGCCCTTTCTTTTAATTACTAAAGCTTATGCTAAATGTCCAAAGCCAGCATTTTCCACATTCATAGCCACACTTAATATCATGGCATTGTTCACCTAATGTCTTTGGCTTCATTCCTTCAGTAGTTGGGGATTAAGTCTACCAGAAGAGAACTACTGTGCTGCATACAGCAGACATACTGTCACAAAAAGTATTGTGTGTTGGCTGCCACGATAAAGGATGCAGCCATGGGGCTGACTCTTTGCCCCTGGTTACTAATGCGCTTCCCATCGAAATTGGGGATGTGGACGTGGGCATGACGGGACTTTGTGAACTTCTTTGATCTCCTGTTGTAATGGTGAAACCTAGCTTAAAATGATCATAAGGTATGCGGTGAAGATTCTGGTGCCCTATATTTTCTCCAACTGCAGAGTGCAGCAAGTGTTTTCGGAAAAGCTAGTGCTTCCTTATAAATGTAATACAGTATTGGAATTAACTTTACTGACATCCTGTCTGCTCCAAGAATTCACAAAGGAAGCTTGCTTTCTTTCTCTACTGTCGCCATAGGGAAGCAAAACCTTTTTGCTGCTCTTTCGGAAAGCATGTAAAAGAGCATTATTATCTGGAGGGGAATATGGCTAAGGATGTAGCTTATCTCCATCAGGGATAATAAAGTCTCTCCATTTGCCATCCTCTTGGTGCTCTGTCATTGTCTTGATAATCTGCAAGTACCTCTCTTTCCACACCTTGTCAGGTCTGTCCTCCTGTTCCATTTCCGGCTGCTCCTGGTTTTCCCAGATCCATAATCAACAAAAGTGGGTTCTCTCAGTTTACTCGTTTCAGAACTATTCCTCTTTGTATTCAAATTTAAGTTGTGCGCTACTCCATTCTCAGCACTGTGTCTTGCAGTGCTGTGCAACGTAATACAAATGATTGTCAGGTTAGGCGAACCAATCCACGAAAGATGTGTGCACTTTTGCTTTGAAACTAATTTGTTTCTCCTCCAAAGCTCAAACAATACTTGAAAAATGATTAAAAAAACAAGAGCCAGTTCAGTTCAAACATTCTTAAACTTCCTGTAACAATCTCCATATTCTAAATGAAAAAACATTAGGAATCCTGACCTAATAAACAAATTCATATCATACATGTGTCGTATATGTCAAAAACGTCAATGGTGATACCAAGTTGCAGCAGTTCACAAAAACATCATATTTATGCTCTGCAACTAGTTGATTTCAATGATTTAAACCCAAAATCCATCCTCGAAAAAGCATGCACGAGGGTGGTTATTGCCGATAAACATTTATGGCCCAAAAAAAGTTAGCGTTGTCAAATGTGTTCCATTACTGATATTAAGAAACAATATGAAAACTAAAATGAACAGCTATCTCATCCAGTATTAAAAATATTGGAACACGCACTTAAACGTACTTAATATTCGTGGAGATTTGACTAAGACACATCTGTGCTCGATTAACGCTACGCGCCAAGTCTTCCTTGTTCACGTAAAACCTGATGACGTCATTAAATACCCCTTAGAGGTCTGAAAATTAAAGACTTATTGTGAGAAAGTGCCATCTTTCTTGCATGAATGAGGGTACCCAAGCACACGCAGAAATAAAGTTTACAAAGATTATTATGTAAAATAAGCATGTAACACAATAAGTGAATCTCCGTTTCTTTCTTGTGAATTCCTTCAATTTAATATTCTTGTTTCCATAGTGATTTCACAGTCTTCACAGTGGTTCCCAAGCCAACACGTGTTTCGTCGCCTCTAGTAATATCGTACATGCGACTTGTTCACGGCTAGGTACAAATTGATATGGTAATCTACATTAGTCCAAATGTTATTCAAGAAGTTGCATACATTTGTTAACAACGTAAACAAATATGCTCCCAGGGTAGGTGTCAAAATTATGGGTTTTCTTAGCGGGTGGTGGTATCACAAGGCTATAGTGTACTAGCATGCACCGTGAGGTCAGGTGAGTACTAGCCTTATCATATCAGTTGGTGACTGTCCGGATGTGTATAACTTTAGCGTGTGGGTGGAGTATTGTGAAATAGTCACATATGTGATAGAAATATGTTCCATGTGAGGTTTACTAAGTATATCATGCGGTATGCAGAGTCAAAAAGGCCGGGTAAGTAGTATAAAGGCAAGTGCTGATCATGTGTATACTAGCTCAGGGTATATATAGCGGATATGCTATACTTAAACAAGTGGAGAAGTTAAAATAACTGACCTGAACACTGTCTTGTTAACATCTGTAATATATAAGATCAGGAAGAAAATATATACATAGCTATGAGTATCCATGTATAGGGACACGATTGTAAACTATTGAAACTACTGACAAATATATGTTAAGAAGAAATATACATACTGCAAGTATAACGATAATTCCAGGTCATACAATCAAGCGACGTGGGGGGGGGGGGGACTGGTCCCTGAAAGGTATTTGCTTTCGATTAGCAGCTGTGTTCAGTATTTAAAAGTACAAATCCCATCTAAGATAAAAGAGATAAAATTGTCTCCGCATAAGAAACTGCTATTCTAACTGTAAATGCACTAGCACTCAAAAGGAAGAGGTCAGCCACAAGTATATGTGCGCCCCGTGTGTTGCAAGTTATTCCCTTACCTCCGGGTAGAGGAGAACGTCCGTGATGCGTAGCTACCCCCATTCGCGTCTGGCTCCAAATCAGAGTTGCCGGTCGAAGTTACTCGCCATGTTTAACTCTGACTCGGAAGTCACATGACCGGAAATCGGTCATGTGTACAAATCTAAAAGCTTGTCACCACAGGCGCCATATATAAGAATGTCGAGAATAGTAATATTCAATGTCGTTCTAAGATCCCAATACGATCAATGCCAGTCCCGTGGATTTCTTTACTACGGGAAAAGTTCCGTGTATGTCAAAGTTGCAATGCCGGTAAAGTAAACATCGCGTGATCGGGTGTGCGAAAGTACACGAGGTTGGTTCTAGTATCCTATAAATACACGGAT
Organism: Triturus cristatus; assembly: GCF_964204655.1. Lineage (NCBI taxonomy): Eukaryota > Metazoa > Chordata > Amphibia > Caudata > Salamandridae > Triturus > Triturus cristatus. Next base: position 1,261,078,791 of record NC_140591.1, on the reverse strand, counting down.
ACGTGGTATTTGTACAGAGCCAACGTTAGGATATCTAATCACAAATATATTTCTAATATAAACGCTTGATTAAGACAATGTGTTTCAGAAGAATGGCAGCCATCTTGGGTCAGGGTATGCCCAAGGTAGTGGAAAAAAGGGGGTCAACTTTATTAAGTATCTAACACGAACATAAACCACGGCTATTAAAATCAAAAGTACCCCGTGATGAAGCAGACAGGGTGATATATCTATTAAGATTGTGTATATAAGGTCTGTTTTCTAAACAAGCCCCTAAAAGAATAGTGTTAGTTTCTATATAAGGCAAGACTAACCCCCGAGAAAGGATGAGTACACTGCCTATAAAGTAGCTGAGTGGACATTGCAAATCATAAAGGATAGGGCATGCACCTGTGGGTATCTGTATATTCCGGCTTTGACAATGCTGAGAATTTTTGTAAATATAAAAGACTGAACATACCGCTATGTGTAAACTAATAACGACTTATAAAATGTAGTTGTCAGTGACTATGGTGCGAGTGACATCTTTAGACATAATAGTTGCATAAACATAAGCAAGTAAATTTCATTTGTACATAATTTGGAAAAATTCATAGATACTCAGGTACTATATATTCATGACAGGAGATGATACATCAGTATGGTTGCATATAAGGCCTTACTTTCATTTGCCAAGAAAATAGTGCATCTCATCATCAACATTCATCCCTATATCAGTCGTACGTAATTTCAGGATCCAGGATGCTACGTTTCTGCGAAGCGTGAGTTCTCTATTTCCCCCTCTGGGGTTTCTCGTGGTCTGCTCTATACCATAGAATAGGAAGTCCTTATGTATACCCTGTGAGTGACACTCAAGGATATGTGTCGCAATGGGGTATCTTCGGTCACCCTGCTTGACCGCCCTCATGTGTTCCCCTATCCAGGGACGTATCGTGCTACCCACATATTTTTTGTTACATCTGCACTCAATGATGTATACTACAAAACTCGTGTTACAGTTGATATTCGTATTGATCTTGTAGCGTCTTTCGTTAGGACCCATGAGCTCCAATTTCTTGCTGTATGCCCATTTACAGGCTGAGCAGTGTCCACACCTGTGGAAGCCCACCATATGTGTAGACAGCCAGTTCCTACTGATAGAGGGTGTGGGATATATTTGTCAGTAGTTTCATTAGTTTACAATCGTGTCCCTATACATGGATACTTATAGCTATGTATATATTTTCTTCCTGATCTTGTATATTATAGATAATGTTAACAAGACAGTGTTCAGGTCAGTTATTTTAACTTCTCCACTTGTTTAAGTATAGTATAGCAGCTATATATACCCCGAGCAAGTCTACACATGATCAGCACTTGCCTTTATACTACTTACCCGGCCTTTTTGACTCTGCATACCGCATGATATACTTAGTAAACATCACATGGAACATATTTCTATCACATATGTGACTATTTCACAATACTCCACCCACACGCTAAAGTTATACACATCCGGACATTCACCAACTGATATGATAAGGCTAGTACTCACCTGACCTCACGGTGCATGCTAGTACACTATAGCCTTGTGATACCACCACCCGCTAAGAAAACCCATAATTTTGACACCTACCCTGGGAGCACATTTGTTTACGTTGTTAACAAATGTATGCAACTTCTTGAATAACATTTGGACTAATGTGGATTACCATATCAATTTGTACCTAGCCGTGAACAAGTCGCATGTACGATATTACTAGAGGCGACGAAACACGTGTTGGCTTGGGAACCACTGTGAAGACTGTGAAATCACTATGGAAACAAGAATATTAAATTGAAGGAATTCACAAGAAAGAAACGGAGATTCACTTATTGTGTTACATGCTTATTTTACATAATAATCTTTGTAAACTTTATTTCTGCGTGTGCTTGGGAACCCTCATTCTTGACTTTGTGTTGCTTTTGCCACAATCTTTTAGGGAGGCTAGTGGTTCTCCCCTACCCTTTAGCACCGTAACTAATTTGGAACTTCACAGATACTGGGTGTACTCACCATATGCGCCTATTGTCTATTAACAATACCACTGCCCAGAACATAAACCATCTTTCTTGCATGGTATGCCCCCACTTTTTGCTGAATTGCTGATGTACTTTGACTGAGTGTGCCCTGGGCTCCTGCCAATCAGGTGACCAGGGCCTGTGTTCCTTCCCTAAAACTGTATTGAAGCCTAAACCCAATTGGCATCTCTGGGCACATGTCAGCCCCTGGCAAATGGTACCATAGGTACCCCGGGCACTGTGACCAAAGAAGGCCCCTAAGGGCTGCAGCACTTATTGTGCCACCCTTAGAGGCACTGTACCCTGACACACACACACTGCCTTTGCAGGCTGAGTGTCTTGGTGCAGAACAAAACAAAGAGTCGACATGGCACGGATTACTGTGTGCCATGCCCACAAACACACTGCCCTGGCATACCTCAGTCAGCCCTCTAGCTGGGTGCACTATGCCAGTGGTGAGGATACAGGTGCATGAGCCCTGTACCCCTACAGTACCCAGGTCCATTCCTGGGCACTGAGTGCAGTGCTGCCATTAAGAGTATATGGTGCTGGGAGGTCGTCAACACGAACTCCACAGCACCATGATGGCAAAACTGAAGACTGGTATCAAACTTCTAAGCAGATTAAACCCACACTGATGCCAGTGTGGGATTTAATGTAAGATGCACGACAGAGGGCAACTTAGAGTTGTCCCCTGAACCTAACCCACAATCCACGTCCTGTCTGAGAAGCTGCCTAGGCTACCACCCAGCAGACATGTTGCTGGACCCCTGGGTAAAGAGCCATCTGCTCTCCTGGGCCTGCAACAATGCACGTCCTGGGCGAGGTGCTAGGTTTCCTCCCCCAGGATGGGCAGGGGGAAGCTTCAAAGGCATGCCGCCTTTCTGAGCCTCCCCAGACCACTTGCTGTACTCAGCAACGGACGTGTCCTAGCCAAATCGCCTCAAATATTGAGTAAGTTTAAGTGTCTGTTAGAATATTTTTAATACTGGATGAGAGAGCGGTTCATTTTAGTTTTTATATTGTTGTTTTGAATTCAGAAATGGAACACATTTGACAACACTAACGTTTTTTGGGCCATAAATGTTTATTGGCAATAGCAACCCTCGCACATGGTTTTTTGAGGATGGATTTTGGGTTTAAATCCTTGTAATCAACTAGTTGCAGAGCATAAATATGATAATGTTTTCGTGAACTACTGGAACTTTGCATCACCATTGACGTTTTTCACATATACGACATGTATGATATGAATTTGTTTATTAGGTCAGGATTCTTAATGTTTTTTCATTTAGATTATGGAGGGTGATACAGGAAGTTTAAGAATGTTTGAAATGACCTGACTTGTTTATTTCAATCATTTTTCAGACCCCAGATGAAGGGTCAATTTAGACCCGAAATGCATTGGGTTGTGTAAAAATGTGGAGATTAGATCTACAAAAAGAATATGTTTGGATTATCAAACCATGAAAATATTTACTAATACATTTGATGACGAAATCAAGAGAGAAGTAAGATTCAAGTATTTTCATTGATTAAAAAGTATCGTTTGAACTTTGGAGGAGAAACAAATTAGTTTCAAAGCAAAAGTGCACACATCAGTCGGTGATTGGTTCGCCTAACCTGACAATCATTTGTATTTCCCAGTTCCATGTCACGAGGTGTGGGCAGTATTGGGCATACTGGTGAAGGTGGCTATTTAGGAGAAGGCAGCCCTGCTACTGGTGGTTGGACCAGTGGTTGTTGAAGATGCTGCAGAGGCATAAGAAAACAAGTTACTTACCTGTAACTTTGGTTCCCCAGTATTGGTAACTTTCATAGATTCTCATGCTTTGTATCATTCCCCGTCGTCGGAATGGGAGCCTCGGTAAATAAAAACATATATATATATATATATATATATATATATATACATATATCATAACCATAGAAACAAAAGAGAAAATAGGCCTAGGCCTCATCTCATTTTGTAGTATATCACCCTCTTTGTGTAAAAGAGTCCAAACTTTTGCCAGGACCAATCAGCACAGCCTCACCCCCTGGAACCTTCCTGAGAGAGCTCAGAGCCTCAGATTTTCGTAGCTGTTGTGCAAACAGCCACTACCTCAGTAAACAGGCAGAGCTTTCCCCGGGGAGGTGGGTGGGCGCATGAGAATCTATGAAAGTTACCAATACTGGGGAACCAAAGTTACAGGTAAGTAACTTGTTTTCTTACCCCAGTATTGGAACTTTCATAGATTCTCATGCTTTGTATCAGAAAAGCAAGCAGTAAATCACAACAAGCACATTTCGGAAAACACATGGCTTTACAAAACCATCTCAGTTTACATGAAAAAAAACAATCATTACTGAAACCAAATGTGCTTACCAGGATGGAGGGATTGTAGGGAAAGCTCACCTCTCATCGAAAAAGATTCCTGAGGACTGCTTGACCAACAGCAGCTTCATCTCGTCCCACCGATTCCAGGCAGTAGTGCTTCGTGAAGGTGTGTACACTGCTCCACGTTGCTGCCCTGCAAATGTCTTTGATCGCAACTCCAGCAAAAAGAGCCACTGAAGACGCCATCGCTCTCGTAGAATGAGCCCGGGCCCTTTTATCCAAAGGTTTGCCCGCAGCCTGATGACAGTATTGTATTGCACTGGAAATCCAGCGGGAAATGCCACTCTTAGCCAGCGGCAAACCCTTCTGTGGTGCACTGTAAGCAATAAATAGCTGTGTAGACCTCCTGAAAGAGAGTGTGGGCTCGAGATAGAATTTCAGACATCTCTGGACATCCAAAGAATACAATGTTCGTTCCGCCTGGGTGGAAGGACGCGGAAAAAAGGAGTTCAAAATTAAGGGTTCTTTCAGATGAAACTCCGAAGGCACCTTCGGGATGAATTTTGGGTTGGTTCTCAAAATCAGCACATGCTTCTTGAACTGCAGAAAAGTCTCCACTATAGAGAGAGCCTGGAGTTCACTAACCCTCCTAGCCGAAGTTAATGCCAAGAGAAGGGCTAGCTTCCACGACAGGAACTTCAAGTCCGCCTTGTGAATTGGCTCAAAGGGCGCTTTCATCAGTTGAGCCAGTACTAGGTTAAGCTGCCAGATAGGAGGGGGTGGTCGGACCGGAGGATACATCCGAAATAACCCCTTAAGGAACTGCTTAACAATCCTTGCGGACCATAGAGATGGCCCCGATGTCTTCCGTCGAAAACGGGATATGGCAGCCAGATGTACCTTGACCGAAGAGTGCGCTAAACCTGATTTAGCCAGTGACAGGATGTAAGGCAAAACCTGATGTGGCAGGGACTTATAAGGATGAAGGTTATTTCTCTGGCACCACAGACAAAATCTCTTCCATTTTGCTCTGTATGTCTTATTAGTGCTTGGCGCCCGCGCCTGAGACAAAACATCCCTGCACTCCCTGGAGAGATTCAGATGACGGAATTCTCTGTATTCAGGAGCCACGCTGTCAAGTGTAGTGACTTTGGATCCGGATGGAGTACCTGTCCCTGATCCCTCGACAACAGAGATGGAATCAGCGGCAAGCGAATTGGTCGATCCTGAGAGAGAAGCAGGAGTTCCGTGAACCAGAACTGCCGGGCCCACGCTGGAGCAATGAGAATCATCCTGCATGGTTCCGCTCTGACCTTCCTGAGAACTCGAGGAATGGGAGGAAAAGCGTAGCAAAATGTGCCGCACCAAGCAATCGAAAGGGCATTCCCCAGAGATCCTCGATGGGGAACCTTGCTTGCGTAAAATTGACATTTTGCGTTCTCCGGGGACGCAAAAAGGTCTATGGTCGGCGTACCCCATCTCTCGAACACTCCCTCCAGCGTGGCTTGGTCCAACTCCCACTCGTAAGTCACTTCCGTCTGACGACTCAGAGCATCCGCCGTGATGTTGAGGCACCCTGCTAGGTGGTCGGCTTGCAGGGTGATCTTGTGAGAGATCGCAAAATCCCAGATCGTCTGAGCTTCCTTGGACAGAGTCCGCGACCTTGTTCCCCCTTACTTGTTGATATAGTGCATGGCCGTCGTGTTGTCTGTCCGGACCAGCACTGCACGATTCTGAAGTCTGGGAAGGAACGCCAGCAAGGCTAAGCGAATGGCCATCAGCTCCAAGAGGTTGATGTGGCGTAGGCTGTCTGCTGGACTCCAGTGACCACTGATCTGAAGCTCCTGGAGTACAGCTCCCCAGCCCTCTAAGGAGGCATCTGTGGTCACCACCATAGGAGAAGGAGGGGTTCGAAACGTTAATCCTCCTGCGATGTTCTCCTTTACCAGCCACCACTCGCAGGCTTTGCGCATAGCTGGTGTTATCCACACCTTGTCGTTGAACGACCCTTCTGCCTGGCGCCATTGTTTGTCCAACTCCTCCTGCAGAGGACGCATATGAAGCCTGCAATGCGGTATGCAGGATGAGATCGATCCGAGTAAGGACTTGTACCGCCGAACCGATACATATCTCCTGTGCAGCATTTGACGAGCGGAGGTGGTCAGTTTGCCCTGACGCTCCTCCGACGGACGAGCCGTGCATAGTGTCGTGTCCAGAATAGCCCCAAGGAACTTTTGTGACCTGGAGGGTATCAGCACCGACTTGGACCTGTTGAGATGAAGACCTAAGTGGGCGAACAACCGAATGCAAGTTGACACGGCCTGAGAAGTTGCCCTGAACGACGGAGCCTTGACAAGCCAGTCATCCAAGTATGGGAACACTTCCAAGGACTGCTTCCTTAGAAAAGCAGCGACTGGTGCCAGCATCTTTGTGAATATCCGAGGTGCCGACCGAAGGCCAAACGGAAGCACCTTGAACTGGAAATGGCTCTTGCCTACTGTGAAGCGTAGATATTGCCTGTGAGCTGGGTGGATCGGAACTTGGAAGTACGCATCCTCTAAATCCAGGGACGCCAAAAAATCTCCCGGATTCAGTAGTCGTAGAATATCTTGGAGGGTGACCATCCTGAAGGAGAGTTTGATGAGATAGATGTTGAGCTCCCTTAGGTCTAGTATAGGACGCAATGTATCTTCCGTCTTCCGAACCAGGAAGAACCTGGAATAGAACCCGTTGCCCCTCTGCGAAAGAGGTACTGGTTCTATCGCCCCCTTGATGAAAAGTTGGTGGGCTTCGAGATGCAACAGTCGGAGATGTTTTGAGGGACTGGCGTCCGGAGCGCTCGTTGGAGGAAGATCTTGGAATTCCAACGTATGGCCACTCTGAACAATATTCAAGACCCACCGGTCCGATGTTAAAAGGACCCAGCTGTGCAGACAAAAGGAGATCCTGCCCCCAACCGGTGTTCTTGGTAGGGGAGGAACAGTAGCCAGAGCAAGGAGGCCGCTATTGCCTCTTGGCATCGTCTCGTCCCGGACGATTCTGACGTCCTCTCTGGGACTGACGAGAGAAAGACGCCGAATGACCTTGGCGTTGGTTTGAGTATTGACCTTTATAGGACTGTCCTGATTGTGTGGAATACTGACGTTGGTTTCCTCTGTAAGTAGAAAACCCTCGACCACGTGCTCCTCTGAATGGCACCTTGCGGTAATTCAAGGATCCCAAGGACTTAGCTGTGTCCGTGTCTTTCTTTATGCTTTGGAGGGCTTCATCCACATGCTTACCAAAAAGCATTTCTCCGTCAAAGGGAAGGTCCAAGATCTTATTCTGGACCTCTTGGCGAAACCAGGTCGCCTTCAACCAGCCTTGACGGCGCAAGACCGCTGACCCTGCCAAAGCCCTGAAAGCAGTAGAGGCTATGTCCATAGCACAGTCAATGACTTCCGAAGAGCATCTTTCCCCTTCCATGAGAACCTGCCTGGCTTCCTCTTCACTCGACTCTGGCAGTTGGTCCATAAACGGCTCCATGTCGCACCACATCTGGCGGTCGTACCTGCCTAGAATAGCCAAAGAATTTGCCGCACGGACCAACAAGCTGGCCATGGTGGAGAATCTTTTTCCTACATTGTCCAGCCGCCTGCCCTCTTTTTCCGGAGGCGTGGTTAACGGAGTGGACGGATTCTTGGACTTGCTCTGCACGGCCTGAGATATTAAGGAATCCGGCTTAGGTTGTCCTAGAAGACATGCAGGACTGCCCTCAGGGGCCTTGTATTTCTTCTCCAGCCGGGGAAGAACCGGGATGACCGTCGCTGGGTTCTGCATTGTCTTAATTCCCTCATCCCAGACATGTTCTATGATGGGGATTGATCTGACCGACTTTCGATATTGTGCTTTAAAGTCATATAGGAAACAGTCCGACTGCTCCACTGTAAGAGGCAGACCAAACCTCTTGGATGCACGCTCCATAAGGTTATGGAACCCCCCAATATCTGCGGGGGGCGAAGTATTCGTCTCCCGGCCTACAGCATCCGGATCTTGCGGACCAGTGTCATCAGGGTCCCCATCCGGATCCCCTGGATCAGTAAGGGGGATCACATTCCCCTCATCGTCGTCATCTGTATCCATATCTTGTGTGTCCTCATTGGCAGGTTCCGAATATGAAGACTGGGGAACCACTATTGGTACCACTGTTGAAGCAGTACGAGGTATGTCCTTAGGCAGAGGTGGCAAGTCCAATGCCATGTCTCGCGGTACCACCGACGTAGATGGGTGCACCGGTGGGACGTCTGGGAGTGACGGAAAACGAGCTTTATAGTCTTGCAGCATCATCTGCAAATCCGTCACTAAAGCCACTGGTAAGGCTATCATATCCTGCCTCAGAGAGCGAGGATGTACTTCCTGTGGAAAGCTTTGTCGCTCCTCCTGCACCTCTGGACCATAAAGCTCCTCAGTATCCGTGTCCTGCTGTTTCACATGTAGATCTGAAGGGCTGTAGGCGTCCCCATACTGCCCCACCCTCTTCCTTCGAGTCATCGAGAAGCATGGATGGTGGCAAAGGCGTGACCCGCCTAGGTGAAGTCATGTCCGGTGTAATTTTTAACCTCTGGATGGCAAATCCTGAATTTTTCGGAGTCGTCGTCAAAGGGATTCCAAGTATCGACGATGACATCGTCGACGGAAGGGTAGCCGTCGTCGACGGGGCGAGAATTGTCTTCTTTGTCGACGTCAGGCTCGTCGACGGAGCATGTTTCATCGTCGAACTCGTCGTCATCAACATCGACGAACTCGTCGTCGTCGTACTCATCGTCGTCGTGGTCTTCGTCGTCGACACCGCCGTCGAAGACAAGAAAGAAGCCGTCGTAGACGAAGTAGATATCGTCGACGGTCCCGTCGACAACCCCATGGAAACAGTCTTTACTATGGAGATCGTCGTCGACGTACCTGCTTTAGCCAGCGTCGACCGACGCTGTTTCTTCACTGGAACTGTCTGTGGAGTTCCTGCAGCGTGTTTCTTCACAGGTTTCTCCTTTTGGGATGGAGGAGAAGATGTTGAAACCTCCTTTTTGTCCCTAGGGGCTACGTCCACACCAGCAGCCCGTCCCTGCCTCTCCTTTACACTTCCGTGAGGAGATTTCATGGGACCAGCCTCCTCAGACCTTTCAGAGATCCCGTGAGGGGCTTTGACAGGGGGTTCCGCAGAGATGGAGGGAGATGACCTACCCCTCTTCCTAGATCTCCTGGAGGAGGTGCCAGAAATTGAATCCTCCTCATCCGAAGAGAGAACCTCCGTCCTGGTCTTCAGCTTTTGCAGTCATGTCAGCAACCGACCTTCTCTGTCCCTCAAGGTCTTGGTAGAGAAGGTCCGACAAATTTTGCAGTCTTGCGGAACCAAGTCCTAATAGCTGTTCCAGGATAACGCATACCATATACTCTTAAAGTGCATTATAATCCTCGCGGTTATTTGCTAACTTTGGTATCGCATTATCAGAGCATGTCGAGTAAGGTGTCATACGAATTGGGATACTAGCCCCTCGCCAATTCTGGCGACGGGGTTAGGATTCCACCCTTCTAGAGGGACACGACATGCATGTAACTGTGAACCCCGGTTAAAGTTGACTCGAGCCTCAGCATCACAAAATGGATGCTGCCACCACAGACACAAGTCTGACCTCCTGCTGCTGGGAGTCCTTCCAGCGGGGAGAGCTTGGACAAAGGGTTTCCTGTCGGGGGCGGTGCCCGCGCCGTCCCAGACAGGGTTTTGTGTATTCCAGGTAGGCAAGGCTGAGAGGAAGGTGACTGCAAGTGGCACCCCGGTGCTCACTGTGCACAGGCCGGCTTGAACCAGTTCCAGGGGCACCCCAGCCTCTGAGCCGGGGAGAGACCGGACGAAGGAGAGGGGTGTAACCACCCCCCGCCTGGTCCCACCCATAGGCAGGACCTAGTCACGGGCCAGCCCCTTTTCTTAGAATAAAGGTAGGAGCGGGCCCCCTTCCCAAATTGGATAATTCTGAATCTTGAACTACTTTCCACGAAAGGAACTCTTGACTTTTTCTGAAGACTCTCCCTTGTGGCTAAGGAGTAGCCACCCTGCACCAGCAGGCACCACCTAAGCGCTTGCGGTTTGCTGCACGTCCATCCTCCGGATCCAGACTGACCAGCTCGACGAGACCCGGGTTCCCTGCCATCTCTGACCTCTACCTGCATCATCAGCTCAGCTGAGATTCGTGGGTGTGACGAGACCTGCGGAACCGGCCAGCATCAAAACCTGCACGACGCTTGCCTAGCACGATCACCGAGGGACCCTCGAGTGAGTGCTCCTGGGGTTTGAGAAGCCGCAACCCTGAGCAGCTCCAGCACCGAAGACCAGCCTCCCAGCATCCCCGAGATCTGTGTGGGGGCCCTTCTGCTCTTTGCCGCTCACCGCGTTGTTCGGTCACTTGCCGTTGGCTAGTGGCCCTCCTAACGACGCACCACGACATTTCCGTCGCTGGTCTGGTTGCCCCAGACTGGCCTTGGCTCCCCTCCAACAGAGGAGCACCCCGGACCCCCCTGGTCCACTCCAGACGCCATCTTGACTCCACCGCGTGGGCTTGCCTTGCCAAGGGTTGTTGCCCAATCCCGGGTCCAGCATCGCCGACAGCAGACACCTTCGTGGGACAGCTCGCCCCTTCTGCCTGGTCGCCGACAACGCCTCCTGCACCGAGGGACAGCAGAGTCCAGCGTCACCCACTCACCTGATCGCGGTGACTACCTCCGGTGCCATCCTGGTGCCACCTCAATCACTGGCTAGTGATTAAGAACTGAGTCCCCTCTGCTTTCAGGTTATCACCAGCACCGATCCAGGCTTGGATCCCTCCGAATATCGACACTGGTCGCCTGCCAGCAACTTCTTCTTTCAGGCTCCTGAGGCTACAACGAGGACTCCCGACATCTTGCTGAACCTCACGCAGCCGCAGCCTCTGGGCTAGGTAACTCGAGCATTTCGGTGCTCCATCGCAGGTTCGCTCTACAAGTGTCCAGCTCCTTTTTCGTTTAGTCCCACTGATCGGATCTCTCCGGAATCAGTAACTTTAGACTCTAACCATTCGCATTCCACTGTTAGTGTATATGGTTTCTCGTGCCCCTCGGGCATTTGTGTAAATTGTGCAACTTGAAGTATTTTCATAAGAGTTTTGTAGTGTGCTTAGCTCCCTGACTCATAAAGAGCCAGGGTAGTCTTGTTATAAATAAATATCCTTTATTTTCATAACAACTTGTGTGGTGTCCTTTCACGTGGTGTTCAAAGGGTAAATGTGGTGGTAAAACAGCTGGCTTAACACGCCCTCTAGAGTTTAGCCTAAAGACTGCTCTTGTCCATGCTACTAGGATAGCTGGTCTATAAGGTTGACTTACAACCAATCATCAATAAGGGTCGTTTGGAATGATACACAGTGATCACTAGAATAGTGAGCACTACATATCAGGCCAACTTCTCACAATGCTTATCTTCTACAAAAAGTCTCTTCTTCCCACAAGAAGCACAAGGTCTGAATAAGGCTTTCTTCTCCTTTTCTGACAATGTCACTAAAGATGGCAAATAAAGAGGTCTAATAATAAAAGTTCTGAGAAACTGAGCAGAGCTCAGTGGAGACTCCCTAGCACAACGTGCGGTAGAAAAATCTGAGGCTCTGAGCTCTCTCAGGAAGGTTCCAGGGGGTGAGGCTGTGCTGATTGGCCCTGGCAAAAGTTTGGACTCTTTTACACAAAGAGGGTGATATACTACAAAATGAGATGAGGCCTAGGCCTATTTTCTCTTTTGTTTCTATGGTTATGATATATATATATATATATATATATTTTTATTTACCGAGGCTCCCATTCCGACGACGGGGAATGATACAAAGCATGAGAATCTATGAAAGTTCCAATACTGGGGTAACTGCAGGTACCTGCTGAGCAGCTACAAAGTAAGGTTGTGGAATCTATCACTGGAAAATGTCCATCTGTTGCGGAAAACAAGAAAAACTATTGGCACCTGCATCATAGGCAAAATTGCTACACTCTTCTACGTGGGTTCATAGTCCGGGATATACTGAGCATGTTATGTTACAATTATTAAGAGAGCACAAATACAACCGCCCAGTTTCTTGGCGCTGGATACAGTAGGAAACTTGCAGCTAATAAAACTCATTCATATGCCTAAGAGAACAGCCAGGTTTTCAAAAGTGTCTGAATCCAAGATAACAAGACGATGATCTAATATTAAATGGATGTGAGTTCCAGAATCGAGGGCTCAGAACAGAAAATCTGGCTCCGCCTTGCCTCTTCTTTTTAAAGGAAGGGAAGACCAAAAGGTTGAGGTGCGAGGACCTCAGATTACAAGCAGGAGTGTACCTATGGATGCGTGGAGAGAGAAACTCAGGACAGGTGCCATGCAAGAATTTGAAGATAATGCATCCAATCTTGAAGGCAGTGCGTGGTTTCACTAGTCGCCAGTGTAGTTTCCTCATCAGGGAAGTGATATGGCACCTTCTTGGCTGTGCAATCAGTACCTTATTGCCATGGACAGTAGCAAGCACTCAACCGCTCCTAATCACTAATGTTTGCTTCCTGCTCCAATTCCAGAATATTTATCTGGAATTGCACAACCACATATTCATGTGAAACTTGATTCCAGTGGCACAGTAATCCCAGGACCCACATCTGGTTATACCTGGCGCACTTAAGGCAATATGCAAAAATAACAGGGTGATGCATTGAATTATGAAACCGCCTCTGAAGTGTTGGATTTTCGTGCCATCTTCGACACAGAGTGCTCTGATGCCCTTTTTTTTTTTTGAGAGAGAATGTTTTTTTTTTTGCTTCCGTTTAAAAAAATATATATATATATATATATCCAGAAATTTTAAATGCTTTCTTTTTTTGCTCCATCTTCATTGAAGTGCTTGTTGGAGCGCTGGGCATATACCCATCTCCTGACGAGAGGTTATACCCTTTACAGGAGCAACCTTTTTTTCAGATGCACCAATTTACTTTCACAATCCTTAAGCGTCTTTGATGAAAAGGTCAGACAAATATTAGAGCTGAAAGCCTTTTACTCTGGGTGCAAGCAATACAGACATTTCACTTCAGTGTCTTCATAAATCATTTGTTGCCCACAAGAGGAGCATATTCTAAACTGAGAATAGAGTTCCTTGTGGGAAAAAATGTCAACTCCTGAAACAACACACTTTACAGAGACAGCTGAAGCAGTAGTTGCCAGGAGTCCAGCAGAGTTGAAGTGATGGTAAAAATCCTGTGAAATGTAGACAGTATTTCAAGACTCAGCAGAGCTCTTTCTGGGAAGAAAAGATTTCAGCAGTTACACCTCCATAGCTGAAAGCTGGATCGTTTCAGATGAGGTGTATGTACTACTATAGCACTTCTCATGTCTATCACCAATTTAACACTGTTTTAGTGCTATTTTAAAAGTATCAGGGATAAGTAGCCTGACAGGGAATGATTTAAGTATGTTAATCTATGAAAGATTCAGTGATGGAGAACAGTTTTCCCATCGTCCAGAGACACTCCCATAAAGAACAGGCACATTCATGTTTTACATTTTATATAACATCCACAAAAAAGTTGAAAGCTTAGGAGACTGATGAAAATTTAGAAACAATAGTATCTTCAGGCTTATACAGTAAAATCTCTGGCACAAGTCAAACTGTATTCTTAAGAGTTTTGTTGCCAGCTGCAACCACTAATAAGACTGCATTGGGATGCTAAATTTACATCATTTAGATCAGGGGTCTCCAACCTTTTCTGTACTGAGAGCTACTTATGTTCACTGAAACACATTGGGAGCTACTAATATTATTAGTGTGGGATACTCTCAATTTTGTTATAAGTATATTAATTCGACCAAGAAAAAGCTTTCTTATTTAATAAGCTGGTCTGCACACAGGTGAGGTACTCAGAGGTAGCTGGAGAGCTACAGTAGCTGCCCTCATTTAGATGTGCATTTATAATTATTAGGTAATATTATGGTACAAATTCCACCAGAAACATTCTAAGAATGAAATAAGAATAGTAAATCAGCTATCTTTACTGTTTCTGTAAGAATTGCTCTATATGCAAATAATATAGGAAAGAAGGTAGAATAGTAAATTAACATTCACAGGATCAGCTGTATATCCCTTGTGAATATCCAGGAAAAAGGTCCATCTACATGAACATGAGTGACAAGTTCAGTTGGGGGGAGCGGGGATACATGAAGGGGAAAGCAGCAAGTGTGTACACACAAATATCATGAACAGGGGGTTGTGTATATTTTAAAGAAATATATATTCACACCACCATGCGGTACAGCAAGGCTACGAGATAGCTCCACTGTTTTTAATACTATATATTAACAATTTGAGTACATTTCTAATAACTACTGCTTGTAAGGACATCCTCAAATATGAAATGTGGCTTTTCCAGCGCTGCTTTATGCGGATGATGCAGTTTTAAGAGCACGGATGCCTAATGAATTATGTAAACTATGCCATTCCTTTGTAGAGATCATGGCCAACGTGGACTTAGCAACTAATTTCAATAAATCCCAGATTATGGCCTGTGGTCCAAAAAGATGTAGGGAAATCCAAGTAGACTGGATGGGAAATTGATTAATCAAGGTAGATAATTTTCCTTTTCTAGAAGTCACGTTTGTCTGCTCCAGTTTATGGGGCTCCCATATCTCAGTTAGCGCCTTCCAAATTTGGCAAGGCGATCAGTGCGATTTTGCACCTGCGCTGGCCCACTGGTCGTGAGGTCCGGACTCCCCTTTTTACCATGCAAGTCCAAGTGCATTCCTTTAGGCAGTTATGGTGTGGAAGTGAGGGGCTATTTATCCCATGCAGATGGGGGAAAAATTGTCTTTGCAGGCAATTGTAGCAGCTACCGCCTAATAGCACACATTATATCTGCCATAGAGAGAGCTAGGCCTCCTCTATTTGGAGGACCTTATTAAATCAGCCCTAAATATTTTATGGCTTTTGAGTTGGACTAAACCTGAAGCCACTTTAAATAGAGTCATTATCAAAGATTGCCTAGTGTTAAATAAGGGTTGTACCATCCCATGGATTGCTTCTCTTGAGTCTACTTTAAAAGGCCTTGGGACGCTGGGAGCGGTTTCATTTGCCCTCATCTATCCGTAAAGAGGACAGAAAAGCTGTAAGAGTTAATTTTATGGGGAATAGGTGGGACAAAAGTGAGCGTAGTGAATGTTGCAAAACTACTGTGCAGTTTCTCCTTCGTTTAAAAGAAGCGGATGTCATGGAGCCCTATTTATCTTGGACGATGGGGAAATGGGAAAGGTCTGTTTTATTTAGTTTCAGAGCGGAGGAGGTTCATCATTCGTTAAGCTTTCTTTTGGGCTTTAGCAAACACTATTCCCTGCCCTTGCAGTGGTTCATAGAGCAATCACTACTTAACTTTTTCCTTGTGTAATTTGTATGTCATTTTTACTAAGCAGTTTTAATTCCTTTACTAAAGAAATGTAGCTTAGTTCAATGTAGGCAGACTCATCGGTACTTACAATTGCATGGAAATAAGGAGGTTTGCTTCAGAGTTTGCTCTTTTTTTAAGTTAACTGTTCACTCAATGAAAAGTACAGATTAGATTTCTTAACTCGTAGTTTTGATAAGGAATATGCTACTTACCAGTATGCATCTGTTCTTGGCATGTAGAGCTGCAGAGTTGTACACTTAGCATAGATCGCCATCTGGTGTTGGGCCCGGATGTTTGCAGTTTGTTTTTGTTCTTTGGACAGTCTTTGGAAGTCACGAGTTCGGTGACTCCTCCTTCGGTCCGTACTGCGCATGGGCTTCGGCTCCATCCTCAGATTGTTTTTCGCCAACAGGGAAATGATGGAGCGTAGTAATAACAGTGAGAAACCCATGTGTGTTGTATCTAAATAAGATGTACTGGAACGGATACAGGTAGCCGGGGAGGCGGGTGGGCGTGTACAACTCTGCAGCTCTACATGCCAAGAACAGATGCATACTGGTAAGTAGCATATTCCGTTCGAGGCATATGAGCTGCAGATTGTACACTTAGCATAGATTATATAGCAGTACCCAACCTTAGCGGCGACCACCGGTATCCGTTGCAGTGGTTTGAAAAAGTGTCTTTAGTACAGCCTGGCCCACCCTAGCTTGCTGCTTGGAATGCACATCTACACAGTAATGTTTTGTGAAGGTGTGCGGTGTAGACCATGTGGCTGCTTTGCAGATGTCATCTAAGGGTATGTTCCCTAGAAAAGCCATAAAAGCCCCTAACTTTCTTGTAGAGTGGGCTTTAGGCGGAACAGATAATGTTCTTTTTGCCTTTTGATAGCAAATTTGTATGCACTTTACAATCCACCTAGCTATCCCTGATTTAGAGATGGGGTTGCCTTTATGTTGTGGAGAGAAGGAAACGAACAATTGTTTAGTCTTCCTGAAGGGTTGCGTTCTTTGTATGTAGTACAGCAAAGCCCTTTTAACATCGAGTGTGTGTAAGGCCCTCTCTGCAACAGATTGAGGTTGCGAGAAGAAGACAGGTAATTCCACCGATTGATTGAGATGGAAGGGGGAAATGACCTTGGGCAGAAACTTCGGATTTGTGCGAAGTATGACCTTGCTGCGATGTATTTGTAGGAAGGGTTCCTGTATAGTGAACGCTTGTATTTCACCAACCCTTTTAAGGGAAGTGATAGCTACGAGAAAAGCTGTTTTCCAGGTGAGAAACTGTAGCTCACATTTATGCATTGGTTCGAAGGGCGGGCCCATTAGTCGTGTAAGAACTAAATTTAGATTCCATACAGGGGAAGGTGGTGCCCTGGGAGGAATTACTCGTTTAAGGCCTTCCATAAAGGCTTTAATAGCGGGCACTCTGAAGAGTGATAAATGCTGTCTGTTTTGTAGATAAGCAGCGATCGCTGCTAGGTGTAGGCGTATGGATGAATATGCCAGGTTACACCTGTGAAGATGGAGCAGATAGCATATGATGTGCTGTATGGATGCATCTAAAGGGTTGATTGTATTGTTACGGCAGTAAATTACAAATCTTTTCCACTTTGCGGCATAGCATGCTGTAGTGGTAGGACGTCTGGCTTCCATGATGATGTTCATGCAATCAGGGGGAAGGTTAAGGTATCCAAATTCTAAGATTTCAGGAGCCAGATCGCCAGGTTGAGCTGAGCTGGGTCCGGGTGCCTGATTTCTCCATGGTTCTGGGTTAGGAGGCATGGGGATAGGTGCAGTTTTTGATGTGGTACCACTGATAGTTGTAGTAGTGTGGTGTACCACGGCTGCCTGGCCCACGTCGGAGCTACTAGAATGAGTGTGAGGGAGTGTTGTTGTAGCTTCCTTACCACTAATGGAATTAGTGGGAGAGGTGGAAAGGCGTATGCAAATCTGCCTGACCAGTTCATCCATATCGCATTGCCCTTGGACAATGGGTGTGGGTATCTGGCGGCGAAGCTTGGTCATTTTTTTTTTTCGTGGGTGGCGAAGATGCCTATCTGTGGATGCCCCCAGTGTTGGAAGAATGGGTGAAGAACTTGTGGATGCAGTTCCCATTCGTGTAGTTGTGCGTTTGTCTGCTGAGCAGATCTGCCATGGTGTTTTGTACGCCTGGAACGTGCTGTGCCAGGAGAAAGATGTTTTGGGGAATTGCCCATCTCCATATGCTCTGGGCTAAGCGGGAGAGCTGGGGAGAGTGTCCCCCCCCCCCCCTGTTTTTGGATATAATACATTGCAGTCATGTCTGCGCGAATGAGGACTGCTTTGCCCGAAATCTGTTTTTGGAAATATTTTAGGGCTAGAAAGATCGCCAAGAGCTCCAGATGGTTGATGTGGAGTGATTTTTGCTGTGGCGTCCATAGACCTTGCATTGTGAGGTGTAGGAGGTGCGCTCCCCAGCCGGAGAGCGATGCGTCCGCTGTTAGAATCACCTGAGGAACCGGGTCCAGGAACGGCCGCCCTTTGGAAAGGTTTGTGGTGTTCCACCACTGCAGAGAGTGATGTGTGCGGCCGTCCACCAACACCAGATCCGTCAGATGACCCTGGGCCTGGTTCCACTGTTGTGCTAGGCACTCTTGAAGTGGACGCATGTGGAGTCTTGCATGGGGCACTATGAAAATGCAAGACGCCATCATTCCTATGAGCTTCATAAACACTGTTGCTGGAAGAGAGTTTTGAGGACGGAATGTTTTGCGTAAGGCTTGAATGCTTGTGATTCTGGCTGAGTTTGGATAGGCAATACCCTTGGAGGTGTCTATAGTGGCCCCGAGATATTGCTTTGTGTGAGATGGTATGAGGTGGGACTTTTGGTAGTTCACCGTGAAGCCTAGCTGGTGGAGCAGTTGGATGGTGCTGTTTGTATGTTGCACACATTGGTGGTAGGACGTGGCTTTTATCAGCCAGTCGTCTAAGTAAGGGAAGACGTGAATATGTGGACGTCGGAGGTGTGCTGCTACTACCGCTAGGCATTTGGTAAACACCCGTGGCGCGGTGGTGACCCCGAAGGGGAGAACCGTGAATTGGTAATGCTGCCCGTCCACCACGAACCTGAGGTACTTCCTGTGAGAGGGGTGTATTGGAATGTGAAAGTATGCGTCTTTCAGATCCAAGGTAGTGAGAAAGTCTCCCTGACAGAGGAGCGGGAGGACTTGTTGTAGGGTGACCATGTGGAAATGGTCTGAATGTATGTAGGCATTTAGAGGCCGGAGGTCCAGAATGGGCCTGAGGGTCCCGTCTTTCTTTGGTATTAAGAAATATAGGGAGTAGACCCCTAGATTTTGCTGATTGACGGGGACCTGCTCTATAGCGTGTTTTTGGAGGAGGGAGAGTACCTCCTGTTTGAGCAGTGTGGAATGTTTTTTTTTTTTTTTTTTTTTTGTGTTTTAAACAATCTTTATTCAACATTTAGTCACATTACACAGCTTATGCCTACAACCTCGGGGGCCGGCAGCGTGACAGGAGAATAAAATGTAATGTTGTACACAGCGGTTCATCCACAACCCGCAAAGGGCCGGCCGCGTCAATTTGATTAACAAAAACGTATAACGATTAAACGGATGAAGGCCGTCTGGCTTCTTAATCACTGACTTGGTCAGACCCCGACGGGCAACAAATATTGATGGCCACCCCACCCCGTCTCATGTCACAGTATCTTATTATCTCTCCCTTCAATGCGTATCCCCCAGTGGCGTATGGATTCCATGAGGCATCCCCTCCCATCTCCACCTCCTGGTATTTCCCCTGCCCGATTCCCCGCAGCGTGGAAGCCGCATCTCTAAGTCGTCACCGCTGGAGGCCTCCCTATATGTATGTAGTGGTACAGCTGTATCTGCCCGATCCCGTCTTCTAAGGCTATCGTGTATACAGGGTAGGTCCATTGGGTGCGGTGTCTCATGACCTGTTCAGTAGAACCTTGAATGGTGTGTTATGTTATGGGGTGTGAGAGCAGGTATGTCGTGAGAGGACTCCATATGTCCAACGGTCGAGAGGCCGCGGGCAGCAATTCCGCGTATAGGAGCAACGTCTCCTGACATTTCACCATGTTACTGATCCAGTCCTTGAATTTCGGGGCTCTTCCCCTGCCCCATCTGCAAGCTATCAGTCTCTTTGCCATAAGAAATGCGATTGTGGCGAAGCTGCGCTCAGACTTTCTAATAGTTTTTGTGTAGCCCAGTAACGCCTGCACCGGAGATTGAGACAATGGTGTATTTATCATCTCTGATATGCCCGAATATACCAGGCCCCAGTATTCAGTCACCTCCCGGCACCCCCACGCCACATGTAAGAAATCTGCCGCGGGTGCATGACAGCGCCAGCAATGGTCATCCTCCCGAAGGCCGAACCTATGCATGCGGGCTGGTGTCTGATAGAGTCTATGCAGAAACTTGTAGTGAATGACCCTGAACCTGCAGCTGGAAGATATTTGTTCAGTTTGTGTGCAGCAGAACTCCCAGATGTCGTCTGCGATGGGGTCTCCCAGTTCTCCCTCCCAGCCACTGCGCGCCCTGCAATGTTCCGGCTCCGGACTAGCGTGTGTTAAGTGATAGAGGTGCGAAACCGCATGCGCAGGGGTAGTGGCTTTGAGCAGCTGATGTAGAGGGGCCAGTGTGGGCGGCTCGGCCGGATACTCCGCTGTTAGTGCTCTAATCCCGCTCCGAAGTCGTATATATATAAATGTATCCATAGGTGTGGGTGTAAGGTCAGCGAACATGTGTGCCTGCGATCTAAAACGACCATCATGGTATAGGTCTCCCCACGTTTTGATGTTGAGTTTGTTTAGGAAGATTTTAAATATTCGTTCCTGCAGTAGAGGTATGTCGGGATGGTACGACAATGGAAGCAGCGGAGAGTATGGTAAAGCTGTATTTGTTTTTTCCGCGATGCGACGCCACGCCATGACTGTGCTAGAGACCGTTGTGGCGTCCGCAACTTGGGTCACGGGTGTACTAAATAAGGCACCCTCCAGCGGAATCGGGTCTGCCAACCAATGCTCCACTGCTACCTGAGGCAGAAAGGGCGCAGGGCGGATCCAATAATGTATATAGTGTGCTTGAGCACTATAGTAGTACAGTTCGAGTTCCGGTAGGTCAAAGCCGCCGTGCGCGAATGGGCGAGTCAAGACCTCCCAGCGCAATCTTGGTTGTTTTCCCCCCCAGACCAATCTGATGAGTTCAGTACGCAGCATTTTGAAGAAGGGCCTACCTGGGTAGTATGGAATGTTGAGAAAGAGATATAGGAGTTTAGGCAGGATCACCATCTTGATGAGGGACGCGCGTCCGGCGAACGAGAGTGGCAATGTGATCCATCTGGTCACGCAGCTTTGGATATGGTCAAGTGCACGGCCATAGTTCATCCGCATTAGCTTGTCCCGATCTCTAGTGAGCTCTATGCCCAAATATCGGACCTCTTCTGCGCACCATTTCAGAGGATAATCGAGGGTGAATGGTTGGGCCGCTGTCGTAAGCGGGAAGATAGTGAATTTTTCCCCAATTAATATGAATTCCTGACATTCCGGCGAACCGGATGAACTCTCGCAGCAGGGGGTTTAGGTTATCGCAGGGATCACGTACATATAGCGTGATGTCGTCTGCATATAAGGAAACGAGTACCTCTCGCTGTAGGCAGCGTAGGGCCTTCTCCCTGTGGTGCTGTCGGAGTCTGGCCGCCAGTGGTTCTATCGCTAAGGCGAACAGTAATGGTGATAAGGGGCACCCCTGACGTGTGCCCCTGGATATTGCAAATGCGTCCGATATCCGACCATTTACTCCAACCCGGGCAACTGGTTGACTGTAAAGTGTATGTATCCACTGTGTGAAGCCTAAAGGCATTCCCATGTTCCGAAGTATGCATAGGAGGTAGTCCCATTCTAATGAGTCGAAGGCTTTAGTGGCGTCTAAAAACACCGCCACCATTGGCAAGCCGGGGTCCACATTTTGTAATATGGAGAAGAGCGTGCGCAGATTGTATGAGGTGGCTCTGCCCGGTATGAATCCAGCCTGGTCCGACAGCACCAGCCCCCCCATCAGCAGCTGCAGGCGATTGGCCAGGACTTTGGATAGGATTTTAGCATCACAGTTGATTAGGGACAGCGGCCGGTATGAGTCACAACTCCCGGGCGGTTTACCGGGTTTCAGCAGGGAAATAATTAGGGCTTCCTGCATGGATGGGGGAAGGATTCCCGACTCATGGGCCTCAAGGTACACCTCACGGAGCACCGGTATGAGGATATCCGCGTAAGCCTTATAGAAGTCCATAGGCAGCCCGTCTAGTCCAGGGGCCTTCCCAGGAGCCATCTGGTTAATAGCATCCCTTATTTCGTCTTGACTTATGGGTTCTGCCAGGAATTCTCTATGCCTGTCCGGAAGCCACCCTAGAGTGATCTCCCTCAGATAATCATCCATTTCTAGGAGTCCCGTTCTGGTAGTAGCATATAGTGCGGAGTAGTGGCTGACCAAGGCGCCTAAAATTGATTGTGTATCTCTTAATTGCTGCTGCCCGTCTCCCTCCAGCTCCAAGACGAAATTGGAACCGCGTCGGGGACGAATGACTCCCGCCAGGAAACTCCCGGGGCGTTCCCCCTCTCCATACGCTCTAGCCCTGGAATGTTTTCCCCGAAAATTCACCTCCCTGTCTGCAGTGGTAGTATATTCTGACAGTGCTTCTCGATATCGGGCCTGAGCCACGTGGTCCGTGGGAAAGTCCGGCTGGGTTTCTAGTGTGCGGAGTGTGTTTTCCAATGTGTGTAACGTGTTGCGTAAAACCCGCAAGACGCCCGAGCCCTTGGATATGCAACTGCCGCGGATCGTAACTTTCAATGCCTCCCACAGTGTGGCTACCCGCTCTACAGATCCTTTGTTATGGGATATAAAGTCTTCGATGTCTTGACGTATTTCAAGGCGGAATAGATCGTCCAGCAGCGCGTTGGGGGGGAAGTCGCCAGGAAGGGGCCCTCCCAGTATGTCCGGCAGTCGGAATCTAGACAGCACCGGTGAGTGATCGGAAAAAGTGCGGCTAACATGCTGTGCGGCAGCCATGGAAGGGGCCAGCCCCCGAGACACCAATATGTAGTCCAGGCGGGACCAGGTGGCATGAGCCATGTTCCAATGTGTACCCTCCCTATCGGTCGGGTGAAAGTGTCGCCATGTATCTACCATCTCCTGATTATCACAGATGTCACGTAAGTACCTATGTGTGTTGGTGTAGTGGTGCGGGGAAGGGTTAGACCTGTCAAGAGTGGGATCCAGGACCGCATTGAAGTCTCCTCCCCATATGAGATGTGTCGAGCCCACCTCCCTGATCTTGTTCCAGAGGGCAATGAAACTACTCGGGTCATCGCAGTTCGGGCCATAGGAGCATGCAATGGTGATGGTCTCCGCACCCATCCTCCCCCAGGTGACGCAGTATCGTCCCTCTTTGTCCGATGCATCCCCCAGTGGAGCATAGGGGACACTCCGTTTTATCAGTATTGCGGTACCTCGAGCATAGGATGAGTATGCTGCGAAGACCGAGTGTGCCGCCCAACGTGTAGCAAAGGCGCCTCTATGGAGTGGGTCCATGTGGGTTTCCTGCAGGAGTGCTACATTAACGTTGAGTCTGTCTATCGCTCCCAGTATCTGTCGCCTTTTTCTCGGGTCGCCTAGGCCTCTGACATTCCAGGAGATGACTGACAGCCGTCCTCCCTCCCTGCTATCCATCTGCGCCCCCCGGCTCATATCTTCGTCTAGTTAATCGGGGGTTACCGGTGTGGACGAGCTCCCACTTGCTCCTGGGCCCTGTCCCCACGGATGTTTCAGAAGGTGAGTATGATATGTGCAATGTGACTGTATACATGCTGTGTTCAAACAAAATAACAACTATCCCGTAAACCTCCCCACCCCCACCCACAACGACATCCCAATCATGCCGAGCATCTGCCCCCACCCACAACAATACAACAACCCAAATCATAGACTGTTGGGGAATACCCAAGTGGGAAACGCCAGGGCTCCAGACCCGCCACCCCAACTCCCCCGATTTTGCACCCGCCGTCCGCTGGGTTAGCAGCGGCAAGCTATGCGGGAGGGGGAAGGGTGTGCCAGGGCAAGATCAAGTTGTAGAGCTACAGGCGCACCCTGGAAGCAATCGGGGCATCAATATATTTATCATAATTCCGAGTGCCTAGTGTCCATCATAGGAACCAACAAGTAGCGAGGGTACCTGAGCGGTACAAGCTAGATAGATCTATGCAGAGTCAGTTTAATGAGGAGTAAGCATATCAAACCTACCCTTCTAGTCAGTCCAGCGCTGATGTGGGAGAGCGAGCGCCTTCTCTCCCAGGAGAAGTTCGGGCAGGTTCGTGAGCACGCTTGTGGTCTTTTAGGAACAGTTCCACCTGGGACGGGTTCTGAAATATGTGCGTCTTGCCATGGGTGACCACCCGCAGGCGCGCCGGGTAGAGCATGGAGTATCTAATATCGCTTTGAAGTAGACGCTTCTTGACTGCTCCAAACTTGCGGCGTGCCTCCTGTACAGCCTGCGTGAAGTCAGGGAAAAAGGAGAGCGTAGTGTTTTCATATTGTACAGGTTGTTTCTCTCGTGCCAGGCGTAGTAATGTATCGCGGTCTCTGTAATTTAGGAATCGGATAAGGATTGGTCTCGGGGGCGCTCCGGGAATGGGACGAGGACCCAGGGAGCGATGGGCCCGCTCCACCACAAAACATGGGGAAAAGGCCTCCGTGCCAAATAGTTCGGATAATAACTTCTCTATGAATATTTCCATTTTCCCTACTACTGTTGATTCTGCCAGACCCACAAGGCGCACGTTGTTTCGTCGCGAGCGCGCCTCCAAGTCCTCGTTCTTATCGGCTATCACTTTCAATAACCGTTCCATCTGCGAGACTGTGTTGGCATTCGCTGCAGCGCCATCCTCAAGCCCCGAAATGCGCTGCTCCGTCTCCTTGACCCGTTCCTCCTGTTGGTCCAGTCGGTGCACCACAGAGTCCAGTCTTCTGGACATGTTATCGATCTTTGAGTCGATGGAGGAGAGACTCGTCTGCATGTTGAGAAGGAGCGCCTTCCAATCCACTTCCTCCGCCTCTGTCCCCTCCGAGTCCCCTTCTCCAGTCAGTAGGGTGCGGGTTTTCTTCTTTTGGGTCTCGAAGGGGAGCTTAGATTGTTTATGATCTGTCTTCCCCATGACTCTGGCGGGACAGGCAGCGTCTTCCCCCACTCCAAAGCTCCAGAGCGGGCCCCTCCGATCAGCGCAGATCTAGGCAGGTATGTCGCGCCGCAATACCGCCGGTCCGTTTGCCGCTGCAGACTCACTAATTCCCTCGTGATGTTACACTCTGGCGTTAGAGACGGCCTCCAAGGTCAGGAGCCGAATCGCGGCAGCATGTCAGTTCGTGCTTATGCCGCCCGGTCAGTGGTGGGGTAACGATGGACACCCCTCACCGCCTTGCTTGCAAGCCCCTGCCCGATAGGTTGACGTATTTATGGACACCAAAAGCGATGTGCGTGAGGCGAAATGTCAATGGGGAGCCCTCCACCACCTCCCGATGTAACCTCTCCAACCAAGCAGCGACGTTCCTCACCTAAAGCTTGTGGCGGGGTTCGGCAGGGCGATAGGAGCCTGCGGGGCGCTCCTACAGTAGGCTCCCCCCTCTCTGGACGGGCTCTCAGGCGTCTGGTGCTCCTCTTTCGCAGATAGGGCGCATGGGATGCCGTCCCCTAGATGTGCGGGCCTCACCGGGGTTGCGCGCTGTGGCAAAGCACTCCTCCGGTGCTCCCGGGCGGCAGGATCGTCAGGCGGTTGTCAATCCGCTACTCACTTCGCCTTCGTGTCCCTCTATCTCCTTTGCATCGTGTCGGCTGCAGGCTCCTCAGCGCTATCTCCGGCAGTCCGGCGATGTTTGGTGCCCCCGGCAGTTCCGGGCCTAGGGACCACGTGTGAGCACCGGAGTCGCGTTACGTGCCCGCCGTCTCTCCTGCGCCGGCGGCCAGAAGTGTCTCCCGCGGGGCCTGTCAGGGCAGATTGCGTCGCCGTCTCCGCACCAATTCTCGCCAAACTTGCCTCAGATGTGCAGCCACCTCTCAGGAGTCAACGAGTGTCGTTTCTACCAGTGGCCAGGGTACAGGATGGGTATGGCGGATGTTTGAATTGCCCGGCTGGCGAGAGCCTCACATAAGTGCGGCCATGTCGGTCTGGCGCCCTGAGCAGTGTGGAATGTTCTTGAGACATTGGACGGTGCCTTGGTGGGATATTGGGTGGGGTAGATGTTAGCTCGAGACAGCACCCAGACCGAATAATTTGGGCACCCATTTGTCCGATGTTATGGACTCCCATGCGTGGATAAAGTTTTGTAGTCTGCCCCCGACCGGAGTGGGATGGTCTGGGGGGAGCGGAGGGAAGTCATTGTGCGGGCGGGGTGGCAGAACGGGTGGTGTTAGTTTTGCCCCTGCCCCTATTGTTGTTGCCTCTGTAACCACCCCTTTGGTTGCCCTTTGAAAAGTTATTTTGAGGAGGGGACTTGTAGGAGGTAGAGGCGCTATCGGTGGAGAAGCCTCTGCCTGTGCCACGAAAGGACGAGCGTCGAAAGGAACGTTTAGAGGCTTGTGTTTGGAGTGCCCCCAATGACTTTGCTGTGTCTGTGTCCTTTTTCATCTTTTCCAACGCTTCGTCTACCTTTGGCCCAAAGAGAGTTTGTTGGTCAAAAGGGTGATTGAGTATAGACGCCTGGACTTCAGGCTTGAACCCTGAGATCCTGAGCCAGGCATGGCGACGAAGCAGGACACTGGTATTTATGGCTCTAGAAGCAGTGTCGGCTGCATCGAGGGCACACTTAATGGAGGTGTTTGTAATTAGTTTACCCTCCTGTATCAGGTCATGAGCCTTGCGATTGTGTTTTTCGGGAAGGTGCTGCATAAGAGCCTCAAGTTTGTCGTAGTGTGCTCTGTCATAGCGCGCAAGTAGCGCTTGTGTATTTGCAATGCGCCACATGTTTGCAGCTTGGGAGGCGGTGCGTTTGCCAGACGCGTCTAGAAGTTTCGATTCCTTGTCTGGCGGTGGGGCTTCTCCTGAGGACTGGGAGTTAGCCCGCTTTCTAGCTGTGGAGACAACTAGGGAATCTAAGGGAGCAGGGCCCTTAATGTATGCAGGGTCTGTGGGTGCCGCCTTGTACTTTTTCTCTATTCTAGGGTTTAGTACCCTGGCCCTGACAGGGTCTTTGAACACCTCTGCAGCATGCTTGGTGACACCCTTAAGCATGGGCAAAATAGATGTGGATTTGTCCTGTATGTCAAATGTGTCCAGTAGGAAGTCGTCTTCCACTGGTTCGCTGTGCATGTCCACCCCATGGTAGTGTGCTGCTCTCTGCACTAGGTGATGAAACCCTAAGGAGTCCTCTGGAGGAGACGGCCTGGATGGGTATAGGTCGTCCTGAGGCATATCAGGTATGTCAGGGTTGTGGTAGTCTTCCCATGGGTCTGGGGTCCCCGGTGGAGTGGGGTCCATTGGGGCGTCAGCTGGGTCATAATCCGGGTCCCCGTCATCCGGATCTGGGGACGGGGTCGGGGAGTAATGAGGTAAAGGTGGCGGAGACCTGGGAGGGGGAGGGGGTGGAGGAAGTGGAGGAGGAAGTGGAGGAGGCAGAGGAGGAGGTAGTGGGGAGGGCACTCTGAGGGGAGAAGTGGCAGAGTCCTTCCGTTTGGGTGGTGGAGGAGGAGCCGGAGTGTCAAGGCGTCTTTTCTTGATAATTAAAGTCAATAGCCCAGTCTTTGGATCTTTAGATAGAGTCTTTTGCAAAGGGTCTGGTGTAAACAGAGCCAGTGGCGTCGAATCGTCCGCTGGCGCCGATGATTTCGGAGCAGAGGGCTTCGATGGTTTCTGTGCGCCATGCTTTTTTGGTGCCTCCGGTTTTTTCGGCGTCGAAGGAGTTTTCGGCGCCGGAGCGTCGGTGCCGACAGATTTGTGTTTGGTCGGCACCGAGAGTCCAGGCTTCGGCACCGGTGGCTTCGGAGTCGAGCTGGGTATTACTTTCTTCGGTACCGGATGCTGTTTTTCGGCACCAGGCGTCGGCTGGCTCGAGCCAGAGCTGCCGTGAGACTTTTGAGGCTTCGACACCGGGCCCGAAGTTGGGGTGATAGAAGCTTTGTGCTTGGTTTTACCCAGGCCTGCAGGCGAGGGTGTAAACTGAGTCTCTTTGGTTTTGGGCGCGGGGGTGGGAGGGGGTACAGTACTCACGACCCGCTGCGCCGGTGTGATGTCCTCCACGTCGGAGTCGTCGGCCTCGGAAGCGCTGACGAAGTCGTCCTCCTGCTCGGTGTGTAGTTGCCCCGAAGCTTCGGCGCCGTTTCCGAAGATGTCCGGTGGAGCTGCGGACGATGAGTGCGCCATGGTGCGTCGAGCTCTTCGATCTCGGATGGTCTTCTTTGATCGAAAAGACTTACAGGCGGGGCAGTCTCTGGCCTCGTGTTCTGGAGAGAGGCAAAGGTTACACACCTGATGGAGGTCGGTGTGGGGAAATTTAGACCCACATTTTGGGCACTTTTTGAACGGAGTCCTTTCCATCGGCCGGGACCGGAGTCGATGAGGGCCCGAAGGCCGGTGCCGATGTACGGGATGGAGAAAAGTGCCGCTTCGAGAGATGAAGATGATGATGAAGAAACTGGAAGAAACGAGGATTTTCCGTCGAGGCTGGAACCGTAGAAGTTCGAAGCCGGAGCACGAAGTATCACATCCAAGCCCGATGGCGGAAAAAAACAATCTGAGGATGGAGCCGAAGCCCATGCGCAGTACGGACCGAAGAAGGAGTCACCGAACTCGTAACTTCCAAAGACTGTCCAAAGAACAAAAACAAACTGCAAACATCCGGGCCCAACACCAGATGGCGATCTATGCTAAGTGTACAATCTGCAGCTCATATGCCTCGAACATAGATTTTATGTTTTATTTTATTGTATTGGATAATTTATTGATTTTGTACTGTATTTGCTGCTTTTATGCATACTGTGGTATTGTGAATAAAGAATGACGAAATATAAATTAAATCCTAACAGGACATCTATTGAATCACTTATAACAAGATATACTTGTCTAAAAGAATGCCGTATGGAGCAGTGTTAAGTTGAAAAGAAATTCCAGTGTCATAGGTAGGGTTTAAAAAATATAATTGTTATCCTAAAGGCCTATTCATTTGAATTAGTGTTTATTTTTTATTACAAAATTAATGACATTTTCTTATTGTAGCCTGCACAGCATCTTGAGAAAAACTGCCTGTGAAGAGAGATTATCTGTTGTAAAAGTGCTTTAGGTTCTCACATATGGGTCGTATGTTTAGGACTATCGATTAAGAAATGGTGAAGAACCATTATTTTCTGCAGTCTCACAAACTTAGATGCCAATTTCAGAGAACAACATTTTAAGAGGGGGAACTAACTACATTCTTTCCTGCCAGGCCTACTCCCGTTCTGATGACTTGACACTAGATGACCTATTTATAATACAGAAGATCCAAGCCCTTTTGTCCGTTTTTCAGATGTATATCTCCCATTGTACTGATCTTTGCACACATAGCTAATGTACTGACTGCTAAAATCTTGTAGTCTGCTAAATAAATTCTCTTACTGGGCCCCAAATCACAAATTTAAGTTGTCAAATGCAGATTTACTCGTGTATAAATCTACTACTGCACCTAAGTATAAGCCCACAGATAATTGATTTTCCATTTCTGATTGTAGATTTATACCCAAGTGCAGACTTGCATGTCTCCCCTCGATCACGTTGGGGGGTGCAGACATCCAAGACTGAATCCAAGAGTACGAAATTACTACTACAAGTTTTTCACACGTAGTAGGAGATCACATTTATTAAACCTATAAAATAACTTTTTAAGTATTTTAATGCAAAATAAAAATGTAATTTTATTTCAGACTCATTAAACTTAATACTGATTAAAGTATGTTAATTGGTTAACAAAATGTGACCGTAAATTAAAAACTACACTACCATTTTAATATTTAATTAATATATAGTAAAGGTAGCTAAAACTGATTTTTTTTAGTACATTACTTTAAAATCACTTTACGAGGGGGTCGTGGCCAACCGCCGGAGAAGATGGCTGCACACTAACGCGGCTCCGGCTCTGATCCCCTGATAACCCATCTATCCATGCAAATATCCGCAAAAGCAAATTGTGCTCAAGCCAGATTTATGATCGCGAGGGTCGGCGGCTGCAGTTTTCTGGGCGGGCCGGGCCCAACTGCAGTCTGGAGCCAGCTGCGACTTGGGGCCGTGCAGCGTCACGTACCTGCGCGGCTAAGGAAAAGGAGTGAGGTCGAGATCAGAGTAAAGGGGGCGGAGTTCTGACTGACGTCTGCCCGCAAGTGTCTGATGAGACCGGCGGAGTGCGGCTAATGAACACCGTGAAGTACTCAAGACCCAGGTCAGGTGATAACTTACGGGGCGTGAAGAGCCATCTGTCCATCAACAGAAGCAGCAAAGTAAATGCTGCGACGCTTTGTGTCTTCAGGAGGTCAGATGAACTCACGAGTCTCTTTCCATCAACCAGGGCAGCGACAAAAATGCTGCGACGCAGCTGCCCTGTACCGGTGAGCTTGATCACCTTATTTCTTCTCCGAATTTGCTTGCCCTCCTAGCCCTGCAACTGCTCTCCTAGTCAGGTGGTGCAGCATGATGGATGCTCGCGCTGACTCTCCCTGACGATGACGACCCGTGAATGGTTTTGTCGACCTCCGACCTTCCTCCTGCCAAATCTGGTGGCTGCCTTCCTCATCCAGCCCTTCTCATGGGATTTGTTTCTTTTTCTTCGACCTTGTTGTTGGATTTCTGTTCTCCCCCTTCATTCTGTTTTGAAGTTCTTGGGGTCCATGTCTTGAATCCTCCATCTTGCGACTATGCCTTGATCTCATGATCGGCTCTTGCCGCTGGTCACCACCTTTGCCGCCAGCTTGACCTTTGCCTTAGCTCGACCCCTTCTTATGACTCCCACAGCCCTCACCTCTTGTTTTGGTCACAGTAAGGCACACTTGTAGCTCGTTTTGGACCCATACCTTTCTTTTTCGACCCGACGCAGTGATGGTATAAGGTACTAGATGCTGCTCTTTCACTGAACCCTTACCGGTTTATAGACTCGCATACTCTGACTTTTGTTGCATCGTGAAGTACTTTCCCCCATGACAGATCTGCCAGACCAGATCTGCTTTCTAATCCCCTTTACTCCCCCCCCCATGATCCATAGAACTGTTTTTTAAATGAACTAAGTAACTGATGTATTTTGAAATCACGTTTCTTTTCTCAATGCTATGTTTATGCTCCAGTATCTTATGTAACCATGTTACCCACTGTATGCCTTCCCCATGTTAAGCGCTCTGATACCCCGTGTCAAGCGCTATATAAACCTTTTCTAATATACTCACCTTGGTTCCCAAGCAACGTTGGCCGATGCCCAGTGGAGCTGTCCTATGCAGTTATTGAGTAGTTTGGCTCTGGTTCATCCCTCGTCCGTCACCTACCCAGACGGACATCCAACATTCTTTTCCTCGTTGGTAATGCCATTAGACCCTTTTACAGGGCGTGCCTTGCTCTACCTTCAAATGGCCCCCATAACTATGCCCTTGTCCAAAGCACTCCTACTGTTGGGGATGGATCCAGAGACAGTCCACAGTGACAAGGGTGACACTCATAGTGGAGGACTGGGATTGATCCCCTTACCACTGGGAGCCGTCTCGTACCCTGTCGGACACTGTGTTCCAGCTGGGTTTCCTACCCCCGCCCCCACCTCTTCCCTCCTTCATTCTTCAGAGTGTGGCCGTGACCAAAGTACTCCTCTCCCCTTGTTGGGGAGGGATCCAGCATCTACGCCCTGGAGTCTAAGCAACCCCGCTGAGAGAGTCCACCACGACAATGGGAATCACACATAACTGAGGACTGAGAATGATCCCTGTCCCACGTGGAGCCGTCTCCCACCCAGCCGGACACCAGACACAGTTACTTCCCAGTCTCCACGCTGTGTCCCCTACCCCCTGCACCTCCGCTTCCCTTTTTCATTATTTGGCTACCTCCCTTTTTCCTTTCCTATCTCCCCTGAATTCCTCTCCACTTGCCTACTTTGTCTATCCTTATACCTATACTCCGCTTAATCTCCCCCTCACCCTTTTACCTTACCCCCTTACCCCTCTACACGCCAAGAACCAACAATGAAACTAACTGTTGTACCTTCTGTAACAATGTGTAATTTGTAACCTATGTAACTCTCCTCATGTAAAGCGCTGTGATACCTCCGGGTCTAGCCAGCGCTATATAAAACTCAAGTAAATAAATAAAAAGTAAATAGAGAGACGATCGTGACCCGGCTCCGGGAGTGGCAGCGCAGCGGAACACAAGAGAACTTGGATCGAGTCCCGGACAGCTGAACCTCTGGGTTAGGGCTCTGCTGCACTCCACAACACAGACAGCTGAGTGAGAGCAGTGACGAACAAGAAAAAGTACATTAAAAAGGCACAGCGGAAGCAGGTCGGAATAGACCCTCCAGTCAAACGCCATTAACCACCTACTGCGGCAGCTATACTGGGAGCCTATGAACCATGCCTGTGGAAGCTTGATGCAATGCGACAGCTAGAAGCCATATTCCCGGGAAAAAGGGCAGAACTCACCGGAGGCGGCCTGTGGAAGCTTGATGCAATGCGACAGCTAGAAGGCATATTCCCGGGGATAAAGGCAGAACTCACCGGAGGCGGCGATAAACTACCACACAAAGACATACAACAGTTAACAGCCCCCCCGCCCACACTTGCAAGCTATAACACAAAGCTGCGAAGCGCCATTGTTCCCCTGACAGGCGCTCATGTACTGTGGACTGGTGAAGCGCTGGAGACGCCTCTAGCAATAGTGTCTGTGGCATAAGAAGAGGCAGTATTCAGGGATATTACTGGGGAGGAGGTGATACATACGGGTGTAGGCCAACAGGCTGCCGGGTTGATAATTCCGAGCAGGCGGTGGCGAGTCCCCCAGTACCCCTCCATCCCCCCACTAAATAATTTACCTGCACAACCTATGACCTCCATTATGTCTGGA
Source organism: Triturus cristatus (assembly GCF_964204655.1). Taxonomy (NCBI): domain Eukaryota; kingdom Metazoa; phylum Chordata; class Amphibia; order Caudata; family Salamandridae; genus Triturus; species Triturus cristatus. Next base: position 1,261,045,856 of record NC_140591.1, on the reverse strand, counting down.
AGCAGGGGGAGTCGATGCTCTCACCAGTCCAAGCTGAATAAATCGTCGTGGTTTAAGATCCAAGATGGAACCAATGTATAGGCTGATACGCCGCAAGCAACACTTAGCACACCTCCAGCGCAAAACGCACCTACGCTGCAAGACATTCTCTCGGCTGTCATAGCGGTACGCACATCACTAGAATCTTGCATTGACTCAGTCTCCATAGAAATACCCCTTATCCAGGCAGACCTTTGCAAAATGGATGAGCGAATGAAAGAAGTGGAAGGAGTAGCCCAGGGCCTAGCCAACACATCTAAGGGCCTTGAGAAACAGGTCCGGGACCTTCAAGCTACCAGTCGGGCACTAGCGGACCAGCTCGACGACTATGAAGGAAGGGCCAGAAGGAATAATGTTCGAATTATTGGGCTCCCCGAGAAAGCGGAAAGTCATGCCACTGATTTATTTATCAAGGCGTTAATCACACAACGTCTGTAGCGCCAAGACTCTTTCCAACTTTTTCTCTATTGAACGAGCACACAGGAGTACCTGGTGCAAACCCAAACCTAGCCAGCCTCCCAGGCCCATACTGGCCCGAGTCTTTAATTTCCGCGACAGGGATGTGATCCTACAAACTGCACGGCGTGCTCCTCCTCTAAAAATCTATAACAGCACCATCATGTTTTTCACAGATTTTACAATCAACATCCAAAGGCAGCGCAGACGTTTCCTAGAAGTCAAGAAAGCCCTGAGGGACAGAGCGCTGCCTTACGCTATGCTATTTCCCCCAAAACTCAGGGTAGAGGCCGAAAGCAAAGCATAATTCTTCACAGAGCCGGAGGCAGCCTGGGAGTGGCTTGACGGATGGCGGAAGGTGGGAGACCCAAATGGTTCGGACAGGCATCGGAGACAGACAGGGAAAGATTGAAATGAGGTCACACCAGATCGAGAAAGAGAGTGACACCACCCACCCAGATCGAATGGAGAATGAACGAACTGGCCCTGCTTGACACAACGGTTGTAGTTGCTAACTAAGAGACGCACTTGGAAGGCCTAGAGATTATGCATACGAACTTCAAATGCAGATTGTTGAAAAGTGCAACTTAAGGGCCATGATGGACCAGCGCGATCACATGTCAGTAGGGGAGAAGTGCTCTCGAGCCAGACTAGCTGAGTATATAGTTTGAAAATTGATAATTATAGACTATTTAGTATACGTACGTGCAGGTTCTCACGAGTCGGAGGATCTAGACTCGATGGTTTACGTCCACCCGGAAATTGGGGAGGGCGATGGGCGCTCTGCAAAGTTGGGGTGGTGGGTACTTTGAAACCCATCTTGCAAAGAGGCATGGGGGGTGGGGGGTGGGGTAGGGGGAGGAAGGGTCAAGTTACAAGGGGTTTATCATTGTTTAATTGCGTTGTAAAGGTCATCAACTGGGTACAGCATATATTGGTAACTAGTTCCAGAGAATTTCACCAGACATATACCTACCGCTACACACAATCTAGGCATGCCAATAAGACATCTATGCCAACAAAATATCTTTAAGACAATCAACCCAATGTGGGCTTCACGCAAATGCTATGAAAGGTACAGACGCTCCTGGCAATATAAGATTTGATATTTCAAAACACAAGAGCGAACCCATATGTCCTTGTGAACTGGGTATTTTGCAAAAAACAAGAAACATGTGCGCAAAGAGTTGCATGCACGCATGTTAACTGAATATTTGAAAGCTGGAATTATTCTCCAAGGAACGTTCCTGGGATTTTCAGAGACGATAAGAAATTCAAAGGTGGTTTTTCCCATATCTCGGTAACATGCTCTAGACACTGGAGGGTGCTAGGCATAGAAACAGCTTTGGAACATAGTAAACAAGAATTACTTGAGATAGAAAATCTGGAGAAAAAATTATTTGGCTGCGACAATATAGAAGAGTCTAAATTGGCCCTAGAGAAGCTTAACAAAACTATACACGACTTTAATTGTTTTGAATTGAAAAAGAAGGCTGATAAAGTACAGAAGGATATTACAGCTTATAGTAAAGAGAAAGCCTTTCCCTACTTGCAAGAAGACTATTACACTCAACCGCAACAATACAAGAAGAGTGTTACATGGGGTAGATATAAGAATAATATCTTAATCAGCTTCTCAGGATTCCTCCGCGGGATCAGAATCCTCAGACGACGGGGGCGAAGGCCCTAGTGGTATACAAAGAAATCAACCACAATCCTCCTTCCAACAACCATCTTTTTTAGGTCAGGTATCGAGGGGCAGAGGGACCAATCTAAATCAGAAAAGAGTTTGGCATCAATTTGCAGGAGAAAGGCAAACGCGGCGCCAATATTACACCTGGGATCCACAAGGCCAGTAGAAATACTGTCTATAGAGAGATCAAGAACGAATCACTCAAGACCAAATCTCAGATTTTCCTATTAATCCCACTAACCACAATGAAGATAATACAATTCCTGTTTTTAATCTATCAGCACATCAATTGAACAGCAATGAATTATCGCTTCTTAACAAGGGTTTATCCTATGTTTTGACTGAGTCAACAGACTTTAAGCTACAAACCGAACTACACAAATGTTTTAGGATGCTTAGACTTAAGGTGTTCTTCAGTGACAAAGAGACACTTCCATTTGACTCTCCCAGATCATTTATGAAACCCAAGTCTGTGTTCTTTCCTTCCAACAATATGATGCCTCCTGAAATCATAGCCTTTGAGAAAGGAGTTCTTGCAGATATTCTGAAACTGAAGAATACCAAGACATACACTCCATATAATATCACTAAATTGGAGCGAGAGGCACTCATTACTTTGAAAAACGATGAGTCCATCATTTTAAAACCAGCAGACAAAGGTGGTGGAATTATTATTCAAGAGAGAACCAGATATGAAGCAGAAATAGTCAGACAATTGAGTAACATCCGTCACTACAAGAAACTGCAAAGAGATCCTGTAACTCAAATTCAAGAATGGATACTTGCAGCAACAAAGAAAGGAGTAGATGAAGGTTTTTTGAGCAAACAAGAATTTGATTATCTAAATAAAGAACTTCCAAGGACCCCTGTTATATATACCCTACCAAAAATTCATAAAGATGTTACTAATCCACCCGGCAGACCTATTCTTTCAGGATGTGGATCAGTCCTACAACCTCTAGGGCACTACATAAATAGTTACATCAAAGACTACGTGCCTGTATTACCTGCATATGTCAGAGATAGTACATATATGATAAACTTGGTAGAAGGTATGGATTATAATCCCACTAACGAGATGCTGGTAACCATGGACATAGAATCATTATATACACATATACCTCAAATTGAGAGTATGGATGTCATCAGATCTGTCCTTAATACACGTCCAGCTCCTGTTATGGTCCCTACTGAATTTGTCATTGACCTTCTTGAAATAGCATTAACTATGAACTACTTCAAATTTAATACAACGTATTATCAGCAATGCTCAGGAACATCTATGGGCGCTATTTTTGCACCAAATCTGGCCAACCTCTATGCCGGTGCCCTTGAGGAGAAATACATCAGTAACGCCTCTAATCCATTTATGAAAAATATAAGGTGCTGGAGGCGTTATATTGATGATATTTTCTTCATATGGACAGGTATGGTTGCATATCTAGAACTGTTCATCAACTATCTGCATGAGTGTCAGTCTGCACTGACCTTTACCTACAATATGGATAGAGAGATGATTCCATTTTTGGATCTGAAAATCAGACATCATAATAACCAACTCAATGTAACTCTCTACCGTAAACCAACAGATTGAAATACTCTCTTGCAATACAATAGCTTCCACCCTAGAGCTCTTAAGGATGGGCTGCCTTATGGGCAATTTCTAAGACTTCGACAAAATTGTACTGAAAAGGTGGACTTCTTTCGAGAGGCTAATGAACAAGTTACTTACCTTCGGTAACGCTTTTTCTGGTGGATACAGTATCTGCCTGTGGATTCCTCACCTTGTGAATATCCCCTGCATCAGCAACGTTTGGAAACTTTTGTAGCAGTCCACGCCGATGAGGTCGAAGACGACGTCACAGAGACACGCTCCGCTCGCGACTCCGCTGACGTCACCGGCTCCATAAGAAGACCTCGTCGGCATGATGACGTCAGTTCCGCCCTTTTTTCCGTGCCTTCGAGGCACACGGACGGACTGACAGCAATATATACAGTACATAATATATAAAGCAACACACAGTGTGGAGAATAAGTAGAAAGGCAAAAGAAATAACACAATACCTTTGACAGTAACAAAACACATTTTGAAACACCATTAATAGAATTGCAGGTATAGAAGGATGGACAACGGGGAGGCGGGTGGGTCAGTGAGGAATCCACAGGCAGATACTGTATCCACCAGAAAAAGCGTTACCGAAAGCAAGTAACTTGTTCTTCTGATGGATACATCTGCCAGTGGATTCCTCACCTTGTGAATAGATTCCCACAGCAGTCCCCACTCCCGGAGGAGGGTGTCCACCCTTCTATACCAGAAAGTCCTGAAGGACGGAACGAGCAAAGTGTCCGTCCCTCCTCACCTCGGTATCCAAGCAATAATGTTTTGCGAAGGTTTATAGGGAGGCCCAAGTTGCCGCCCTACAAATGTCCTCCACAGGAACACCCCTAGACAAAGCAGAAGTGGAAGACTTTGCTCTAGTGGAATGAGCCCTTAAACCCTCTGGAGGTTCCTTACCTGCCAAAGAGTAGCATATCTTGATGCACAAGACAATCCATCTCGACCTTTCCTGCAGCCAACAAAGCCCACGAAGAGCTGATCATCAACTCTGAAGTCTTTAGTCCTGTCCAGGTAGAAGCTCACAGCCCTCTTAGGGTCCAAGCAGTGAAGTCTCTCCTCCTCCTTGGAAGGGTGAGGGGGAGGATAGAAGGTAGGAAGGGTAATGGACTGCCCCAGATGGAAGGGAGTTACCACCTTAGGCAGAAATGCAGCCCTGGTCCTGAGTACCATTCTTTCAGCATGAATTGTCAAAAACGGGGGTTTTGAACTTAGAGCTTGAAGCTCACTTACCCTCCTTGCCGAGGTGACTGCAATGAGAAAAACCGTCTTAAAAGACAACAATCTCAAGGGACACTTGTGTAAGGGCTCGAAGGGAGAACCCATAAGATAAGTCAAGACAAGACAAGGTTTAAGTCCCATTGAGGCACAATAAAGGGAGTAGGAGGAAACCTGTTTGTGAGGCCCTTAAGAAAACGAAGAACAATAGGTGATTTGAATAATGACGACTGATCCGGCAAGCAAAGGAAAGCCGATAAGTATCCTTTTACAGTAGCCACAGCAAAGCCTTGCTGAGCAAGAGAAAGGGCAAACTGCAGAATGTCAGATAAACGAGCCTTCAAAGGATCAACTGACTTCTCTCCACACCAGAGAACAAATTTAGACCACCTATAGGAATAGATAGATTTGGTGGAATGACGTCTGGCAGACAAAATTACATCTACCACATCAGGTGGGAGAGAAAAAGAGTTCAGGTTGCCCCGTTCAATCTCCAGGCATGAAGGTGTAAGCTCTGGAGGTGGGGGTGTAGAACCTGCCCCTCCGATTGCGAGAGGAGGTCTGCCCTCAGAGGGAGACGGAGCGGAGGGCACGAGGAGAGGTGGAGAAGATCTGTGTACCACACCCTTCTTGGCCAATCCAGGGCGATCAATATGACTTGGGCCCGGTCTTGGTGAATCTTCCTCAGAACCCGAGGAATCAAGGGTATGGGAGGAAACGTGTAAAGGAGTCGTGAGCTCCAATTCAACTGAAACGCGTCCCCCAACGCTCCCTGCATCGGATACTGGAGACTGCAGAATGACGGGCAGTGAGCATTCTCGTGAGTGGCGAACAGGTCCACCCGAGGAGTTCCCCACATTCAAAAGACGTGACGAACCACCTCCGGATGAAGCCTCCACTCGTGGTCGGCGGAGAACTGCCGACTGAGACTGTCTGCACGCACGTTCAGCACCCCGGCCAGATGATTTGCCATCAGACAAATCTGATGATCCTGAGCCCAGGACCATAGACGCAGAGCCTCTCTGCAGAGACAAAGAGACCCCACTCCTCCCTGTTTGTTGACATACCACATCGTGGTAGTGTTGTCCGTCAGGACTTGAACAGACTGACCGCGAAGTGAAGGGAGGAAGGCCTTGAGTGCTAAATGAATCGCCCGCAATTCCAGAAGGTTGATGTGAAACAACCTTTCCTCTGGAGACCAAAGACCCTTGATCTCCAGATCCCCCAGATGCGCACCCCACCCTAAAGTGGATGCATCCGTAATCACTGTGGCCACCGATGGAGGTAGATGAAAGGGCTTTCCTTGAGACAGATTGCCCTCCATGCTCCACCAAGACAGATCCGCCGCAGCTTTTCTAGAGATCCTCTCAGACTCCCTGAGATCTCCTTTGTGCTGATACCACTGCCTGCGGAGGCACCACTGGAGCGCCCTCATGTGCCGGCGTGCATGGTTGACCAACAGAATGCAGGAAGCAAACAGACCGAGCAGGCAAAGGACCTTCAGAACTGGAACGACCGCTCCATTGTAAAACAAAGGAATAATTTCCTGTATGTCGACAATCCTTTGAGGAGGAGGGAATGCTCGACACACAGTAGTGTCCAGTACCGCACCTATGAACAGGTTGCGCTGAGAGGGCACCAGGTGAGATTTGGGCACGTTTATCGAGAAACCCAATTTGAACAACAGCTGAGTTGTATCTTGCAGATGATGTAGCACCTTCTCTGGCGACTCCGCTTTGATAAGCCAGTCGTCCAGATAGGGGAAAACGGAAATCCCCGACCTTCTGAGATGGGCTGCCACCACTGCCATCACCTTCGTGAAGACTCGGGGTGCAGTAGTAAGACCAAACGGAAGGACCGCAAACTGATAATGTTGCGATCCTACCGTAAACCGGAGATACTTCCTGTGCGACTTCAGGATGGGGATGTGGAAATACGCATCCTGCAAGTCGATCGACACCATCCAGTCCTCCCTATTCAGCGCCTGAAGAACCTGCGCAAGGGTGAGCATCTTGAACTTCTCTTGCTTCAGATAAAGATTCAAGATCCTGAGGTCCAATATCGGACGCAATCTGCCGTCCTTTTTTGGAATCAGGAAATACCGCGAGTACCATCCCTGACACCTCTCCTGCTCTGGAACCACCTCTATCGCACCTTTCTGTAGTAACTTCAGGACTTCCTCCTGTAGGAGAAGACGGTGGTTCTCTGAGCAAGCCCCTTGACAAGGAGGGTAATTTGGAGGGAATTCCCGAAAGGGAAGGGCGTACCCATTTTCTACAAGATCTAGAACCCAAAGATCTGTAGTTACAGATTCCCAATCTTGTAGAAAATGGGTAAGCTGGCCCCCCACAGGACCAACATGATGCAGAATGGCGGATCTAGGGCTGCTTTGCGGTGGAAGGAGGGGCTGAAGAGGAAGAGGAGGAGAGTTGACGGCCACGTGAGCGACCCCTGATTCTACCTCTGTATCCTTTTGACAAAGAGCCTTGCTGCTGCTGCTGTTGGGTCTGCCTGTAGGAACGAAAGGTTGCCCTTCCGAAACCTCTGTATCTTTTAAACGACCCCCTTAACTGGGATTGAAGGCCCAGAGACTTAGCCGTAGCCTTGCTCTCCTTAAAACGTTCAAGAGCAGCATCTGCCTTTTTGCCAAATAAACCAGATCCATCAAATGGCAAGTCCAACAGAGTCGACTGTACATCCGGGGAAAACTCAGAAGACTTCAGCCACGCACCCCTCCTGGTGGCAACAGAAGACCCCATGACTCTCACCACTGAATCCGCCGTGTCCAGCCCACTCTGAATCACCTGACGCGCTGCTGCCTGGGCATCAGTCAAGACCTCATTAAAGCCAACCCTATCCTCCCCAGATAGATTTGGTGCCAATTTCTTCGCAGAGTCCATGAGCGCATGAATATAGCGTCCCAAGAGGCAAGTGGCATTTGTTGATTTAAGTGCCATACTGGCCGATGAAAAGACCTTCTTGGCCGACTGATCTAGCTTTTTTGCCTCTCTGTCACCTGGAACCTGAGAAAAATCACCCTTGGACTTTCCTGAACAAGCCGCCTGAACCACCAGGCTCTCAGGCGATGGATGCGATGTTAAGAACTCAGGTCCCCTGGAGCCGCCCTATACCTCCTAGCAACCGTCTTAGAGACTGCGGGAGCAGAAAAGGGCTTACGCCACACCTCCAACACAGGGTCAATAATGGCCTCATTAAAAAAGGCAACAACGGCTCCGAAACTGCAGTTGGAGAATGCAATACATCAGTCAGAATGTTTGATTTGAACTCAGTAATTGGCAACTGAAGATCCAGCAGTTCTGCAGCCTTCCTAATGACTGCATGGATATGGAGCCACATCCTTCGAGGGTTCATCGGAAGGTGGAGTAATTTCCCACTCAGGAGACAAATCCAATCCACTAGCCTCTTTAAGCTCCTCAAACACCTCGTCAGACTCCACCAGCTCCTCTCCTTCCAGAAGGTACCTTTGCTCATCCATCACTCTCTGAGCCTCCCTTCTGGACCGAATCCATACAAGCGGCGTCGGCGGCGCCGTGTTCGAATCAGACGGCGTCGAACGTGGATCCGCAGGAGCAGCCGGCGTCGAACGAGGTCGAGCAGGCGCCAGTGAAGAAGGAAGCGGCGTCGACGTCCTCGGCGCCGGTAGATGCCAAGACTGCGTCGCCGGAAAAAAAGGCATGAAAGGGGCCTGCGGATAGACTTGCGGCACCCCCAAATTGAATGCCATTGGACCCATCGGACCCGCAGGTGCACCAGTGGTGTACATGGCTCGCGAAAATACCCCATACATAGCATTTAAATAATGCAAGGGGTCCTGACCTGGTCCAGGGAACGCAGGGTACTGGTCAGGCATCACCGGACTCGGGCCAACCGGCGCCGACAGTGGAATAAGCGGCGTCGCAGGCTCACCCGGTACTTTAAGTTCCTCAACCGGGGCAGGAGATGGAACCGAAGCCAGAGATGGAACCGGCGCCGGAGAAGTAGCCGGAGCCGGTGAAGCCACTGGAGAAGAAGGACCAGGAGGCGAATCCGGAACGGGTGAAGGAGACACAGAGTCCTTTCGGCGTCGAGTTGGTGACTTCGACTTCGGAGCCGAACTCGTCAGAGTGATGTCGAGAAGAATGCCTCCTCTGCTTCTTGAATCGTGAAGCATGCCCCGAAGTCGACTTCGACCTCGATCGTGACCTCGACTTCCTTCTTCCTCTCTTCTCCTTTTTCAACCTCGCGATGAAGAGTTTCACCTCCCTTTCTTTTAGAGCCTTGGAGCTCATCTTGCGACAGCAAGAACAACCATCCACATCATGGTCAGATGATAAACACCATATACAGTCGTCATGTGGATCCGTGATCGACATGTGTTTGCCACATTCACGACAGGGCTTGAAGCCCGACTTCTTTGTCGACATCTTTTTCGAAAGAGAAACAGAGAAACCCAGAAGAAACACAAAGTAACAGTGAAGCAACCAACAGCGATTCCCGAAATCCGTTGGCGTCGATGGCGCGGAAAAAAGGGAACTGACGTCATCACGCCGACGAGGTCTTCTTATGGAGCCGGAGTCGCGAGCGGAGCCGTGTCTCTGTGACGTCGTCTTCGACCTCATCGGCGTGGACTGCTACAAAAGTTTCCGAATGTTGCTGGCGCAGGGGATATTCACAAGGCGAGGAATCCACTGGCAGATGTATCCATCAGAAATACTGAGTACTAGACTGCGTGAAAGGGGTTATCCGAAAAGATTGGTTAAAACCTCTATGAAACTAGCATGGTTCAGCCCTCGTGAAATACTTTTGGAAAAAACAGTTAGAACAACCACCACTCAAACCGTCTGTGTAACTACTTTTTGCCCACTGAGTATACAAGTTCAAAAGACTATCAAAAGACACTGGCCCACACTCAATACCCTGAACGTCTGTCAGGAATTACCATTGATCTCATTCAGAAAGGGAGACCATTTGGTTCATTCAGACACAAGTGTTATTAAAACTAAAACCACTATCCATGATCTTTGGTCTCTTCCTCCAGTAACAGGTCACTATAAATGAGGTAGCTGTGTCGCTTGTAGGTTTACCATGGAAACTAAATCCTTTTCCCATGGTAATATAAATCTTACCCTACGCGATTTTTCTAACTGCTTGACATCTAATGTTATCTACTGCATTTGGTGCCCGTGTGGCCTGATTTATATTGGACAGACCACCCAGCCAGTGAAAGTACGCATTTGCCAGCATCGGAGTAGAATACGGTGCCCAACAGACAATGCCCCTCTGGTTGACCACTACAAAGAGAAAGCACATTTAGCAGATTATATAAAATGGCAGGTGATAGAAAAAGCTAGGTTGCCTGCCAGAGGTGGGGCAATTTCCTTACTTCTACAATCGTTGGAATGCAAATGGATTGATAAATGTCAATCTACACACAGAGGATTGAACAGCCTAGAGGAATGGCGCAGGTTCATTAGTCTACATTGTTACACAAAAAACTTGAGTAGGGCTCTGCTCAACGGTATATATATATACTTTCACTGTCCAACAGTATATATGTGTTTTCATTAAAAACGATGGAATAGACTGAGATCAATGATGTAGGCTGCTAGCACAGAAGCTAAGGATCATATCTCTCTCTTGTCTTAAATAATAATCACTGTATATACTGGCACCTTGACTTTGATTTTTATTAAGAATGATTTCCTCTTTTAACATTTAAAACTGTTTTATGATTAATCATTGGTTTATTAAAATTCTAAGGCGCAATTATAGCAGAATTGTAGAATCATGTACACATATATTCTGAGAACCAATTGGTAGATCTCTCATGACAGGGATATATATTATTTGTGTAATATTCATTGTAATTAATTGTTAACTAAACCTAGGTGATTCTAATTATATCGCTCTTTGATTGCCGTGTTGTAGAATATTCTTAATTGTTCAATATCAGTATTGGTTGCTTTGTCATTCAAAGATGGCCGCCGATAATCTTTCTTGCCGGCTCCCTTTGCGCATGTGCGAGTATACAGGAACCGCATTTTAAGACACTTCCGGGTTGCTGTTAGCCTTGCAGCACAAGTGAATCCTTATTGAGTACTTGATCGTCCGACGATTAATTCGTATTTTGACGTATCCTGTCTTCTTGAGTCACCTCACCTCTTGAAGAGACGCGCTAAAACCGCTCCATTCCTTACACGCTGCCTGATTGAATCTACGGGCATACGCCATTCCGACTGAGCCCCCATGAACGTGGCTAAGCGCCATTCGTAGCCCTGCCTTGTCCAGTGGTTCCGGTACCTAGTATTGTGGATATACAAGAATAATTGATAGTCCCTAGATAAGCTGTCCTGAAGAGACCCCATATCAAAAAGCGGGTCTAAACGCCGTCGACATTGACAAAGAGAGGGCAAGAAAGATTCATCGTATTACTGGAAGTCCCTCGTTGTTTTAATGACCTTTTGTTTCAATTTCACTTAAATTTTCACCTTTTTAGGCTATGATCACTTCACTGGGACTCACTGTTTCACTTTTCACTATATTGTGCCTGTAGTATAACAATAAAAATGTAACTGTGGTAAGATCGTTAATCACCGTTTAAGAATATGAAATAAACTATATTTACTTCGGCTGAAGTAAATAACTTTTCTTGTGCTTCTTTAGTATTAATTTACAGTTATATATGGTAATTGATTTTTGCCGTGAGTCAATTGATTTAAGATCTCAACAGTTTCTTTTGATTTAATCAGATGTGAGTACTTTTTGCTCTTTATTGACAATGTGGTAAACATAAGATTTGAGGAGGCATTACGTTTGCTCTATTGGAATGTCAATGGGTTGGGCAATAAAAATCAAGAGGGGGATGGTACTCCAGTATATCAAGCGACAAGCAGCAGACATCTTGCTCCAAGAGACCAACCTCGTTGGAAACACCTACAAGGCACTGAACCCATGGGGATATAAACTCATAGTCCACTCAGGATTCACTAACGGGTCCAGAGGGGTGGGAATACTAATGAGGAAAAACCACCCATTCATAGTGACTTAGACGCACACCGACGAATATGGGCGCTTTGCGGCGATGTCGGGGACCTGGGAGGGGAGGAGTGTAAATATCCTTTCGGTATACGTACCCCCAGCCTTACTTACGCAATGTGGCTTGGCCGGACCTGAGAAAGATAATTCTTGACTTGGCAGAAGGCGAATTAGTGATAGGAGGTGACCTCAATATGACGCTGTGCGACCAAATGGACAGATACCCTCTCAGAGAGGCCAGACGGTCAAAAAATACGATGGCTGAATTTTTGGCAGCTATTGGCTTGATGGACTTATGGTGAGCGACTCACTTACATGTTCAACAGTACACTTACTATTCAGCTGCCCATAACTCCCGAATTGATTACATACTCACTCTGGCAGATTCTGTACACTATTTTAGCGAGGTTAAACATTTAGCAAGAGGCATTCCAGATCATGCCCCCACAGCCGGACGATATGCAGTAAGTACGGAACCCACTCGCAGGGAAATTACGATCAGCCCATGGAGCCTTAAACTCCCGCATATAAAGACTGCCCTGATCAAAGACACCAGCCATTACTTTACGTAAAATGTGGGGTCGGTCCAATCATCGCAGGTGTTGTGGGAACCCTATAAAGCCGTGATTAAGGGCTGGGCACTTTCTTTCGCAGTGAGCCATAGGAAAAAGAAAGATAAACAGCTAGTGGAACTAGAACAAGACATCCTGGCAAGGGAACAGACCTTGGAAAGTACTCAGGATGAGGCTGAACACCACATTTTAGAACTGAAAAGTTAAGAGTACAGGTATCTAGCAACTGAAACAGCCAGAGGGAAGCAGCGGGCCAAAACATATAGACTATACGACTAGGTAGACAGAGCTAGTAAGCTCTTAGCATGGTTGGATAGGAGGGAAAGAGCAAAGCATGGGCAGAATGGAACATGCCTGCGGAACCCCAAACAAATAGCAGATGGGTTTGCATGTTATTCCCCAGGCACAACAGCCACCATAGATGAGGCACGGGAGATAATTCCTGACATACCAATCCCAACACTGACCACAGATCATCTGCAGTCACTGGAGGTGGGCATCACCGTTGAGATTACAGCAGCCATACTCGCACACAGTCCGGGAAAGCTGGAGGGCCAAATGACCTCCCAATTGAGCTCCTAAGTAACTGCATCCAGAGTGGCACACCATCTCCGAGATATGTACCTTGAGAGTAAAACCATTTGTGCATTGCCCAGAGAGCAAAGGATGGCTTCCATTGTTGTAATCCGCAAGGCAAGTAAACCAGAGGAGGAATTTACCTAGTACCGGCCAATATTCCTGCTAAATGTGGAATGTAAAATACTGGCTTAGGTATTGGCCACGAGACTGCTCCCCATGGTCGCACAGCTGGTCCACCCGGATCAATATGGGTTCATGCCTGGCAGCAACACCTCACTAAATCTAGACTAAACTGAGTACTTGCTAGGGAAAACACCATAAGTGAAAATGCATACTGTCCCTAGACACCCGTATGGCTTTCAACACTGTTGAGTGGCCATGTCTGTTTGCAGTCCTCGAGCGTATGGGCCTGGGGAAGACCTATCTCCAGTGGGTCAAACTCCTGTATGCGGAGCCATTTGCACAAGTGGTAGTAAATGAGCATGTATCCAAAACATTTACCCTGCGCCATGGAACGAGATAGGGCTGCCTGCAATCCCCCCTTATCTTCTCCCTTGTTCTGGAGCCTCTCGCATGCTGAATACGTGGAAACACATTGATACGGGGACTGAAGTGGGCCATCGAGTGGGAGGACAGAATCTCCCTGTATGCAGATGACATCCTGTTATACATTGCCTCCCCCCGCGCCTCCATTAGCAGAATACTCCAAATCTGCTCCAATCACGGCAGATATTCCAGGTACACTATTAACTGGACAAAGTCGGTTGTGTACTTACTCCACAGGCCAGCGCCGGCCCTACCGGCTGAATGTGAAGCCCTTGTCAGGGAAGGGTTTCGCTATCTCGGCATATATACAATCACTGACCCATCACTCCTCTACGACCAAAACCTATTGGGCCCTTTGACTCGACTGCAAAGCGATGTCTGCCATTGGAGGGCGCTGCCTCTATAGTTGTAGGACACACTGCAGAATACTCCATACAGCGTGCCCGAAACGTATTTTAAGGCAATAGAGTGGGAAGTTAGAAACCTACTTTGGGATGGAAAGCCACCATTGCGGGGCCCAAACTGGTCCGAGGGTGGTATGACAGGGGAATCGCTCTGCCAGATATTCGGAACTATTGCAGAGCAGGACACCTCTCAATCATAAACAAATGGATATATGGCGCACAACAGGACCCAGCATGTCGGATGCATAGGTGGCAATGGGTGAAGGGGGGATATAGAGAGGCATTATACACAGAACCGCATTGACAGCAGCTTACCGGCCCTACCGGCCCAACGATCGCAATATGGCACTCCACCACTAAGAAGCTAGGCTAGTGCAATAGACTAACACAAATGATGCCTCTATGGCATGCTGCCATACTGGGCAACTTAAGTAAAAGTAAAAGATTTGACAAATGGGATACCATAGGCATATTTTAAATGAGCGACTTGCTAAAGAAGGGGAAAATTCAGACGTTTGCATACCTACAAAAACAATATAAGAATATAAATTGTCCACGCGCGAAACCTTCCGATACCTGCAAATACGGCATGCCTTACAAGAGACAGACTAGGTTCGGGAGTCTGCACCACTCGTGGACAGATTGCTCACTGACCCCATGGAGAGGAAAATATTTAATAATTCACCAGATACGCTGGCAAGCTTATATTCACGCTGGCAGATCGACCTGGGGGAATTAGAGGAAGAGGACTGGCGTGAGGTGCTATCCTCTTCGCCAGAGGTGGCCATACCATCACGACTGCGATTGGTCCAGCTAAAGAATTTGCACCGTACGTACATCACATGCACCACACTGTTCAAGATGGGTCAAAGTAGTAATGCAGAATGCAGACGGAGGTGTGGGGTGACGGGCACGTTTTAGCATACACTTAGGGAATGCCCAATTATTTGGATATTTTGGGAAGCGGTTAATAGGGTGGTCGGTGAAGTGTGTGGGATGACCCAGACTTTGTCCCCAAAGACCTGTTTGCTTAATATTTAGGATGTTATAGTCTTAAATCGCACGGACCAACTGTGGGCAGCCACGGGCTATATACTTGCGAAGCGTGATATCGCCCGTAGAAGGGAGGTTTCTGAATCACCACCAATAATGGAATGGGAGCGTGATGTTGATTGGTGCATGTTAGCTGAGCGGGGGCGGTTCACACAAACATGTGTGCCCCAAAAAATGGGACGAAGTTTGGGGGAAATGGAACACGTAAAGGGGCAACATCTGCACCTCCCTGTCAGAACAGGGGAACGAGCCACTAGAATTAATGCATGACACTCCTGTAGTGGGTGGGGGGAGCGATACGTGGGATGTTTAGTGGACAAAAAAAGATTGTCTGTTAAGATCCGATGATTATATAAATGTTTGTACCGTATTCTGCTGTGCCACAACGTGCAATTAAACGTTTAAAAAAATATGAACTTTACACTGGTCTTAAGTTTAATTATTTAAAAAACTAAGTTTATACGTTTTACAATTTCAGAATTACTTTAAGCTGTTTTAAAGTAAAAACAAATATGCAGATTTGATTTAAAAGCTTAAATAGTTATTACTATTTTCAATGCAGTGTTCTTTTAGGTTCTTGCCTCCATTATTTTCTATGGAAGTGCACTGCAGTATCTATGAGTGGCCATGTGTGGTGCTTGACTTATTCGACGACTGAGCTATAGCATATTTACTATTATGGTGAGTTATGTAAATAGCAATGATCTTATTCTTGTGTGCGTGTGTATGCAGGAGCCTCACACTCGCTAATACCCTTAATAAACATCTTCTTAATCATCCTTAAACCCCTATCAAAGGAGTAAGTATTTCCCCTTTTCTAATCACTTCCTTTGTCCTTTCCACATTTTCTACTAAATCGTAGGCTTGCGTGTGCAGAGATCTCTGCACAGAGGTGAAAGGCTCCACAGGTAGAGTTGCAAATTGCATTATGTAGTACTTTGGGGCCCATTGTTTCCTTCAAGAGAAATCTTGAAGTAGAAAACCCAGACAGATTAGTAAACCGGTTTCATGCAGACCATTGAATCCGCAAGATGCACGTCTGTGGATTATTCATCTTTTGGAGGTGTCCTATAGTTTATTTCGTGTCTCAGTTAAGACTGTCTAGCAAAGCATGGAGTGAAGAAACCTTACATTATAGACAGATGACAGAAGGGACGTTACTATAATATTGCTGGTGTACCAGGGGACTAATCTTACTTTGGCTTAAATGAGCATAGCTATCATCTGACCAAAATAGTCTAGCACTGTAAATGCCTATGGTGCTTTGACTTAATCCATGGGACTTAAATCTATACAATATCACAAAAACAAGGCTGAATCAAGTTTGTGTTTCATTTTTGAATATTTCATCCTAATTATTTATTTTACAGGATTCCGCAGGTCCTTAGTAAATATCCTAATAGTCAATATTATAGCCCATGGTAGCCTGTGTTTAGAATAGGTCACATAAAATGCCTCTAGAAGCCACCGCACAGGATTTTATTCCATTTACTTCTTGGTTCACCAGGACGGCCAATGATCCATTCTGCATCTCTGAATATTGCTCTTCTTCATTTAGGAGGACATGATACAATTTAAATTTAAGATGCTGTGTCTAAGCCAGTTTGGGCTGGAAAAAACTGGTTAGCATCACTGGTTTTACAGCATGCCTTCTACAATATTCCAAATTCTCCCTCGCTCACAGGTGCTACCCAAAATTCACAGTGCTATTTGTTTGTGGTCTTGCCTTTCAAGCTGACGACATTGCCTTGTGATTTCACAAAAGTGAGCCTTCGTGATGTCTAAGTGGACCTTATGGCCTTTTTATTCAGCAGATTAATGACCGCTGCCGTAAAAAGTAGGCAGCAGAGCATCTCCTGGTGGAGGGAAAAGGAATGCTAACACACTGACCTTGTGAATCAACTGGATGACCCAGCGTTCAGTCAAGAGCCACTCCAAATTTGTGGAAAAGTGGTAGGCTCCAAAAGATGGTGGGGGAAGAAGTGGGTAGATGCAAATACGTTTTGACACAGCAGATCTGGCAGAGAAGACTTGCTGGCAACCTTTGGATCCACCTTTGCCTTGAAAGAAGCTCTACATTTGCAGAGGTGTTTTTACCAGCTGAGAGGGTTATCTTTGCTGGGGCTACTGAGTTCTGGAACTTGGCCTTGTATTGAGTCTATTGCTAGCGGAACTGCCTGGCAGCAAATCCAGGCCTAGACAGGCGGACTGCAGCCCTGCTATTCTTGAGGGAGAAGTCAGCCCTCTCACTGAAAAGCTGCTCATCAACACCTTACATGCTAAAGTGACCAGTGAAAAAAGCAAACGCACATTCTTTTAATTTGTGCATCATAAAATAGTCATTTCTTTAATCTCACTCTGAACAAGGAACTATCCCTGAAGACTTTCTACATGGTGCGTGCAGAATAAAATTGAACAAAACTTTTTTTTTTAAATTACTGAAAGGGGCGGAGGGCAAAGAATTGAGATCTGCAGTGTGATATATGTATATATATTTTTTGGGAACATCATAATGAAAAGTGCTTAATTGTGCAGCAACATCACGTAAAACATGATCAAATGAAAACCATAGGAAAAGGACATGTTGAAAACATAACTTGCCTGGTGTCCTGCTTCCAGGAACTTTCATGTGTAGCTGAATTGTGTTCATCCCCATAACTGTGTGACCAAGATGGCTTAAGAGATTGCCTGCTGACACAACACGTGCAAAAGCAGGAAGTTTGGTCAGTTCGTGGAGCTGTAACTTCCACCTGTAGGAGGGGGGGAAGAAAAAAATAATACTTCAGAAATGATCTGCGACTAATTAGTTTTCCAAACATTTCTAAAAATATGATTTTGTACAACAATGTTACTGGCACATACACACCTTCAAGTTGCTTATATTTTGAATGGAAGACAAATCCAGGAATTTAGACACTACATTGCTTTGACATATATATGGAATCTCATAGATGTTGGTAGAGTGTTATCCGAATGCACATATCCCACCAAATATATGGACTTCAGCAAACAAAGCTGAATTTATTCCACTGCCTGCAGTCCACATCAATTACAATCTAAAAAATTGCAACAAAACCATGGCTTATTTGAAGGGAATGAAATGGAAGCTGTAACAGTTCAGACCGATTTTTCCCCACTGACCATATCGCCCCCCCCCAAGATTACAAAATATTTAGTTGCCCCACTGTCCTAATTAAAATATCCGCAAGTATATCCATACTTTCATTTCAGAAATGTCGAAGCCACATTTTCCACTATGCCACTCAGCGGAATGCCATTTTATATCTGACCAAATGAAATTGGCATAACCTCAGTGAATACAAGACCATCAATAATGTAAAGGGAAAGGAATATGCTACTTACCAGTATGCATCTGTTCTTGGCATGTAGAGCTGCAGAGTTGTACACTTAGCATAGATCGCCATCTGGTGTTGGGCCCGGATGTTTGCAGTTTGTTTTTGTTCTTTGGACAGTCTTTGGAAGTCACGAGTTTGGTGACTCCTCCTTCGGTCCGTACTGCGCATGGGCTTCGGCTCCATCCTCAGATTGTTTTTCGCCAACAGGGAAATGATGGAGCGTAGTAATAACAGTGAGAAACCCATGTGTGTTGTATCTAAATAAGATGTACTGGAACGGATACAGGTAGCCGGGGAGGCGGGTGGGCGTGTACAACTCTGCAGCTCTACATGCCAAGAACAGATGCATACTGGTAAGTAGCATATTCCGTTCGAGGCATATGAGCTGCAGATTGTACACTTAGCATAGATTATATAGCAGTACCCAACCTTAGCGGCGACCACCGGTATCCGTTGCAGCTGTTTGAAAAAGTGTCTTTAGTACAGCCTGGCCCACCCTAGCTTGCTGCTTGGAATGCACATCTACACAGTAATGTTTTGTGAAGGTGTGCGGTGTAGACCATGTGGCTGCTTTGCAGATGTCATCTAAGGGTATATTCCCTAGAAAAGCCATAGAAGCCCCTAACTTTCTTGTAGAGTGGGCTTTAGGCGGAACAGATAATGTTCTTTTTGCCTTTTGATAGCAAATTTGTATGCACTTTACAATCCACCTAGCTATCCCTGATTTAGAAATGGGGTTGCCTTTATGTGGTGGAGAGAAGGAAACAAACAATTGTTTAGTCTTCCTGAAGGGTTGCGTTCTTTGTATGTAGTATAGCAAAGCCCTCTTAACATCAAGTGTGTGTAAGGCCCTTTCCGCAACAGATTGGGGTTGCGAGAAGAAGACAGGTAATTCCACCGATTGATTGAGATGGAAGGGGGAAATGACCTTGGGCAGAAACTTCGGATTTGTGCGAAGTATGACCTTGCTGTGATGTATTTGTATGAAGGGTTCCTGTATAGTGAACGCTTGTATTTCACCAACCCTTCTAAGGGAAGTGATAGCTACGAGAAAAGCTGTTTTCCAGGTGAGAAACTGTAGCTCACATTTATGCATTGGTTCGAAGGGCGGACCCATTAGTCGTGTAAGAACTAAATTTAGATTCCATACAGGGGAAGGTGGTGCCCTGGGAGGAATTACTCGTTTAAGGCCTTCCATAAAGGCTTTAATAGCGGGCACTCTGAAGAGTGATAAATGCTGTCTGTTTTGTAGGTAAGCAGCGATCGCTGCTAGGTGTAGGCGTATGGATGAATATGCCAGGTTACACCTGTGAAGATGGAGCAGATAGCATATAATGTGCTGTATGGATGCATCTAAAGGGTTGATTGTATTGTTACGGCAGTAAATTACAAATCTTTTCCACTTTGCGGCATAGCATGCTCTAGTGGTAGGACGTCTGGCTTCCATGATGATGTTCATGCAATCAGGGGGAAGGTTAAGGTATCCGAATTCTAAGATTTCAGGAGCCAGATCGCCAGGTTGAGCTGAGCTGGGTCCGGGTGCCTGATTTCTCCATGGTTCTGGGTTAGGAGGCATGGGGATAGGTGCAGTTTTTGATGTGGTACCACTGATAGTTGTAGTAGCGTGGTGTACCACGGCTGCCTGGCCCACGTCGGAGCTACTAGAATGAGTGTGAGGGAGTGTTGTTGTAGCTTCCTTACCACTAATGGAATTAGTGGGAGAGGTGGAAAGGCGTATGCAAATCTGCCTGACCAGTTCATCCATATCGCATTGCCCTTGGACAATGGGTGTGGGTATCTGGCGGCGAAGCTTGGGCATTTTTTGTTTTCGTGGGTGGCGAAGAGGTCTATCTGAGGATGCCCCCAGTGTTGGAAGAATGGGTGAAGAACTTGTGGATGCAGTTCCCATTCGTGTAGTTGTTGCGTTTGTCTGCTGAGCAGATCTGCCATGGTGTTTTGTACGCCTGGAACGTGCTGTGCCAGGAGAAAGATGTTTTGGGGAATTGCCCATCTCCATATGCTCTGGGCTAAGCGGGAGAGCTGGGGAGAGTGTGTCCCCCCCTGTTTTTGGATATAATACATTGCAGTCATGTTGTCTGTGCGAATGAGGACTGCTTTGCCCGAAATCTGTTTTTGGAAAGATTTTAGGGCTAGAAAGATCGCCAAGAGCTCCAGATGGTTGATGTGGAGCGATTTTTGCTGTGGCGTCCATAGACCTTGCATTGTGAGGTGTAGGAGGTGCGCTCCCCAGCCGGAGAGC
Organism: Triturus cristatus; assembly: GCF_964204655.1. Lineage (NCBI taxonomy): Eukaryota > Metazoa > Chordata > Amphibia > Caudata > Salamandridae > Triturus > Triturus cristatus. The sequence goes on along the minus strand of NC_140591.1, from coordinate 1,261,025,030 downwards.
GATGCGTCCGCTGTTAGAATCACCTGAGGAACCGGGTCCAGGAACGGCCGCCCTTTGGAAAGGTTTGTGGTGTTCCACCACTGCAGAGAGTGATGTGTGCGGCCGTCCACCAACACCAGATCCGTCAGATGACCCTGGGCCTGGTTCCACTGTTGTGCTAGGCACTCTTGAAGTGGACGCATGTGGAGTCTTGCATGGGGCACTATGAAGATGCAAGACGCCATCATTCCTATGAGCTTCATAAACACTCTTGCTGGAAGCGAGTGTTGGGGAAGAAATGTTTTGCGTAAGGCTTGAATGCTTGTGATTCTGGCTGAGTTTGGATAGGCAATACCTTTGGAGGTGTCTATAGTGGCCCCGAGATATTGCTTTGTGTGAGATGGTATGAGGTGGGACTTTTGGTAGTTCACCGTGAAGCCTAGCTGGTGGAGCAGTTGGATGGTGCTGTTTGTATGTTGCACACATTGGTGGTAGGACGTGGCTTTTATCAGCCAGTCGTCTAAGTAAGGGAAGACGTGAATATGTTGACGTCTGAGGTGTGCTGCTACTACTGCTAGGCATTTGGTAAACACCCGTGGTGCGGTCGTGACCCCGAAGGGGAGAACCGTGAATTGGTAATGCTGCCCGTCCACCACGAACCTGAGGTATTTCCTGTGAGAGGGGTGTATTGGAATGTGAAAGTATGCGTCTTTCAGATCCAAGGTTGTGAGAAAGTCTCCCTGACAGAGGAGCGGGAGGACTTGTTGTAGGGTGACCATGTGGAAATGGTCTGAATGTATGTAGGCATTTAGAGGCCGGAGGTCCAGAATGGGCCTCAGGGTCCCGTCTTTCTTTGGTATTAAAAAATATAGGGAGTAGACCCCTAGATTTTGTTGATTGACGGGGACCTGCTCTATAGCGTGTTTTTGGAGGAGGGAGAGTCCCTCCTGTTTGAGCAGTGTGGAATGTTCTTGAGACATTGGACGGTGCCTTGGTGGGATATTGGGTGGGGTAGATGTGAGCTCGAGACAGTACCCTGACCGAATGATTTGGGTCACCCATTTGTCCGATGTTATGGACTCCCATGCGTGGATAAAGTTTTGTAGCCTGCCCCCGACCGGAGTGGGATGGTCTGGGGGGAGCGGAGGGAAGTCATTGTGCGGGTGGGGTAGCAGAACGGGTGGTGTTAGTTTTGCCCCTGCCCTTATTGTTGTTGCCTCTGTAACCACCCCTTTGGTTGCCCTTTGAAAAGGTATTTTGAGGAGGGGACTTGTAGGAGGTAGAGGCGCTATCGGTGGAGAAGCCTCTGCCTGTACCACGAAAGGACGAGCGTCGAAAGGAACGTTTAGAGGCTTGTGTTTGGAGTGCCCCCATAGACTTTGCTGTGTCTGTCTTTTCATCTTTTCCAACGCTTCGTCTACCTTTGGCCCAAAGAGAGTTTGCTGGTCAAAGGGGTGATTGAGTATGGACGCCTGGACTTCAGGCTTGAACCCCGAGATCCTGAGCCAGGCATGGCGACGAAGCAGGACACTGGTATTTATGGCTCTAGAAGCAGTGTCGGCTGCATCGAGGGCACACTTAATGGAGGTGTTTGTAATTAGTTTACCCTCCTGTATTAGTTCATGAGCTCTACGCTTGTGTTTCTCGGGAAGGTGTTGCATAAGAGCCTCAAGTTCGTCGTAGTGTGCTCTGTCATAGCGCGCAAGTAGCGCTTGTGTGTTTGCAATGCGCCACATGTTTGCAGCTTGAGAGGCGGTGCGTTTGCCAGACGCGTCTAGGAGTTTGGATTCTTTGTCTGGCGGTGGGGCTTCTCCTGAGGACTGGGAGTTAGCCCGCTTTCTAGCTGTAGAGACAACTAGGGAATCTAAGGGAGCAGGGCCCTTAATGTATGCAGGGTCTGTGGGTGCCGCCTTGTACTTTTTCTCTATTCTAGGGTTTAGTACCCTGGCCCTGACAGGGTCTTTGAACACCTCTGCGGCATGCTTGGTGACACCCTTAAGCATGGGTAAAATAGATGTGGATTTTTCCTGTATGTCAAATGTGTCCAGTAAGAAGTCGTCTTCCACTGGTTCACTGTGCATGTCCACCCCATGGTAGTGTGCTGCTCTCTGCACTAAATGATGAAACCCTAAGGAGTCCTCTGGAGGAGACGGCCTGGATGGGTATAGGTCGTCCTGAGGCATATCGGGTATATCAGGGTTGTTGTAATCCTCCCATGGGTCTGGGGTCCCCGGTGGAGTGGGATCCATTGGGGCGTCCGACGGGTAATTGTCCGGGTCCCCGTCGTCCAGATCTGGGGACGGGGTCGGAGAGTAATGAGGTAAAGGTGGCGGAGACCGGGGAGGGGGTGGAGGAGGTGGAGGAGGCAGGGGAGGGGGTAGTGGGGAGGGCGCTCTGAGGGGAGAGGTAGCAGAGTCCTTCCGTTTGGGCGGTGGAGGAGGAGCCGGAGTATCAAGGCGTCTTTTCTTGACAATTAAAGTCAATAGTCCAGTCTTTGGATCTTTGGACAGTGTCTTTTGTAAAGGGTCTGGTGTAAACAGAGCCAATGGTGCCGAATCGTCCGTCGGCACCGATGATTTCGGAACCGAGGGCTTCGATGGTTTCTGTGCGCCATGCTTTTTTGGTACCTCCGGTTTTTTCGGCGTCGAGGGAGTTTTCGGCGCCGGAGCGTCGGTGCCGACTGATTTGTGTTTGTGTTTGGTCGGCGCCGAGAGTCCAGGCTTCGGCACCGGTGGCTTCGGAGTCGAGCTGGGTATTACTTTCTTCGGTGCCGGATGCTGTTTTTCGGCACCGGGCGTCGGCTGGCTCGATCCCGAGCTGCCGTGAGACTTTGGAGGCTTCGACACCGGGCCCGAAGGTGGGGTGATAGAAGCTTTGGTCTTGGTTTTGCCCAGGCCAGCAGGCGAGGGTGTAACCTGAGTCTCTTTGGTTTTGGGCGCGGGGGTGGGAGGGGGCACAGTACTCACAGCCCGCTGCGCCGGCGTGATGTCCTCCACGTCGGAGTCGTCGGCCTCGGAAGCGCTGACGTCTTCCTCCTGTTCGGTGTGTATTTGCCCCGAAGCTTCGGCGCTGTCTCCGAAGATGTCCGGTGGAGCTGCAGACGATGAGTGCGCCATGGTGCGTCGAGCTCTTCGATCTCGGATGGTCTTCTTCGATCGAAAAGACTTACAGGCGGGGCAGTCTCTGGCCTCGTGTTCTGGAGAGAGGCAAAGATTACACACCTGATGGAGGTCGGTGTGGGGAAATTTAGACCCACATTTTGGGCACTTTTTGAACGGAGTCCTTTCCATCGGCCGGGACCGGAGTCGAGGAGGGCCCGAAGGCCGGTGCCGATGTACGGGATGGAGAAAGTGCCGCTTCGAGAGATGAAGATGATGATGAAGAAACTCGAAGAAACGAGGATTTTCCGTCGAGGCTGGAACCGTAGAAGTTCGAAGCCGGAGCACGAAGTATCACATCCAAGCCCGATGGCGGAAAAAAACAATCTGAGGATGGAGCCGAAGCCCATGCGCAGTACGGACCGAAGGAGGAGTCACCAAACTCGTGACTTCCAAAGACTATCCAAAGAACAAAAACAAACTGCAAACATCCGGGCCCAACACCAGATGGCGATCTATGCTAAGTGTACAATCTGCAGCTCATATGCCTCGAACAATACATTTCAGAAGAAAATAGAGTTGAGTACTTTTCCAATAAGACAGTTACAACAAATATGCACACTGAAGGGAATGCATCATTGTTAAGGAAATCTTCTAATAAGACCTTGGTTTGCTCCTAAAACTTCCTTACCCATCGTGCTCAGGCCCTAAAAGGACTATCCCCAACCGTAAACTGTGCATGTGAAAAAACAAGTTTTACTGAGGACTAACTGAAAGTTCCTAAATCACCAAGTATGATTAGTGCCTCTTTTATGCCCAACAATTTAACAATCATTTGAGTGAAACAAGCAGTCGGAGCATACCTCAAAATCCGAGGAACTGGAGGGCAGTAGCAAACAGAAAAATTCATTACTTTAAGTGAGTGTGGTGGTAAGAAGAAGAAAAACACTTGCAAAATTCCAAAAGAATAGTTTTTAAATGATTTAATGGTCCACCAGAGGTTTATAATTAATTATGATCAACAGCTAAGCAGGCTGAACTGTTGAGGTAGACAGCAGTAAAGGACTGAAATGGAGATTGATAATATACTATGTTCACACACAAAATCACAGGAACGGGTCCGAACCAGCAGAGGGTATAGGCAGGTTCACTTTCTGTGTTGTTCAAAAAACAAACAATTTCAAGTTTGTTAGTGTGTGCAATCCAAAGCTCAAAACTTCACGTGAGCACATTCAGTCACCTAGGTGCCACCTGCTGCTCTTCCTTCTAGATGCTTTTATAATTCTAGAAGCTGGCATAGTCCCGCGTGAAGCTGGCAAATAATTATTTCCTCTAGTTAGAGGAATACTTTACCGACGGCCAGTAATACACAGACACCAGAGAAGTCTTTGTTATCAAGGAAAAGACCGGCTTTTGGCCTGCAACTAATTTCGGGAAAAATAGTTCACTAAGCAAGTAACAGCCTGTTCAAAAGCTCTTGACCATTTATCATTTCAAGGAGGTAATCAGATCTCAATATTCCTCAGCTGGTGGGCTACACTATGAGATTTTACAGGTACATCCTAAGACCTTTTTTGGCATTTTCAAGCCATTTATCAAACAAGACAAGTTTTTCTACATATGAGAACTAAAACTTGATTTAGTATGGACAGAGTGAAACTTGTGGCTGTAGAAAGGAGTGGAGCTGCACCAAGACCTGAAACCACCTCACAGGCAATAATTTGCTTCCATCAGATGGGCAAATCAGATGATTGGGAATGTATGATTTACATAACTTGTTTTTGTTTAAAAAAAATTCAACTCAGAAAGAGTGCTGAAACAGCCTGTCAACCAAACAAAATGAAGGCAAAAGCCTACAGCATAAACATATGTTTATCTGTGGAAACATAAATTAGTCATGGTCTGAAGAAATTTTAAAATTGGCATGTGGGCATATTGCATGCTGTAGAAAGCCCAAGTAATTTCAGTGCATTTTCAAAAGGGACACTGGCATAACAGAGCATACCCACAGCCTATCCTCTTTTCAATTAAAGCATGTCACATTCATCATTTTACTGAAAAAAGAGGGAGGGCAAAAATACAGCGTAACCCACCTTTAGTTCAAAGATGGGGACACCCGGAAAAAAACCTAGAATGCAGATAGTCTCCCATATCAGTAAAGCAAATCTTACTTTGATATTAACCTAGGGAATTTTAATTAAATTGTAAACCTCAGAAATACTTCAGCCCGTGAGTAACCTTCAAGAATACTTAAGTATCACTTTCTAATTTTCCTTCTTAATGCATTTTCTGTTGGTTTTAAATAACTACAATTAGAAATAGAATCTAGCTGAGATGCATGTACCACTTTTCAAAACTGTACATACAGATAAAGAAATGCTTTCAGAATTGTAGAGAACCTTAATTTCAAGCTGTTCAAGAGATCCAAAAAGCATTACAGTCCTCTTTTTATTTTGCCCACAACATTAGAGGATAGCTCTCAATATCTGTTATATTGGCTTTACTGGCAAGGCAAAGTGCTTGCATATAAATGTAATCAATACCTAGGATAGAATACTAGGATCAGAGAAAGTTAACTCTGCTTTCTGCATTAACAGATTTTTATATTAATCTTCAATTTATAGAGCTCAGAAGTCAGGACAAACCAACTCAGAAGATATGCCATTATTTAAACAAGTATGGCAGCAAGACGTGTTCCAGATATTTAAAATATTTATTCAGTTCGATAATTAAAAGTTACTCGCGTTTTTTGTCTTTGTCATATGTCTGAACATCTTGAACAAATGTTGGAGATCACTGTTTCAAACAATGCTTAGTCACTGAGATGGCGAAAAGACACTTCTGAGGACATTTTTCGTAAGCAGAAAAAGGGAAAATCGAAAGCCAAATAAAAAGGAGACAGTTCCTGACACAATGTTTGGCCACCCAATCATACTTTATCGGTGCCAAGCACATCTCTTCCATCTGAAAAAGAATTAAAATCCTAATTGTATGTTTAGCCTTTCTTCAGAATACTTAATGCAGTTTTTGGTTAGGGTTAAACAGTATACTATGCATATGAAGAAGTCAGGCAGTCAAGCTTAGTAATGGAGGGCTGTAATCATCTTAAATAAGACATCCTGTTTGTATGGCACCATAGCAAATAGTTGACATCAGAAGGAGGCACGCACACAAACACTGGTGCTGGGATGACCACTCCAGACTAAATGGTATCAATTTTCTGGATTGCTTGGAAGTCCCCTTTTGGCAGAGGAGAGCAGGGGAGAGGGAAGGAGAAGAACCTGCAAAGTTACAAATCTGACCAAATGATGAAAAGGGAATTTACTGTATTCTGTATTTCTAAATAGAAAGTCTTAACACAGATTTCTATTATGGCACCAATATTTTGAGTGGCCACTCACCGGTTGACGACCTTTATGAGAAAAAGAGTCAAGAGTATGCCTCAACATTTTACACACTTTTGGAGACCACGTGCTGTGATCCGCAGATCTCTGGCCACCAGCTAAAGCGAAAACATTTGAGCTTACTTTTAGAGTCTTTGACTTGGTTAGTCACTCCTTATTGAGGTCGTTTATGGATAATATAAGGCCTATTTGTGCCACCATTGCTTCCGTTCTGACTAATGGATAAAAAGTATTGAGATCTAGTAGGACAGGGCCACGCTCCAACATTGAGAGAATTAAGGGCTACAGCTGCTGGTGTCAGTTCCACCACCTCATTCTCAGACATCTACTATCACTGTCTTTAATGCATATATGAATAGGAATCACACACAATGACAATCTAGGGCACCACTGAAGCTAGTTGAGATGAGATCTGTTTAGCAGTAGAATTAAGATTTGTCTCAAGAGAAATCGACTTCTGAAACAGATGTGTCATTCAAATGACAGACCATCAATTTGAGAATCATGTGTCCATAACTGCCCTCCAAGTACTTAATTATTTGGGGTGGAGTGGAGATTAAGAATAATCTGAGATCACTTGGAAAAAAAAAAGTGTTCAAATATTTTATTGTATTAGAAAGAACGGGTATACCATCGAGAAAATACGGAGATACATGCCAGTCAGAAGCGATGCATAGTGCATATACCAACAAAATAAATGCCACTTAGCAGTGGACGTAGCTAGATATCAGCAAAGAGAATAGTCTTGACAGGGGATCAAACTGTCATATGATTGCTACAAGGAACAGTGTTGCAGAGTGCAAATTATGTTACAAAACATTTATAAGATCACAACAAGATATAATGAGAAGGCTTAACAGGCAATGTGACATTTGTAGCCTGAAGACAACCATGCAACACAATATAGTAATCAACAGCAATATAGGTATCACTTGTTAACTAAGTTATACCTGTAGGGGGCAAGAAAGGGGGGGGGAGGGGGTGAGGAGAATGGTGGGAAGGAGGGGAGGTAATGGTGTGATGGAATATCTGCTTAATTTGCAGAATGTTAAGTCCAAAGGAAAAGTCCCAATGGGATGTTGAGCCACTAGACCCTGTAAGTCCATATAACTATTCAAAGGCCGCCAAACAGTGCTAGCAATTGGAGGTGCAGACTGTTGGCCCTCGAGGAGTGTATGAGCCGCTAGAAGGTGAGACACCCATGCCCACCAGGTGTGGTACGATAGGTGTTGAAAAGATTTCCATTCTGTAAGTATGACTTCAACTGCAATGGTTAAGGGTAAATCCAGCAGCGCCAAGTCCATAGTATCAAGAGGTGAAGGTGCAGCCCAAGGGCCCAGCATAACCATAGGAAATGAGATTATTGGGTATATTAAAGATTATAGACAAATGATTTTGTATAGGCATCTAATAAAACTCTAGTAATGCGCACTTAAAGATCATGTGTTGGTGGGAGCCTGGCTTTAAATTACAAGTCCCGCAGGTGTCAGTCTCACGTAGATTTTGTTTGTGCAGGCGGGCAGGGTCTAGTGTAGAGGATTCATTGTGAAGAACTTAGATTGAGTGAGCGACGGGGCAATATTATAACATAGGGATAATGTTACTTACCCAGTAAGCATCTGTTCTTGGCATGTAGAGCTGTAGATTCACATGCTTCGCATAATCCTGCCATCTAGTGTTGGGTCTGGATGTTTGCAAGTTGTTTACTTCGAAGAAGTCTTTCCAGTCACGAGGTAGGGTGGTGTCTCCTTTCGGTGATAGTGAGCATGGGCATCAACTCCATTGTTAGATTGTTTTCCCGTAGAGGGTGAGAATGGAGTTAGTAAAGTTAGAATGGATGTCCATGTGTATGTATATGAAGAAAACTGCAACAGGTATAGGTACCCAGGGAGGCAGTTGGGCGCTCTACATGCCAAGAACAGATGCTTACTGGGTAAGTAAAATTATCAGTTCGAGGCATGTGAGCTGTAGAACACATGCTTTGCATAGACTATACAGCTCCCAAAGCAGTGGCTAACCTGTAGCTGTTGTAGTTGTTTGAAAAGGGTTTTAAGTACTGCCTGACCAACATTAGCATGTTGCCTCGCTAACACACCTACACAATAGTGTTTGGTGAATGTGTGCGGTGTAGACCATGTTGCTGCCTTACGGATGTCAGCTAGGGGAATATTCCCTAAGCAGGCCATAGTAGACCATATTTTGCAGGTGAAATGCGCTCTAGGGGGTATTGTCAAGGTTCTTTTTGTTTTTACATAACATGTTTGGATACATTTCACGATTCATCTTGCAATGCCCGTTTTAGATATAGGATTGCTTTTGTGTGGTGGCAAAAAAGCAACAAAGAGCTGTTTTGTCTTACAAAAATCTTTTCACCTTTCTACATAATACAGTAAAGCTCTAACATCTAGTGTGTGAATAGCCCGTTCTGCTACAGAATTAGGTTGAGGAAAGTATACGGGTAACTCAACTGAAGGAAGAAATTTGGGATTGGTTCAAAGAACCACTTGAAAGTTGAAAGAAAGGCTCTTGTATAGTTAGTGCCTGGAGTTTACCAACTCTCCTTAAGGAAGTGATTGCAATAAGAAAAGCTACCTTCCATGAAAGAAATCGTAGTTGACACTTGTGCATTGGTTCAAAGGGTGGACCCATTGCCCTTGTAAGGACTATGTTTAAGTTCCAAACTGTTGCAGGTGGAGCTCTAGGTGGTATTACTTTTTTTAGTCCTTCCATAAAAGCCTTTATTACTGGTACTCTGAATAGAGTTACATGTTGTCTGTTTTGTAAGTATGCAGCTACTGCTGCTCAATGCAATCAAATGGATGTGTAGGCTAATCCAAATTGCTGCAAGTCTAAGAGATAACAGATGATGTTTTGCACTGTAGCATCAAAGGGATTGATATTGTTACAGTATATAGCAAATCTTTTACACTTCGTTGTATAACACGCCCTAATAGTGGGTTTCCTAGCCTCTTTTAGGATATTCATACAGTCGTGGCAAATGTAAATAGCCAAACTTTATGACTTCAGGAGCCAAAGCGCTAAGTTGAGTTCCTTGGGATTTGGATGCCTGATTTCTCCATAGCTCTGAGTGCGGAGACTGGAGTTGAGATGCAGCTTTTGGTGTGGAACTAATGAGGGCTCTAGCAGGGTGGTGAACCAAGATTGACTTGCCCATGTGGGAGCTATGAGAATGAGTTTGAGGGATGATTGCCTGAACTTCCGAACTACTAGCGGAATGAGTGGGAGAGGCAGAAAAGCGTAGGCAAACATCCCTGACCAGTTCATTGCGAGAAAGTGCCATCTTTCTTGCATGGTATGCCCCCACTTTTTGCTGAATTGCTGAATGTACTTTGACTGAGTGTGCCCTAGACTCCTGCCAATCAGGTGCCCAGGGCCTATGTTCCTTCCCTAAAGACCTAAAACCCAAATTGGCAAACCCTGGCCACATGTCAGCCCCCGGTAAATGGTACCCTAGGTACACAGGGCCTTGTGACCAGGGAAGGCCTCTAAAGGCTGCAGCACTTGTTGTGCCACCCTTAGAGACCCTGTACCCTAACACACACACACACACACACACACACACACACACACACACACACACACACACACACACACACACACACACACACACACACACACACACACACACACACACACACACACACACACACACACACACACACACACACACACACACACACACACACACACACACACACACACACACACACACACACACACACACACACACACACACACACACACACACACACACACACACACACACACACACACACACACACACACACACACACACACACACACACACACACACACACACACACACACACACTGCCCTTGCAGGCTGAGTGTCTGGGTACAAGACAAAACAGAGAGTCGACATGGCACACATCCCTGTGTGCCATGCCCACCACCTACACGGCCCTGGCATACATCAGCCACCCCTCTAGCTGGGTGCCCCATGCCAGTGGTGTGGGAAAAGGAGCACGAGCCCTGTGCCCCTACAGTACCCAGGTCAATTCCTGGGCACTGTAAGTGCAGTGCTGCCATTTAAGAGTACATGGTGCTGAGAGCTCATCAAACACGAACTCCACAGCACCATAATGGCAACACTGAAAACTGGGAAGTTTGGTATCAAACTTCTCAGCACATTAAACCCGCACTGATGCCAGTGTGAGATTTAATGTACCAAGCACCCCAGAGGGCATCTTAGAGATGCCCCCAGAAACCTGACCTACAATCCACGTCTGGTCTGGGAGACTGCCTAGGCTGCCACACAGCAGACATGTTGCTGGACCCCTGGGTAGGAGAGCCCCTGCTCTCCTGGGCCTGCAACAATTCACATCCTGGGCGAGGTGCTAGATCTCCTCCCCCAGGATGGGCAGAGGGAAGCTTCAAAGGCATGCCGCCTCTGTGAGCTTCCCCAGGCCACTGGCAGCCCCCACTCTGGCGGGAAGCCTGGCCGGAAACCCCAAATAAGGACAGGGGATGTGCCAGCCTGCCAACCTCACCCCTCAGGTGGGGGAGGTGAAGCACATCTCTGGGCACTCGCCATCTTGAAGATGGGAGGCCCTACCCAATCAGGACTAGGCTACTGGCCCCCTCCCACAGGAGAGAGGCAGGATAGGGGGTGGACCCACCCCAGGACAGGGACCCATTGTGTGGATGCTTGGCGTGGCACCGAGGGCAGAAATTGAATGGAGTCCGTTCCATTGCCTGCGAAGTGGACCGACGCGGTTAGGCCGGACGGCCTTCCAGAAGATGGTCGATCGAAATAGAAGTTTTACTCGAAGGATACGATACACGGAGAAGTGGGATACGCATTCGAAACAATACCGATGCGAGTAGAGTGGATTGCGCACCGAAGGGAACCCAAAGAAACAGTTTCAAACCGGAGCACAGCAATACACGTCCAAACCCGATGGCGGAAAAAAACAATGACATTGAAGTTGATGCCCATGCGCACTATCACCGAAAGGAAGAGTCAGCTTACCGCATGACTGGAAAGACTTCTTAGAAGTCAAATCTGGCTCCCCTACCGATTTTGGACCGGCCCGCATCTTAAGGGAGCTATTTGCTGGTTGCCCCGATCCCCCTTTGTCCCTCCTCAACTCATCTATAACTCAGGGCACAGTCCCGTCCCAATTCAAATCGGCCATTGTCATCCCTATTCTAAAAAAAACCTGGTTCTGACCCGACTCTCCCTGCTAACTTTAGGCCCATTTCTTTGCTTCCATACTTAGGCAAGATCCTAGAGAGCCATATTACGTCCTGCCTGTTGACATATATCGAGGACAACCGTCTTTTGGCCTCCCACCAAGCGGGCTTCCGCCCGGTCCACTCGACCGAAACGGTGGTCCTCTCTGTCCTGGACGAGCTTAAAAGCAAAGCGGATTCCAACTGCCCCCAAGCCTTGGTGCTTCTTGATTTGTCCGCTGCCTTCGACACGGTCGACCATTCCATCCTTCTCGACCGTGTCAGGGCAGTGGGCATCCAGGGCACCGCTTTCTCTTGGCTCGCGTCATTCCTCCAAGGCCGGTCGCAGGCTGTCCAGCTCTCTGGTTTCTCTGCCCCGTTTCGTACGGTGTCCTGTGGGGTTCCCCAGGGTTCCTCCCTCTCCCCTCTTCTTTTCAACCTTTATATCTATCCTCTCATTGTTTCTTTGCTAAGAATGGAGGTCTCCGTTTACAATTACGCTGATGACCTCCAGTTAATATTCGATCTTTCCTCCTCCACCAACTCCCTTCTTAAATTCCAAACCACACTTCTCTTTATTTCTGATTGGAGGAGTTTAAATCACCTTAAACTCAATCTGGATAAAACAGAGTTGATCCTGACTGGTGGTTCCTCCAGCCCCTGGTCCTCTGCCTTCTGGCCCCCTAGCCTTGGTTCTTCCCCGGCCCCCTCTGCCTCAGTTAGAACCCTCGGTATTAAAATCAGCCGGGACCCCTCTATGCGCCCTCAGATCTGCTCCGTTGTCTCATCTTGTTTTTTTATCTCTCCGGATCATCCGCAAGATCTCTCATTTTTTTTCCCTCGATGCCCTAAAAATTATTATTTTGGCCATGTTTCTTTCCCGCCTGGATTACGGGAACTGCCTGTATGTGGGCGCCCCCGCCTATGAGCTGCGGCGCCTTCAGACCATTCAGAATCAGGCTGCCCGCCTTATCCACCGGCTGCCTAAATTTCACCACACCTCTCCCCTTCTCATATCCCTCCACTGGCTTCCTATTCTGTACCGCACCCTTTTCAAAATGGGATGCATAATCTTCATGGCCCGCGCCCATACGGACCCTCTCTTCATTAACTCAATGGTTACTCATTACCTCCCCAGTCGTAATCTCCGTTCTTCCAGTCAGGCTCTTCTCACCGTTCCCCGCTTCCGTAAGTCTAGAGTAGGTGGCACTAGGTTTTCCATTCTTGCCCCTCGTTATTGGAACAGTCTCCCACCTACCATTAGATCTATCACCTCCTATTCACACTTTCGGAAGGCGCTCAAGACTTACTTGTTTGCCTCTCATTGATCACCCATGCCTTTCTTTCTGCCCCCTGTAATCTCTCAGCGCCAGGAAACCGCTCGGTCACAGTGCGCTCTACAAATACTTTCAACTTCAAAAACAACTTGCAAACATCCGGACCCATCCCTAGATAGCAGGAGTATGCAAAGCATGTGACCTACAGCTCATATACCTTGATTAGATTATTTCCCGATCAACTACCAAGTATCAGGGGAGATGTGTTGATAAACCTCTTCATCAAAATGTTTTGACCATTTGACAAAGGTAATTGTGGGCGGCGGGGAATGGGGAACAGACAAACTTATAGATCTTGGATGCTATAAGCCCCGTACGGTGCCAGAGGGCAAGGAGCGAGACTAATGCAGAGTCCATAGAGAGGGCTACCTTAGACAAATTAACTTGGAGTTTTAAAAATTTATAGAAGATCATGTTACTGTGATTGTGTTTCCTAGCGAGGGATAGGAAGGGGATCATGAATAGTATTGTAAAGGTCTCCAACACCTTTGGATGCCCACTCAGATGTAGTACTAGGATCGAGATCAGCGATGAGCTTATGGTTAAGCCATAATGATGCCCATCTGGTTTTATGTAAGGGTTTGGCAAGTTGTCTGTCACGATTTTTTAACGCGCAAGCCGTATCAGAGAATACGCTGAGAGTGTAGAGCAGTAAAATTTGACCTTGTGACAAGGGAAGGTGTGTTAAAATGAGAGCACAGTTCTTGTTCTATATGCACCCACAGCGGAGTGTTAAGGGAAACTGGGAAAAACCTGGCTGCCCTTGGGAGGCTAAGAAGGCTACTTGGAATAGGTTCCAATTCGGAAGACTACAGCCCCCTAATGTGGTTGACTTCCTAAGGAATTTATAGAAAATCTATGCCCTCTTGTCCCTCCATAGAAATCTAGAGGTAAGTTTGTCAATCTCTTGGAAGAAAAAGGGGGAAGAGTTTCAAGAGGAACATGGACGACACAAAATGAACTATTGGGGTGATGATCATTTTAAGTGATTGTAATCTTCCCCACCAGGAAATATATTTAGAAGGCAGTTAAAAGATCCTTCACTTTGATAGTATGCGACTCGTTCAAGATTACAGTATCCGTGAGGTCCCTTCAAAATCAGATCCCCAAATATTTGATGCATATGGGTTGTCACTTAAGGCCTGAACCCCCTAGCTGGGAGGGAAGGCAAAGAGGGTTCAAGGAATACACTTCAGTTTTGTGTTTATTACGGGTATAGCTGGAGACATCGGAAAACCCCCGCATGATGTTAATTATAGAAGGAATTACTGACTCGAAGTCCTCAGAGAAAATGAGGAAATCGGCTTATACAGCCGTTATGAATTTGTGTGCTTCAATTTGAGTCCTTTGATTCCAGAGTATACATTAATAAGTCCGATCAATGGATAGAAGAAAGAGTAAGGGTGAAAGGGGGCAAACTTGTCTCGTTCCTTGGTATAGGTCAAAGTACGGGGAGGTCGTACTATTAATTTTAATATTAGCGTTTGGATTTGCATAGAGTGCCATGAAGATATTGATACAAGGGTTACGGAGGTTATGCAACTAAAACCGCATGTAAAAAAGGCCAATACACCTTACTAAACGCCTTCTCTGCGTCGAGGGAAATCGCAGCAGTTGGCAGCAGAGAGAGACGAGCTTTCTCTAGGATATGACAAAAAGTACGAATGATATCCCTTGCGAGCCTACCTTTAACAAAACCTATCTGAGAGTTATGAGCAATAAGGTGATGGATTAATCACAGCCACTGGCGAGTGCTAAGGGTCGCACTGAAGTCCATCTAGCCTCTGTCCTGTCTAGAATGGCATTGTGATTGAAAAACGATTTGACTGGAATACAGCCTGAGTGATCACGATCCATCAACTTGTTTGTTGACGCATGCTGGGGTGCTTGCCAGCTAGAGCAGATTTCTTGCTTCGAAAAGCAATTCTTAACTACATTCCAGCAATGTAAATGTCTTCTGTTTGTGCTATTTTTGCCATAAAGTAGTTAGAACTGGTTGGCTGGATGCTCCCTCAGAAACTAAAATTAAGGCTAGGCTAAGTACATTTTACACAGTTACAATGAATGTCTCGTGAAAATTCAGTAGCAGTAAACTTAGGTTGAAAGGTCAGACGCATTGTTTACTACGTTTTCGATTAGGCTAGAGACATTAAATAATTTGTTCACAATCACCATCTTCCCAATGTCTGGTCTTTTTTATTGAGCAAACATTCTCAATTTCTCAAAAAACTCCATAAGTGTCTTGTCATTACCACACAGTAATACCCAGCTGTTTTTAAATGCAGTTCATGTAGCAGGGAACAGCAAGGCACAGGAGGAGTTTCAGAGCACTGGAAAAAGCATCAGATTAATGAAAAAAAATACAGTACAATAGTGCACGGTACACATTCATAGTAAAATAGGGGGAAACTATACTGCAGAAAAACAAACTGTATTGAACAGTATGTTGCAAAAGTTAACTGTCCGATTTGTTTATTACAAAGAATGGAGAAATAATCACATCAAATATACAGAAGTGTAAAAGCTAGAGAAATAAGCGTGTCCAAAGATATTGCGATTAAGAAAAGGAAATAAAATGAGCAAGCTTAGTGTGAGTCGGTACAGCATTCTAAATTTAAGGGGCATTACTCAATAATAAGCTTTTAAGGGTGTGTACACTAAAACTAGCTATTCGCACATACAGACATTGCAGGAAGAAGGTTCCGTACATGGTATGCCGCAATGTGGTTATACCGTGCACAGAGTCCAGGGGTTCCCCAAAAGTGTACAGGGCTCAATGTAAAATCCAAAGTGCTCTATTAGTGGTAGTGTGGGCAATCAGCCTTAGGCCCAACACAGAGGAATACAAGACATTTACTGCACAATGTTAACCAATAATGGACACAACTCAAAAAGGAGATCCACACCAATTTTATAAAAATAAGCTTGGTTTGTAATTTATTTTAAGACCAAGCTCTTCGCAATAAGGTAAGGACGTTTTTAACTAAAAATACTTTTCACTTTAAAAAGTCGACAGTTAGTGCAGTTTCTAAATAGTTCAATGTTGCCCTATGGAGGAAAGCAATATTGAGGTTTAACAGGGAAGTACACTTACAATTCCAGTCTTCAAGGCCTAAGGTTAGCAAGTGCCAGGTGAGTACCAAAACTGCACCAACAGTGGCACAGGGGCGGCCGAGTGCAGAGGTCAAAATCGGAGATCGGTCCAATGCGTTTCAAAGGAGACTGGGGGTGCTCTAAGCAACACTGCTTGCAGGTAGGTAAATCAGCTGTAGGGGACAAGCTTTGGGGGTTAGGTAAAGCACGGGGGCGCACAAAGCAGAACCAAAAATACACCACTGGCAGCAGGGTGCAAATCCAGCGTTGGGTGCCCAATGTTTTTAATGAGAATTCTGCTTTCAACAAACAGGCTGCAGGTGTTGCACCGGAGGATGACTAACAGCAGCAGATGGAAGTAGAGATGTAGGGGGTCATAGGGGCACCATCAATTCAGCTCACCAAGGCACAGGGGTTTTGGGTGCATGGGTGCTTCTAGACATTGGAATCTTCTTCGCGGTCAGGGAGGCACTCTGGATTCAGGCTGCAGGCATCATCCTGGAGTCCAGCAGGGTTCAGCCAACGCTGGACTTGAGGTCAGGTTAGCTGGGGAGACTTCACTGGACAGGTGAGCCACTCAGACACAGGCCCTGGGCGTCGGGTGTAGAGTAGGCAGGAGTTGAGGTTCCAGTTGGATCCAGAGTCCTTTTAGTTGGATTCTTCTGGACAGGAACGCTGTCCTCAGGCGATTTGGTCTTTTGTGAAGAGCAGGCAGTCTTCTTCAGGATTCTGGAAGTCATTGGCCAAGGGACAGGCGTCTTGGTCTTTTCAGTCTTTAAAGCTGAAGACAAGCCGGTAGGTTGGAGCCAAATCTGTAGTCATCTTCAGGCCTTGCTGCACGGAGTCTTCCTCGTAGGTTGCAGGAATCTAACTTCTAGTTCTGGGGAAGACACCGAAATACTACATTTAGGGGGCGTTTTAGGGGAGTAGTAGGTAGGGTCAATGGGAACCTTCACTGGAGTATGCTGTAAAGTCTTTAAACATTGATTGAAACCAATGGTGATGGCAGGTGGTCTCCGAGAGCCCACCCAATTAGCTTGTTAAACAAGGATTCAGGACGAGGACAGATTCTTGGTTTGTGCTAGTATGGGACTTCAAATTGGAAAACAGCAGGGGCACCTGGGAGTTGCTGGTCATTCATTCTCCAATAATCACTGTACTGAAAAACTGATGCTCAACACAGTGACACACAGAAAGGCAAAAAATGCACAAGGTCAGTTCAGTTTTCCTTGGCGTTTGTACCAAAGGAGAACAAAACATGGTGGCTAAAAAGTAAAAGTTTCAGTTTAAATAATAGAATGTTTCCTAAAGTAATAATTTTTCTTTTGAAACAGTCAGTGCTACTTTCTCAACTCAGCAGCAAACTGAACAAAACGTTAATTGACAATGCACTGCATTACAGGACTTGTGCGAGCTGCTGCCTTAAGGTGAAGATGTTAAATACTTTTAAAATTAAGTTTCTGCCCATTTAACCAAATTCCTCTTTTTTAAAAGGAGAATTAACATGAAATGGTAAAGTCAACAGCCTTGACCTTTTCAACTTATTGGCTTTGCCAATGCTTTCTGCTAAAGCTGTGCAGCATCAGTCAAAAGGACATGGACACAGCTAGAGGCCACATAATTCCTTAAATCGCATGCATGAGTCATGACATTTGCATGCTTGCTTCAATATACATGGGCCCACCTCTGGTATGAAGCGAGAGCCTTTTTAATTTACCACTTGTAAGAAAGTGGCTCTGTATATACTGTCCCCAAATAGGTACAGGGTGTACAGAGTCCACAGTCCCCAGAGGTTTGGCAGAGGTTAAAGTTAGATAGAACCTTACTCTCCAAAGTGGTAGCTTGGTCGAGCAGTAAGGCAGTATCAGAGGACAGTGTAAAGTATTTGTTGTACACACTCATTCAGCAAATGATATTGCACACAAGAACTGAACTCTAGGCCAATTGCTTGTATATAAAAATATATAGTAGTTTTAGAACCAACAATAGGTATCAAAATACTTTCCCAGAATAAAATGCTGTAGTTGTATACTTTCAATAAGCAATAGACTTTTAAATGCAATGTTACAGTTGTTGCAATAGGCAACACAATTCAAACACAATTATAACATTGAGCTCAATGGGGGTTTTTAAGTAAATGTAATTTCAGTTACTTTGCGTATGATTTTCTTACTCAGGGCTGGATCCTGGATTCAGCCCGGGTGCATTTCCTGTAAACAGTTGAAAGAAATCTTTTTTGTTACACAGGCGATTTTTAAGGAATATTTGTATGTTTCAAAAATCAACACTTTAGAAGAATTTCAGGTAAAAACCAGGCAATGTTATCCTATGGAGGAAAATCAAGTTATCGGTAAGTACAGTTGTAATTGCTTTTTCGGGTCAGTGCTGGGCACCAAGATCCAGCACTGGGATCTCTCCTGATAACAGGTGAGTAATTCCGTTTTCGTTGTTCGGCTGATTTTTAGTGAATATTTTAAAGTTTCAAAACTCGACACTTGGAAGAATTTCCAAGTGAAACCAGTCAATGTTACCCCATGGAGAAAAAGTGAGTTATCGGCCTTCAGGTGAGTACTCTACTGGCAGAGCTAAGGTTCTGGGCATGGACTCAGGGTCTCCCAGGGTCAGGTATGTACAGTTGTTACACCCTCAGTGGCACAGGGGCAGCCGGGTGCAGAGAGAGTTAGGCCCAATGTTAGCCTATGGCGGGCAGGGGGCCTTTGGTTGGTGGCTGCTAGCAGGCAGGCCACGCGGCTGTGGGAGCTGGGCCCCAGGTCACTCACACAGGGCAAGTAGGGAAGTAGTTAAGGATAGATGTTGCACTTCCAGGGGCACTCGGGCGGCTGGGTGCAGGGTGCTTTTGAGCCGTCGGGGGCTCAATGGATTCCAATGGAGAAGCTACCAGATGAACAAAGGCTGCAAGCTCGGGGACGGATATTCTTCAGGTGCGGCCACCACTTCGAGAGGTAAGTTGGGAAGCTGTAGGTTAGGTAGGCACCCAGGAGTTGGGCACAGGGGGCCGGGGTGCCTTTTGGCGTCGGGAAATCTTACCCCTCTGCTGGTCGCGGTTGAAGGGGTCCCTGGTTCTGAGGCTGCAGGCGTCGTCTGGAGCGTCGAGGAGGGTCCTTGGGTGCTGGATTCTTGGTCACAGTCGCTGGGGGGACGGCCTCGTGGTCTTTGTCCACTCAGGCACAGGCCAGGCTTGGCGAGTGCAGTGTGTGCAGGAGTCGCGGTCCTGGCTGGCACCAGGGGTTTG
Source organism: Triturus cristatus (assembly GCF_964204655.1). Taxonomy (NCBI): domain Eukaryota; kingdom Metazoa; phylum Chordata; class Amphibia; order Caudata; family Salamandridae; genus Triturus; species Triturus cristatus. Next base: position 1,261,005,649 of record NC_140591.1, on the reverse strand, counting down.
TTACTTGCTTTGAACAGAACCACTGCTCGTGGGAGTCCCAGTCTTTTAGAGTCACAAGGCAGTCAGGTCCTCTGGGGTTTTCGAAGTTGCTGACCACAGGAGACGCCGGGGTTTAGCAGAAGCAGGTTCGAGGGTCGACAGGCCTGTAGGGCTGGGGCCAAGTCAGTTGGTGTCTTCCACTTGTTAGCAGCTGCACTTCATGTCTGCTGGGTGGCAGCCTAGGCAGCCTCTCAGACTGGACGTGGATTGTAGGTTAGGTTCAGGGGGCAACTCTAAGTTGCCTTCTGTCGTACATTTTACATTAAATCCCACACTGGCATCAGTGTGGGTTTAATGTGCTGAGAACTTTGATACCAAACTTCTCAGTCCTCAGTGTTGCCATCATGGTGCTGTGGAGGTTGTGATGACGACCTCCCAGCACCATATACTCTTAATGGCAACACTGCACTTACAGTGCCCAGGAATGGACCTGGGTACTGTAGGGGTACAGGGCTCATGCACCTATACCATCACCACTGGCACAGTGCACCCAGCTAGAGGGGTGACTAAGGTATGCCAGGGCAGTGTGTTTGTGTCAGGGTACAGGGCCTCTAAGGGTGGCACAATAAGTGCTGCAGCCCTTAGAGGCCTTCTCTGGTCACAGTGCCCTGGGTACCTATGGTACCATTTACCAGGGGCTGACATGTGGCCATAGATGCCAATTGGGTTTAGACTTCAATGCAGTTTTAGGGAAGGAACACAGGCCCTGGGCACCTGATTGGCAGGAGCCCAGGGAACAGTCAAAGTACATCAGCAATTCAGCAAAACGTTGGGGCATACCATACAAGAAAGACGGCTCTTTCTCACACCACTCCAAATGGAGAACGCCATTAGGATTGGTAAATTAAAAATAATTTATGTTGCACGCAAAAGAACGTTTTGCACTTTCGAGCAGCATGGCACAACATGGAGACTACTGGGCCCTCCAAAAAAGAATACCTAAAGTGTAAAGGATCGTGACTGGTTCCTGGAGCAACAGAGGAGCAGGTGGGGTGAAGAACAGAGGAGGCAAAGGAGCAACAGAAGCTCTTGAGATCAGCCCATGGGCGGCCAAAACAATGCAGCAAAAAGAAAAGCCAAGGAAAATGCTAGGAAAGCAACAGAAGAGATTAGGACAGAGGGATGAGGGAGCAACTAAGTGCATGAGGGTTGGGTGTTTGGGAGAGGAAGCAGCACACAGAGCTAGAAAAAATGCACGCTCATGGTTGTCTGAAAGAAAAGGCCAAACAGTTCCAAGAATGTGAGCAGCGAAGAACACAAATCATGCAATCGAAAGGATAGGAAAGAGGCTATGCTACAGTGAAAGGACAAATAAGAAGAGGAAAGCAAACCGATGAACAAGAAGCAAGCAAACAAGTGAAAAAGCCCATTAATGGAAAACAATGTTCAGGATCTAAGCTTACTATGTTTCTAGTATGGTCCACAATATGTATTTCTCAAACAAAGCTAAAAGCGGTCTGTGTCAATACAGTGGTCTCTAATGCTAATTTTAAATTTCACTGCAGTTATTAAACATAAGACAAAATATCTTGTCCTGACAGGCTACTGCCATTGTATCCCGTTTCAGGTTGATATTTGCAACATTAAGATCATAATGTAAAAATGTGCTTCATAGTGAGGCCATTTCTAATGGAACTCACTCCCTTAAATATTTCAGGCATCCATGTGAAGGAAATTTCAAATCCTTAAAGGGCAAGGTATGGTTTTAAAAGCAGACCTGCAGCCACAATGAGGAGGCTTGGAGAGAAACATACAAGGATGGAGAACCATAGCTGCAAATTATGAATTTATTCATCAGACCTTCAAAGATGCAACCGAACCTAAGAAAGAAGTATACAAACTGAGCAGCAGGGATAGTTTGGAAATGTGTTAAAATCAGCCTGTGCGTTCCTCATATAAGCAGAATCCCCTTTTTGACATCTACATCACAATTTAGAAAACCGCTTGTTAAATGGTTTTGTATCTTTTTATGGATGAGCATGTGAGGACTTCTAAAGCCTTACTGCCCATGGGCACACTACTAACAGCATATAGAGTTGCTTTCTAATATCACAACTTGACACAGAGTTGTAATGCATTGCCATAAACCATAATCAGTCTTCGCCTGTTTGCATAGTAAAGCAGTGTCTTTGAAAACAATGGGTAATGAAGGCTCTGCTGTAGTAGACAGGTTAAAAACAGAAACTGGTAGACTAAAACAGGAACATCTGAAAATCCAGAAAATTCAACTGAATGAAGATCAGGGGAGCAATAAATGCATGACCTGCATTTCTCATGCAAGAGTTCAAATTAACTTGGTTGGCTCATTAAGTAGAGGGTTACAAATTCCATTAACATTCACCTCCCAGTGCACAATCCATCCATCAGCAGCGCACATGATAAATTAAGAAATAATTTTCCACCAGGGTTCAGAAGTGTTCCTGCCTCACCGCTGCATTCTGACAAACCAGAACCTAATGAGAATGTCTTATAACATTTTCACATGATCATTACCATTTATCAACAGCCACCTAACAGCCAACATGAAATCAGTCCAAGAAGGATTCGCTACCTATTTCAGACCTATAGGATCTTTTGCTGGCATCGCAATTCTGGCCAACTTCCACCGTCTGAGGTGAACTGCAACTGTGGAGGATGTTTATTAACTAATTTGCACACTGAAATGAGCTAAATCCGACACATTCAAAAGACAATGCTTTCCAATACAAACTCAATTTACTTTCTACACTTAATATATATAGGACTGTGAAGGTAAAGTTTGTTAGATTAATAAAAAATGTAAGAAAATTAAAAAAGTTTACATAATTGTCTGACAATCAGCACTGACTTTTTCAATCTAATTTAGAGACTCAGATTTAGCTTCACTGTGACGTACCAGGACCAACATAATTTCTGGAACACACAACTAGCAAAATATGTTGTGTAAAGCAAGCAACTAGGTCACCCCGAACAGTATGTAAGCTTATGCAGTGGAATTTGTAGCAAACTGTTCAGAAATCATGCAGAAAGCTGGGCTGTGGCGACGGTGTGGTTGTGGAAAACAATATCAATGGTAAAGGTACTGGGATTCTGGGTGGTTGCACTCCGATCAAGGGCTAGCAAAAACATTTTGGCACAAGTATGAAAATGTCTGCAAGGTGTAGAATCTAGTTATTACTTACTGAATTCCTTTAGCTGGATATTAATTTATTGAAAGAGAAAGTTGCTGCCCAGGCTCAAAGGTGTTGTAATAGATTGTGGCAAGGGGTGTGGCAGTGTTTATTAAACTTATGTAGTGTAAAATATGCCCGTAAAACAAGCTTCAAGACATTAGGTTTGAGAGAACCAGGAACGGAGAGAGGTCTTAACTTAATAAATCTGGTAGAGGTCTGAAATGGATAGTTATGGTACATGTGAGCAAGTGCCATCTTTCTTGCATGGTATGCCCCCACATTTTCTTCTGAATTGCTGATGTACTTTGACTGAGGGTGCCCTGGGCTCCTGCCAATCAGGTGCCCAGGGCCTGTGTTCCTTTCCTAAACTGCACTGAAGCCTAAACCCAATTGGTATCTCTGGCCACATGTCAGACCCTGGTAAATGGTACCATAGGTACCCAGCGCACTGTGACCAGAGAAGGCCCCTAAGGGCTGCAGCACTTATTGTGCCACCCTTAGAGGCCCTGTACCCTGACACACACAACGCCTTTGAAGGCTGGGTGTCTTGGCGCAGAACAAAACAGTCGAGATGTCACATATCCCTGTGTGCCATGCCCACAACACACACTACCCTGGCATACCTCAGTCCCCCCTCTAGCTGGGTGCGCTATGCCAGTGGTGAGGGTACGGATGCATGAGCCATGTACCTCTACAGTACCCAGGTCCATTCCTGGGCACTGTAAGTGCAGTGCTGCCATTAAGAGTATATGGTGCTGGGAGGTCGTCATCACGAACGCCACAGCACCATGATGGCTACAATGAAGACTGAGAAGTTTGGTATCAAACTTCTCAGCACATTAAACCCACACTGATGCCAGAGTGGGATTTAATGTAAGATGCACGACAGAGGGCAACTTAGAGTTGCCACCCGGAACCTAACCCACAATCCATGTCCTGCCTGAGAGGCTGCCTAGGCTGCCACCCAGCAGACATGTTGCTGGACCCCTGGGTAGAGAGCCATCCGCTCTCCTGGGCCTGCAACAATGCACATCCTGGGCGAGGTGCTAGGTCTCCTCCCCCAGGATGGGCAGGGGGAAGCTTCAAAGGCATGCCGCCTTTGTGAGCCTCCCCAGACCACTTGCTGTACTCAGCAACTGGTCCCCACTGGTTCTAGCCCCCACTCTGGCAGGAAGACTGGCGTGGAAACCCCAAGTGAGGAAAGGGGGTGTGCCAGCCTCTGCCAACCCCACCCCTCGGGTGGGGGAGGCAAGGTGAAGCACAACTCCAGGCTCTCGCCATCTTGAGGATAGGGAGCCCTACCCAATCAGGACTAGGCACCTGCCCCCCTCCCACTGGAGAGTGGCAGGCTAGGGGGTGTACCCACCCCAGGGAAGGGACCCATTGGTCCCTGACCTCTACCTGCCTGTAACGCCCCTAAATGTAGTATTTAAGGGCACCCTGAACCTTCCTTCCTCAGATCCCAAATCCAAAACGAGAAAGCATAACAAGAAGAAAGTAGACCTGCCGTGAAGCTGCTAACAAGAGGACTACACCAACTGACTTGGCCCCGGCCCCACAGGCCTGTTGACCCTCGAACCTGCTCCTGCTAAATCCCGGAGTCTCTAGTGGTCAGCAACCTCTAAAACCCCGGAAGACCTGACTGCCTTGCTCATCTACGAAGACTGGGACTTCCACGAGAAGTGGCCCTGCTCAAAAACAAGCAACAACCCCTGGTGCCAGCCAGGAACCGCGAATCCAGCACACACTGCACCTGCTGAGGCCGGCCTGTGCCGGAGTGAACAAAGACCTTGAGGACGTCCCCGCGGCGACTATGACTAAGAATCCATCACCCAAGGCCCCTCCTCGACGCTCCTGACGACACCTGCAGCCTCAGAACCAGGGACCCCTCCAACCGCGATCAGCAACCTATTGTTGGTTCTAAAATAAAACTACTATATATTTTTATATACAAAACAATTGGCCTAGAGTTCAGTTCTTGAGTGTGTGAGACCATTTGCTGTCTGAGTGTGTACAACAAATGCGTTACACTGTCCTCTGATACTACCTTACTGCTCGACCAAGCTACCACTTTAGAGAGTAAGGTTATATCTAACTTTAGCCTCTGCCAAACCTCTGGGGACTGTGATACACCAAAAATATCAATCCCCTTGACCACACAATATAGTTAACATAAATAGAAATTACCCTATATTAGGTGTATATATAAATGCCACAAAAAACAGTCACAAAATGTGAGTTATAAAATACCAAATACAATTTTTGCATGTGGATTGTAATTTATTATTTTAAAAAACACCTGTTTAAAAATCGCAAAGTAGAGTCACCAATCAGACTCGACACTAATAAAATAGTTAATACAATACAGAGGAAAATTATTCAATTATAGTTACAACACATCGTTACGACCAGCATAACAGAAAAAACAACACATATTAGACAAAACACCTTGTCATTTCCTATTGCATATCATATGGAATTATAATTACTAGAACATAGATAGTGATACATTAATATCCTTTGTGTCTACAATTCTATGTTGGTCCTTCGATTATGCTTGCAGAAGCGTCGACGCGTTTCGATGGTTACACTTATACTTCCATCTTTATCAATAACATAATAAAAGTTATCAGAGTGTCAATTCTGGTATCACTCCCCTTAATTTGTCGAACTGTATTGTAACTGTCTTATTGCCTTTCCTTTGTTCTTTATTGGAGGAGACAATATATGGAGGGGTCCCAGACTCCAATATGTGATATATGACCACTAGTATCTCCTCAAATCTCTGTTCTGTGTTATGAAAATGTCACGATATTATACTTCCAAGGTATTTCCACTCCGGCCGGCCGGCCCCCGTGTTCTATTTCGATACTTTTAAAACTTTGACGGGCTGTGGAGCAATTGTATCTCCATCTCTCGTAAGCCGTCTTGAAACGTGCAGAGTTTTAGCCGGGAAATAGAGTGTCTTCTTTTTCGTGCACTCTGTGCACACTGAACCTTACTTTGGTTCAGTATATACAGAGCCACTTTCTTACAGTACAGCCAAGGAAACAGATGCCATTAGTTTTGAATCATCAGTGTGATGTGGAATGGATGAGAAACATGTAGGGTTCTAACAAAATAAAACTGGGTGATCTGATAAAGGTGGCAAGCTGGATGTGAAAACTTCAAGTTTAATTTCAGAGCGGTATTACTGTATTGGTGAATGGCCAGTGTTGTTGGGAGATGTTAACTATTCAGTTCCGAGTGCACTTAGATGAAATTAGGGGCTGGCATATGATTTAGTCAACGACCATGCTATTACAAGGTATTCCACAAAGCTGAAAATCACCCAAAAGTGGATCTGTCCATCAGGTAACCATATGTGCATACTTCCACTGTGACTGGATAGTCCCACTTTAACACATTCGTGATAGTTCCTTACACAGAATGATAACAAGGGTAGAAATCTGATCACAAGTTGCTTTTACTGTATAATCCTTTTAAGGCTAGCTGAACAAGTTACTTACCTTCGGTAACGATGTATCTGTAAGAAACATTAGTTAGTTAGATTCCTCACCATAGAATATCCCCAGGCGTCAGACTGGATCCGGAAGATTTTTCGTCAGTAATACCCCTTGCGCGTCGCTAGGCGTCGTCTGCGGCTCCGCGTCAGTCGTCGGCGTCGTGCGCCGGAATGACGTCAGAGTACTTAGACGCCGCCCTCGCACGCTGACGTCAGTTCTTGTACATAGCTTTCCGCGCCAGGAACGCAGAGCCATGCAAAGACCGACACTGGTGCCAAAAATAAAATCTAGGGGCCTGAAAAGGATAACCTTAACCCTAGATGTCAGTTCGCAGAACGGGAAGGATGGGTAAGTCGGTGAGGAATCTAACTAACTAATGTTTCTTACAGATACATCGTTACCGAAGGTAAGTAACTTGTTCATCTGAAAGAAACACGTTAGTTAGATTCCTCACCTTAGAATAGATACCCAAGCAATACCATCCCCGGTGGTGGGTCTGCGAACCAAGATCACACCAGAAAGTCCTGGAGGACAGAACGGCCAAAGAAGCCATCCCTCCGGACTTGGCTGTCAAGGGAATAATGCCTGGCAAACGTGTGTAGCGAAGCCCACGTTGCCGCCTGACAGATGTCCTGCAAAGGGAGACCCCGTCCCAAAGCAGTGGTAGCCGCCGTGGCCCGAGTAGAATGGGCGCGCAGCCCAACAGGAGGGTCCTTTTTTGCCAAGGAGTAACAAATTTTGATGCACAGAACGACCCACCGAGAGATGGTCCGTTTGTGCACAGCTTTCCCCTTCTTAGCACCCACGTATCCAACGAAAAGTTGGTCGTCCACCCGGAACTGCTTTGTGCGGTCCAGATAAAAGGAGAGCGCACGTTTTGGGTCCAGACGGTGGAGCCTCTCTTCCTCTTTGGAAGGATGCGGAGGCGGAAAGAAAGTGGGCAAGGTGACAGACTGCCCAAGATGAAAGGGGGTCACCACTTTCGGAAGAAAGGAGGGACGAGGCCGAAGGACAACCTTGTCCGGATGAACAGAGAGAAAAGGAGGCTTTGAAGATAAAGCCTGGAGCTCACTCACCCGTCTAGCCGAGGTGATGGCTACCAGAAAAGCAGTCTTAAGCGTCAGCAGACGAAGAGGACAATTATGAAGAGGCTCAAAGGGAGCGCACATTAGAAGAGAACAAGATTCAAGTCCCACTGAGGCATTACAAAAGGGACAGGAGGGAACGTGTGAGTAATGCCTTTTAGAAAGCGTGTAACTACAGGGGACTTGAAAAGAGAAGGCTGATCAGGAAGCCGCAAGAAGGCAGAGATGGCAGCAAGATAACCTTTCAAGGTGCCCAGAGCAGAGCCCTGCTGGGCCAAAGAAAGAGGAGAACCTCAGAAAGAGGGGCGGAAAGGGGACCCACAGCCTTTGCTGTGCACTATGCCACAAATTTGTTCCACCGGCAGGCGTATACCGTCTTTGTGGAGGGACGCCTGGCTGCCAGAATGATATCACAGACTTCAGGAGGCAAGTCAAAGGGCATCAACTGCCGCCGCTTAATCTCCACGCATGGAGGTGGAGGCTGGACAGGTTCGGGTGGAGGACCGTCCCCTGCTGCTGCGACAGAAGATCCTCCCGAAGGGGCAGACGTATCGGGGAATCGGTCAACATACTGAGTAGCTCGGGATACCAGTATCTTCGTGCCCAATCCGGAGCCACCAAGATGACTTGGGCCCGGTCGTGCCTGATCTTCTTCAGCACTCTGGGCAGAAGTGGTATAGGCGGAAAGGCGTACAACAGACCGCAACTCCACTCGTGACGAAAAGCGTCGCCGAACGAGTGCCGCCTTGGAAATTCCAACGCGCAGAACTGCTGACATTGCGCGTTCTCTTCGGTGGCGAATAGATCTAACCAAGGCTCTCCCCACTGCTGAAAGAGACCTTGCGCCACTTCAGAGTTCAGACGCCATTCGTGATCCATCATGCACCTGCGGCTGAGTTAGTCTGCTCTGGCGTTCAGAGAGCCCGCCAGATGTTGAACCACTAGGGTGACGCCCTGGTGTTCCAGCCACGTCCAGAGGCGCAGAGCCTCCTGACAAAGGGTCCATGACCCCACCCCGCCCTGTTTGTGGCAATACCACATGGCGGTGGTGTTGTCCGTGAACACCTGCACAACACTTCCCCTGACAGAGGGAAGGAAGGCTTTCAGTGCAAGTCGGATCGCTCTCAACTCCAACAGGTTGATGTGGAGACGAGACTCCGCCGGAGACCAGAGGCCTCTGATCTCCGCCTCTCCCATATGGCCACCCCATCCCAGGAGGGACGCATCCGTCACTACGACATGCTCCGGTTGGGGAAGGGAGAGGCTCTTGCCCTTGACCCAATCGCGGTCCGTGAGCCACCACTGCAACTGCTGTGCAGTGCCCTCCGAGATCAAGACATGGTCGGACAGGTTGCCGTGATGCTGGGCCCACTGAAACTTCAGGTCCCACTGCAGAGCCCGCATGCGCCGCCTGGCGTGATGCACTAGTAGGATGCAGGAGGCCATCAGCCCCAGAAGCCGCAACACTAGCCTGACCGAAACCCAGGATAGAGGCCGAAAGATGGGAATCAGGGCCTGAATATCCCGGACCCGCTGTTCCGGCGGATAGACCCGGAACTGCGCCGAATCGAGAACCGCTCCGATGAAGAGGAGCTCCTGAGAGGGACTCGGGTGTGACTTCGGCACGTTGATGGAAAATCCCAGCAAATGCAGGAGATCCGCCGTAGTCTGGAGGTGGGAGACGACTGCCTGGGGCGAGCCCGCCTTCAACAACCAGTCGTCGAGATAGGGGAAGACTGGAACCCCTGATCTGCGCAGATGAGCTGCGACCACCGCCATCACTTTCGTGAACACCCGAGGGGCACTGGTGAGGCCGAAGGGGAGCACGGTAAACTGAAAGTGCTCTTGGCCCACCGTGAACCGCAGGTAACGCCGGTGGGCCGGCAGGACGGGGATGTGGAAATATGCGTCCTGCAAGTCCAACGCTACCATCCAGTCTCCAGGGTCTAGGGCAGCTAGAACCTGAGCCAAAGTTAACATCTTGAACCTTTCCTTCCGGAGGAAGGCATGGACGTTCCGGAGGTCCAAGATAAGGCGTAGGCCCCCTTTGCCCTTCTTGGGAACTAGAAAGTAGTGGGAATAACAACCACGACCTACTTCTGGGCTCGGAGCGCGCTCGACGGCCCCCTTGGCCAAGAGGGCCGAAACTTCCTCGTGGATTAGATTCAAATGATCCCCCGAGATACGGTGGTGCTGCGGTGGCATGGCTGGAGGGGTCGTCCCGAAGGGGAGGGAGTAGCCCCTTCGGACGATTTGCAGCACCCACCTGTCCGATGTGATGGACCGCCAGTGGAGCAGGTGATGGCGAACTCTGCCGCCCACTGGCGTGGAATGGGCCTGAAAGCTCGGACTAAGAAGGCTTTGAGGCGGATGCTGCCGGGGTGGATGTGGGCTGACCGCGTCCTCCAGAACCGCCTCGGCGGAAACCACGTCCGCGCGCAGGTTGGTTCTGCGGCTGGTGGCTAGGCGTACGTGAGGAGGCACCCCTTCCTTGGCCACGAAAGGGGCGAAAGGCGGAAGTTTGCGACCGCGGGGCCGAGAGGCCCAAGGACATGGCCGTAGCCCGGGAGTCCTTAAAGCGATTCAGCGTCCTGTCCGCTTTCTCGCCGAAAAGGCGAGTGCCATCAAAGGGCATGTCCTTGAGGGTGCTCTGGACATCGCCCGAAAAGGACGTGGACCGCAGCCAGGCGTGACGTCTAAGCGCCACTGAGGTAGAAATCGCCCTACCCAGCGAGTCCGTAGTGTCAAGCCCACATCGGATAGCATGTCGCGCTGCATCCCTCCCATCGGCCAGAGCCTGGGTAAGTCGTGTCTGGACCTCCTCCGGACACAGGGGCAGCACGTCCTCCACCGTATCCCACAGAGTGGGAATAACGGTCCAAGAGACAGGCGGTGTTCAAAGACCGCAGGCCCAAACTAAGGGAGGAGAACAGCTGTTTGCCGAACTGTTCCAGTCTCTTGGAATCCCGGTCTGGCGGAGCAGTCGGGAAGGAGGATTGGGAGGTAGAGGCCTGGATAACCAGGCTCTCGGGGGTAGGGTGTTGGGACAGAAAACTGGGGTCGCCCGGAGCAGGGCGGTGTCGCCTGGCGACGTTCCTGTCCACAGGAGGAACTGTGGAGGGCTTGGACCAGGTGCCCTGCAGAACGTCAGTGAGGGCCTCATTGAATGTCAGCAGAGGCTCAGTGGAGCTTGCTGCAGACTGAAGCACCTCAGTGAGGACGTTAGTCCTCACAGCCACGGCAGGTAGCTCGAGCCCAAGGGCTGCGGCCGCCTTGCGCAGTACCACAGAGAAAGCAGCACCCTCCTCCGAAGCCACAGTCGGAGGAGAGATGAATCCAGTGTCTGGAGAGGTATCCAGACCACTGGCCTCCCCCAGTTCATCTGCCCAGTCCTGTGACAGTTGAGCCTGAACGGCCATAGGATCCTCGGATCCCTCCCATTCGCCCCCATCATCCGATTCCTGGTATGCAGGAGGAAGGATCGGAGCCGGGCTATAGACATAATGTGTCTCCAGCGGCGCCGAACGCGGCGTCCATAGACGCCGTAACAGCGCCAGGCCCGGAGCGGGGCTGAACTGGGGCTCGACGCCGAGCGGAGCCGGCGTCGGAGGTGGTACCGGTGTCGACGCCGGCGGGGACTCGGGAACGGGTCCCTCGGGCACTTGCAGCGTCGAGGCCGGAGCCGGCGCCGGGGCCTGAGCCGCAGGCAGGCAAGGTTGCCCAGTCGGGTCCGCGGGGCCCGAAGGCGCGCAAGCGGGCGTCGACAGCAGAGCCAGGTTCATCATGGCCGAGAGGAAGGCACTGACTTCCGCCGGCGTCGCGTCAGTCCCAGGGACCGGCGGGTATGGGGACTTGCGCGGCGCCTGCGGCGCCGCTGGAGCCGCGGGGGTGGAACCACCCTGACCCTCGGCCGAGTCGCGCGACCGGCGAGGGGAGTCCGAAGAGCTGTGTCGCCTCTTGGAGTGCTTCGACTTACCCGAAGACTTGGAGCCAGACGATCGATGATGTCGGCTGCGGCTCCGCGACCGATCCTTGGACCTCCTCCTGGACCGGGATCGAGAGGGGCGCGGAGCCGAGTGGCGAAGCTCGAGAAGCTTACGGGACCGCTCCCGTCTAGCCTTCGAGGTCAGGGCCTTGCAGTCCGAACACAACTCCGCGTCATGGTCGAGGCCCAAGCAGTAAAGGCACCGGCGGTGATGGTCCGTAACCGACATCAAGCGGTTGCAGTCAGCACAGGCTTTAAAACCAGGCATCCTACCGGCACCGGAGTCGAGACAAGATCAAAAAGGATCGAAAAAAGTTAGTCAAAAAGTGACTAAAGGGGTAGCTCTCCCGGATCTGCGCTTACTGGCGCGGAAAAAAGAAGAACTGACGTCAGCGCGCGAGGGCGGCGTCTAAGTACTCCGACGTAGTCATTCCGGCGCACGACGCCGGCGACGGATGCGGAGCCGCAGACGACGCCTAGCGACGCGCAAGGGGTATTGCGGACGAAAAATCTTCCGGATCCAGTCTGACGCCTGGGGATATTCTAAGGTGAGGAATCTAACTAACGTGTTTCTTTCAGATATCAGCTGTTAATCTCGTCTCTTCCTAGAGAAACAGGGGCATTCTACCAACAAATCAAGTGCTACAAGTAAGAATCTAAGTGGGTGTCTATGCTGTGAACAAGGTTTGGGGGTTAATTGCCAATGGGAGGAGAAAATAAAAATTTGAATTAAATGTAATCTAGAAGCATTTGGCAAAGCCAATAAGCCTGGCATTCCCTGCTGGTCTTTTCTCTTTGTCAATGCTCATTTTGCTATGCTTTTTGGACTCCTTATTGTTGGGTAATAGGCTAAGGCAGTATCAACATATATTAAAGCAGCTAAAAGCAAAAACAAATTTTGTTCTCAAAAGCACACATTACCTCAATAGTCCCTATCACGAAAGACCTTTTGTGACTCTTGCTTTGGTTCACAATGCACCAGCACACTGCTCCACCTCAGATCATTTTCCTCACATCAGGTGAGTAGTAAAAAGTGGAGTGCAGTGTAGAAGACAGTGTGTTGTGCAAAGTATTGGGAGAAAAAAGGAAAAACATCTGTGATCATCAGTAGCTTTCAAGGTGGCGGGAGGGGGCATGTGAATCTACAGCACTACATGCTACAAACAGATGGTTACAGGGGAAGTAACATTTTCCAGTTCGTACCATGTGGGACTGCAAATACACATGCTCTGCATAGACTATAAAGCAGTGCCTTTCCAAAGCAGTGGCTAGTAAGCAGATGATACAGATGTGTAGAAAGGTGTTCTTAGGACAGCTTAACCAACTAAAGCTTGCTAAAGTGCTAGAGCATCTATACAATAATGCTTGGAAAAGGTATGTGGCGCTGATCATCTAGAAGTCTTGCAGACTACCGTTAAAGGGATAGCACCTAGAAAGACTAGGGTGGTGCCCTTTTTGTGTAGAGAGTTCCTGGGCCACTTAGATTGTCCGATTGGCCTTTGAATAGGAAGTCTGGGCGTACTTCACTATCTACTGAGCAATGTCAGCTTTAGAGGTGGCACAGCCCATGTGGAGTATGGTGAAGTCTACAGATTAGACTTCGTAAAACGCTTGGTTCTATTATTGTTAGACTGAGCCCCTTCTTAACATCCAAAGCGTGATGGGCCATTTCCGCTACAGACTGGTTGCAGGAAGAAGTCTGGCTGATGAGTAACCTGGTTCATATGAAAAGAAGGAATTTACCATGGATAGAAATTTTAGACTGCTACAGAAAGCTACCCTATATTTGTGAACCCAGATGAATGATTCCTTCACTGTAAGAGCTTGCAGCTCACTAATGCATCTGAGGAATGCGATCTCGACTAGGAAAGCCACGGTCCAAAACAAAAACTGTGGGTCACATGAGAGTATTGGGAGGGCCCATGAGTTTAATGATGACCACACCGAGGTTCCATACAGATGCAGGGAGTGCCTTTGGCTGTATTATTCTCTTTAGACCATCCATGAATCCCGCAATGCCTAGGTCTTTGAAAAAGACTGGTGTTGTCTTCATTGAAAGTGGGCCACAATGGTGGTTAAGTGCAAACATATATATGTGTAGGCAAGGGCTCCCTTGTACAGGTGTAGAAGATAAGACCATATCCTACATTGAAACCATAAAGGAATCTAACTAAATGCAGTAATGGACGAATCTTTTCCACTTAGTCGCAAATAGGTACAAGAAGGGGGCTTTCACACAACCTGCAGGATAATCATGCCTTCTTCTGGAAGACAGTTTGGTGAGCTTTAAGAATGAAGGTGCCAGATCATGAGGTTCCGCTGTTTAGTATCTGGGTGTTTGAGCCGACCCTGTTGCTGAGTGAGAAGGTCCTGCCTCAGCGGTAGCTTCTCGAGGGGATCATCCAACATCTCCAGGATCACTGAACACCAAGGTTCTCTTGCCCAGATTGATGCCAATAGGATGAGTGTCATGGACACCTGTCTCACCTTCCTCACTATGTGTCAGAGAAGCAGAAGAGCATAGGGAAATATCCCTGACCTGTTGTAGTAAGCTGGCTCTGTATATACTATACCAAAGTAAGGTATGGTGTCAAGAGTCCAGAGGATCCCCGAAGGCTTACAGAGGTAAACGTAGATAATACCTTACTTTTTATTTGTGTTAGTGTGAGTACGCAGATCAGCTTTATCAGACAGTGGTTTAAAGCATATATTGTAAACACTCAGGCAAGAAATGATGACACACTCAAAGACTGAACTCAGACTAATGGTATAAAAATATTAGTTGCATTTTATTTTAGAACCAAGCAGAACTTGGTACAGGCAAGTGAAACAGTACTTTTCAAGAATACTGCAGTTGAATGCAGTTAAGTTTGTTAAGGTAGGTCAAATGTGCAGGAACAGTTACATTTACTAGGCAGTTACTTTGTGATTACTTTGCTTAGATTACTTATCAGATAACTTTCTACTCCGTGTGGTATGCCTAGAAACCACACTGGGATATTTCCTAGACAATATGTCATGAAAACACATTTGTTTAGAGTTTCATATGCATACTTAATATCTGCATTACTTGTTTTCCGTCATATACAAAGACTATATCCCTGACATGATTCTTTAAGACTGGGTGTTGAATAACGATCTGCCTATGCCGATTTATAATCAATATATCAGACTTAAGCTACGTCAGTTATGTGAGCGTATATATTTATACATAGTTTTATATATGTATTTTTTTTTTTGTAAAGACTGTCACGCAATTTTAGAGAACTGCAAAACTGTTCATTTATAACTTACAATTACAGTAGATGTATATTTGGACCATACTATTGTCAATCATTATTATTGCTTATCTGCTGTGAGGCTCATTTTACTATCTATACTTGTCATAAATGTAGACACCGAATCATTGTGACATCTCTGTATATCTCTTTAGGGCAAGGTTACATTATTTTCTTCCCCTGAGAGATACTTACACATGTAACCAAGATCGTGGTTAATTGATCAAATCAGATTTTGAATACATCTTAAAATCAGCCTGTCTTGCACTCTCTCGATGAACTTCAGTAATGAAGATCTTTCACAGTAACTGACTACTGCTTCCCCGCGTCATCGGGTAGCCATGCACCCGCATCCTCCCAGACGGGCTGGGCAGTGTGCACGTCACAGGACAAAACCCCTCCGTCTCAGACCTCACAGATGATAATTGTGTTTTGGAGGAGCAAGACGTGACTGAACCGCGCTCCTAACGAACATTTGTGGTGAGTACACCGATTTAAAGTTTAAGAGACTTATTGGACTGACAATGAACTCCAGAGCATCCGAGATTAATGTTCGGTTTCTATATTTATTTTTGTGAAACAGAGAATCGTTACTGGATCGCAGGAACTTTAAGATTTCTGACCTAACCAAATAAACACAAGGTGCCCTCTCTTGTATCCAAACCTGGACAACCAACCTGGTGCCAAGGTAAGACCATATCTGGGTCTGTTTTTCCCTTAAGTATGTGATTATTTTCCATAATTATTTGATCATGACTCTCCGGTAACTTATTTTACGGCCTCTATTCCGGTGACGCCATACCTATGAAATAACACTCTATTCGAATCTAACGCTTTTTAATATAAGGAGAGTTTTTTTCAATGACCATATTCTCACACAATTATTCATTTATATCACCTATCGCATTGACACAAATTATTCTTTAACACGGGCCATTTTTTCATACTTTTTTGTCCTGATTAAGACCCGCGGTGATACAGACATGAGCACATGACAATAGGGTCAAAACGTTGATCATTACTGGTGCTCCATATTGTGATCAAGCATACCGAACATCCTAGCAATGAGGACATAGGCTTGAATCTTGTTGAGCATACTCCCGGATACCACCATGGAAGATTTTGTGTTTTGTACTGTTATATGTAACGTCTTGTGGATTTAAATGTTTATATTTGTGACACTCTGCACCCATTGTATATTGCATACTCATTGTTGCTTGCTCAGTTATTGTGTATATGAAACCAATGGCTCTTTGGGCTAGTGTAAGCATGTATGGTATATGAATGTTAAGATACCTCCTGTTTCTCTAATCGTCTCTGGTGTCAATGATTCGTTATATATATGAATTTGTACAAAATTATTTTGTAAAAAGCTTGCCAATGAGGTGGATAGCCTTATCAAATAAAGAACTAATCTATTTTGAATCGAATACCCTACAGAACCAATTGTGGTCCCTAGTTGGGGCAGCCACAGTCGGCTCCTCGCTATAGCAATTTTTCTTCAAGACATCAACACCCCTCCTCTCGATTCCTCCTCAAGCCCACCCACTGTGCGATGAGGTGACCCCACAGGCCTGCATTGCAGGCCTCTTACAGGCCGATTGGGCTGAGCCCTCGTTTTCTGTGAAATATATAGTTGTGGCTGTAGTTACCAACTGATTTGTTTCCCTGTCTTTGAGTTACCAAGAATCTAATTTCCATGTTGCTGTCCAACTCTGATGTAAAAACAACAGTTGATGGACAGAATGCAGAACAATGTCATACATTCACCCCAGTACAGAGATCTGGGCCTAAATCCATCGTTTTTTTGCTCACCATGCCACCCCAGTTTAGACCTGGCCATATGCAAATCAGTCTTACCCTGTGCCTCATGGAAACAGTCCGCCCCAAACTGCCAAGCCAGGTCCTCCCTGGATCGGAAACAAGCTTTCAACTCGGCACACCCATGTGGACAATAGTGAGCAGGGGGAGTGGTTGGTGTAGGAAGCTTGCTCTGTATATACTATACCAAAATGAGGAATAGTGTGCACAGAATTCAGTGGAACCCCAAAGGAAGGCAGAGGTAAAAGTTGATAACACCTTACTCTCTATTTGTGGTAGTGTGGGCGACCAGTAAGGCTTTATCAGAGGGTAGTATTAAGCATTTTTTGTACACAGGAAAGAAATGATGTCACACTCAGACTGAACTCCGACCAATTGTATTTTACCAAAAATATTTAGTTATTTTATTTATAGAACCAAGCCAAGTCTGGCGCAGGTAAGGGAAAGAAAATGCTACTTACCCAGTATGCATCTGTTCTTGGCATGTAGATCTGTAGATTAACATGCTTTCCATAGCCTGCCCTCCAGTGTTGGGTCCGGATGTTTACACTTTGTTTTTGTTTAAAGTCTTTTCCAGACACGAGTTAGGTGATTCCTCCTTTCGGTGATTGTGCACATGGGCATCGACTCCATCGTTCGATTGTTTGCCACAGAGGGTGATAGTGGAGTTAGTAAGAGATGTCCATGTATATATTTATCTAAGTAAGATGTTACTGAAACAGGTATAGGGCGGGTGGGTGCATCTGAATCTACACCTCTACATGACAAGAAGAGAGGCATATTGTGTAGGTAGCATTGTCCGTTCGAGGCATGTGAGCTGTAGATCACATGCTTTGCTTAGACTGTATAGCAGTTATCTCACGAGTGGTGGCTAGCCTGTTGCAGTTGTCTGAAATAGTGAATGTAAAACTGCTTGGCCCACACTAGCTTGCTGTCTTGCTAACACACCTACACAATCGTGTTTTGTGAATGTGTGAGGTGTAGACCATGTTGCAGCTTTGCAGAGGTTATCTATAGGTATATTTCCTAAGAATGCCATAGAAGCCCATAGTTTGCGTGTGGTGTGTGCTCTAGGGGGAATTGTCAATGTTTGTTTTGCTTTTGCATAGCATGTCTGGATGCACCTTGCAATACCCGATTTTGATATAGGATTGCCTTTATGTGGTGTAGCAAAAGCCACAAATAGTTGTTTTGGCAAACGGAAAGTTGCAGTCCTTTCTATATAGTAAAGTAGTGCTCTTTTCACATCTAAAGTGTGTAAAGCATGTTCCGCCACAGAATCTGGTTGAGGGAAGAACACACACAACTCAACAGATTAGTGGGTATGAAAGGCAGAAATGACCTTGGGTAGGAAGTTAGGGTTGGTCCGAAAAACCACTTTGTTTTGGTGTATTTGTAAAAATGGTTGATCTATGGTTATTGTTAACTTCGGTTTATATAGCGCCAACTCACCTACAGGTCTCTAGGCGCTCAAGACCGATGACAAACAGCTATGATTCAAAGCGTAAGAGAGGCAGAGAAAGGCCTACAATGCAGCTATTTAAATGGGCCAAATGCCTCCCTAAATAGAAGCGTTTTTAGCAGCTTCCTAAAACGCAGGATATTTACAGCGGTTCTGGTAGTTTGTTCCATATCTGTGGAGCCAAAACCGAAAAGGATCTCCCTCATTTGGTTGCTAACTTATATCGAGGGCAGACCAATAGCTGGGAATCAGAAGACCTAAGAATTTGTTTGGGCTTATAGACCTCCAAGCGTTCTTTAATATAGGCGGCGGCTTGCCCATAAATTGCCTTATGGGACGTGCATAAGCTCTTGAACTCCGCTCTCTGCTCAATAGGGAGCCAATGTAGCTTAAGCAGTAGAGGAGAGGCATGGGTTCTTCTAGGTAGCCTGAAAATTAGTCGCGCCGCATCATTCAGGACAACCTGCAATCTATTGGTCAAGATTTTAGGCAGACCTAAGTAGAGAGCGTTCCCATAATCCAACCTCGAAATGATTGTAGTAGAGACAACCATACGGAGCCTGGAAAGAGAAAGGAGGGGAGCTAGCTTACGCAGCTGTCTGATCAAGCCGGTACACATCCCTACTACGGAGGAAATCTGACTGGCCATTGACAACTCATTGTCACTCTTGATACCAAGACTTTTTACTTTATCACGTGGTATCGGTGTGGGACCTAATTCCTGGGGCCAATATAGGTCACTCCAGGGTGAGGCTACGGTCGAAACCACCATAACCTCCGTTTTTTCCAGGTTTATTTTTAACAGGTTTGCAGTCATCCAGCCAACCGTATATCTAAGGATGTTCTGGGCATTGGTTTGCGCCAAAGCCGTATTATCAATACTCAGTAGCAACTGGGTGTCATCAGCGTAATTAAACACACGACAACCCATGTTCACTAGAGAGTCAATCAACGGTTGCATGTAGAGGTTAAACAATAGTGGGGATAATGCAGAGCCCTGAGGGACTCCGCACTCCAGAATACCTACATCGGAGATACAATCCCCCAGTTGAATCCTCTGCGTCCTGCCCGTCAAAAAGGATTGAAGCCATTGATGGACCAAGCGCCTTATCCCAAAAGTGGCCAATCTGTCCAGTAGCAGGGAATGGCTGACCGTATCGAACGCCGCCGATAGGTCTAAAAGTATCAGGGCGCTCGGTTTCTTACTGTCAGCCATACCTCTAAGCTCATCCAGCACCGAGAGCATCACCAACTCAGTGCTGTGGTGTGCACGAAACCCTGCCTGACGCTCCTGGAGTAGATGGTGTGACTCCAGGAATAAGGAAAGGGACTTCAGCACATGTTGCTCCAAAATGGACAGAAAAGGCAGTTGGGATATCGGCCTATAGTTTTTTAAAATAGCCGGATCGTCTCCTGGCTTCTTTAGCAAAGGCTTAACTCGTGCCTTCTTGAGACTCGATGGTAAATGGCCAGTCTCCATTGAGCTATTAAGAAGGGAGATGATATGATCTTCTAGAATAGGACGCGCCAGACGAAAAACCCTGGGGGGACACGGGTCCGCCGGGGAACCTGACTTGGTTCTACTCATGAGCTGCTCAAGACTTAGAGAGTCTATCTCAGGGAACCTTGAAATAGAGGGTTCCAAGGGGATTTGGACATCCTGTGACGGAAGCGGGCCATTCAAGGTACTATTCTAAATCTCAGAAAGAATAGTCTCCACCTTCTCCAGAAAAAAACATTGAAAAGTATCAACGTTTATTGTGGTTTCAGTCGTTTCTGGTTTTTTACTCAACTCTTAAGATTTTAAACGTTTTTCTGAATATTCTCGGCCTGATTTATGCAGGTTTCATAAAATTCTGCTTTTGTTGCCATAATCAGCTTTTTATATGAGTTGAGTGAGATTTTATACTGTTCCCGGTCTATACCATCTTTTGTTCTCCTCCAGTTCCTTTCTAGATGGCGGAGCTTCTTTTTGTGGTCCCTCAGAAGCGGGGTGAACCATGGAGCCCCTTTTCCTACTCCTTTTGCTTTTTGTAGTTTCTCGGGTGCTATCTGGTCAATCGCCTGACTCAAATTCCTCATTATGTCCCTATAGTCCTGATTTAAAACTCCACTAGAGGCCAATAATTGGGCATGATCAGGAAGAATACTGGTCAAAGATTGTGAATCAACTTTTATCCACTGACAAACTTTTTTCAGTTTTAGTGGTTTTTGGGCCGGATAACCAACAGTGGGGATCTCACAATTCACCAAATGATGAACCGACCAGATACAAGGTTAAATGTCCACAAGGTTTACCTTTGGGTCTGAGGCCCAAATAAGATCAAGGGTATGCCCCTTAATATGTGTGGGGGCATCTACAAGCTGTTTAATGCCAAGTGAAGACATAATATTCTCCAGGTGTCGAGTTGCCGGATCTTTATGGGCTTTATCCCAATGCATGTTAAAGTCCCCGGTTACCACAATTTTTTGGTATCTTGTGCGAAAATCAGTCATAATAGGGGCAAATAGATCGTTAAATGCTGAGGTAGAATTTGGAGGACGGTAAACTGTAAGAATCACAAGGCATGAATTATTCAGAGTAATCTTCACTCCAGGTATGTCGGATAGATCTACGGTCTCAACCGCTATTTTGACGACCGTTATTTTTTATACAAAATTGCAACCCCCCCACCCGAGCGTTGTCGGCACGATTGTGCCATACCGCATCGTATTCATTGGGAAGGGCGGCTATAATGTCAGACAAGGAATTATCGCCCAACCATGTCTCCGTAAGAGTTAAAACATCAATCTCCTCATCCTGAAGAAGAGTGAAGATTTCAAGATGATGCTTATGAAGCGACCTTGTGTTCAGGCTGGTTAGCTTCAGAGAAGGCGGGTCAGTCCCAGACCTCCCACTGGGAGGTCGAAGGATATTCATATCCTTTAGCTTAGTCATGATAGTGGGATCTAGCTTCTGCCTACCAATATCTAAACAATGTAGATCTCTAGAAGAGAATACCTGTCGCGGACCAGGAGACCAAGCCCCTGAGCCCGGCCGAGCGTGGACGGGCGCAGACGGGCTGAACTCAGGCGTAACTCCGGCGGAGATCCGGCGAGCCCGCTGCGCGGGCCCGCTGCGCGTCAGCATGACCGGCTTAAATAGAGGTCTAGTGTCCTTCTGACGACTAGACCGTCAACAAAGATGGCGCCGCCAGGTGTCCTTCTCTCCCCCCAATATGTCCGCCGTAGGTAGTGGAGATGGTAAAGGGACCCGCTAAAGGAGCGGTGAGTGTTCCAATAATTATAGTGCAAGTAAGAGGGCCAGCGAATTAGAACCAGGGGAACAAGAAATAAAATAAAATAAAATAAAATACCAAAAGCGGGAATCGTTAAAAATACAAGCCGAAAATTGCACTATTGCCGTTCTAAGCGGAGCGCGCTATGCGATCACACTGCAGGTCAGGTCAGTGCCTGAAGCTCACCTACTCGCCTCAGTGATGTGATAGCTATGAAGAAAGCTACATTCCAAGTGAGAAATTGCAGTTCACATCTATTCAATGGCTAAAAAGGTGGACATATTAGCTTGATGAGGACAATGTTGAGATTCCACACTGGAGCAGGTGGAAGACTTGGGGAAATTATTCTTTTAAGTCCCTCCATAAATGCTTTAAAGACAGGCACTCTGAAGAGAGACAGATGTCTGTTCTGTAGGTATGCAGCTATTGCAGCAAGATGTAAGGGTATGGATGTGTACGCTAAATTGAACGCTGCAGATGTAATAGATAGCAAATGAGGTTTTGAACAGAAGCATCAAGCGGGTTGATTTGATTACAGTATATTAGAACCCGCTTCCACTTTGCTGCATAGCATGCTCTTGTGGTAGGAGGTCTAGCCTTTTTGATAATGTTCACCAAGTCTGGCAGGAGATTAAGGTAGCCAAACTCCAAGATTTCAGGTACCATATTGCAAGGTTTAGATGACTGGGATCTGGATGTCTTATCTCTCCACTGCTCTGAGTGAGGAGATTGGGAGTTATATGTAGTTTTTGGAGAGGAACTACTGAGAGCTCCAACAGTGTTGTGAACCAGGGTTGACGGGCCCATGTGGGAGCAACTAGGATTAGTGTAAGGGACTCCTGTCTGAGCTTCCGAACCACTCATGGAATGAGTGGGAGAGGCGGAAAAGCGTAGGCAAATATCCCTGACCAATTCATCCATAGCGCATTGCCTCTGGACAATGGGTGTGGATACCTGGATGCGAAGCTTGGGCATTTTGTGTTTAGGTTTGTGCGAACAGATCTATGTCTGGAAAGCCCCACATTTGAAAGAATGGGAGGAGAACATGAGGGTGGAGTTCCCATTCGCGGATCTGTTGTCTTAAGACGACTGAGGAGATCTGCAATCTGATAGTTTACTCCCGGAAGGTGTTCTGTGAGGAGATACATTTTGTGAGGTATAGCCCATCTCCAGATGGTCTGTGCTAGTTGTGACAGCTGGAGAAAGAGTGTACCCCCCCTGTTTTTGTAGTACATTGCGGTCATGTTGTCTGTACGAATCACGACCGCTTTGCCTACTAGATGAACTTGAAAAGCTTTGAGCGCAAGAAAAATCGCTAGCAGCTCTTGATGATTTATGTGAAGCTGCTTTTGCTGCAGGCTCCACATGCCCTGAATTGTATGTGTCTGGAAAGGAGCTCCCCAACCAGTGAGCGATGCGTCTGCTATTAGCACTATTTGTAGAACCGGGTCGATGAAGGGCCGCCCTTTTGAAAGGTTTTGTGTATTCCACCACTACAGAGAGCGATGGGTGTGGCCGTCTACCAACACTAGATCTGATAACACACCCTGAGCCTGGTTCCACTGATGTGCTAAGCACTCCTGGAGACGACGCATTTGAAGTCTTGCATAAGGGACTATTAGGATGCAAGAAGCCATCATCCCTAGCAACTGCATGAACACTCGAGCTGGCAATGAGTGTTGAGGCTGAAACTGACAGAGTAGTCTGCATTTTGCGGATTCTGGCCTTATTGGGGTCGACTAGAGCTTATTGTGTATCTTTTGTGACTCCCTGATAACGCCTGTGTGTTGGATGGTTGAAGATGGGACTTGGACAGATTTACTGTGAATCCAAGATCGTGGAGCAACCGCACCGTTTTATGAGTGTGACGTAGACGGCTTTGTTGTGAGCTGGCTTTTATGAGTAAGTCGTCCAAGTATGGGAAGATGTGAATGTATTGTCTTCGTAGATGAGCTGTGACTACTGCCAGGCATTTGGTGAAAACCCTAGGTGCGGTAGTTACTCAGAATGGGAGCACCTTGAACTGATAATACTGGCCTGCTACTACAAACCTGAGGTATCTGCGGTGAGCAGGGTGTATAGGGATATGGAAATAGGCGTCCTTTTAAGTCCAAAGTGGACAGAAAGTCACCTTTTTGAAGGAGCAGGAGCACTTGTTAGAGTGTCACCACGTGAAAGTGGTCCGACTGAATGTATAGATTTAGTTCTCTGAGGTCTAGTATAGGCTGAGAGAGTCGTTCTTTTTGTGTATTAGGAAGGACAGGGAGTATACTACAGCCCCTTGATATTGTAATGGGACTGGTTCTATGGCTCCTTTTTCTAACAGAGAGAGAACTTCTTGCTTCAGAAGGGTTAGATGTTCTTGTGACATTGGGTGTGATCTTTGGAGAATGTTTGGGGTAGTGTTTAAAAGTTCTAGGCAGTAACCATATTGTATAATTTGTAGAAGCCATTTGTCTGAGCTGATTGTGGTCCAGACAGGGAGAAATTGGGAAAGACGTCCCCCGACAGGAGTGGAATGATGGGGGGGGGTCCTCCTCTAAAATAGCCTTGTGATGAGGGCGATTGGTTGTTGCCCTTTTAAGAGGAGGGGGGGATTTTCTGTGGATATATTCTTGGAGCCACGCCTGTAAAAGGAGCAAGGAAAGGAACCCCTATTTGAAGGTAACTGCAAAGCCCCCATGGACTTTGCGACCTCAGTGTCGTTTTTCATTTTTTCCGGCGAGGTGTCAACTGCTGGGCCAAAGAGGTGTTCTTTGTCAACTGGTTGGTTGAGAATAGAGGCTTGTATCTCAGGTTTGAATCCTGAGATTCTCAACCAACCATGCCTGTGTAGCAGTACGCTAGTGTTTACTGCGCGGGCTACGGTGTCTGTTGCGTCTAGGGCGCACGTAATGGAGGTATTGGTGATAAGTTTGCCCTGCTGGATAAGATCAATAGCCGTAGATTTATGCTCATCAGGCAGAAATTGCATGAGGTTTTCTAACTCATCATAATGAGCGCTATCATATGGAGCTAACAAAGCTTGAGCATTAGCAATGCGCCAATGATTGGCTGCTTGCGACACTACCCTTTTGCCCAAGGCATCAATTAATTTGGGCCCCTTATCAGGAGGAGGGGCCTGGTCTGTGATTTAGCTCTCTTGTGAGCGTTGGAAACCACAAGAGAGTCTAAGGGCAGCTGACCCTTGATGTAGGCGGGGTCAGTAGATGCAGGTTTATATTTTTTCTCCACTCTAGGTGTGAAGATTCTTGCCCTCACAGGATCTTTAAAGACCTCATCTGCATGCTTCAACATCCCTTTAAGCATTGGCAGTGTATGAGTAGCTCTCCAAGAGGAACTAAGGGTCTCAAATAAGAAATCCTCTTCTAAAGCCTCCTTATGCAGTTCATCCCTTGATACTGAGCAGCCCTGTTAAGTAACTCAATGTATCCTATATTGTCGTCGGGTGGTGAGGGTCTGGACGGGTATAAATCGGGGTCATTATCCGTGTTCGGGTCAGTGTCAGTCATCCTGTGGGTCAGTATCCTGTGGCCTATTCTCATCCTCATCCCATTCATCCTGTGGGTCAGGTGATAGTGGTAGTGGTGAATTTATGGGTGCGATGAGTAAGTTGGGATCAGTGGGCGAAGGAGGTTGAATGTAAGGTGGTGAAGGGCTAGTACCCACATTTTTTCTCTTCAGATATGGTAATCATTATGTAGGCCCATTTTCCAATGGATATGTAAAGTGTCTGGTTGTATAACTAGCTCTTTCTGTTTTGGATCCGAAGGTGGAACGTCGAACCCAGGCTCTTTTGGTTGAGTCTTTTTGTCTTTGGTCGCCGTTTTCAGCGTCAAATGTTTTGGCTTCAAACCCTTCGGCTCCAAAAGATTTGCTCTTCAATAATGGTGGCCTCTGTTTCGGCGCTGAAGATTTTGGCTTGGCAAAAGCATGGGCCCGACTCGAGCCCGAGCTGGAAGGCTTTTCTTTGTGATTCGGGGCCGCACCCGAGAGCGGGGCGCCCAAAACTTTTTGTATGTGCCGACCTTGGCCTGGAGGCAGAGGAAGGACCGAAGCCTTTTTGGCCGTGTTGTTGGGGCAAGAGGGCTTCTGGACTCATGGTTCACCAACCCGGTGTAACTTGCTCCTTTTCTTCCATGTCGGAGTCGGCCTCGGACACGGAGATGTGTTATGATTCCTCGGCTCCTTGAGCGTGTCGTTCTTCTGTATCGGAATCTTCGCCGAAGATGTCTGATACAGAGCCACCCTGATGTTGCATCTTGTGACATCTAGCCCGACCGTCACAAAGTCTTCTTCCACCGAAACGATCGGCACGTGTCGCAGTCTCTCTCGTTGTGTTCCAGGGATAAACAGAGGTTGCATACTTTGTGCAAGTCGGTGTGCGGACACCGACCTTAAAAACTTCCGCCCCATCTCGCTCCTCCCTTTTCCTGCCAAAGTCATCGAGAAGATCGCCAACAGACAGCTTGCCGCCTTCCTCGAGACGAATGGATCCCTCAACCCCTCGCAGTCCGGTTTCAGAGCCAACCACAGCACCGAGACCGCCCTCATCGCAGCCACCGACGACATCCGAGCCCTTCGACAACGGGGAAACAGCAGCACTCATCCTTCTGGACCTCTCCGCCGCGTTCGACACTGTCTGCCACCGCACTCTAGTCCAACGCCTCAGCAACACCGGCATCCAAGAGAAGGCATTGAAGTGGATCATCTCGTTCCTCGCTGGAAGAACACAGAGTCCGCCTCCCCCCGTTTCGTTCCGAAGCCACCGAAGTAATCTGCGGCGTCCCGCAAGGATCATCACTCAGCTCTTGCTGCCATCGCACTCCAACACAACCTCAACATCATCTCCTACGCCGACGACACCCAGCTGATCCTCTCCCTCACCAGAGACCCCGACACCGCCAGAACCAGCCTCCGCGAAGGGATGAAAGACATCGGCGAGTGGATGAAGAACAGCCGCTTGAAACTGAACTCAGACAAGACGGAAGTCCTCATCCTTGGACCATCACCCTCCGCCTGGGACGACTCCTGGTGGCCCCCAGCCCTGGGCACCGGCCCCAAGCCGACAGACCACGCACGCAACCTGGGCTTCATCCTGGACTCCTCCTCTCGATGACTAGACAAGTCAACGCCGTCTCCTCTTCATGCTTTCACACCCTCCGCATGCACCGCAAGATCTTCCGATGGATCCCGATCGAAACCAGGAAGACGGTCACTCAGGCCCTCGTCACCAGCCGGCTGGACTACGGAAACACCCTCTACGCCGGAACCACAGCCAAGCTACAGAAAAGACTACAACGAATCCAAAACGCCTCCACCCGACTCATCCTGGACATCCCTCGACGCAGCCACATCTCCAGCCACCTGAGGAACCTGCACTGGCTCCCCGTCAACAAGAGGATCACGTTCAGACTCCTCACCCACGCACACAAGTCTCTCCACAACCTGGGCCCCAAGTACCTCAACGACCGCCTGACCTTCCACACGCCCACCCGCCAGCTACGATCCGCTAGCCTCGCCCTCGCCGCCGTACCACGCATCCGAAGAGCCACCACCGGAGGCAGAGCCTTCTCCTACCTGGCGGCCAAGACATGGAACTCCCTCCCCATCCACCTTGGGCTGACCCAGGACCACCTCGCCTTCAGGAGACAACTCAAGACCTGGCTGTTCGAGCAGTAGCGGCCCCCCCTCCCCCAAGCGCCTTGAGACCCTTCCGGGTGAGTAGCGCGCTATACAAGTGTTTTGATTGATTGATTGATTGATTGGCGCAACACCCTGGACAGAGCTTGAATGGAGTCCGTTCCATCGACTACTAGCAAGCCCAGCGCGGGTAGGCCAAACGGCACTCCACAAGTTTTCCGATCGAAGGTCTTCATACAATACCGCCAAGGGTAGTCTATTGCACGACGAAGGGAACCCGAAAAACGGTGCCGAATCGGAATGCATCAATTCACATCCAAACCCAATGACGGAAAAAACACAATCTAACATTGGAGTCGATACCCATGCGCACTATCACCGAAAGGAGTAGTCACCTACCTCGTGACTGAAGAAGACTTCTTCAAACAAAAACAAAAGTGCAAACATCCAGACCATGAAAGTCTTCAGGTAAGTACTTATTTGTGAGAGTTGGTATTCTGGGGTTAGAACCAGGGTTCTACCAGGGTGGAGGATGCACTCTCAGAACACCCTCAGCGGCACTATGGCAGCCGGGTGCTGAGGCCCAATGTTATCCGAACGGGGATAGGGGGCCTCCGGATGGTGGTTGCTCAAGAGCAGGCCACAAGGCTGTGGGAGCAAAGCTCCAGGTGTTCGGCTCAGGGCAAAGGGGGGGCGGGGTCAGCTTTTGCACCCAAAGAACAAGTTACTTACCTTCGGTAACGATGTATCTGTAAGAAACATTAGTTAGTTAGATTCCTCACCTTAGAATATCCCCAGGCGTCAGACTGGATCCGGAAGATTTTTCGTCAGCAATACCCCTTGCGCGTCGCTAGGCGTCGTCTGCGGCTCCGCGTCCGTCGTCGGCGTCGTGCGCCGGAGTACTTAGACGCCGCCCTCGCGCGCTGACGTCAGTTCTTGTACATAGCCTTCCGCGCCAGGAACGCAGAGCCATGCAAAGACCGACACTGGTGCCAAAAATAAAATCTAGGGGCCTGAAAGGACAACCTTAACCCTAGATGTCAGTTCGCAGAACGGGGAGGATGGGTGGGTCGGTGAGGAATCTAACTAACTAATGTTTCTTACAGATACATCGTTACCGAAGGTAAGTAACTTGTTCATCTGAAAGAAACACGTTAGTTAGATTCCTCACCTTAGAATAGATACCCAAGCAATACCATCCCCGGTGGTGGGTCTGCGAACCAAGATCACACCAGAAAGTCCTGGAGGACAGAACGGCCAAAGAAGCCATCCCTCCGGACTTGGCTGTCAAGGCAATAATGCCTGGCAAACGTGTGTAGCGAAGCCCACGTCGCCGCCTGACAGATGTCCTGCAAAGGGACTCCCCGTCCCAAGGCAGTAGTAGCCGCTGTGGCCCGAGTAGAATGGGCGCGCAGCCCAACAGGAGGGTCCTTTTTTGCCAAAGAGTAACAAATTTTGATGCACAGAACGACCCACCGAGAGATGGTCCGTTTGTGCACAGCTTTCCCCTTCTTAGCACCCACGTATCCAACGAAAAGTTGGTCGTCCACCCGGAACTGCTTTGTGCGGTCCAAATAAAAGGAGAGCGCACATTTTGGGTCCAGACGGTGGAGCCTCTCTTCCTCTTTGGAAGGATGCGGAGGCGGAAAGAAGGTGGGCAAGGTGACAGACTGCCCAAGATGAAATGGAGTCACCACTTTCGGAAGAAAGGAGGGACGAGGCCGAAGGACAACCTTGTCCGGATGAACAGACAGAAAAGGAGGCTTTGAAGATAAAGCCTGGAGCTCACTCACCCGTCTAGCCGAGGTGATGGCTACCAGAAAAGCAGTCTTAAGAGTCAGAAGACGAAGAGGACAATTGTGAAGAGGCTCGAAGGGAGCGCACATCAGGAATGTCAAGACCGGATTCAAGTCCTACTGAAGCATTACAAAAGGGACAGGAGGGAACGTGTGAGTAATGCCTTTTAGAAAGCGTGTAACCACAGGGGACTTGAAGAGAGAAGGCTGATCAGGAAGCCGCAAGAAGGCGGAGATGGCAGCAAGATAACCTTTCAGGGTGCCCAGGGCAGAGCCCTGCCGGGCCAGAGAAAGAAGAAAGAGGAGAACCTCAGAAAGAGGGGCGGAAAGGGGATCCACAGCCTTTGCTGTGCACCATGCCACAAATTTGTTCCACCGGCAGGCGTATACCGTCTTTGTGGAGGGACGCCTGGCTGCCAGAATGATATCACAGACTTCAGGAGGCAAGTCAAATGGCATCAACTGCCGCCGCTCAATCTCCACGCATGGAGGTGGAGGCTGGACAGGTTCGGGTGGAGGACCGTCCCCTGCTGCTACGACAGAAGATCCTCCCGAAGGGGCAGACGTATCGGGGGATCGGTCAACATACTGAGTAGCTCGGGATACCAGTATCTTCGTGCCCAATCCGGAGCCACCAAGATGACTTGGGCCCGGTCGTGCCTGATCTTCTTCAGCACTCTGGGCAGAAGTGGTATAGGCGGAAAGGCGTACAACAGACCGCAACTCCACTCGTGACGAAAAGCGTCGCCTAGCGAGTGCCGCCTTGGAAATTCCAACGCGCAGAACTGCTGACATTGCGCGTTCTCTTCGGTGGCGAATAGATCTAACCAAGGCTCTCCCCACTGCTGAAAGAGACCTTGCGCCACTTCGGAGTTCAGACACCATTCGTGATCCATCATGCACCGGCGGCTGAGTTCGTCCGCTCTGGCGTTCAGAGAGCCCGCCAGATGTTGAACCACTAGGGTGACGCCCTGGTGTTCCAGCCACGTCCAGAGGCGCAGAGCCTCCTGACAAAGGGTCCACGACCCCACCCCGCCCTGTTTGTTGCAATACCACATGGCGGTGGTGTTGTCCGTGAACACCTGCACGACACTGCCCCTGACAGAGGGAAGGAAGGCTTTCAGTGCAAGTCGGATCGCTCTCAACTCCAACAGGTTGATGTGGAGACGAGACTCCGCCGGAGACCAGAGACCTCTGATCTCCGCCTCTCCCATATGGCCACCCCATCCCAGGAGGGACGCATCCGTCACTACGACATGCTCCGGTTGGGGAAGGGAGAGGCTCCTGCCCATGACCCAATCGCGGTCCGTGAGCCACCACTGCAACTGCTGTGCAGTGCCCTCCGAGATCAAGACATGGTCGGACAGGTTGCCGTGATGCTGGGCCCACTGAAACTTCAGGTCCCACTGCAGAGCCCGCATGCGCCGCCTGGCGTGATGCACTAATAGGATGCAGGAGGCCATCAGCTCCAGAAGCCGCAACACTAGCCTGACCGAAACCCAGGATAGAGGCCGAAAGATGGGAATCAGGGCCTGAATATCCCGGACCCGCTGTTCCGGTGGATAGACCCGGAACTGCGCCGAATCGAGAACCGCTCCGATGAAAAGGAGCTTCTGAGAGGGACTCAGGTGTGACTTCGGCACGTTGATGGAAAACCCCAGCAAATGCAGGAGATCCGCCGTAGTCTGGAGATGGGAGACGACTGCCTGGGGCGAGCCCGCCTTCAACAACCAGTCGTCGAGATAGGGGAAGACTGGAACCCCTGATCTGCGCAGATGAGCTGCGACCACCGCCATCACTTTCGTGAACACCCGAGCGGCACTGGTGAGGCCGAAGGGGAGCACGGTAAACTGAAAGTGCTCTTGGCCCACCGTGAACCGCAGGTAACGCCGGTGGGCCGGCAGGACGGGGATGTGGAAATAAGCGTCCTGCAAGTCCAACGCTACCATCCAGTCTCCGGGGTCTAGGGCAGCTAGAACCTGAGCCAAAGTCAACATCTTGAACCGTTCCTTCCGGAGGAAGGCATTGACGTTCCGAAGGTCCAAGATAGGGCGTAGGCCCCCCTTGCCCTTCTTGGGAACCAGAAAGTAGTGGGAATAACAACCACGACCTACTTCTGGGCTCGGAACGCGCTCGACGGCCCCCTTGGCCAAGAGGGCGGAAACCTCCTCGTGGAGAAGATGCAAATGATCCCCCGAGATACGGTGGTGCTGCGGTGGCATGGCTGGAGGGGTCGTCTCGAAGGGGAGGGAGTAGCCCCTTCGGACGATTTGCAGCACCCACCTGTCCGATGTGATGGACCGCCAGTGGAGCAGGTGATGGCGAACTCTGCCGCCCACTGGCGTGGAATGGGCCTGAAAGCTCGGACTAGGAAGGCTTTGAGGCGGATGCTGCCGGGGTGGATGTGGGCTGACCTAGTCCCTCCAGATCCGCCTCGGCGAAAACCGCGACCGCGCGCAGGTTGGGTCTGCGGCTGGTGGCTAGGCGCACGTGAGGAGGCACCCCTTCCTTGGCCACGAAAGGGGCGAAAAGCGGAAGATTGCGACCGCGGGGCCGAGAGGCCCAAGGACTTGGCCGTAGCCCGGGAGTCCTTAAAGCTGTTCAGCGCACTGTCCGCCTTCTCGCCAAACAGGCGAGTGCCATCAAACGGCATGTCCATGAGAGTACTCTGGACATCGCCGGAAAACGACGTGGACCGCAGCCAGGCGTGACGTCGAAGCGCCACAGTGGTGGAAATGGCCCTACCCAGCGAGTCCGTGGTGTCAAGCCCACAACGTATAGCATGTCGCGCTGCATCCCTCCCATCGGCCAGAGCCAGGGTAAGACGTGTCTGGACCTCCTCCGGACACAGGGGCAGCGCGTCCTCCACCGCATCCCACAGAGAGTGGGAATAACGGTCCAAGAGACAAGCGGTGTTCAAAGACCGCAGGCCCAAACTAAGGGAAGAGAACAGTTTCTTGCCAAACTGCTCCAGTCTCTTGGAATCCCGGTCCGGCGGGGCGGTCGGGAAAGAGGATTGGGAGGTGGAGGCCTGGATAACCAGGCTCTCAGGGGTAGGGTGTTGGGACAGAAAACTGGGGTCGCCCGGAGCAGGGCGGTGGCGCCTGGCAACGTTCCTGTCCACAGGAGGAACTGTGGAGGGCTTGGACCAGGTGCCCTGTAGAACGTCAGTGAGGGCCTCATTGAATGGCAGCAGAGGCTCAGTGGAGCTTGCTGCAGACTGAAGCACCTCAGTGAGGACGTTCGTCCTCACAGCCACGGCAGGTAGCTCGAGCCCAAGGGCTGCGGCCGCCTTGCGCAGCACCACGGAGAAAGCAGCACCCTCCTCCGAAGCCACAGTCGGAGGAGAGATGAATCCAGTATCTGGCGAGGTATCCAGACCACTGGCCTCCCCCAGTTCATCTGCCCAGTCCTGGGACAGTTGGGCCTGATGGGCCATAGGATCCTCGGATCCCTCCCAGTAGTCCCCATCATCCGACTCCTGGTGTAGAGGAGAAAGTAACGGAGCCGGGCGGTAGACAAAAGGTGTCTCTAGCGGCGCCGATCTCGGCGTCCATCGACGCCGGACCGGCGCCGGGCCCGGAGCGGGACTGAACTGGGGCACGACGTCGATCGGGGTCGACGTCGGCGTCGGGGGTGGAACCGGAGTCGACGCCGGTGGAGGAGGCGTGACTAGGTCGACCGGCGTCGACGGGGACTCGAGAACGGGTCCCTCGGGCGCTTGCGGCGTCGAGGCCGGAGCCGTCAACGGCGCCGGGGCCGGAGCCGCCGGCTGGCAAGGCAGCCCAGTCGGGTCCGTGGGGCCCGAAGGCGCACCAGCAGGCGCCGACGGCGGAGCCAGTTTCCTCATGGCCGAGAGGAAGGCACTGACTTCCGCCGGCGTCGCGTTAGTCCCAGGGACCGGAGGGTATGGGGACGGACGCGGCGCCTGCGGCTCCGACGGAGCCGCGGGGGTGGAACCACCCAGTCCCTCAACCGAGTCGCGCGACCGGCGAGGGAAGTCCGAAGAGCGATGTCGCCTCTTGGACTTCTTGGAATGCTTCGACTTACCCGAAGACTTTGATCCCGACGACCGATGGTGACGTCGGCTGCGGCTCCGCGACCGATCCTTGGACCTCCTCCTGGACCGGGATCGAGAGGCGCGCGGAGCCGAGTGGCGAATCTCGAGGAGCTTACGGGACCGCTCCCGTCTAGCCTTCGAGGTCAGGGCCTTACAGTCCGAGCACGACTCCGCGTCGTGGTCGAGGCCCAAACAGTACAGGCACCGGCGATGATGGTCCGTAACCGACATCAATCGTTTACAGTCCGTACAGGCTTTAAACCCAGGCATCCTACCGGCACCGGTGTCGATATGACAGGATCAAAAAGGATCAAAAAGGTAGTCAAAAATTGACTAAAGGGGTAGCTCTCCCGGATCTGCGCTTACTGGCGCGGAAAAAAGAAGAACGGACGTCAGCGCGCGAGGGCGGCGTCTAAGTACTCCGACGACGTCATTCCGGCGCACGAATCAGACGACGGACGCGGAGCCGCAGACGACGCCTAGCGACGCGCAAGGGGTATTGCTGACGAAAAATCTTCCGGATCCAGTCTGACGCCTGGGGATATTCTAAGGTGAGGAATCTAACTAACGTGTTTCTTTCAGATGTACACCTGCAGCGGTGGCTGGGTGTTGTTTTGGGGACCCTGTTTTCAAAGGGGAATCTCCGGTTGCAACAAAGACTGCAGGCTCAGGGACGAAGATCTTCTGGAGGTGACCACCGGTTGGAGAGGTAAGTTGAGATGCCTGGTGATGCTGGGACACCGTCGGTTGGGCCACCCAAAGCCGTGGGAAGTCGGGTGCAGGGGTGTCTTTAGGCATCTGGTTTTCTTACCAGCTCCGGTCGGGGGGATCCTTCACAAAAGGGCTGCAGGCGTCGACTGGAAATTCAAGGCAGGTCAGAGATCACCAGATCTCAGGTCGGGATCAACGGGGAGACTTTCTTATGGTGTTGGGCCACTCAAACTCGGGCCATGGGCGTCTGGTGCAGAATTGTGGATTTGGCCGGAGCCAGAGTCTGTGGGTGAGCAAATCCGGTGCTCAAGGGAGACAAAGTCTTGGTTTTGGAAGGCAGGGCAGGTCCTTCCAGTTCTTGAGGGCTGCAGGCTGCAGGACACCCCAGGATTTTGCTGGAGTAGGTTCGAGGTGTGGACAAGCCGATAGGGCTGAGGCCAGTGGGTGTCGTCCTCCTCTTATTTCAGCACGGCTTCTTCGGTCTGGTCGGATCTTGTCTGAGGAGGCAAGGTACAAGGTTGCCCCTAAATGCTAGATTTAGAGGCGTTACAGGTAAGTAAAGGTCGGGACCAAAGGGCCCCTTCCTTGAGGTGGGTACACCCCCTATTATGCCACCCTCCAGTGGGAGGAAATATGCCTCTCTCTGGTTGGCTGGGTCCCCCATCTGCAAGATGGTGGGGACTTAGTTGTGCTTCACCTCACCTCCCCCACCTGAGGGATGGGGTTGGCAAAGGTGGGCACACCTCCCTTCCTCACTTGGTTTTCTACTGATTCTCCCGCCCAAAGTGGGGGTCAGAACTGGGTCGGGGGCAGTTGCTGGAAGCAGCAAATGGCTAGGGTAGCTCACAAAAGCGGCAAGCCTTTGAAGCTTCCCCTTCGTGGACCCTGCCCATCCTGGAGGAGGAGGCTTGGAACCTCGCCCCAGGATATGCATTGATTCAGACCCCCGAGAGCAGTAGGCTCTCGACCAAGTGGTCCAGAAACATGCCTGGTCGTGGCAGCTGGCGAGCAGCCACTCAGCCAGGACACTTCGTGGCAGCTGGCGAGCAGCCACTCAGCCAGGACACTTGTTTTAGGTAGTTTTTCAGGGGGCATCTCTAAGATGATCTCTGAGTACATTTTTCATTAAATCCCACACTGGCATCAGCATGGGTTTAATTTGCTAAGAAGTTTGATACCAAACTTCCCAGTTTTCAGTAAAGTCATTATGGTGCTTTGGAGTTCGTAATGACAAACTCCCAGCACCATATACTCTTAATGGCATTACCATACACACAATTGAATTGGTTTAGACACTGTAGGGGTACAGGACTCCTGCACCTGTACCCTCACCACTGGATTAGTGCACCCAGCTAGAGGATGGATGACCTATGCCTGGGAAGTGGGTTGTAAGCAAGGCACACAGGGATGTGTGCCATGTCGACTCTTCACTTTGTTCCTCACCAAAACATGCAGCCTGCAATGGCAGTGTGTGTGAGTAAATGTACATGGCCTCTAAGGGTGGCACAATAGGGCTGCAGCCTTTATAGGCCTTCCCTGGCCATAGTGCCCTCGGTACCATTTACAAGGGACTGACGTGGCCAAAAAGTGCCAATTGGGTTTTTATCTTAATGCAGTTGGCCCTGGGTACCTGGTTGGCAGGAACCCAGGGCACACTCAGTCAAAGTACATCAGCAGTTTTGCAAAAAGTGGGGGCAACCATGCAAACAGAGGGCACTTTCTTACAACAAATAGCCAATAAACTAAAATACTCCCAATTATGACTTAAGAAGTGATTGATGATTTCTTAAAACAATGGCTGAAAGGAGAGAAGACGAAGACCCCCTCTGTGTATGTTTTTGTTGTCATGGGCTCCAGCAATGCTAAAGCAGTTACTAGATGAGACTTAATAAAAATTGGCAAAGCCAATAGGTTTTACCAAAATCTTTTCACTTCGTCAGTTTCACAGCAGGTGAGTTTCTGTGCAACATTGCAAAAAAAAAAAACATAACAAAAAAAAAAAGCAGCAAGCACTGACTGCATTTTAGCGCTTTCTATTAACTGGTTGTACAGCGTACGCAGTGTAACTACGAGAAGTATGTGTTCCATATAGCCGCACAATAGCGGTAAGCTCCACCCACTGTTCTAGACATCCCCCCTTTGTCAGTCTGCTTAAGCAACAGTTTTACGAGAGACAGCAGACACATGCACTCTCGGGGTATGTGCAAACAAATTAAAAAAAATGTTTAAAGTACCTGCTGGCCAGTGAAAGGACACTGGCCACTTACAGCAGTACTTGGTTCAAGCGCCACAAAACGGAAGAAGAATTTAAAGATCTTAAGTGTGGGAGGAAAACAGCCCAGAAGGAGCTGCTGATCAATAGGGAGCAAGGGAATGAGACCCATGTGGGAGTCAGTCAATGGTAAGTAAAGGTAAGTAATGGTTGGGGCTCTAAGCCCCTTTAAAAAATCTTTTTTTTTTAATACAATAGATTTTGCCAGCACAGTGCAAGCGCTATGCAGGCGAAAACCTAAAAAGTGCCTCAATTTCAGTGGCTCAGAAACATGGAAGGAAAAAAAAGCCAGCCAAAGGAGGTGACATTTCATTCAATGTTCTGAACTAGATGCACATTTGTGAGAGAATTGGAAAGGTTGAAATGGCAAAATCGGAGCAACAAACCCACAGATGCAAAGCCCACTTTCCCTTTACGACCAAAGATAGATCCCACAATGACAGTTGGGGACTGGACAGATGCTGGCTGGTCTCTTATCCAACCGCTACAACAATTTTCATAATTGAAATATTTGCAACAGTACGATAAAAACGTAAAAGACTTACTTTTTGTCATCTGATAAGTTAATATTGGTCCCGTACTTGATTGTTTTAAAAGGTCCTTTCTTCCTTCTTCCAGCGCTGAAACATTTAGACACAAGTATTACAAAAAAGATCACGATTCTACAATTACTGCAAAAGGACAATATGAATTGAACATACTTATCTGAAGATGTAGATTCGCTATCAGAGTGATCCTTATGATGACTCCTTTTCTCATTTTCCTCCTGTGAACACATATAAAATGTTTTCAAGGAATATCGTAGAATCTGGTCAAATTTACAATGCCAAGTTTTTTCACCAAACCGAGCAGTTGCAGAGTAAACCAAGCACTATCAATGGCAAATGATGGTGTTCCCACTAACTAGGAGATTGGTAACTGTTGGCAATATGGTGTTGGCTTTGCAAGCCTACCCGACAAACTAGGTAGGCATGGACAAGTAGTTAAGGTCTGACTCTAGAGGTGAGGTAGGGTTGAGTCTTAGGTACAGAACTCCACATTTATGATAATTGCAATGTATAGATCAGTGCCTATCTAGAGTTACTACTTGTTTTAAATATGCACCACTATCAAGGAAAACATTACCTGCCCAAATCAATCAGTTTGAAGATTATAGTTATTAGATTTACATGCCGTCCATACTGAAAGCAGTGAGGTCAAAATTACAGCTTAATTTTCTCAAACTTTAAAAACAAAGAAAAGTCTCTAGTGGCCTGGCATGGGAGTGTCTAAGCACAGACCCCTTTATGACTAAGTCAACAACGATTCTTTATAGGTTCACATGTCATTTGCCTAGAATACTATGTATTAAATACCCAGGACGTGGGACAAGACTTGCATCTATGCTGAAAAAGGCTCTTCAATACTTCTTGTACCACTGCATCATCAAAGCAGCAATGTTCAAACATGATCATTTCCAAGAGGATTGCAGGGCGTGAAAGCTGGTGTGACAATAAACCCACTCATCAAGTGCACTATCATTGTCCAAGGCAGCTGTCTTCCTGGTGAATGGATTGACAGTACGCTAAAAACCTAGCTATGCAGCCTTTGTCACAGTGTGTTCATGTCCAGGGTTGTGTTAAAGACCCAAACAATTGAGCTGGAATCCTTGGTGTCCTGGTTTTGTTGATATAAAAGTCTTTTTGAAATCAAGACTCTGCAGCACCCTCTGCTGCATAGTCTTGATTCACCATAAATTGGCAGGGTATGCTCAGACGTTGAGTCCCTTGCTCACTTTGCCACTGGATTCAAGCAAGCCTGGCTGAAGACGGCTGAAATGCCAGAAACCGGTCCTAGGAAGCTTGTTTCTGGTCCAGGGAAGACATGGCTTGGCAGTTCGGGCTGGACTGTTCCCATGAGGCACAGGGTCAGACTGATTTGCATATGGCCATGTCTGAACTGGGGTAGCAGAGTGGGCTAAAGAACGGTGATGGATCAAACCCAGATCTGTTGACTGGGTGTGAGTGTTTGATTGGTTCTGATGCTCCGTCCATCACCACCCCTTTTTGTACCGCTTTGTTCGTCATAAGTTGGCAGGGTATGCTCAGACGTTGAGTCCCTTGCTCACTTTGCCACTGGATTCAAGCAAGCCTGGCTGAAGACGGCTGAAATGCCAGAAACCGGTCCTAGGAAGCTTGTTTCCGGTCCAGGGAAGACATGGCTTGGCAGTTCGGGCTGGACTGTTCCCATGAGGCACAGGGTCAGACTGATTTGCATATGGCCATGTCTGAACTGGGGTGGCAGAGTGGGCTAAAGAACGGTGATGGATCAAACCCAGATCTGTTGACTGGGTGTGAGTGTTTGATTGGTTCTGATGCTCCGTCCATCACCACCCCTTTTTGTACCGCTTTGTTCACCATAAGTTGGCAGGGTATGCTCAGACGTTGAGTCCCTTGCTCACTTTGCCACTGGATTCAAGCAAGCCTGGCTGAAGACGGCTGAAATGCCAGAAACCGGTCCTAGGAAGCTTGTTTCCGGTCCAGGGAAGACATGGCTTGGCAGTTCGGGCTGGACTGTTCCCATGAGGCAC
Source organism: Triturus cristatus (assembly GCF_964204655.1). Lineage (NCBI taxonomy): Eukaryota > Metazoa > Chordata > Amphibia > Caudata > Salamandridae > Triturus > Triturus cristatus. The sequence goes on along the minus strand of NC_140591.1, from coordinate 1,260,966,992 downwards.
AGGGTCAGACTGATTTGCATATGGCCATGTCTGAACTGGGGTGGCAGAGTGGGCTAAAGAACGGTGATGGATCAAACCAAGATCTGTTGACTGGGTGTGAGTGTTTGATTGGTTCTGATGCTCCGTCCATCACCACCCCTTTTTGTACCGCTATGCAGCACCCTCTGCCTTACATTTTGGAGACTTAAAGTAAGTTACTTACCTTCGGTAACGATGTATCTGGTAGAGACGCTGTCTAGACTCAGATTCCTTAACTTCGAACATCCCCAGGCGTCAGAGTAGATCTGGAAATATTTTGCAGCAGCACCTCTGCGCGCCGGGGACGGCACCACACGACCCCGCCCTGACGTCGTCCACTCAGTGTGGGAGGGTATGCTCAGACGTGAGTCCCTTGCTCATTGCACCATCAGGATTCAGGCAAGCCGGGCCGACGAAGGCTGTGATGCCAGAAACCGGTCCCCGGAAGCTTGTTTCCTTCCTAGTATAAGAATTGGCTTGGTAGTTTGGTTTGCCCTGTTCCCATCATGCACTGGGACAGGTACAGACTAATTTGCATGTAGCCAGGTTCTGAGCTGGGATGGTGCAGTGAGCTAAAAAACGGTGATGGATTAAAACCATGATCTCTTGACTTGGTAAGAGTATTCTGCATCATTCAGAAACTCTGTCCATCACCACCCCCTTTTTCCCAAATCGTGACGTCAGCGGGGTCATACAAGTCCCTCCCAGAGCGCTGTCGTCAGTTTTCATCTGAGAAACTTTTCCGCGGCATAACGCGGAGCCACCAACAAAAAACTGTGAGAGTATGGGAACAGTGCGCGAGGGATGAAAATCCATGAATAAAGAAGGAGGATGGTGGAAGACACCATCGTAAAAGACAGAATTAGACATAGCCTACATATAAGTGAAAGCTGCCAGAAAGAGCCCCCCAAGCTAAGCGAAGACCCCCTCCCCGAGTGCAACAAAGGAACAACATCTCAACAGACAGAAATAAACTGATAGTGCCATGTAGAACTGTGCCGTCTAGTAATAACGGAACACAGACAGAAAAACAGTCCACTGTAGGAAGGTATGAAAAGGCTGGCCTTTTCCCTATAAGAGCGGAGGTTGGAAACGGAGCACAACCGACCCTCAAAGAGGATGACCACGAGGGGACCAGGACCCCGAGTTAGCTAAGAAGACCGAAGGAAGGGAAGGTAACTGGAGAGGAAAACTAATCTCCTCGTGAATCAAAAGGCACCATATCACAGGAAAAAAGCCCCTACGCGGACGACATACTCCTCTATCTGGCCTCATCGGCCCGATCCCTCAATTGCCTCATGGATATTTGTGTGGCGTTTGGCCGGGTCTCAGGGTATACCATAAACTGGACAAAATCGCATATTTATGTACTCGCGGGCAATCAGCCTCGACTCCCTCGTAATTGTGCTGCCAAAATAGTGCCTGATGGGTTCAAATATTTGGGCATCCACATCACGGCGCAGGAATCCCACTTCATAGCGGAAAATCTCAAAAAAACGCTGGAGCGATTCCGCAGGGATGTGCAGTGCTGGCGTACACTGCCGATCACCCTATTAGGTAGGGCGGCCCTCTTTAAAATGATGGCACTCCCGAGATTTCTGTAGGCCCTGCAAAATACGCCATTTCCGATAGCCCCAGCGTATTTCAGGGAAGTAAATAGCGAACTCAGCAAGCTGTTGTGGGATGGTAAGGCGACGCGCATAGCGATGCACAAACGAGTGAAGGGCTGGTATGATGGAGGGATAGCGCTCCCGCACATTAAGATATACTACTGGGCCTCACACCTGGCGGTAATCAACCAATGGCTTCACGCTGATCAGGCAGACCAGGCCTACCGTATGGATAGGCATCTGCTGGGTACCGACCATCTTATGGGAGTACTCTACAACCGGAATCAACACAAACATCTTATAGGCCCTACAGCTCATACAATTAAGATCTGGCACGAAGGGCAGAGGGAGATGGGGTGGGAAGGAGTCATCACGCAGGTGACACCACTCTGGGACACAAATAAACTGGGAAGGCTAAAGAACACAAAGGGATTCAAACAATGGGACCTGATCGGTATTTCGAGGGTGGGGGACGTGTGGAAAAAGGGGGAAACCGTCCCATTCGTGCAGCTTCAAAAAAGCTATGGGATGGCTGACACAGAGGCGTTTCGGTATTTACAAATAAGACATGCGCTGACAGCACTCATACCACAAGGCACGAAACTTCCGGAATCCTCACCCCTCGAGGACAGGCTCCTTACTGACCATATGACGAAGAAAGCGATATCACTCACATACAAAAAAATCATAAATAACCAACCAGACCCAACACAAGCCCTAAAAGCTAGATGGGAGATTGACGTAGGTGAGTTGGATGAGACAGATTGGCAGGATGCGCTGGCATCCCCGCAAGAAGTGGCGATCTCCGCCAGATTTAAATTAATACAACTGAAGATACTGCACCGCACCTACTACACCAGGACACTACTGCATAAATTGCACAGAGCCGACTCACCGCTTTGCGTTCGACAGTGTGGGGAACCGGGTACGTTCTGGCACATAATATGGCAATGTGTAGACATCCAGAACTATTGGAAAGCAATCATGCGTACAATCGCGCAGGTGACAGGAGTAACATTGGTTCCTGAACCCAGGGGGTGTATATTGAATGTCTGGGAGGCAGCGGATATCACGCATACAGTGCAAACATGGGTAGCCCTAGGGACAGCCTAAGCGAAAAGAGACATTGCGCAACAGTGGGGAGCCAGACAGGCCCCGACACTCCGAAAATGGTGTACTGGTATGGACGAACTAATGGTAACTGAAAAATCGGTCTACGTACACAGAGGATGCCCCAAAAAATGGACTAAGATATGGGGGAAGTGGAATGAATATCGGGGCAACATCTGTGATCCCCCGCAGGACGAATCCCTGTCAGACGATTCCAACTAGCTGGGGTGTGTATAAAGGGGCATGGCAAGAGATGTTTGATGTGGTTGAGGAGAGGGGGCTGGGGTCCTGAGGGAACCGAAAGAGATCCTTAATGCACAACAAAGGCTGAAACGAGAGCAATGTGGTGTACGTTGTAAAGAACGCTATGGTATTGCAGTACTGGTTGAAAATGTAAATGTTAATAAAAAGAGTTTTAAAAAAAAAAAAACGCCAGAAGGGCGCCACTCCATACCTGTATAAAAACGACAGGTAGAACGGCATGAGCCCTATACCAAGGGGTGGGGGGAGGAGGGAGGGAGAGAGAGAAAACTCTCCGCTTAATGGCACCCGATGAGTACACCGACCCAAGCTGGAAATTAACTTCAAGAGATGCAACCAGCCTAACCTATAGAAGGAAGTTGAAGGAGCCTGTGTCAAGAGCCCAAAGGAAAGAGCTAGAACCTGAACAATGCGTTGGGAATAGCCGGCGGGACAGGAAACCTGCCAAGTGCACACAATCCCAAAAAACGGTAATTAGGTGCAATTAGCATCAATTCTAAACCCGCCGAAGTAGGTAGAAACATACAGCAGGCAAACAGCCATAGAGACCTTAAAGTGGCTTACACAAGAAGCATATGAGTGCCTGACCGGGCAATATGAAGCCAAAGTGAGAAACAACCCATAAAGGAGCTGTCCCGCAGGCGTAGCTTCAACAATAGTATGTTAAAACGTGGAAAAAAGGCATATCCGAAGGAAGTGGCCAAAAAACGGCAAGTTAACCAATGGTGGTAAGAGTCTCAGAATCCGAGATCAACTCTCCAGAAAAGACACGTACAGCGTCGAACACCAAAAAAGGGAGCATATGTTAAATTGGGAAATTACCCAGTAAGCAGAAGCAAGGAGGAACCTATGGCAACTTGCAACAACTTAGAAAAGCTCCCCCACACATGGAGATATTGGTCCGGACCTAGAAGCCTCGAAAGAGGTGGAGACGTAGGAAGAGGAATACCTAGGCAACTGGCATGTATACAGAATGTACAGAGCTAGCCAGGAGCAGAACATGCCCCTTCCGGATCACACCTAGCACAGTAAGGGCAGGTAGGAGCCATTGTTGAAGAGGAGACCAGGAAAACTACCAAGGAGGTGGATGACCATGGCGTAAGCAGATGGCCCCAGGAATAAACAGAACACCGTACAACGGACCACCAGGCGAAGCATGAGGTCCACAGGCTCTCCAGGCCCAGGTGAGATAAACAAAGCTATATAATAGCATACAAGTACCCCACATGGAGTATGCATACCCCAAACAGGGAACACCTTTAGGGCAATATGCCAAGCTAAGAGAGTGCAGTAACGAACTGAACCCGTGAACATGAGTTCTGAGCCGTATGACATTACCGAGCTGAACCACCGGCTCAATACCACAGTCAGAGGACCAGACACAGCAACCTGTGGAACACGACCACAGCAGGCCAACAGACAGCTCAAAGCAAAACGCATCCAAGAGATGACAATAAAAGGGTGATCACCCTTGACCACAGAAAAATAAATGAAGACATAAGGCTCACCGCACATGTTAAACACAGAGCACATCTAATGGATGCGAAATGAAAGAAGTACCACCACGGAAGATAGGCCTAAAAAGACCTAAGTGGGAGGACGAAAGCCCGCAAAGAGCCAGTGAACCGCCAACTCAAACAGCATCAAACAGCAAAACCCTGTTAAAGGGTAAGTCAACCAGTCGCTCCCGGATATTTTCAGGGAAGACACTATCTCGCAACCAAGCAGGACACCTTAAGGCAACAGAGCCCGCCATAGCTCGGCCCAACGAATCTGCAGTATCTAAGGCTGAGCGGATAGTGAATTCGGCAAAATCGAGGCCATCCGGAGGAGGCAAAGGAGATCAACGCGAGCACCTTCAGAGGTGGCAGAAAGCAAAGATTCTGCAGAGTCCCACAGGGCAGAGGTAGCCCGAGCCAAAACACACTTTATTTAAGGACCGTAGGGCCGCACTAGTGGATGCAAAGATGTTCCTACCCCATGACCCAAGCCATCTGGACTCTCGAGAGGGAGGAAGCGTTTGAGGGGGCAGGCAAGGAAAGGCAGTCTGCAACACAAACTCCTGCACATCAGGGTCCACAAAAAGACAAACAGGATCATGCAGAGCTGGATGGTGGCAGTGCAAAACCTGAACGAGCCACCGGGTCACCTGAAGCAGGCCGAACCCAGGTACCCAAAATGGTATCATAAAGGGAAGCCTCAAAGGGCAGAAGCTGCTCCACATTCCCAGACCCACGGTGAAGGACCTCAAGCAAGGGGTCCACAGACAAGGGGGCAGAAGGGGGTTGCATGTTTAAAATGTGGGTGGCCATCGAGACCACTCTCAAAAAGGCTGCACCAGCTTCGGTAGCCCTCCGCGGAGAGGACAACAACTCATCAGTGGGGGAGGGTTGTAAGCTGACCCTCCCAAGACATTGAGGGTGCGACCAAAGCCCCACGTAAGGGAGCCCCATTGAAGAATGAGGATCCTGATGGGGCTCCTGGGGAGGCGAAGAGTCTGCCGGATCTGAGAGCTCCTGAGGAGGCTCCACAAATTCCAAGGGGGGCACTGGCAACAATACCTCCAGCGACGCCAGTTGAGAGGGTGCCGCCGAACTCTCTCCAGAGGCCTCTAGAGAAGAGTCCACAATTCGGCATTGACACGGCGCCAAAACAGCGCGTGTCGGCGCCGACCGTACCTAGTCACTCGCCAACTCGGCTGCATCCAGCGTTGAGTCAGCGCCAAAACTATGACAAGCTCCCCTTCCGAAGGAGAGGGCGCTGGAGCCGGCAAGGCAAGCTTTCGGCGCCGCCCCGGCGCCAACTCCACCTCATCCATGACAGGCTCTGACTCAGGAGAAATAAGCGGAGGCGGAGCAGATGAGGCGAGCCTCCGGTACAGCACCGACCCGGGACAGGCGACCGCCTGCCTGGAAGCCCGGGGAGTGCTCAAGGCAGGGCTATGAGCACCAGCAACCACCTGTAGCACCACAGGGCGCCCAGCGGAGCTATGCGGCGAGGCAGAGGCGCCGTGGGTCTTAGAGGGGGACCCGTGTGGGCTGCACCCTAATGACTCCACGTGGACCGTCGAGGGGGACCCAACCGGGCCACGCCCCAAAGACACCACATCTCCGACGTTCCTGGGGGGCAAAGGCTCAATTGGCGCCAGGGGCGAACCCGTTGGCGAGTCCGGAGATCCCACAAGAAGCGGAGGCCCTGAGGACGCCCCAGGAACGGGAGAGGACCCAAGGGAGGCCTGCAGAGCCGCCATTTGGGCCAGAGTTGCCCCACACCCGGAAAGGGCAGATAGAGGGGGGGCCACTGTCGGGAGCGCATGTCCGGAACGTTGCGGGAACCAGTGCCCCTGACAACAGAACAATGGGAGGTCGAAGACCTTGGCGACAATCGCCTCGACTTACTAAGTGGCGAACGACGGCCCCGGAGGGCGAACAATGGCGGAACCAGACAGTAGGGACCTGCCATTGATGAAGAGGCCGGGGGGGCGAGACGACTCAGACCGGGCAGTTGTGCCACGAGAAGCTTCATACGGCGCTCCCGCTGAGACTTCGGCTTCAGGTGTCGGCAGGCTTCGGAGTCCATAGAGTCATGGTGCACGCCCAGACACCACATACAAATAAGATGCGGGTCCGTCGCGGACATCTGCCGCGAACAGGAATTAGAAAGTTTTAAAGCCCGAATGCATCGCACACTGTTCCTGGCGAGAAGCGTCGACAAGGAGGCATGAAAACAGACCAGAGGAACCACTCACTGCGGATCTGCGTTGCACGTGGAAAAGAAGGAAACTGACGTCAGCGCGCCGGGAGGGACGTATATGACCTCGCTGACGCCACATACATGGATGACGTCAGGGAGGTGTCGCGTGACGCCGTCCCCCGGCACGCAGAGGTGCTGCTGCAAAAAAGTTCCGGATCCAGTCTGATGCCTGGGGATATTCTAAGTTAAGGAATCTGCGGCTAGATGTCTATCAGATCCACTTGCAAAGGCACTCACAAGCTAAAGAATTAACTTCCAATGTGTCTGCACCTTTACCTTGTGAAAACAAAAGGAAAATTATTTTAATATTTATTATCCATCCTGCCGGAAGTGACACCACCTGAATAACACCTGCACTAAACCATTCAGAAAATACTGTCTAAGATGGATGAATACAGTGCCATGACCAGGCATTCTTCTGAGGTAGGATGACAGATGCTTTATGGACATATGTTGCAGTCCCAATTTTACCAAGCTCAGCAGAAATCGCAACTGTTAAGAGCTGGATGCCAGCCAATCTCTGAACACCAGAGTCCTCCATTTCCAATTCCAGCAGAGCTGGAGTTGGCCACCCTACCATGAATTTCTTGGACAAGTCAAAATGCCCAAACTGTATGACCTACAAAGAGGTGCAACAATGCAGGATTATGAAGACATCCCTGCTTATTAGAGGATTATTCACAGGTAGCTGAAGGTGAGGATGCATCAACGTATGCAGCAACAAGGGAAACCATGTTTACCTCACACAAATTGGAATTGCCAGGGCTATCTGACAACTACACTCCAGAGGCCTGAGCGTCTGCCAGTGAAGCAGTTAATTGTTGGAATACACGTTAATATGGAAAAGGTCGATGCTAACTTGAACAATACATTCATTTATGAGAACAAAATTGTGGGGGGTTTTTTAACGAAGTTGCCCATTGTGAACTCTGCATCAACCCAGATTTGCAAACACGTAATCAGGCAAGCACTAAGACCTAGGCCCGAGGTCACTGATTTATATGTCACAGGAAGGGTGACACGTATCCGGCAGACAAACGTATGGACAGGAAACCTTAGATCAATCCCACAGATAGGCGGAGGGACACTGCAATGGTCAAGGGAGATTGGCCACAAATAAGCACACTCTCCTAAAACACCATAAAGTCAGATGCCACATGAGTGAGGAACATATAGCCAATATAGAGACAGCCCATGCAGTGATCAAACACTCCCTATGCTGGACATCTTGACACGTTACCTACTGGCCACAATGTGTCCACACAAGGTTAGAAAATTAATTTATGACTCCAAACTCAACAACTTCGATTCCTCGCCATACATGGATCACCAGAAAGCTTGTATTGCCGACAATGAAATGTATTAAAGGAGGTCCCTGACCGATTGTAAATTTAGACAGTCCTCAGTCCCTGCACCTCTGTTTTCAACACAGCAATGTTTAAAAAAAATAATAATAATAATACTAATTATTGAACAGGTCTACAACACAAACACCAATGATGTTTTATTTGTTGCATTTCCGGTATAAAGCCAACAAGGCAGACTACCGCAGCTCTTGAGAGGGACCAAATAGATAAGGCAAATGCTACTTACCAGTATGCATCTGTTCTTGGCATGTAGAGCTGCAGATCTACACACTGTGCATAGATCGCCATCTGGTGTTGGGCCCGGATGTTTGCAGTTGTTTTTCCTCTTGGAAAGTCTTTGGAAGTCACAAGGTATGTGACTCCAACTTTGGGTCGTATTGCGCATGGGCTTCGGCTCCATCCTCAGATTGTTTTTCGCCAGCAGAGAAATGGAGCGTAGTAATAAGCAGTGAAGATGCCCATGTGTGTTGTATCTAAATAAGATAACCTGGAACAGATAAAGGTAGCCGGTACCTAGTCCTCATAATAAAAACCGCCACACGCCTCACAGAAGAACTAACGATCAAAATACAAATATTAGAAACGAAAATCAAGAGCACGGTGCAGTTAACTGTATACAAAAAAAGGTTGGAAGAAATCAATAAAGAAATGAACGAAACAAAGGACTACATTACACAGAACAAGATCCAGAAATTAGGGAAGGATCTGAAAAAATTCTCTATGGAAAAGATGCACCCCTACAGTGCAGAGGATTACAAAATCCTGGATGACACTTTTGACAATTCAAGTATTTCGAGCACAGGTTCGACGAATAATGGCTCTGACTGGAGTGGAGAGGAATCTTACACACCGAGGAGGAACAGAGGTCAATACAGACGCCAAAACAGAAGAAGACCAAACACCTGGTTCAATCCCTACTTTGGCACACAGACACCCCAAATGCCCTTTACACCTTTCAACCCCAACCTTCCAGCCTGGGCTAACCCTTTCTATCCAGGTCCTCCACCTATGGGCCCTCCAGTAATGCCGGACATGGGATCCAACTATACGCATAGACCGCCTTTTTTAGGGAGAGGCCAGACAACCCACAGGACAAGACGCAAAGGGGTCACCTGGTCAGACCAGCAACACCAAGTCCACACGAGGAGCATGACGGGCGCAAAAGCAGGAACAAGCACAACAACCTGATTTTCAACCTCACCAACGTAAGACTTACCAAAGAACAAGAGGATGTTCTTAACAAAGGTCTTAGTTACGTACCCACACCACCCGTAGACATCTTCAGACTCCAGTGTGAAATGGCTGAATTCTGCAGGAAGATTAAGCTGAAAGCCTTCTTCAATGGAAAAGAAGAAATAACAAAGGACGGCGATACGACACTCCGCCGTAAATCCAACTTCTGCCCACTTAACCACCAAGTTCCAGTAGAAGTACTAGCCTTTGAACAGGCCATAATGAAAGAAGTGGGTGATCTTAAAGACCAAACCAGAAGACCTTTCATGAATATATCTAATGCTGAACAAAGAGCACTAGATACATTAAGACAAGACGAAGAACTAATAATCAAACCAGCGGATAAGGGAGGTGGCATTGTGCTTCTCAGCAAAGAAGGGTACCATCAACAGTGCATTGAATTACTTTCTGACGAAAAATTCTACGAAGTCATCAGGACAGACCCAACCCAACGCTTACAGAACACCATTGCCATCATGGTTGATGAAGCAGAAACCAACAATTGGGTCTCCAAGACTGAAGCAGAATTTTTGATAACCAAGACACCAAGAATGCCTTATTTCTATTCTTTACCCAAAATCCACAAAGAACGACGCCCGCCACCTGGACGTCCGATTGTCTCTGGGATCGGTTCTATTTTAGAACCGTTGTCACAATTTGCTGACCATTATTTGCGACCATTGGTACAAAAAACTCCCACCTATTTGAAAGACACGAAAGACCTCCTCAACCACCTACAGAATCTACAATACTCACAGAACAGTATGTTACTAGTGGGACTTGACATCGAAAGTTTGTATACGAGCCTCCCGCAACAGAAAACCCTGGAAACCTTAGAAACACTTCTCTTCGGCCAACAATGGGAACACAAGACACCGAGACATTTCGTACTTGAGTGCTGTAGGTTAGCACTTACAGAAAACCATTTTGAATACAATAAAATCATGTATAAACAGCGCCATGGTACTTCAATGGGCAGTACCTTTGCGCCGAGTGTAGCGGGGCTTTATGTCAGCAACTTTGAAACCACCTACATCCATGACCCCTCCAATCCCTTCCTGAGTCACATTATCTTCTGGAAGCGATATATAGATGACGTCCTTCTGATATGGGAAGGAGACAATGAAGATCTGTACGAATTCCACCAATGGCTCAATACCAGGGATGACTGCCTGAAATTTACATACACAGCAGATCCAAATAAACTCGACTTCCTAGATGTCACTATCTTCAACGAAGGGGACAAATTACAAACTAAGACCTACTTCAAACCCACAGCTAAAAACAGCCTGTTATCATATAACAGCTTTCACCCACGTCCGTTGAGGGAAAACCTCCCGTATGGACAGTTCCTGCGACTCAGAAGAAATTGCAGCAACATCAGAGACTACAAGAGTCAGGCAATGGAACTAAGTGATAAACTACAAACCAGGGACTACCCCATACACATTATCAAAAAATTCCAGAAAAGGGCAAGGAACCAGCCAAGAGAGACCCTCCTAGACACCACAACAAAAGAACCCACCTTGGATCAGCTGACATGTGTTAGCACTTACAGTACTGTGACAAACGATATCAAGAAAATCGTCAACAAAAACTGGCGAACTCTGACTTCGGGAAACTTGAAATGGCCAAAACCCAGATTCTCAAATAAAAGAACAAGGAACCTAAAAGACATACTCATACACACAAGACCTTTGGAAAAACCAGCCACAAAGATGCAACAAGGCCTTTGGCACAACACACCGGTTACAGGACATTTCCCATGTGGGTCATGCTCAGTTTGCCACCTAACAACGGCAACCAAAAATTTACAGTTATCACCCAATCTGAACTGGACCATAAGAGCGCACACTAACTGCAATACCACCCACGTTATCTACATGATCACATGCCCATGCGGCTTGCGCTACATTGGAATGACCTGCAGGAAGGTGAAACAGAGACTCTGCGAACATCGCAGTAACGTCAAGTGCAAGAGAAGCACTACCAAGATGAGTAATCACTTCCTGGAACAAGGACATACTGTCAACGATCTACGTTGGGTAATCTTGGAAACCCTTACTAACAAGAACAACCAAGCAGAGAAAGTATTGTTCGAAAAAGAACAAAGATGGGTCCATCGACTTTGCACGAATACCCAAGGTTTGAATGACAATATACCATGGTTGAGTGTATTGAGAAAATGATGATCCGACCCCTTTTTTCCAAAAACTCTATTGCCAAAAATAAGAATCTGGCCATACATATACCAACCTCATAAATGCTTAAGGGATGATATACCTGATCAAGCATTACTTATATACACTATCCCGTCTGAGGATACCCGTTGCTGACAATGATATAAAGGTTACCATCAGGCGTGATCATAGCTCTTTTTTCATGAAGAGTCTTTCCGACAACACCTTTTCTTTTCTTTTTAACCACCTTTGTGTATATATTTAAAACAACCTGCATTAATGTCATCCTTTTGATCTATATTGAATCGGTAAATACTACTTCATACCGTTAAGGTTCTTAATTCAACGTCGTCCATCTCATAGTAGTCTTTCGACTATTTCTACGCGCTCCATATCTCATATAACGCGAGCTCTCAGGTCCTACCGGTAGTACCGGGTCAACTAGGGCAGAGTCAGCACAGAAGCCACGTCCAGCGCCGAAGAGGTTAGCGAGATGGTGGACTCAACCTCACAACAGAACCGTAATGTATCACTTGGTCAAACTTTGACAGTTTCATTTCCCTTTGTTTCTTCTTTATTATCCCTGAAGAGCGCGAGCGACCGCCCTACTCCATACCCGCTGTTGCTCACAGTAACGGGAAACAGGTACGGAAGCTCTTTTACATCACATGCGCCGCCTCCAATCTGAGCACCAGCCTTTAATATCTTCACCTGTATACCCCTGGTATATATGTAAGCACTATGCAACATCAGGCACCGCTACTCTTGAATCTATAAGCTGCTTTAAGCCTCTAAAAACCACTCTTAAATACATAAGCTCCACTGTTTTGCGTAAAAATATAATTGCTGCCATTATAACGGAAACACTGTGCCGCCCCTCTTATTTCCTATGAAAATTAAACGTTTCTGAGCTAATCGTTAATATATGAGCGTTGTTAAGCCATCTATAAATACCTAAGCGCTACTGTCCTTAACAAATACAGAACTACAGCCATGATTACGCGCCTTTGCACTTCCTCAAGTCGATCCATCTTCCACACGCGCGCGCTAGTTTAGGACATCAAAGGCTGTCAATGCTGTCATTCTGATCCAATAATGAGTATCTTTATACGTTCAGTTGCACTATTGATATAATTACATATGAGCGCTCTGTACACCTTATATGACAAGATGGAATGTGGATTCTCTTACTAGTATCTGAAGGAGGGACGAATTTTGCCATACGAAAAACGGGACACTTTTAGTGTCTTGACTCCAAACATAAAAATTGCCATTTTCCAGTTGCTGCAGACAACCTTATAGACTAAAGAAACCAATTTTGTATTGTTGTCTGTCTGTTTTTGAGAAATGTGTTAACATATTCTGTTTTTATCCTCACTAATAATTACTTTAACAAGGTCTGTTTTTCTTTCCTTCCCCACCTTACTATTTGGAACTACAATTATAGGTTCAAATTGAACAGTTACTTTTGGGAATAATTAACCCAAAAATCATTTCACCCTAAAGATCCTGTGAATTTTCAGGTCTTTGTTTCACCTCCTAGGTCCTGAAGAAAGCCCGTGTGACCCTTCGGGGCACAACAAGGGCTGAAACGTGTCGACCTTTTTAATGGCACTTTCTTAGAATGCACAGGGTCTTAACTCACCCTTGAGTGCACACTGACTAAACTCCCCAACATCTAGTACAATTAAAGATTTTTTACTAGCCCTGTTGGTTTTTAATTATCTTCATTTTTTCACCACTGAACACTTCACCAAACTCACTCTCTTTTCATTTACGATCACTACCAAAACAACCAGTGGTACGATCTCCAGGTGGAGAAAGCATTACAACAAACCCAATGATGATGCTGTCACGTTACCAATAACGAAGCGGAGAACGAAAATATACCGCTAACATCCGAAACGTTCATAACGTGATTGAGGGTTTTTTAAACAGTACCTTTACTGTCTTTGCACACCCTGGTTCTCTGGGACTAGTGATCCACTCCCTTTTGATTTACTAGGTAGAGCAGGGGTACTCACAAACTTTCTGTCGGGGGCCAAAATTACAGTGTGGTTAGTGGCCGAGGGCCGCACTGGTAGGGGTGGAGTCAGTGGGGGCGGGATCACTGGGGGGCGGAGCTAGAGTAAAAAAAAAAACCTTTCGAAACATCTGTCTCCCTCCCTCTATGTCCCCCTCCCCCTCTCTCCCCCTCTCTCCCTCCCTCTCTCCCTCTCCGTCTCTCTCCCTCTCCTTCCCTCTCAGTCTCTCTCCGTCTCCCTCCTTCCTCCGTCTCCCTGCTTCTCCCTCTGTCCTCCTTCTCCCTCTGTCCTCCGTCTCCCTCCCTCCTTCGTCTCCCTCCCTCCTCCGTCTCCCTCCCTCCCTCCTCTGTTTCCCTCCCTTCCTCCCTCTCTCTCTCTCTCTCTCCTTCCCTCTCCTTCCCTCTCCGTCCTCCATCTCTCTCCGTCCTCCATCTCCCTCCGTCCTCCATCTCCCTCCGTCCTCCATCTCCCTCCGTCCTCCATCTCCCTCCGTCCTCCATCTCCCTCCCTCTGTCCTCCGTCTCCCTCCCTCCTCCGTCTCCCTCCCTCCCTCTGTCTCCCTCTCTCTCCCCCTCCCTCCCTCCCTCTCTCTCCCCCTCCCTCCCTCCTCCGTCTCCCTCCCTCTCTCTCTCCTTCCCTCTCCAAATTAACAATTTTTAAAAATCTGTTAATTCCTCTCTGCATAACTCGTAATGGGGCCCTTTACGTTCCAGAGTTGTGAGGCAGCCCCTTTACAGTTGTATCTTCATCAACATTAGCAATATCGGCAAGGCAGAAGATTCAGGAGGCAGGCTTCGGTCACATTTGGTTTGGGGCAGACTTGTCAAGAGGGGTGATGGTTTTTAAGGTTTTCTCTTTATGCCTAGGTCGCTGGATCTCTTAAGGACGGTATAATAATCTTCTGATTATATTTTCAAGTAGTTTTATTTCGAGGCAGTCTTTGAAGTAGCTTGATCCTCACCTCCAGTCCTGCCATACAATACCATATTTCTTAGCTATTATGAAGGTGACTTTCGATTCTTCTAGGACACGGAGTGCAAGCTCCGTCTCCCTCCCTCCCTCTCTCTTTCTCCCTCTCTCTCTCTCCCTCCCTGAAAAAAAAATCAGGAAAATGGGGCCTTGAATCGGGCGCAGTGGCAGGCAGAGAGAGAGTAATGCAAGTGTTGTGCACTGGCCTGGCAGGTTGCTGGCAGTGCATACAACCCCCCCTCCCCCCCTTGTGGCAGCCCGGCTGGCTGAAACAGATTCCAGGTACACACAGCCGCCCCGAGTACTTCACAGGTCTTTAAAAGACCATCCGCTTGTTGATGAGGCTTTGTTTTGCTTTCTCACCCTTTCTAGAGCCCCTGCATCGCCACTCTGATTATTGCTGGAAAAATTAGCGCTCTACACAGTCAGCTGAAACCCCCCGAGGAATCTGGTTTCGGGATGCTTGAATCGGGAGGCGGGAGACTAGCCTTGAAATCGGTAGTCTCCCGCCTGAATGGGGAGGGTTGGCATGTCTGGGTACGATATCTGCAAGGTCCGCGGGCCGCCAAGAAAGGCTTGCCGGGCCGCTGGCGGCCCGCGGGCCGTACTATGAGTACCACTGGCGTAGAGGGTGGATGTTAGTACTCACGCCCCTCTGTGCCGGAGTGATGTCCTCGACATCTGAGTCGTCTGCTTCGGAGACGCTGACAAGGCCCTCTTCGGTGTGCTGTTCTGGAACATAGACTCCTTCTCCCAAGAGGTCGTCGGGGATCACTGTCCACGAGTGTGCCATGGCTCTCCTCGCCCTTCGGTCTCGAATGGTCTTTTTAGACCGGAAGGATTTGCACGCCGGACAGTCTCGAGCCTCGTGTTCAGGGGAGAGGCAGAGGTTGCACACCTCATGGAGATCGGTGTGGGGAAATTTGGACCCACATCAAGGACACTTCTTGAATGGAGTCCTTTCCATCAGCCAGGACCGGAGCTTAGGTAGGCCAGAAGGCCTTCGTCGACAACCGTAATCGAAGACTTCGAACGATGAGTCGCGCCGAGTGTGGAGATCGCGATCGAAAACAATACCGTGAAAAGGGGAGGATTGCGTGCCGATCAGATGGCGGAAAAAAAACAATCTGAGGATGGAGCCGAAGCCCATGCGCAATACGATCCAAAGGGAGAGTCACATACCTCGTGACTTCCAAAGACTTTCCAAGAGGAAAAACAACTGCAAACATCCGGGCCCAACACCAGATGGCGATCTTTGCACAGTGTGTAATCTGCAGCTCATATGCCTCGAACATAATGTTTCTAACATACCGTGACACAAAGGCTTCAGGGGACAGTAGTTTTGCGTTAATTTCATCAATCTACTCTGGTATCCACAGCGTCAGCCAGGGGCTCACACAAGCCTCCCATGTATTCATTCCAACCACCCCAAATTTTGATCCATTTATTCGGGCAGCCCCTAGCCACATATACCACTCTCTTTGCCATCATGGACCAGTCCATGTCTTTCTTCCAATCCTCCTAAAATTGACCCACTTCCGCCCTCCACCTGCGAGATATATTTCGCTTAGCCACCATTAGTCTCAAGGTGACCCAAAGCAGTTTCATACAGGGAAGATCTGATTCCTCCCACACATTAAGTAAACACAGTATAGTAGACAATGTCAGATCACCTCCCACAACCGTGCCAAGGCAATCAAGCACCCCTATCCAATAGTCTCAAAGCATGGGGCAATTCCATACCATATGGAAAAAGCTACCCTCCCGGCCACAATCTCTAGGGAACCCGGCATGGTCATTTTTACCCATTTTAACCAATGTTGTGGATGCATAGTAGCATCGATGCAGTATTTTCAACTGAGCCAGTCGGAATCTAGATCATAAGTACACCTTGCTAGGGAGACCAAGGCCTCCTGCCATTCATCATCATCCAGCTCTCCCAAATCATTCACCCAGTTCACACGCAGCTTAATCAGGGGGTCAGAGGAATTATTAAGCAATTTATGTTAGGTAAGTAAGTTAGCCTGTCGTGACATATATTCATCAAGCAATCTGTCCCCTTGCAGGGAGGACACCGGAATGCTTGTCCCCCCTAGGGATCGCTCTTCGCAGTGAATTTATGACCGGATAGTATTGGAATGTTTCGGTGGGGGCCAACTGGTATTCTTTCTGCAATTCAGGAAAGAAAAGTACATCTCCACCCTTCCACAGATCCCCAACCTTTGATATACCTATTAATTGCCACTTGTCAAACCCACCCCGGGTGGTCAGGGTGCCTAACTGAAACATGTCCCAAGGAGGGGTGGCTGGTGTAATTCTCACTCTCCACCCTAAACTGTGATGTGCGGTGTGCCAAAGGGTTATTGAGGCGGCTGTGGGGCTCAGTATAGGTGTAGCTTTTGAGCCTCCATAAAGGGCTTTAAGATGACCGCCTGGCCTCAGGTTATCCTTGTCCATCTTATATGCTGGATCACCCCTTGGTAGAGGTACCCAGAGATTTACTGCTGTTAGTTGTGCCACCCAGGAGTACCAGAAGAACTATACCACCGTCAAACCAGCTCCTAATCAGTTTCTGGAGGGGGCTACGTGGGGGGCACTCGTCCCACAGGAGTATCTTAGCGTCTATCTGAAAGCAGGTACCTAGCAGGTAGGGAGAGTTATGGAGGACAGAGAAAGCGAGGTAGGGCCATCATTTTAAAGAGGAGCGCCCTCCCGAAAAGATAGAGTGGCAGGGCCCTCCAACGTTGGATATCCACTCTCAGTCTATTCAACAGTGGCTCCAATTTTTTTTGTATGTAACACCCCAAGATCGCCTGTAATGAAGATACCCAAGAACCTGAATCCCCCCCGTCACCACCCGGGCTTCACAGGTTTTAGGTAGTACTGGGATGACTCCGATACGAACGTATATTAATGATTTGTGCCAATTAAAGGTATATCCTGAGTACTTCCCATATATTGCGAATACATGCATAAGCCTATTAAGGGACCAGGAAGGGTTTGCCACATACAGTATAATGTCATCCGCATAGAGGGAGATCCTGTCCTTTCAGTCCATCTAAGGCCTCTAACCAGAGGATCTGATCCTATCCATGTCACCAATGGCTCCACAACCAGAGCGAAAAGCAACGGAGAAAGAGGACAGCTCTCCCTTCTGCCCCGTTGCAGCAAGAACATAGGGGACACAGCCCCATTCACTGCCACTCGAGCAAGTGAGTCTGAATACAGCAGTTGAATCCAGGTCGAAAATTCCGGGCCAAATGCAAGCTTTTCCAGCACTGCATAGCTAAAAGGCCATTCCACTGTATCGAAAGCCATACGTGCATCCAAGTACAGTACGACTGTGTCCTTCCTTATTCGGTCCGCACGCCCCATGACCCCATACAAGCGACGCAGGTTCAGCGCAGTACTTCTCCCTGGCCTGAACCCGGATTGGTCAGGATGAACAAGCGGGTCAATCAATTGGAGTAGGCATGTGGTCAATAATTTGGCTAATATCTTGACTTCAGCGTTTCACAACGAAATGGGCCTGTAAGAGGCACATTGGTAGGGGGGTTTGCCATTTTTATGCATCACCACTATGGTGGGCACTCGGGCAATAGACCAGTTTTCCAACTTTTTCCAAACATGCGCAGGAGGTGGGGCACCAATTCAACAACTGTCAGTTTATATAGCTCTATAGGAAGTCCATTGGGCCCCACTGCTTGACTGAAATTAAGTGCCCTAATTGCATCCACCATCATCTCCTCTGTTGGATCTTTATCCATTTCCTCTCTCTCAGTTTGCGTTAGGCACAGCAGTTGAATGTCTCTTAGGAAATCCCGGGCTTCCTCAAGAGTAGTCCTACCGGCCAAAACAGACTTGTGTGTAGTAGCCGGCAAATGCTGCTGGCACTCCTACACGGTCCCTCACATACTCCCCTAGCCCAATCTCATTTAGGCTCTCAGGGACCCATCGGGACTGCGCCTCCCTTCTATCTAACCAAGCCAGACGTTTCCCAGTCCGATCTCCAACCTCATACAAGTGATGTTGCTTAGCGCGGTGATAGCTCCTGGCCTCCTCCACTGCCACATCTCAGAATTCCCTCTGCTTCAATGTTAGACTGTGGTTGAGGTCACTGACTTCCCTGCACCATATGGAACTCCGATATCGCTATTTCACCCTCGGGTTTCTCTAAACAGGCTCTTTTCTCTTTCTTGTGGCCCACAATTTAAGCTATGCCCGATCACGGTTTTGTAAGCCTCCCATGATGTTTAGGCCAAATTCACAGAACCCTTGTTTTCTTTCAAGTAGCTCTTTGTCATCTCACAAAGGTTGTCTGGGTTACAAGGTATTTTAAGGTACCAGGGTTCCAACACCACTCGTCAAATGGCCCGGCGTACCATCTGCCCATAAATTGTGACTATTGGGAATGGTCTGAAATGCCCCTAGCAAGGTGCAAATCCTCTCTAAAGCAGGGGAGTTGACAAGGTGTGGTCAATATATAATCTATACATGAAAGGCTTCCATGCGCCCCAGAGTGAAATGAGTATTGTGTCATGAGATTAAGGGACCTTGTGAGAAAGTGGCTCTGTATATACTGTTCCTTAATAGGTACAGGGTGTACAGAGTCCACAGTCCCCAAGGGTTTGACAGAGGCTAAAGTTAGATATAACCTTACTCTCTAAAGTGGTAGCTTGGTCGAGCAGTAAGGCAGTATCAGAGGACAGTGTAAAGCATTTGATGTACACACTCAGTCAGCAAATGGTCTCACACGCTCAATAACTGAACTCTAGGCCAATTGTTTATATATAAAAAAATATATGCTCGTTTTTTTTTAGAACCCACAATTGGATTTAAAATATACTTTCTCAGAATGAGATGTTTTATATAAATACTTTTGCAATATGCAATTGACTTTTGTAAACAGTTACAAGTAGTTGCAATAGGCAACTCTTTTAAAAACAACAATGCATTGAGCTCAATGGAAATTTCAAGTTATTTGCAACAGATTACTTTTAGGATTACTTTTGGAATTCCAGGACTGGATCCTAGATTCAGTCCTGGGTCACTACTTAGAATCAAGTGATGAAAGTCGACTTAATTACTGTAATGATTTTTAACCAATATTTAGCTATTTTAAAAGTTGACACTTTGAAAATATTTCAGAGAAAACAGTCAATGATTCCCTATGGAAGAAAATTCAAGTTGCAGGTACAGTATGTTATGGTTACTTTTGTAATCCAGTACTGGGTGCCTAGACTCAGTACTGGGACCCTTATCCAAAACAGGTAAGTAATTACGTTTTCAGATATTATATGATTTTTAAAGAATATTTAAAGATTGCAGAAATTGACACTTAAAAGAAATTTCACAGAAAAACAGTCAATGATTTCCTATGGGAGAAAATTGGGTTACTGGTAAGTACAGTTATAAGTATTTTTCAGAGTCAGTGCTGGGCACCAAGATCCAGCACTGGGAGCTCACCTAAGAGCAGGTGAGTATTTTCGTTTTCGTTACTCGGCTGATTTTTGTTGAATATTTTAAGATTTGAAAACTCCACACTTAGAAGAAATTTCAGGAAAAAGCCAGTCAATGTTACCCTATGAAGAAAATAGAGTTATCGGTTTAAAGGTAAGTACTCGACTGGCAGAGTTGAGCTTCTGGGCATAGACTCGGGGGTCCCCCAGGGTCAGGTAGGTACAGTTGGTTCACCCTCAGCGACTCTAGGGCGGCCGGGTGCAGAGAGAGAGTTAGGCCCAATGTTATCCTATGAGGGATAGGGGGGCCTTGGTTGGTGGCTGCTGACTGGCAAGCCACGCGGCTGTGGGAGCTGGGCTCCTAGTCACTTACTCAGGGAAGTGGGGAAGTAGGTAGGTGTAGAGGTTGCACTGCCAGGGCCACTCGGGCGGCTGGGTGCAGGGTGCTTTTGAGCCTTCGGGCGCTCAATTGATTTCAATGGGAAAGCTCCGGTTTAGAAAAAGACTGCAAGCTCGGGGACGAGGATTCTTCAGGTGCCACCACCACTTCGAGAGGTAAGTTGGGTAGTTGGAGGATAGGTAGGTACCCCGGGATTGGGCACAGGGGGCCGCGGGCGCCACGTGCAGGGGTGCCTTTTGGTGTCGGGAAATCTTACCCTCTGTTGATCGCGGTAGGGGGGGCATCTTGTTCTGAGGCTGCAGGCTTATTCGGGAGTGTCGAGGGAGGTCCTTGGGTGCCGGACTCGGGGTCACAGTCGCCATGGGGTCGTCCTCGTGGCCTTTGTTCACTCCGGCACTGGCTAGGCTTGGCTAGTGTAGAGTGTGCTGGGTTCGCGGTTCCGGGCTGCTGCTAGGGATTAGAGGTAGGTTTTGAGTAGAGCCTCTACTCATGGGAGTCCCAGGGGCTTAGAGCCAAAAGGTAGCCAGGTCCTCCGGGGTTTGTGAGGTTGCTGGCCACAAGAGATGCCGGGTTGGAGCAGGTTCGAGGGTCGACAGGCCGGTAGGGATGGGGCCAAAGCAGTTGGTGTCTTCCTCTTCTTAGCAGCTGCAGGGCAGGTCTTCTTTCTTCTTGCTCTTTTGTATTTTTGGAATCTGGAATCTAGGGAAGGAAGGTTCAGGGTGCCACTAAATACTAGATTTAGGGGCGAACAGGTAGGTGAAGGGCAGGGACCAATGGGTCCCTGTCCTGGGGTAGGTACAACCCCAATCCTGCCTCTCTCCTGTGGGAGGGGGGCAGTAGCCTAGTCCTGATAGGGTAGGGCTTCCATCTTCAAGATGGCAAGAGTCCGGAGATGTGCTTAACCTCGCCTCCCCCACCTGAGGGGTGGGGTTGGCAGGCTGGCACATCCCCTGTCCTTATTTGGGGTTTCCGGCCAAAGCTTCCCGCCAGAGTGGGGGGTTGCAGGGGCCTGGGGAAGCTCACAGAGGCGGCATGCCTTTGAAGCTTCCCCCTGCCCATCCTGGGGGATGAGATTTAGCACCTCGCCCAGGATGTGCATTGTTGCCGGCCCAGGAGAGCAGGGGCTCTCCCACCCAGGGGTCCAGCAACATGTGCTGTGTGGCAGCCTAGGCAGCCTCAGAGCAGACGTGGATTGTAGGTTAGGTTTAAGGGGGCATCTCTAAGATGCCCTTTGGGGTGCTTGGTACATTAAATCCCACACTGGCATCAGTGTGGGTTTAATGTGCTGAAAAGTTTGATACCAAACTTCTCAGTCTTCAGTGTTGCCATTATGGTGCTGTGGAGTTCGTGTTTGACGAGCTCTCAGCACCATGTACTCTTAAAGGGCATAGGGCTCATGCTCCTGTGCCCACCACACTGGCTTGGGCACCCAGCTAGAGGGGTGGCTGATGTATGTCAGGGCAGTGTGTTGTGGGCATGGCACACAGGGATGTGTGCCATGTCGACTCTGTTTTGTCCTATACCCAGACACTCAGCCTGCAAGGGCAGTGTGTTTGTGTCAGGCTACAGGGCCTCTAAGGGTGGCACAGTAAGTGCGGCAGCCTTTAGAGGCCTTCCCTGGTCACAAGGCCCTGGGTACCTAGGGTACCATTTACAAGGGGCTGACATGTGGCCAGGGTTTGCCAATTTGGGTTTTAGGGAAGGAAGATACATCCCTGTGTGCCATGCCCACAACACACTGCCCTGACATACATCAGCCACCCCTCTAGCTGGATGCCCTATGCCAGTGGTGTGGGTACAGGAGCATGAGCCCTGTGCCCCTACAGTACCCAGGTCCATTCCTGGGCACTGTACGTGCAGTGCTGCCATTTAAGAGTATATGGTGCTGGGAGATCGTCAAACACGAACTCCACAGCACCATGATGGCTCCACTGAAGACAGAGAAGTTTGGTATCAAACTTCTCAGCACATTAAACCCTCACTGATGCCAGTGCAGGATTTAATGTACAATGCATGACAGAGGGAATCTTCGAGATGCCCCCTGAACCTAACCTAAAATCCACGTCTGGTCTGAGGGGCTGCCTAGGCTGCCACACAGCAGACATGTTGCTGGACCCCTGGGTGGAGAGTCTCCTGGGCCTGCAACAATGCACATCCTGGGCGAGGTGCAAGATCTCCTCCCCCAGGATGGGCAGGGGAAGCTTCAAAGGCATGCCGCCTTTGTGAGCTTCTCCAGGCCACTTGCTGTACTCAGCAACTGGCCCCTACCGGTTCTAAACCGCCACTCAGATGGGAAGACTGGCCGGAAACCCCAAGGAAGGACAGGGGGTGTACTCCCCAACAGCAACTCAAAATGAGATTGCGAGTTGTATTTGAACAGACCTAGAGTTCCCAGACGTAGAGGTCCCTAAATGAAGATAGAACAAAACACCACTACTCAGTGGGAAAGGAGGCAACTCCTTTTGTTGTATACTCCCTCACACACCCTAGTGGTGTCATGCTTCATCATCGGGACACCTCGACGCCTATAAGTCGAGGTGGGCTCGACCATATCTCAGGGAGCTCTTAAGAAGATGTTTTTGGCCAGGGGGATAAAGATTAAAAACCCACAGCAGTTCCCAGTATCCCTTTTATTCTTGGAACTGTCAGGGGTGATAATAAAATAAAGTTTAAGGGTCAATTGGGATATTATGGTCCTAAGACCCTATAGCCAACATGTTTCAGTCCTGCTAGGCCCCATGAAGGGTGCTGGACTTTCTTCAGGGCGGAAAAAATGCCCCCTGGATTGGGTTAGGCAGAAGATTTCCCTGCACTATTCGAGATAAGGGCAACTAACGCTCCTTATCAATTCTCGTAGACTGATTAGTCTTGTATGTCACTCCATCTAGGGAGAGAAACAAGGAGACAAGAGAGAAAAAGAGAAAACACATTTATATATGGAGATCCAGGAATGTTCATGCCTACAGGCGTGCGTCTCAACTCATTCATGGTGAAAACAACAGACATTTCCGGGTGGCGGGTGAAAAAACACTGAGTTTCTCACACGCTCCTATTTGTGTGTTGCCCGGTTTGGTGGCGGCATTGCGCCGCATCCTATCACCTTTTATTCTTAGGTGTAAGTCTATGCATATTGGTCTAACACCCGTGTAATTCTCTTGTGATAAAACACTATAAAATTTGATAATAATCTCCGTGGTTTTTTATATATACACATGTACATGTAACATGATCGCGTGATTGCATGCTCACCTTTCACGCTCATGCATACATCTATATATTTCTCTCATACATTCATTCTTACCCCGTTTTGAGAGGGGTATCAACTCCAAGTGGAAAACTACCGTTTGTGGGGTATCCCTGTAGTCAAACACTTCATATTCGTAAGCGTATGTTTCATCAACCCCGTGAGATGTGAGTATCCCGATTTGTCATGGAGGGGGCCATAAAGTAAACATACATATAGAGAGACACACAAAGACATAAATACAGGACAAAGTCCGTTAGAGTTATGTTCGGTGCAGGATCCCACAAGGGGACCCGCTTCTTCCTCATACCTTAGGGTTGTAGTCACTTGTCAGCATTACTCACGCCATCAAGGGTCCTGCCCCTCGTGTCAACCTATTCAGTGGTGGTTCCACTGCTTGGGGTGCTGTTCCGTTTCCTTGTGACGCTTTAAGCACACCAATTGCTATTGGATACTGCCCCGCCTACTTCCGCATCCTGTCTCCGACTCGGGCGATGGACAATAGGGATCATGGGAGTTGTAGTGTTAGGCTGAATGCGCGTCTACAGAAACTTTTTTTATTTTTTATATATTTATACAAACAAAGCTTTATCAGTTTACAGAAACATATTTATGGGTTCAAAATATGTGTATATATCTGTATATCGCCGGTCCGTCAGTAATGACCAATACGATACCATCACAGGCAGCGCGGTGACAGGTATAACATAAGGCTGTCCGTATCGTTCAGTCGCCTGCGGACGGTCTGTATGTCAAGAGTGTGTAATCTCTAATATGTACTTAGCCACTAGGTTTTGAAGCTGGTTGCTATCTTAAGTTTAAAATAAATGATGTAATTTATGGGATATACCCATCGGGGAACTAGTTGGTTTAGGTTGTTAGAGGGTTAGAAGCTAGTAGTGTCAAAACAATAGTTTAAAAGACATTGCCTACACGGTAAAGTCATCAGAACCCAATCTCTAGTTTTAGTAGTTTTTAGTTCAGGTGCGACCATATCTACGAGACATGATTATGGGGTCAGGACATTCGGTTATATTTCAGTCTTATTACTCATAATGAGGGTTATCTCTGATTGAGTTGGTTCCATGGTATTGAATCGTTTAATCCTACAATGTGGGTTTTGAGTCTATACACCCATCGTTGTTCGCGTTCCAATAGGGTTCTAGACATATCGCCCTCCCCACTCACTTTCTCAATAATTGTCCACCACAAATCTGAATCTGTGTGTTTTTGCTCAATGTAGTGTGCTGTCAATTTTGTAGATGTAATGGCCCTTCTGATCGTGCTTCTATGCTCACATATACGCACTTTGACTTTCCTTCCTGTCATTCCTACATACATTAGTTGACAGGGACATTTGATGAGATAGATGACCTTATCTGTATTGCAATTTGTGTGTGATCGCTGTTCCCACGGGTATCGCATTCCCAGGTCTATTTCCTTAGTCTGTTCTGTAAACGGACAAACCACGCAAGTCCCGCATGGGTAATGTCCGGTGACCATTGGTAGATTCCATAGCGTTGTTTGATTTCTGGATTGTATTTTTGGTTTCATGAAATCGGTGTGAATGAGAGAATCCCTCAGACTTCTGTTCCGTTTAAAAGAGAACATTGGTTTCTCAAATTTGAGTTGATTGGAAGTAAGAACTGTCCACTTTTTATTGATAATTTTCTTAATCATTTCATAAGTCTTTATTATCGATAATTTCATCAAAAAAGACATTTTACAAAATAAAAATGCAACCAAACAAGTATTAAAACTGTTGCTACAATTCACAATAAAATCACAGGAAACCATAGTTCATTAATTTTGGTGCCTCCTAATTCTGATGAGCCAGACCCAAGCTAAGAATTTAGCGACTGCAATTACGATGAGTTCACTAGTATCAAAACGCAAAATATCCAGTGCTTCTAGGCTTTGTCTCGTTCCCAGCGTTCGACATAGGGGTTTAAGCCATTTAGCCCGTGGGGCAGCGTAAGCTGGGCAGACAAAGAAAACATGACCCACTGAATCAACAGAGTCCATACACCAGTTACAGGAATCGCATGATGCACCCTTCCATTTTTTTGTAAAAAGATTAGTTGGTAATGTACCAACTCTAAACTGGTGATAAAGTTTCCTGTCTTTGGGTCTGGTGATGGTATCCCAATAAGGTTCAAGGAGTGGAGTTTTCTTTTGAACAAGAAATCTGCCCGTCAAGGAGTCGGCTGCAACTGAGGATAGTTGTTTTTGTAGGACCATTGACCAGTACAGGCTTTTAAAATCTTTTTTAGAGGGGAAGGAGTTGTTACCTGGGTCTGACCACAAAAATCCCAAACCCATGGAGTCTAGTAGTTGCCTAACCTGTCGGAACCAGGGAATATTACCTGCTCCCATGATGGAACGGACGTCAAGAAAGGCTTTAGCATAGGGGCCTAGTTCAGGTACTGTCCATAGTCGCCTCCAATAGGCCAAAGGTTTGTACCTAGCAATGTCATCAAAAGAGTGGCAACCAAGATCCAGTAACAACGGTTTCAATGGGGTAGAACTGGGCAGGCCCGTAAGCATTCGGAAAAATTTATGTTGTGCCTTGACCAGAGCGGAAAGATTGCCAAAGCCCCAGAGTTCAGCTCCATAAAGGATCGCTGAGTTTATCCTTACATTGAATATTTTAATGGGGGGGGCCAATTATTTTCGATTGGGATAATTTCTGATCTTTAACGAGGCATCCCGAAAGCTGAGAAAATTTAAGGTTAAGCACATCAATTTGCGGCCTCCAATCCAGCTTATTTTCAAATACTACCCCCAAATAGGTCATAACATTAGTTCTTTCAAGCAAATCATTATTCATGTATATATGACCCTTCACACCTTTCCCTTTGTTAAACACCATGTACTTGGTCTTAGATACATTCACTGACAAATCAAAATCATTGCAAAAATTAGAAAAGACATTCAAAGCTGACTGTAGCCCTGAGAGGGTCTGGGAAAGAAGAAGGGTATCGTCAGCAAACATAAGGAGTGGTATTTTGGTACCACCCAACGTAGGGGCATCCGTAGGGGTGGAAGAGAAGTACTGAACCACTCTGTTAATAAACAGTAAAAATAGTGTGGGCGCAAGTACGCACCCCTGTCTGACGCCCCTGGTTACCCTAAATCGTTTTGTAACCTGACCCGGTTTCCCCCAACGAACTTGGGCAAAGTTGTTGTCGTATAACTTAATGATAATGTTCAAGAGATCTCCCGGAATGCCAAGCTCCACCAAGGCGTCCCATAGCTTGGACCTATTGACCAAGTCAAATGCTGATCGAAGATCTACAAAGGCAGCATATATGGAACCACCACACAGATAAACTGTTTTCCAGACAATTAGTTGGAATTTGAATGCCTGGTCGATGGTACTGGTGCAGGGTCTAAAACCGGCCTGTAAGGGAGAGATGATATCCTCCTGATCAATCCAAATCTGGATTCTTGCCAGTGTCATTCTAGCAATGATCTTCTGAACAGAATCAATAAGACTAATAGGGCGATAGTTCCCCGGACAGGAACGATCACCCTTCTTAAAAATCGGGAGAATCTCTGCACCCCTCCAGGAGTCCGGGATAGCTGCCCCTCTAATTAAAGCATTGGCAAGATGTGCAATATAAGGTACCCATATATCAAAATCAGATTTAAAAAGATCAGCAGGGACACAATCCATTCCGGGTGCTTTGCCGCTGGGCACCTTTCTCAGCGCCGCCGCGACCTCGTCACAGTCAAAATTAAGAATAGGGGAAATGGACAGGTCCCTGCTTTCTAAGGGAACAAACCCCTCAACCCGGTTTCCGTCCGAGAACTGGGATTCGAAATGCGAAACCCAGGTATCTGGGGGAACATGGTTGGTTGGGACCTGGGTACTGGGTGAGTTACCCCACTTAACAATATGCCAAAACAGGGTTAAATTCCTTTTTTTGCTAGCAGCCAGGAGATCATTCCAATGGTTGTTATCCCATTCTCGTTTGGCCGTTATTTTAGCCTTACTATAGTCTTTTCTAGATTGTCTAATAACAGCCGGGTTTTTAGTAGCAATAGCAAGTTTCAATTTGCTATAGGAAGCTCGGCACGCTTTGTTATACCAAGATTTCGAGATTAACATAGTAGATTTCTTGGCCTTACTTGGCTTGGAGAAGATGGACTTAAGATCAGAAAATAAATGATCATGTATTTGGGTGGCCCCTGTAATTATATCTTCTGTGCTCTGTAGGAGCTGTAAATCCACCAGAGCACAGGAAGCCTTCTGATTAATCTCTGATAATAATGCGCTATCGATAGCTACCTTATCCCAACAAACTCGCCGTTGGTTGTTAGTTAATAATGTTTCGGCGGTCGCTATTTCTGTGGGTTTATTTCTATGTGCTGGACAGAGTAATAAGTTCAAAACCAGTGGATTATGATCGCTCTCAGGGCGGTCGAGGACCACCATATCACATAGTATGGACCAATACTCCACTTTGATTAAGGCGTAGTCGATTCGACTTTTACAGCGTCGACCATCGGAGAAAGTTGCCCTTCCCTCTTTATCCGAGGGAGTTCGTCCATTGGCAGCTCTGTAGCCCCGCTCCATACATAGACTCATCCACTGGGTAGCGGATTCAGTCCACCTCTTGATGGGAGGAAGTTCAAGAGGTGGAATGTTGAAAATTACGTCCACATCCCCTGTGAGTGACTCAGGGGCAATGGGTAAAGGCTCAAAACAACAGTTTAGGTCTCCCACTATTAAAACATTGGAACGCAGATTCACTGTGTCCAAGAACCCTTCCAATTGTAAAAAGGTATTTGTGCCGCGACCACCAGGTAGACCCCTGTTGTAAACATTTACAATCAGAATTTCAGGATCATCATTGAGCTGAAGTGAGATGATTAGTAAATCTGGGCTATCTATGACTAATTCCCTTATACTATACCCAAGGGTTTGCTTAACCCAGATGCAGAGGCCGCCAGATGGGCGTCCCTTTGCTCCACGTATAGCACCCTTGAAAAAGTTTAAATACCCGGAGATGTAAATGGGTTCCACTGCCCATGTTTCCTGGAAGACCAGAATGTCCTGGGTATTCACCCATACGGACCAGTCTTCCAGGATTATTTTACTGCTCAAACCAGCAATGTTCCATGAAGCCATAGATATTAAAGGAGGGTCGATAGGAATGGGCAGCAAAGGTACAGGAACCACTCCTCGTATTGCGGGTTGAATAAAGGTGTGGCCCATACCGTTATTCACGCTCTTAGGAGTATCAGAATAGCGGTGGAAATTAAGTGAGCCACTAGGTGAAACCCGAGCAGGAGTAACTGGCAATAAGCTCAAACCCAAAGGTGCCCTCCTTGACCCAACCCTCCCTACTAATCCCACATTATCCACGCCAAGACTGGCCCTATTAATTGTAATTGGTGGGAGTCAGTCGACCCCGTCTAGGGCATTCAATGGAGCATAAGAATTAGACAGTGGAAGATGGAAGTCCCATCCAATCTGTCGAAGCGATCTCTTGGTAACCCTTCTCCAAGGAATGGACATGTCAAAAGGTAAAACAGGGGAGTGATATGAATAAAAATAGGACATGTCCAATGCAGAAATTCCAGTACCACTCAAATTATTAGGGTAGGAACAGATATGGCTCACCACCCTAGGGTCCCGAAAGTTGATGATCACACAGTCACCCTCCACTTTCTTAACTCTACTTCCCAACCAGCACACCCTGCGGACAGTCAGAATCTCAGCACTTAAGCTAGGAGGTAGTGGCCTGTTATTATTTAGCCAGTGTATAACTTTGTTTTTCAGCTCACTGTGAGACTCAGGCTTAGCCTGGGTAAGCCTTGGGACACCAACCAATATAACAGTATAGGGTTTTGACTCAGGGGGAAGATTAATGCATGGGAGCTTTTGAGGGGGATCAACACTCTCCATACTAGGCTTGCTAATAGTAGCACTCTTGTTAGTGTCTGTGGTGGTAGCATTATTATTACACCCTGGATCAGTCGGCACCTCTACACTAGCAGGAGAGAAAGGTACTTCAACAACAGGGTCATTACGACCAGGGAAGTTGGGTGGGGCTCCACCCCTACGGGTCTTAATATTGGAATCAGACCTAGTTTTAACATCAATTTCAAGGGTGGTTAAAGACTTAGAGCAGTTGGAGGACAGTGTGAATTTCTCCAACATGGTCGTATTTGTAAGCACCATGCCCTCTATTTTCTCCAGCGAAGAGGAAAGCCGGTTTACTTTCTCATATAAGGGTAAAAGAAGAGATTTAACTAATTTCTCTAGATGCTGGAGAAAATCAGAGGATAGAGGGTCTTCATTAGTTTGAGTAATAGCAGTGTGTAAAAACCTAGAGCTCCCTATAGCAGGAGTAGCACTGCCAGGTACAGAGGAATTGGGAGCATCTCGATTAATAACAAAATCATGCGGTTTAAACATTTTAGACTTTTTTGCACATTTACCCCTGGGCAGTACTCCCCTACGCTTTCTTTTACCAAAAGTGGGCTTGGGCTTATTACTCACAGTCGGAGCAACAGTGAACGATTGCTCGGAGATAGACTGTGGGTGAGGGGTGCTAACAGTTGTAAGAGGAGCATTGGGTTCGGGGATAGGCGTTTGCTCTAGTAATGTATCCACTGAGCCCAGATCCGTTTGGTCCGACTGCGCTTCAGTAAGACTGGGCGATACAACGAGAACAGTTTGCGGCAGTCTACTATCTGGGGACAAAGCCGTCATTATATTACCCAGTGATGATCTTTTCTCTTGGATTTCTAGGGACAATCTTTTCTCGGTTAAGATAATCTCTTGTTCTAGAACACGGGCCGCTCTTGTAATAAAATTATCGAGAGTCCCTAGTACTTGACCCCCTTTAGTGGCCTGCATTACCTTCCTACCAGATCTAAGGGAGGTCATACTGATAGTTGCGGGTCAGACTATTGGGAGGATACCTACGTAAAATGGAGGGGTCTCAAAACAGTTAAAGTAATGCACCAGGGAACACAATTGGGAATAATTGCAAAGATGTTAACTTGACACAGCAACAACGTAAAACACTATAAGGCAGGACCCGCCTATCAGCAACTTTGCTACTACTCACGATGAGTATAGTCCATGTATGGTAGCACCTGTCAGGGGGGTGGCCCGTCCCGTCCACAAACGGCCCGCTCTTTGCCCGGTCTTCGCCCCGAGCTACGTCCCACGCGCGTACCGCTAGCGCGTCCAATCGGGGGCTTAAGAAGAACCAAAGGGCAGGAGGGGGCGGGAGCGGGAAGAGGAACCAGGTGAGTCCAATCAGCTAGGCGCTGAGCACCATGGTCCTCGCAGTCCCGCAGCAGGGCAGTTCAGCAACATTTCCCCTCGAGCAGCAGAGCGTCCAAGCAGGTCTTTAGTGATCAGAGGCACACGCAGAATGATTGTCAGCCAGGATATTTATAGCGATGTACCAACGAGCGGCTCCCGCGAAGCGGGGGCCGCGAGGCGCTGTGTGGATGGATGCAGATGACGGGGGCGGGAGCGGGAAGAGGAACCAGGTGAGTCCAATCAGCTAGGCGCTGAGCACCATGGTCCTCGCAGTCCCGCAGCATGGCAGTTCAGCAACCTTTCCCCTCGAGCAGCAGAGCGTCCAAGCAGGTCTTTAGTGATCAGAGGCACACATTCGATGATGTATTAAAAGTGGTAACACATATGAGAGCGTATGGTTCTTCTTTTTGATGTGTTTCAAGTAGAGCCTCTCTGGGTGTGTTACGAGATCGTTTTTTTGCAGTTTCAATAATCTTTCTTGGGTACGATCTTTCATGTAACTTTTTGGCCAGATTCTCCGCTTCTATTTTGTATTCTCCCAGATCAGCACAGTTCCTGCGAATACGCAAAAATTGGCCTATCTGGAGATTTTCCCTAAGTGACCGGGGATGTGCGCTGTTGAAGTGGAGTAAGCTGTTTTTATCAGTAGGTTTGGAAAATAAAGAACTGGTAATCCCCCCATTTTTTGCGCTCAATTTTACATCCAAGAATGATATCTGTTCCTGGTTAGATGTCATGGTGAACTTCAAATGTGGGTTGAGTTGATTGACCCATGTGTGGAAGTTGGTCCATGTGCCTGTGTCACCTTCCCAAATAACTAGGATATCATCTATATACCGCCACCACCCTTTGATGTTATTGGTATAAGGGTTCGTGGCCCATATATGTTATTCCTCTAGATGTCCTACATAAAGACATGCTATGCTGGGAGCAAATGTGCTCCCCATAGATGTACCGTGTGCTTGCAGGTACAATTGGTCCTCGAATCTGAAAAAGTTCTCTTTCAATGCCAGGCTCATAAGTGTAATAATCCAACTTATTGGTGCGTCCCAGGTCCATTCTCCTTGATGTAGATGTGTTTCAATCACTCTGATGCTCTAGTCCTGTGGGATGCTGGTGTATAGTGCTTCAACATCCAGACACACAAAAATATTGTGTGCTGGAT
This sequence comes from Triturus cristatus, assembly GCF_964204655.1. Lineage (NCBI taxonomy): Eukaryota > Metazoa > Chordata > Amphibia > Caudata > Salamandridae > Triturus > Triturus cristatus. The sequence goes on along the minus strand of NC_140591.1, from coordinate 1,260,934,908 downwards.
CGTATGTAACATCCCGAAGGACGTTAAGCAGATGTTTGGTGTCTTGTATGTAGGACTTGATTTGAGTCACCAGAGGACGGAGAAACCAATCTGTGTATTTAGACAGTGGTTCCAGAAGGGAACCTATCCCGGACACGATGGGTCTTCCTGGTGGTGGTATTCTTCCTTTGTGGATTTTGGGTATTGTATAGAATATTGGTGTTCTTGGATCTTTGCAGTTCAGGAAATCCTGTTCCTTCTTATTTATCCACTTCTGTTCCAGTGCCTCTGTTGTTAGAGTGTTTATGGTTTTCTTGAGTCGAGCTGTAGGGTCTCTATGAATGGGTTTGTAGAATTTGGTATCCGATAGCAGATTGATACAGGCTGATCTATACGCTGTAATGCTCTGTATCACCGTTGCTCCACCCTTGTCTGCTGGTTTAATAACCACATCAGGTCTCGTACTAAGTTCTTTGAGAGCCATACGTTCTTTCTTGCTCATGTTATCGAAACCTCCACACCCCATAGGTAGATTTTCGATCTCGTTTGACACTGCATCTTCGAAGGCTAATACTTCAGGGGGTATCATTGAAGATGGAGGGAAGAAACTGGACTTCATCCGTAATGATGTATACTTGTGGTCTTCAATTTGTGGGTCAGTTGCCGCGAAGAACGTTTTTAATCTTATCTTTCGAAAGAATTTGCTCAACTTGCATCTTATCTTGAATTTATCCAGATTTGTGGTGGGTACAAATCCCAGGTCTTAATTCAAGACTTCACTTTCTTCTGTCATCAAGGTAATGTCGGTGAGGTTCACTACTAATCCCGGGATGTGCTTGTCCCTGCCGTTGGTACTTTCATCATGCTCCGTGTGTTCATTGCCGAGCCGCTGTCTTCCCATTGTACCTGTTTTCCTCCGTTGTTCCGTCTGCCACGTTTCCCTCTTCTTCCGCCCTGACCTAAAATGTCCCTTTGATTTAGACGTCCATTGGATGTCCCTTTGATAAACAAGACGCCCATTGGATGTCCCTTTGATAAACACAGACGCCCATTGGATGTCCCATTGATAAACACTATAGACGCCCATTGGATGTCCCTTTGATAAACACTATACACTTTTAATCGCCAACAAAAAGAGATGTACAACGGTATTAAAAGAAATCCTTATTGTTCTATCTAACATTTACGATCATTCGAGAGGGAAATTAATTCATTAGGAACCCTCACTTCATGCGAATCTTTGGGACTAGGGTACACAGATGAAATGGCATCAGCTATTCTCGCTGGACCATCCCTGTTAGCAGACACTAACATAAATCAGAGTCTAAACCAAGCACAGAACTGGGATGAATTGAAAGAACTAAAACGATCCCAGATGAGAATTCTCCTTCATGGGGCAATCCTGACGGAATACCTGCGGGGAAATGCGGCACCCAGGGGACTTATAGTAACTAATGCCCCAAGAATCTTTCTTTATGACCAACAATTCAAAAAAGAATGGTCACTAACCGCGTGGCGGTGCACCCGCGATTGGTTGATACTGATTATCAACACCGCCAAACGGTTATCAGAAGCAATTCTTGTGAAAATCAAAACAAGCGAAGATGCGTTGATAACAGAGATTAAGATTACCCTGTACAAAAAGAAACTAGAAGAAGTAAAAGAAATCAGTGAACATAAGGATTTCTTAATGCAAAGTAAGGTGAACAAGTTACAAAAAGATCTGAAGAAAGTTTCACATGAAAAAGTCTACCCATATTTGAAAGAGGATTACAAAAATCAAGACAATTCGGATTCAGGTTCCTCATATCAGGGGGACTCCAGCAACCCAGATACTGATCAAGAAGGCTGGTCCAGTGATGACTCAAATAGAAGTTGGAGAGGCAGAGCAAGAAGACCAAGAAGGGGAAGATATAACCAAGGCTTCCAACCCCCACACATGTACCCATGGCCAGGTACCTATGGCCCAATGCCTTATCAAGGACCACCACCATACCAGGGGCCACAACACTTCCAGATGGGACCCTACTTCCAGCATAATTTCAACCAGAACCGTTTTTTAGGTCAGGGCGGAAGAAGAGGGAAACGTGGCAGACGGAACAACGGAGGAAAACAGGTACAATGGGAAGACAGCGGCTCGGCAATGAACACACGGAGCATGATGAAAGGACCAACGGCAGGGACAAGCACATCCCGGGATTAGTAGGGAACCTCACCGACATTACCTTTCCGACAGAAGAAAGCGAAGTCTTGAATAAAGGCCTGGGATTTGTACCCACCACAAATCTGGATAAATTCAAGATAAGATGCGAGTTGAGCGAATTCTTTCGAAAGATCAGATTAAAAACTTTCTTCGCGGCAACTGACCCACCAATTGAAGACCACAAGTATACATCATTACGGATGAAGTCCAGTTTCTTCCCTCCATCTTCAATGATGCCCCCTGAAGTATTAGCCTTCGAAGATGCAGTGTCAAAAGAGATCGAAAATCTACCTATGGGGTGTGGAGGTTTCGATAATATGAGCAAGAAAGAACGTATGGCTCTCAAAGAACTTAGTACGAGACCTGATGTGGTTATTAAACCAGCAGACAAGGGTGGAGCAACGGTGATACAGAGCATTACAGCGTATAGATCAGCCTGTATCAATCTGCTATCGGATACCAAATTCTACAAACCCATTCATAGAGACCCTACAGCTCGACTCAAGAAAACCATAAACACTCTAACAACAGAGGCACTGGAACAGAAGTGGATAAATAAGAAGGAACAGGATTTCCTGAACTGCAAAGATCCAAGAACACCAATATTCTATACAATACCCAAAATCCACAAAGGAAGAATACCACCACCAGGAAGACCCATCGTGTCCGGGATAGGTTCCCTTCTGGAACCACTGTCTAAATACACAGATTGGTTTCTCCGTCCTCTGGTGACTCAAATCAAGTCCTACATACAAGACACCAAACATCTGCTTAACGTCCTTCGGGATGTTACATACGATCCAGCACACAATATTTTTGAATGTCTGGATGTTGAAGCACTATACACCAGCATCCCACAGGACGAGAGCATCAGAGTGATTGAAACACATCTACATCAAGGAGAATGGACCTGGGACGCACCAATAAGTTGGATTATTACACTTATGAGCCTGGCATTGAAAGAGAACTTTTTCAGATTCGAGGACCAATTGTACCTGCAAACACACGGTACATCTATGGGGAGCACATTTGCTCCCAGCATAGCATGTCTTTATGTAGGACATCTAGAGGAAGAACATATATGGGCCACGAACCCTTATACCAATAACATCAAAGGGTGGTGGCGGTATATAGATGATATCCTAGTTATTTGGGAAGGTGACACAGGCACATTGACCAACTTCCACACATGGGTCAATCAACTCAACCCACATATGAAGTTCACCATGACATCTAACCAGGAACAGATATCATTCTTGGATGTAAAATTGAGCGCAAAAAATGGGGGGATTACCAGTTCTTTTTTTTCCAAACCTACTGATAAAAACAGCTTACTCCACTTCAACAGCGCACATCCCCGGTCACTTAGGGAAAATCTCCCGATAGGCCAATTTTTGCGTATTCGCAGGAACTGTGCTGATCTGGGAGAATACAAAATAGAAGCAGAGAATCTGGCCAAAAAGTTACATGAAAGATCGTACCCAAGAAAGATTATTGAAACTGCAAAATAACGATCTCGTAACACACCCAGAGAGGCTCTACTTGAAACACATCAAAAAGAAGAACCAGACGCTCTCATATGTGTTACCACTTTTAATACATCATCGAATGTGATTAAGAAAATTATCAATAAAAAGTGGACAGTTCTTACTTCCAATCAACTCAAATTTGAGAAACCAATGTTCTCTTTTAAACGGAACAGAAGTCTGAGGGATTCTCTCATTCACACCGATTTCATGAAACCAAAAATACAATCCAGAAATCAAACAACGCTATGGAATCTACCAATGGTCACCGGACATTACCCATGCGGGACTTGCGTGGTTTGTCCATTTACAGAACAGACTAAGGAAATAGACCTGGGAATGCGATACCCGTGGGAACAGCGATCACACACAAATTGCAATACAGATAAGGTCATCTATCTCATCAAATGTCCCTGTCAACTAATGTATGTAGGAATGACAGGAAGGAAAGTCAAAGTGCGTATATGTGAGCATAGAAGCACGATCAGAAGGGCCATTACATCTACAAAATTGACAGCACACTACATTGAGCAAAAACACACAGATTCAGATTTGTGGTGGACAATTATTGAGAAAGTGAGTGGGGAGGGCGATATGTCTAGAACCCTATTGGAACGCGAACAACGATGGGTGTATAGACTCAAAACCCACATTGTAGGATTAAACGATTCAATACCATGGAACCAACTCAATCAGAGATAACCCTCATTATGAGTAATAAGACTGAAATATAACCGAATGTCCTGACCCCATAATCATGTCTCGTAGATATGGTCGCACCTGAACTAAAAACTACTAAAACTAGAGATTGGGTTCTGATGACTTTACCGTGTAGGCAATGTCTTTTAAACTATTGTTTTGACACTACTAGCTTCTAACCCTCTAACAACCTAAACCAACTAGTTCCCCGATGGGTATATCCCATAAATTACATCATTTATTTTAAACTTAAGATAGCAACCAGCTTCAAAACCTAGTGGCTAAGTACATATTAGAGATTACACACTCTTGACATCCAGACCGTCCGCAGGCGACTGAACGATACGAACAGCCTGATGTTATACCTGTCACCGCGCTGCCTGTGATGGTATCGTATTGGTCATTACTGACGGACCGGCGATATACAGATATATACACATTTTGAACCCATAAATATGTTTCTGTAAACTGATAAAGCTTTGTTTGTATAAATATATAAAAAATAAAAATAGTTTCTGTAGACGCGCATTCAGCCTAACACTACAACTCCCATGATCCCTATTGTCCATCGCCCGAGTCGGAGACAGGATGCGGAAGTAGGCGGGGCAGTATCCAATAGCAATTGGTGTGCTTAAAGCGTCACAAGGAAACGGAACAGCACCCCAAGCAGTGGAACCACCACCGAATAGGTTGACACGAGGGGCAGGACCCTTGATGGCGTGAGTAATGCTGACAAGTGACTACAACCCTAAGGTATGAGGAAGAAGCGGGTCCCCTTGTGGGATCCTGCACCGAACATAACTCTAACGGACTTTGTCCTGTATTTATGTCTTTGTGTGTCTCTCTATATGTATGTTTACTTTATGGCCCCCTCCATGACAAATCGGGATACTCGCATCTCACGGGGTTGATGAAACATACGCTTACGAATATGAAGTGTTTGACTACAGGGCTACCCCACAAACGGTAGTTTTCCACTTGGAGTTTATACCCCTCTCAAAACGGGGTAAGAATGAATGTATGAGAGAAATATATAGATGTATGCATGAGCGTGAACGGTGAGCATGCAATCACGCGATCATGTTACATGTACATGTGTATATGTAAAAAACCACGGCGATTATCAAATTTTATAGTGTTTTATCACAAGAGAATTACATGGGTGTTAGACCAATATGCATAGACTTACACCTAAGAATAAAAGGTGATAGGATGCGGCGCAATGCCGTCACCAAACCGGGCAACACACAAATAGGAGCGTGTGAGAAACTCAGTGTTTTTTCACCCGCCAACCGGAAATGTCTGTTTTCATCATGAATGAGTTGAGACGCACACCTGTAGACATGAACATTCCTGGATCTCCATATATAAATATATGTGGTTTCTCTTTTTCTCTCTTGTCTCCTTGTTTCTCTACCTAGATGGAGTGACATACAAGACTAATCAGTCTATGAGAATTGATAAGGAGCGTTAGTTGCCCTTATCTCGAATAGTGCAGGGAAATCTTCTGCCTAACCCAATCCAGGGGGCATTTTTTCCGCCCTGAAGAAAGTCCAGCACCCTTCATGGGGCCTAGCAGGACTGAAACATGTTGGCTATAGGGTCTTAGGACCATAATATCCCAATTGACCCTTAAACTTTATTTTATTATCACCCCTGACAGTTCCAAGAAAAAAAGGGATACTGGGAACTGCTGTGGGGTTTTTAATCTTTATCCCCCTGGCCAAAAACATCTTCTTAAGAGCTCCCTGAGATATGGTCGAGCCCACCTCGACTTATAGGCGTTGAGGTGTCCCGATGATGAAGCATGACACCACTAGGGTGTGTGAGGGAATATAAAACAAAAGGAGTTGCCTCCTTTCCCACTGAGTAGTGGTGTTTTGTTCTATCTTCATTTAGGGACCTCAACGTCTGGGAACTCTAGGTCTGTTCAAATACAACTCGCAATCTCATTTTGAGTTGCTGTTGGGGAGTACTTCTGGTATAACAGTATAAAACCTGGGAGGGTGTACTCCTCCCTGTAGTTCCTCTCAGCCCCCCTGTAAGTTTGGAACCCCTTCCTACTTACGTCAGTGCCTAACAGGACAGGGGGTGTGCCATCCTCTGTCAACCCCACCCCTCAGGTGGGGGAGTCGAAGTGAAGCACATCACCGGGCTCTTGCCATCTTGAAGATGGGGAGCCCTGTCCAATCAGGACTAGGCCACTGCCCCCCTCCCACAGGAGAGTGGCAGGATAGGGGGTATACCCACCCCAGGGCAGGGACCCAGTGGTCCTTGCCCTTTACCTACCTGTAACGCCCCTAAATTTAGTATTTAGGGGCACCCTGAACCTTCCTTCCACAGATCCAGATTCCGAAACAGCAAAGAACATCAAGAAGAAAGAAGACCTGCAGTGCAGCTGCTTTGGCCCCAGCCCTACCGGCCTATCGACCCTCGAACCTTCTCCTGCTAAATCCCGGCATCTCCCATGGCCAGCAACCTCACAGACCCCGGAGGACCTGGCTACCTTGTGACTCTGAGCATCTGGGACTCCCACGAGCAGTGGCACTGCTCAAATTAAGTAACTGACCCCTGGCATCAGCCAGGAACCGTGAACCCTGCACACACTGCACCCACCAAGCCTGGCCTGTGCTGGAGTGGACCAAGACCACGAGGACGTCCCCCCGGCGACTGTGACCCCGAATCCGGCACCCAAGGACCCACCTTGACGCTCCGGACAACGCCTGCAGCCTCAGAACCGGGGACCCCCCCAGCCGCGATCAACAGAGGGTAAGATTTCCCGACACCAAAAGGCACCCCTGCACCCAGCGGCCCCTTGTGCCCAACTCCTGGGTACCTACCTATCCTCCAACTACCCAACTTACCTCTCAAAGTGGTGGTCACACCTGAAGAATCTTCATCCCCAAGCTTGCAGCCTTTGTTCGTTCTTGAGCTTCTCCATTGCAATCCATTGAGCGCCCGACGGCTCAAAAGCACCATGCACCCAGCCGCCCGAGTGCCCCTGGCTGTGTAACCTCTACTCCTACCTACTTCCCCAATTGCCGAGAGCAAGTGACCAGGAGCCCAGCTACCACAGCCACGTGGCTTGCTAGCCAGCAGCCACCAACCAAGGGCCCCCTGCCTTCCATAGGATAACATTGGGCCTAACTCACTCTGCACACGGCTGCTCCTGTGCCGCTGAGGGTGTAACAACTGTACTTACCTGACCCTGGGAGACCCCAGAGTCTATGCCCAGAACCTTAACTCTGCCAGTCGAGTACTTACTCAAAAGCCTATAACTCACTTTTCTTCCATAGGGTAACATTGACTGGTTCCACTTGAACATTTTTCTAAGTGTGGAGTTTCTAAACTTTAAAATATTCACCTAAAATCAACAGAGTAACGAAAACGGAAATACTCACCTGCTATTAGGAGAGATCCCAGTGCTGGATCTTGGTGCCCAGCACTGACCCTGAAAAGTAATTACAAACCATACTTACCGCTAACTCAATTTTCTCCCATAGGAAACCATTGACTGTTTTTCTGTGAGATTTCAAAGTGTCGATTTTTGCAAACTCCAAATATTCTTTAAAAATCGTGCCAAATGTGAAAACGTAATTACTTACCTGTGTTAGAGAGATGTCTCAGTACTGAGCCTAGGAGCCCTGCACTGGATTACAAAAGTAACCAGAACATACTTAACCGGTAACTTGAACTTTCTATGAAATTTCTTCGAAGTGTCGATTTTGAAAACTTGCAAATATTCGTTAAAAATCGCCTGTATAACCTAAACGCATTCTATCAACTGCTTACAGGTGGTATACTAGTGCTGGATCCAGGATCCAACACTGAAACCGAAAAAGTAACCATAACCCTACTTACCTGCTAAGTGAATTTCCTCCCATAGGATAACATTGGTCATTTGATTAGAAAAAGTTTCGAAGTGTCGACTTTTAAAATACCAAAATATTGCTTAAAAATCAACAGTAACTAAAACGTATTTACTCACTTGTTTCCAAGAACTGTCCCAGGACTGAATCTAGGCTCCAGTCCTGGAGTTAGAAAAGTAATTCTGAAAGTAATCAATTGCATTTAACTTAAAACTCCCATTGAGCTTAATGTATTATTGTGTTTGAAACTGTGTTGCCTATTGCAACAAACTATTACATTCAAAAGTCAATTGCCTATTGCAAAGTATTTAACTAAAGCATCTCATTTTGAGAAAGTATATTTTGATACCTATTGTTGGTTCTAAAATAAAACAACCATATTTTTTATATACAAACCATTGGCCTAGAGTTCCGTTCTTGAGTGTATGAGACCATTTGCTGACTGAGTGTGTACAACAAATGCTTTACACTGTCCTCTGATACTGCCTTACTGCTCGACCAAGCTACCACTTTAGAGAGTAAGGTTATATCCAACTTTAGCCTCTGCCAAACCTCTGGGGACTGTGGACTCTGTACACACTGTACCTATTTGGGAACAGTATATACAGAGCCACTTTCCTACAATGTTCCATGACAGGATCTTAAAAACAGGGGGTTGCTGTGCATCACCTGTGTGGTTCTTCATCCCAGAGGACATCAGCTGTACGAAATTCTAATATCATACTATTACTCAGGGGGCTCCTATTCAAAGCAAGTGTTAGTCATAGCACTTCCAAAAAAACACCCATGTCACAGATAGAACATTAGGTCTCCCTTGTTTCGCTACCGCCAGTAACATTGTCCATCCTAAAACACAATAAGAAAACAGAATGAACTCCAACACAAAAACCTCAGTGAATTCCCCCCCACCCCCTGCATGGTGGACTTAGAAACTGCTCGCCCCCCCAACAGTGCAGAGTGCCTGTTTCTCCACAACATGTTAACTAGTTATGTGCCGGGGGAACTATGAATCTCGCCGTGTCTGTCCACAACCACTCCCAAATGAAGTCAAAACAATGTAGTTGTCGCTGATGTAATCCTTGTTCAAAGAATCCTCGCGGTCGTGTCTAGCATCGTTCTCAGGGGACTCCAAGACTTGAGGTCTCTCCCTTCCAGATGATTAATAGTAGGAGTCAACAAGGCACTTGCGGCATCAAGAATCCATTGCTTATGCGTCTAGCTCTGAAATTCAACTCCGGAGGATTGCCTGTTTACGGGTGCCCTGGATCCGGAGCCTCCAACCCTTCGCCAGCCATCCAACCAGTCCCAAGCATCTTTCGGTGTCACAAAGTAGAAAGTTTTCCCTTCATGCACCACACGTAGTTTTGCTGAAAACATCATGTAGTATTCAACTCCCTCTCCCAAAGTGCCTTAATGACATCCAAAAAGGAGTGCCGCTGTCGCTGAACTTTAAGCTTGAAGTCAGGTAACAAGGAAATGGTATGATTATCGTACTGAACTGGGAGGGCACTGCGAGCTGTCTGCAGAATAGCGTCTATGTCCCTATAATTGAAGATTGAGCAATATAATCGAGGGTGAGGGCGCCGCCGGTTTTGGTGGAGCACCGGGGACTCTATGCTCCCTTTCGACGGAGAAATACTTAAAAAGGCCACGGGGTTGGAGTTGCTTAAGTATGAGGTCCTCTATAAACAAGTCAACAATTGGTCCTTCAGCGCGTTCCGGGACCCCCAATATTATGACATTAGTTCTCCTAGAGCAACTTTCATAATCCTCTAAGCGAGTCTCCAGTGCACCCGTAGTTGCAGTCAATTCCTTGACCTTCTTTTCCAGTGTTTTTGTCTCAGCCTGTAGGGCAACAACAGTCTCCTCCGTCTTTGACTTGCGTGTCCATGTTCCAGAGATACTCTTATTAAGATGACATCTGTAGGTACTGCATCCATTTTCCCCTCCAAGGCAGTGCAAATCCCTTGTATAGCGACCACGATATCTGAAAAGGTCGGTGACTCCACTGCCTCGGAGTTTCGTGCCATATTTATCGACTGATCACTCAATGGTTTTTAGAAGCAACTTATCCGGTTTGGTGTCCAGCCTTGGGCCCCTTCCCTACTGTCATCATGGTGAGTCAGTGCATCTGCCACTTACGACCTGTGTATCCACCCGTATTTGGGAGGAGGGGTGGGGGGGGGGGGGGGATGGGTTCTCGCCGCTGCCAGCCAAGGAAGGACACAATGGGCCCAAGTAGCCTGTCTGCTTTCCCTCTTTACCACCAATCCCTCAGAGTTGTGGTGCCTTGCCCCCAATGAGGAGTGCCGCTGCCAATACAGTTCTCACTTCCAGACAGGACAGCACCTTATTCTAGGCTCCAGGCATTTTACTTATGAGCTTCTCTCCATTTGGTGGGTGGGTGGGGGCAGGCTCAAATACTCACCAGCCAGATTGAGAGAGTATTGGAAAGCACTAAACTCCAGAACCCGGCAGCCCAGCGTTCTCCTGATAGGATTTCCTGCTGTTCAGGGCCTCTTCCACCTCCAATCTCCTCTCCTTGTGGCTTTTCCGTACAGCGCCGCCCCAGTGGGCCTCCCCAGAGATTCCGGGCACCGCACTGCTCTTGCCTCACAGCAAGCACATAGGGGTGGCCCAGCCCCAGGCACCTCCTCTCCTCTGCAGGCTCCACAAGATCCAGGACCTCCAGCTGGGTTCACCAGCCACCGCTTTCTTCTCCGGACAGCAATTTATTTGCCGATGAGGCCGACCGCAGCTCAGCCATCACACCAGCGCGGCACAGACCTTTAGCAAGCAGACTCGGCTCAATGCAGCAAGCCTCTTCACCTCGGATGACACTAGAGCCAACTGGGGAGTCACTGCTGGCCACTGGACTGTCTGTTCACTCATCAGGCAGATGACGTGTGTGATCTTCGGGGACAAATGCAGCTGGCAACGGGAGCCACTTTCATGAGCGCCCATCTTCCCGGCGGTTGGCCACACCCCCGCACTGCAATGTTTAATTAAACAGACTGTTCCTGTTTTGCCAAACGCCTCATGTCTCAAGATATTTCATGTTCAAGTAACACACATGAGAGCACTCCTAACCATTCTAGGGAGAACTAAGGTTTCTCCCCCGCACTAAAGTTTTTTTTGTAAGGGCCACCAATAATTTGAACAGGTTCTACATGACTTTCCACCACAGCGATTCTTACCATAACCTGAGGTCATCCACCCAATCATTCTTTATACCTCAAAGTTTCATGCAGTCAGATGAACATTCCATTTAGCAGATCACTACCATGTACAAGGACAGAGTGGGGGCCTTCCTTTTCATGTCTTAATCAACATGCCCCTTCCTATGACTTTTGCCTGGAATAACCATGGCACAGAATTACCTTAGCTCCAGTGCATTGGTGTGTACTGTTTTTTTCAAGTTGAAAACACATTACCCTGGCTGACCCAAGCTCAGGGGGATTCTCAGACATCTATGGAAGCATCTTGCACTATCGTGGCTACTAGGCTGTTACCTGCTATGCATTATGGATGACAGAGCCACCAGACCAGGAATGCTGTTCATTATGTCTGTTGCCCAAATTCCAGCAAGTGGCCAGATCGAACAATGTCCATCACTTAATTTTATGAAGTTATTGTGCCAATCAGAGTAACGCGGGAAATAGACCGAGGGGCTAAACTACAATTTTCACTTTCTTTCCCCAAACGAAGAGCATCTTCAGCCTCCTTTTGTGAGGTTGCAGAATATTACCCATACTCATTCTCAAAGCATTAACTGACAAAGATTGTTAGATGGCAGAATTATGTGGAAACTTTTATGTTGCAGGAGGTAAAAGCACTTTCAGTGCAGATAGTCAGTATCAATCCTTTAAGGTCACATGGATCCGCCGGATCTAAAGATTGATTGTTTCAGTTTAACAGGCTGTTAAGCTATTAAACAAACTACTGGTAATACCTAGCAATATCAAGCTTTTCCCTGAAATTGCTACTAAGAATCTTTCTGAGAAGCCAAATGATCTGGCGGAGGTACGGCAAACAAACATGTAGATACAGTCTCTTCTCTCTCACAGAGAAATTGCTTGAAAGCAGTCACGGTTATTCTTTAAAGAACAAGTTACTTACCTTCAGTAACACCTTAACTGGTAGAGGAAATATCTAGCTGCAGAATCCTTACCTTTGAATTTCCCCAGGCGTCAGACTGGATCTGGAAAATATTCGTGAACAGTATCCCTGCGTGCCAGCAGGTTTGGTCAGTTGGCTCCGCGTGGCTTTGTTGGTGCCAGAAATGAAGTACGCATTACCTATATAGGCGCAATGATGGCGCATTGACGTCAGATACTTTTCCTGACTTTCCATGCCAGAAGCGTGGAGCAATGAAGTGCACTGACACTAGTGTGTCCAAACTGGGTCCATAAAAAGGGATCATCCCTGATCACAGAAATCTGTCTGCAGAACGGGTAGGTCAGTAAGGAATCTGCGGTTAAATATAGTCACTACCAGATAAGGCATTACCGAAGGTATGTAACTTGTTCATCTGATAGAGAAATCTAGCCTCAGATTCCTTACCTTTGAATAGATACCCAAGCAATACCATCGGTCTGCGGACAAATTTAAGCTAGGAAGTCCTGCAGAACCTAATAGGCGAAATGCCCGTCCCTGCGGATCTAACAGTCCAGGCAGTAATGCTTGGTGAATGTGTACAGGGAAGCCCATGTTGCTGTCTGGCAGATGTCCAGGACTGGTACTCCACGAGCTAACACAGAGGTCCCAGCTTTACCTCTGGTGGAATGAGCCTTTAAACCTTAAGGAGGCTGCTTCTATGCCAGTGCGTAGCAGATCTTGAGGCAGAGAATGAACCATTGAGAGATGCTCAGTTTCTGCACCGCCTGACTTCCTTCGCACCAACATACGCCCAACCAAAACACTCATGTGCAGTCAAGGTATAATGACAACTCTTGTGTCTAGACGGTGGAGTCGCTCCTCTTCCTTAGAGGGATGCGAAGGAGAGAAGGAGATGGGAAAGGTGACATATTGGCCCACATGAAATGTCACCAATTTCGAGCAGAAAAGAAGCCCTAGCTCAGAGTACCAGTTTGTCCCAATAAACTGAGAAGAATGGGGACCTAGAGGATAAAGCCTGAAGCTCACTCACAACCCAGGCCAATGTAACTACAACTAGAAAGTCTGTTTTGATGGTTAGCAGCCTGAGGGGACAACTGTGAAGAGCTAGAAAGGAGCACACATCAAGAATGTGAGAACCAAATTAAGATTCCACTGACGTATAATAAAAGGAAAAGGGGGAAACCTATCTACAAGGCACTTCAAAAATCTATTCACAAAAGGGGACTTAAATAAAGAGGGCTAGTTAAACAGCCACAAGAAGGCAGACCGAGAACAAACAGAACCCTTCAGAGTGCCCGCCCAAAGTAGAGCCCTGCTGGGCAAGGGTAGGAATAAAAAGCTAAATATCTGAAAGGGAGACAGAAAGTGGGTCAGTGGACTTTTCTGTACAATAGGATACAAATTGCTTCCAACGGCAGGTGTATATCGTCTTGGTGGAGGGCTGCCTGAATAACATTGCAGGCTTGATGAGGAAGGACGAAAGCTATTAACTGCCGCCGCCCAACATCCACGCAAAAGGTAAAGAGTTGACAAATTGGGTGCAGGACCATCCCACGCTGCTGCAACAGAAGATCCTCCCGAAGGGGCAGCGTGACCGGAGGATCGACACATGTTTAGAAGCTCTGGATACCAGACACTCCATGCCCCATCCGGAGCCACAAGAATGACTTGGGCCCAGTTGTTCCTGACCTTCTTGAGAACTCTGGGTAGGAGTGATATGGGCGGATAAGCATACAGGAAATGGGCGCTCCACTCGAGACTAAAAGCGCAGTGAAGCAAGAGCAGCCTTGGGAGCTCCAGGGAGCCAAACTTCTGCGATTATGCGTTGTCAGCAGAGGCTAACAGATCTAACCAAGGCTCTCCCCACTGCTGAAAGAGACCTTGTGCCACTTCTGGATGGAGATGCCATTTGTGATCCGCTTGGCATCGACCACTGAGTTTGTCCGATCTGGCAGTGAGAGAACCTGCCAGGTGTTTAAACACCAGGTATGTGCCCTGCTGTTCCAGCCATGTCCAGAGATGCAGGGACTCTTGACAGAGGGTCCACAACACCACTCCATCCTGGTTGTTGCAGTACCACATGGCGGTGGTGTTGTCCGTGAACACCTGCACTAGCCTTCCCTTGGAGGGTAGAAAGGTTTTCAATGCCAGTCGGATCGTACGGAGCTCCAGCATATTGATGTGGAGTCCGGATTCCACCAGAGACCTGATCTCCACATCTCCCAGGTGTCTGCCCCATCCCAGGAGTGACATCTGTTACTACTGTGAGATCAGGTTGGGAAGGGGGAGGGGTCTGTCTCTGACCCAATCGCGGTTCATTAGCCACCACTGCAGGTCCTTTGCAGTTCCCTCCAAGAACCATGTCAGCCAGATTCCCCTGACACTGCTCCCACTGGAACTTCAGGTCCCACTGCAGAGCCCGCATATGCCATCTGGCATGATCCACCAGCAGGATGCAGTAGGCCATGAGACCCAGCAGCCTCAGGGTCATTCTCACCAAAATACAGGATAGAGGCTGAAACATCGGTGCCATAGCCCCAATATCCACCCAAACCGTCGAACCACGCACGCAACCTGGGCTTCATCCTGGACTCCTCCCTCTCCATGACCAGGCAAGTCAACGCCATCTCCTCGTCATGCTTCAACATCCTGCGCATGCTTCGGAAGATCTTCTGGTGGATCCCCACGGAGACCAGGAAGACCGTCACCCAGGCCCTCGTCACCAGCCGACTGGACTACGGCAACGCCCTCTACGCCGGAACCACCGCCAAGCTCCAGAAGAGACTCCAACGGATCCAGAACACCTCAGCCAGACTCATCCTCGACGTCCCACGAAACAGCCACATCTCCGGACACCTGAGAGACCTGCACTGGCTCCCCGTCAACAAAAGAATCACCTTCCGGCTCCTCACCCACGCACACAAAGCCCTACATGATCAAGGCCCGAGCTACCTCAACAACCGCATCAACTTCTACGCTCACAAACCCCACCTCCGATCAGCCAGCCACGCCCTCGCCGCCGTCCCACGCATCCGGAGAGCGACAACAGGAGGAAGGTCCTTCTCCTACCTGGCCGCCAAGACCTGGAACTCCCTCCCGGCCGACCTGCGTCTTACCCAAGACCACCTCTCCTTCAGGAAGAAGCTCAAGACCTGGCTGTTCGAGCAGTAACGGCACCCCCCCCCCCTCCTAGCGCCTTGAGACCCTATGGGTAGGTAGTGCGCTCTACAAATGTCTTTGATTGATTGATTGATTGAATATCCCGGACTCGCTGCTCGGGAAGATATACCAGGAACTGTGCTGTATCCAGAACTGCCCCAGTGAAAGGGAGCGTCTTAGTGGGAGTCGGGTGTGACTTCAGCACGTTGATACTGATCCCCAGCTAATACTCGTGGCCTACCGTGAACCATAGGTAGGACCTGTGGGCTGGCAGGATGGGGATAGGGATAGGGATGTGGAAATAGGCATCCTGCAAGTCCAGCCCCACCATCCAGTCTCCGGGGTCGAGGGCAAACAGGACCTGAGCCAATGTTAGCATTTTGAACTTCTCCTTCCGGAGGAAGCGATTGAGGGTTCCTGAGGTCTAGAATAGGATGCAGGCCTTTGTCCTCCTTTGGCACCAGTAAGTAGCGGGAATAACAACCACGACCTACTACTGGTGCAGGAACCCTCTCGATACCTCCCTTGGACAAGAGAGCCGATACTTCCCGTCTGAGAAGCGTCAAATGATCCTCCGACATGCAATCGAAGGGCGGTGGCATGGAGGGACGGGAAGTCTTAAAGGGGAGGGAGTGGTCCCTTCTATTTGCAAAACCCACCTGTCCGACATGATGGTTTGCCAGTGGGGGAGGTGATGTTGAATCTTGCCGCCCCCTGGCCGTTGGAGGCACTGAAAGATCGCACTAGGAAGGCTTGGAGGCTGCTGCACGGGGGGAAAGGGTGGGCTGGCCAGCCCGCTGGCTCCCAGACCCACGAGAATGCTGGGTCCCACATCCGCGCCCACGCAGAGGCTGGGCAGCTTGCGTATATCGTGGCTGGACTAGGTCTAACGTGGCTGGGTGCCTCTTCCGTAGCCATTAAAGGGGTTAAGAGCAGACTGAGGTGGACGGGACGATGCAACGAGGCAGCCCAAGAATCTGGCCATAGCCCGAGAATCCTTAAAACTCTCCAGCGCCGAGTTTGCTTTGTAGCCGAAAACGCAACGGCCATCGAAGGGATGTCCAGCAAGGTAGACTTGACATTCCCCGAAAAGCCAGACGTCCTCAACCAGGCTTAGTGACCTGACAATCGTTCTGCCTAGTCAGTCAGTGGTATTCAGTTCACAGCGAATCGTGAACTTAGCTGCGTCTGCTTGGGAGAGAACGGCCCAGACCTCCTCCAGGCCCTGAGGCAGCACTTGCTTGTTTGTATCTCAGATAGTATGGGAGTATAGGCCCAAGAGGCACGCGGTATTCACAGACCGCAGTGCCAATCTGGAGGAAGAGAACATACGCTTCCCAAGATGATCCAGTTTCTTGGACTCCCTGTCTGGAGGAGCAGAAGGCAATGTGCCCTTGTAAGAAGAGGCTTGGACCACCAAACTTCCAGGGAAGGGTGTTGGGTGAAGATAACTGGGTCGCCCGGAGCCGTGGCGGCGGGCAATCGTCCTTTCCACAGGAGCCCCTGTGCTGGGCTTGGACCAGATGCCCAGAAGAACGTCAGAAGGGGCTTCATTGAAGGGCAGAAGGGGTTCAGAGGAAGTTGCCGCAGGCTTTAGCACTTGTCAGGAGATTAGTCCTGACTCACTGAAGGGAGCTCCAGGCCCAAGGCCACGGCCGCCCTTCGGCCCACCACAGTGTGAGAGGCTCCCTCCTCTGTAGCCACAGTGGGGGAGAGAGCATGCCAAGGTCTGGAGAAGTGTGCCGACCACTGATGTCACCCAGGTCCTCTCTCCAGTCAGGCTCTTCAAGCTAGTCTGCCAACGATTCCAACGACCCCTCCCAATCCTCATCACCACCTTCGCGGTGATAGGGAACACCAGGGATGAACAGCGGAACAAAAGTACACTCCGGCGTCGGATTCGACATCGACTAACGTTAGTCTTGCTACGAGTCCATCTCGGGGGTGAGGATAGGGACGGCATCGTCCTAGGGTACGGCTGTCGCCGGGAGTGTCGTTGCTGGGGAAGGCCTGGATCCGTAGGGGCCCTCCAGGGCCGGAGCTGCCGGCATCGAAGGTCCACGACACCTGGCCGGCTCCGAGGGGCCCAAAGCACCCTGGCAGAGTCGGGCTGCCCAAAGATACTGTGGAGGGCTTTGTAAAACGCACAAAGTTGGACAGGCTCCCAGAAAAGGGGGAGGCATGGAGGCGTCCTTGAAGGAGGCACCAAAAACTGAGTCTTAGAACAACGACGCTGTGGGTCCCGTATGATGACCATTGGGGAGAAGGCGAAGAGCCCCGGTGCTTCTTCGCCTTCTTCTTGTGCCTCTACTTAACGGAGAATTTCGAATACTTGGAGTGGGACGAGGTGTGGGGGCTCCGCAAGCAGTCTCAAGACCTTCCCCTCGCACAAGACCGGGAGCAACGCGGAAAGGACTACTGGGCCTCCAAGAACTTTCGGGACCGCTCCTGCAAAGACTTGAGATTTATGGCCTGGCAGTCGGAGCACGACTTTGGGTCATGGTTGCGCTCCAGACATCAAAGGCACACGAGGTGTGGGTCCGTCACAGACATCAGTTTGTGACAGGCCTCGCAGGGCTTGAAACTGATCCGACGGTGGGACATCCCTCGTGTACCAGAAGTCAAAAAGTCATCGACGAAATCTTAATCAAAAAATGACTAAAGGGGTATCTCTCTCCGGACCTGGGCTAGGCTGGCATGGAAAAATAAAGAACCGACGTCAGCGCGCAGGGGCGGCGTCTAAGTAGGCACTACAACGTCATCCCGGCGGCCACGACTAAGGACGCAAAGTCTACCAACACCACCTACTAGCGCAGCAGGGGTACTGCTGAGAAAAAAGTTGCTGGATCCAGTCTGACGCCTGGGGGAAATTCTAAGGTAAGGAATCTATAAATAAATGTCTTTCAGCTAAAAACTTTTTATGGCTTGATGTACGCTTTATACTTGTAATCAGCATGCTTATTTTATCTGTCACACACTATGGAAATGAAATATGTTCCACAATACTATCAATGACCTTTGTAGATCCATTTAAGGAAGATCCGTAGCAGTTTTGATTACTTTCAATGCGCTTCATGGATGCATTCCCACACTTGCAGTGAGCTAATACTATCTCTATAAGAAAGAGCTCCGCTAGACCAACCCCAGAAAGGAAAGCAACAATTTGAATGAAATTAACTCAATGCAAAACAAAGCAGACAATTGCTAAAGTATTAACAGAGAAAGAGTAACTCATGCAGACAAACCTTCAATGACTCCTGGAATGAAGAGGCCTGGTACTGTGCATAGTTTGATATTGTAGTACGAGAGCGACTATTTTCACAACGCCAGTGTTTCTTTGATCCAGTGGGGTCCCAATTTTCATCTGAAGGTTGTAGTAATTGTGTCCTCACTTCTACAATGTTTTCGTTATTTGCTTCCACCAATGTTTTTGTTGAGAAGAGTCCTAGATCTGAAAACAGAATGCAGTGTCCACTATATGTTAGATACATTATTAATCTGTATTAATTAGTTTATCCTAAAATTGTTTCAGTAACATTCAGCATAGGACACTAAAATATTACTGAGCAAACAGCAAAATATGTGGTGGTAAACAGCAGCAACACAGAGCTGAATTAAAGTATATTAATATATCTTGCTCTTCCTTTCTTGGAAATTGCCCCTTTATTGACTACTCTGAAAGCTTAGTTATTTATAACAATTAAACCCCCCTTAGTGAGAGCTGAGATACATACCGCCAAATACTGTTATGGGTCCGAATAATTAGTTCCCAAAGCTAGAAATGGAACATTATCAAAGCCACAGCATAACCCACATCTCAATCAATATAAAGAAGAAAACATTCTAGAAACATTTATCTAGGGTCAAGCTCTAGAAAGGAGAAGCTAAAGCACCCAACGTATCAAAACCTTGGAAGCAAAAAATACACCTCTTTTTGCGAACAGTTAGTACTTATGTATGGGTTTGGCCTTATGACACAAACATTATTGTATTTGAAAATCAGTGAACACTGGACAAACGTTTGAGGATTGCTTTGAGGCATTTGAGATTAACCAATACCTGGCATGACAAAATGAGCATTGACAAAGCCAAAAGTTTGGTTTTGCCATAGCTTGTTTTGGTTTAGATGTACTTTAAACAAAAGGTTCTTCTGCGTACAGAGCACCACTATCCATCATGAAGGCTGCAACTTAACAAGTTACTTGGCTTTGGAAACTGCATTTCCGATACTCCATCTTGAAGAAGAATCACTTTCATGTGAAATATCCATGTAGTGAAGTTGGATTTAGAAGGAAAATGTTACTTAACCTGTAAGTATCTGTTTGTAGAGTGCAGGGCTGTATATTAACATGCTCCACAGTATCCTACTATATTTAGTGCTGGGCTCGGACATTTGCATCTTGTCTTTGTTCAAAGACGTTTGAGTCACACCCTTAGTTGGCAATGTGCATGGCCATTGCTAAATGATTTTTCGATCAACTGGTGGGTGTAGTGAAGGAGCAGAATGTAGAAAATTTTGATGACCACATGTGAAAGTGTATAAATTACAAGTTACTTACCTTCGTTAACGATGTATCTGGTAGAGACGATTCAAGCTGCAGATTCCTTAACGTAGGATCCGGAAAATCTTTGCCACAGCACCTCTGCGCACCGGGGGTAAGTACTACGTGACCCCGCCCTAACATCGTCCGCGGACTTGACGTCAGCGGGGTCACATAAGTCCCACCCCGGCACGCAGACGTCAGTTTTCTTCGGAGAACTTTTGCGCGCCACAACACGGAGCCATCACCAACAAAACAAAGTATGGGGACGGTGTACGAAAAAATCAGGGAAACAAAAAGGCAAGAAGCAAATGGTGAAGAACATCACCATTAGGGACAGTGCCAAGCACTGCGTTACTCAAAATCATGGAAAGGAAAGAGCAGAGCACCACAGTGAGAAGCAACCCCGCAAAGCAAAGGCGATAACCTCCCTGGAGGCAGGAAAAAAAAAAAAAAAACATGAGAAAAATGACGTGGCAGTCGACAAAGTCAGCAACCACAATCTATAACAGTGAAGGGCAACAAGTGTGGAACAGAGTAGTAACGGCAAAGCACCCCAAGGAGTGCCGTATCCCCCGTAAGAAGCTAAGGGCAGAGGCACAGCCAAGAAACCCCAACCTAGAGGATTGCGGAGGAGTGAAAAAAAACCCAAGCAAGGACAAAGAGAGAGGAGTATGAGTAGGCCCCACACTGGAATAACCAGGGTGAAGGGATGCAGAAGTACACATGAACCTACCGTCCAATGACCACAAAAGAAGGAGTGGAAAAAGAAACAGAACGAAGCATCCCGCCAGGGAGAAAGAGGGCCCCCGCAGGAGACAAATGACATCCGGAGGGATGCGAGTGCAGAAGACCAGCTAAAGGGTCCTCGCAAAACTGGAGGGTCGTGAAGGGAGGGTCGTGAAGGAATCAACAAACAAGGGATAGGAGTACACGCTGACACGGCGAGTCCCACGGAGGGGGACCAAAACAACCATGCACACGCAGCAACAGCTGGCAAATACCAAATGCAGTGGCTCAGAACTAGGTGAGCGCAAGACGAAGACAGACAGGCCCCAGTGGAACAGCAGAGAAAGAGGTGGAAACACCAAGACACAACTCTGTAATCAGCATGACAAAAGCCGGGCCGATGACCCGGAGGCGAAGAGGAAGGGACCTCATCGGAGAAAAACATCACAGAGATAGAGACCGCACCAAGCGGTATACGGGGATGCCAGGAAAACGCAAGGAACCACAATAGCCCACAAATCCCCTCCTAGGGTATGAATCGTCCCTGAACAAAACAGGGAAACACCTCTTAGGGAAAGCCGCATCAGAAGCCAAGAACCAAAAAGACCAGTGGAAAACACCACAGACTGCTTACTAACCAGCCAAAAAACGACACAAGGGCCCGACCTGAGGACCTACACCGCTGCACTTAACAGCAAAAAACACACACCACAAGCTTAAGGGCTGAACCAGCAGCCAAAAGAATACAGGGGCCAACTGAAGACCCCGAAGGCATGCAAAGCCACACACAGCACACAACAGGCCAACCGAAACCTAAGGCCCCCAAGGAGAAAGGAGAAATAACGCCTCCCATAAAGCATCGGAGGACCTAGCTTACGGAGGAGGAGGACGGAGCCCCGCAAGAAGTCTCTTAATAGCAGAGTCCGCGTGTGTGAGAAAGTGGCTCTGTATATACTGTTCCCAAATAGGTACAGGGTGTACAGAGTCCACAGTCCCCCAGGGTTTGACAGAGGTTAAAGTTAGATATAACCTTACTCTCTAAAGTGGTAGCATGGTCGAGCAGTAAGGCAGCATCAGAGGACAGTGTAAAGCATTTGTTGTACACAATCAGCCAGCAAATGGTCTCACACACTCAATAACTGAACTCTAGGCCAATGGTTTATATATAAAAAAATATATGCTGGTTTTATTTTAGAACCAACAATAGGCATTAAAATATACTTTCTCAGAATGAGATGCTTTGTATAAATACTTTTGCAATATGCAATTGACTTTTTTAGACAGTTACAAGTGGTTGCAATAGGCAACACAATTCTAAACACAATAATGCATTGAGTTCAATGGAAGTTTCAAGTTATTTGCCATCAGATTACTTTTAGGATTACTTTTGGAATTCCAAGACTGGATCCTAGATTCAGTTCTGGGTCAGTACTTGGAATCAAGTGATAAAAGTTGACTTAATTACTGTGATGATTTTTAGACAATATTTTGCTATTTTAAAAGTTGACACTTAGAAAATATTTAATAGAAAACAGTCAATGATTCCCTATGGCAGAAAATTCAAGTTGCAGGTATAGTAGGTTGTCGTTACTTTTGTAATCCAGTACTGGGTGCCTAGACTCAGTACTGGGACATTTATCCAAAACAGGTAAGCAATTACGTTTTCAGAAGTTATACGATTTTTAAAGAATATTTAAAGTTTGCAGAAATTGACACTTACAAGAAATTTCACAGAAAAATGGTTTTCTATGGGAGAAAAATGGGTTACTGGTAAGTACAGTTTAAGTATTTTTCAGAGTTAGTGCTGGGCACCAAGATCCAGCACTGGGAGCTCACCTAAGAGCAGGTGAGTATTTTAATTTTTTTAAAGTCCACACTTAGAAGAAATTTCAGGAAAAGCCAGTCAATGTTACCCTATGGAGAAAATTCAGTTATCGGTTTAAAGGTAAGGCCTTGACTGGCAGAATTAAGGCTCTGGGCATAGACTCAGGGGTCCCCCAGGATCAGGTAGGTACAGTTGGTTCACCCTCAGCGGCACAAGGGCAGCCGGGTGCAGAGAGAGTTAGGCCCAATGTTATCCTAAGAGAGGTAGGGGGGCCTTGGTTGGTGGCTGCTGACTTGCAGGCCACGCGGCTGTGGGAGCTGGGCTCCGGGTCACTTACTCGGGGCAAGTGGGGAAGTAGATAGGTATAGAGGTTGCACTGCCAGGGCCACTCGGGCGGCTGGGTGCAGGGTGCTTTTGAGCCTTGGGGCGCTCAATTGATTTCAATGGGAAATCTCCGGTTTAGAAAAAGACAGCAAACTCTGGGACGAAGATTCTTCAGGTGCCACCACCACTTCGAGAGGTAAGTTGGGTAGTTGGAGGATAGGTAGGTACCCCGGGATTGGGCACAGGGGACCCCGGGGCGCAGGAGTGCCTTTTGGTGTCGGGAAATCTTACCCTCTGTTGATCGCGGTTGGGGGGGCACCTTGTTCTGAGGCTGCAGGCTTCTTCAGGAGTGTAGAGGGAGGTCCTTGGGTGCCGGACTCGGCGTCACAGTCGCTGTGGGATCGTCCTCGTGGTCTTTGTTCACTCCAGCACAGGCCAGGCTTGGCTGGTGCAGAGTGTGCTGGGTTTGCGGTTCCGGGCTCCTGCCAGGGATTAGAAGTAGATTTTGAGTAGAGCCTCTAACTCATGGGAGTCCCAGGGGGCTTAGAGTCAAAAGGTAGTCAGGTCCTACGGGGTTTGTGAGGTTGCTGGCCACAAGAGATGCCGGGTTGGAGCAGGAGCAGATTCGAGGGTCGACAGGCCTGTAGGGCTGGGGCCAAAGCAGTTGGTGTCTTCCTCTTCTTAGCAGCTGCAGGGCAAGTCTTCTTTCTTCTAGCTCTTCTTTGGATTTTGGAATCTGGGGAAGGAAGGTTCAGGGTGCCCCTAAATACTAGATTTAGGGGCGTTACAAGTAGGTGAAGGGCAGGGACCAATGGGTCCCTGTCCTGGGGTGGGTACACCCCCTAGCCTGCCTCTCTCCTGTGGGAGGGGGGCAGTAGCCTAATCCTGATTGGGCAGGGCTCCCCATCTTCAAGATGGCGAGAGCCCGGGGATTTGCTTCACCTCGCCTCCCCCACCTGAGGGGTGGGGTTGGCAGGCTGGCACATCTCCTGTCCTTATTTGGGGTTTCCGGCCAAGCTTCCCGCGAGAGTGGGGGGTTGCATTGGCCTGGGGAAGCTCACAGAGGCGGCATGCCTTTGAAGCTTCCCCCTGCCCATCCTGGGGGAGGAGATTTAGCACCTCGCCCAGGATGTGCATTGTTGCAGACCCAGGAGAGCAGGGGCTCTCCTACCCAGGGGTCCAGCAACATGTCTGCTGTGTGGCAGCCTTGGCAGCCTCAGAACAGACGTGGATTGTAGTTTAGGTTTCAGGGGGCCTCTCTATGATGCCCTCTGTGGTGCTTGCTACATTAAATCCCACACTGGCATCAGTGTGGATTTAATGTGCTGAGCAGTTTGATACCAAACTTCTCAGTCTTCAGTGCTGCCATGTGTTGGTGCTGTGGAGTTCCGGTTTGACAAGCTCCCAGCACCATGTACTCTTTAAATGGCAGCACTGCACTTACAGGGCCCAGGAATGGACCTGGGTACTGTAAGGGCACAGGGCTCCTGCCTGTGCCCACACCACTGGCATGGGGCACCCAGCTAGAGGGGTGGCAGATGTATGCCAGGGCAGTGTAGGTTGTGGGCATGGCACACAGGGATGTGTGCCATGTCGTCTCTCTGTTTTGTCTTGTACCCAGACACTCAGCCTGCCAGGGCAGTGTGTGTGTGTTAGGGTACAGGACCTCCAAGGGTGGCACAATGAGCGCTGCAGCCCTTAGAGGCCTTCCCTGGTCACAAGGCCCTGGGTACCTAGGGTACCACTTACCAGGGGCTGACATGTGGCCAGGGTTTGCCTATTTGGTTTTGAGGTTTTTGTTTAGGGAAGGAACATAGGCCCTGGGCACCTGATTGGCAGGAGTCCAGGGCACACTCAGTAAAAGTACATTCAGCAAAAAGTGGAGGCATACCATGGAAGAAAGATAGTACTTTCTCACAGCGTGGGTGTGAAATAACAGTGTTCCATCAAAGGATAAATCCACAAGATGCTCCCGAACATTCTCTGGAAAGACACCATCTCGCAGCCAAGCATGGCGGCGGAGGGCCTCAGAACTCACCATAGCACGGCCGAGGGAATCAGACTTCCAAGGCCGAGCGAAGAATTAAAGTAGCTAACTCCCTACCATCCCGCACATGGTGCCGCAGATCCGCACGGGCACCCTATTGTGAGGCTCGAGACAGAAGGGACTCCACGGAATCCCACAGATCGGAAGTAGCCCTGGCCAACACACAAAGTGTTGAGTGTACGCAGAGCAGAGCTAGTGGAGGCAAAAATGTTACGCCCCCAGGAGTCCAGCCACCGAGCCTCCCGTGACGGCAGAAGCAGCACTGAAGGCAAGGAAAGAAAAGCAGCCCGCACGACAAGGCCCTGGGCAGATGGGTGGGAAAAGAGACAAAGTGGATTGTGCGGAGCAGGACGGTGAAGGAGTGGTTGAGGCCCCGGATCCCCCGTGGCAGGGCACCCCCAGGCCCCAGGAAGAGTTATGGAGCGAGGGTTCAAATGGGAGAAGCGGCTCCCCTCCACCAGACCCTGGTGGAGAACCTCTTACAAGTGGTCCGAAGGGAGCGGGGCAACCGGATTTCTCATATGTAGAATGCCAGTGGCCGTGAAAATGGCCCTGACAAAGGCCACACTCACCTCCGTAGGGTGTCGTGGGGGGAAAGCAACTCCTCCATGGGCAAGGCTGCAAACTGAGACATCCGTCCCCGTGCCCCGCTGGGGGAGAAAAGACCAGCCCCTGAGGGATGGGAAACCCACGGACGAGTGGGGGACCTGAGGGGTCACTGGAGAGGGCGGAGAAGCCTGCGGGGCAGACAACTGCAGGGAACGGAAGAGCGAGTCCAGGGGCTGTGGAAGTGGAGACAGCGTAGAACCAGCCCTGGAACCCGCCGGAGAAAAGGCCACGACGCAGCATCCAGTCGCCGGCGAAGAGGCGACGACAACCCTCCAGGGACATCCGGAGAAGAGTTGATGACCCGAAGTCGACCGGCGCTGAAGTGTCCACCAGCGGCACCGGGTCGACCTCCACCACGTGCCGCCTCGAAGTGGGGGGCGGGGTCAGAGCCGAAGCAGCCAATGAACGGCGCCGAAAAGGTGCCGGCTCGGCCCCCGACGAGGCAGCCGCTTGCGCCGAGGGGCGAGAGTGGCCCGGCGAAGCGTCCTGAGTCCCGGCCTCCACCCGCGGCGGGGAGAAAAGCCGTTGACGCTGGAGAGGCGTCGGCTCAGCCTCCGGGAAGACAGCCGCCTGCCCACAGGACCGAGAGGGACTGGGCAGCGAGCCCGGAGTCCCGGCAACCTTCTGCGACACCGCAGGGAACCCCGCGGGGCTTTGCGGCAAGGCCGGGATGCCATGGGCCGATGAGGGGAACCCCGAAGGCCAGCACGACGACGGCATCACACCTCCAACACCTGAAGCCGAACGCGTCAGCGCCGGGGGCAAAGCTGCCAGCGAATCCGCAGCAGGCCCCGCGCACGGCGAGGAATCTACGGACATTGCAGGAAAAGGAGGAGGGGTGGGCTCAAGGAAGCCAGCAGAGCCGTAGCGTAGGCTTGCATCTGGGCCCTAGTCGCCCCGACGCCGGGAAACGGCAGATAGGGTCGTGAGGGCGCACATCCCGGGAGGGACCGGCACCCTCTGCAGAAGGAGGACAAGGCCTCAGCGGCAAACTGCAAGACTTACCTGCGGGCGAACTACGCCTATGGGGCCTCGGCGAAGGACGATGCTTCAGCCAGAAACAGCAGCCCCTAGACCCGTCCGAGGTAAGTGACGGACGCTGCGACGACCCCGAACGTGAACAAGCAGGCCGACAGCAACTTCCTCCGGCGCTCCCGCCGGGACTTCGGTTTAAGATGCTGGCAAGCCTCGTAGTCCGTAGAGTCATGGTGCTCGCCCAAGCACCACATGCAAATAGTGTGAGGGTCCGTCGCCGACATCTGCCGTGCACAAGAAGTGCACGTCTTGAAGCCCGAAGGCATGGTACACTGTTCCCAACTCAAGGCGCTAAGAGGCCCGAAAACAGGCCAAGGAGCACACTCCGGATCAGCGTTGCACGCCGAAAAAAAAGTAAAATGATGTCAGCACGCTGGGGTGGGACTTATGTGACCTCGCTGAAGTCACGTCCGCAGACGGATAGTGCCGATTCTTGAAGAACAAGTTACTTACCTTCGGTAACGATGTATCTGTAAGAGACATATGTAGTTATAGATTCCTTACATTTAGAAATTAGCCCCAAGCGTCAGACTGGATCCGGAGATTCTTCTTTAGCCGTCCCCCTGCTGGTCAGTCGGTGCCATCGGTCGAATCCTGCCGCCCACTGGCCTCTGGTGGTCCTGAAAGGTCGGGCTAGGAGCCTGCTGCAGGGGGGATATGGGTGGACCTGTCCGCCCACTGGCTCCCGGTCCCACGTCCGCGGCCACGCAGAAGCAGGGTAGCTTGCATGGACCAGTGACTGGACTGCGTCGAGTGTGGTGGGGCACCTCTTAAGTAGCCACGAAAGGTACGAAAAGCAGACTGCGTGGGGTGCGAAGTTGCCACGAGGCCCAAGGATCTGGCCGTAGCCCTAGAATCAAAGCATGTCCAGTAAGGTGGATTGGACATCCCAAGAGAAACTAGATGTCCTCAACCAGGCGTAGTGCCACAAAGCTACGGACGTGAAAACCGTTCTGCCCATTGAGTCAGCGGTATCCAGCCCACATCTGATGGTGAACTTAGCTGCGTTCCTACCCTTTGCCACTGCGAGGGTGAGAACGGCCTTCTCCGGGCACTGTGGCAGCACTTGTGCAAAAGTATCCCACACCGTACGGATGTATTGGCCCAAGAGACATGCAGTGTTCACCAACCGCAGTGCTAAGCTGGTGAACCAACCACTATATGGTGGAATGAAGCACAGGATGTGAATCCAGAAAAGCATTCAAGCTGCAAAACATCTTCTTCCCAAGGTGTTACCTTAGAATAGATACCCCAGCAATACCAACCCCGGTGGTGGGTCTGCGAACCAAGATCACACCAGGAAGTCCCAGAGAAAGGAAAGCCAAAGAAGCCGTCTCTCTGGCAATAGTGCTTAGTAAGAGTGTGCAGCAAGGCCCACGTAGCTGCCCGACAGATGTCTTGAAAAGTCGACAAAAAGGGTTAGTCAAAAACTGACTAAGGGGGAAGCTCTCTACTGGATCTGCGCTAGGCTGGCGTGGAAAAAGAAAACAGACGTCAGCGTGCAGGGGCGTTGTCTAAATAGACACCGCAATGTCATCCCGGCGAACATGATGCCGATGACAGACGCAGAGTTGAGAATGCCACCTACTGACGCGCAGGGGTACGGCTAAGAAAAATCTGCGGATCCAGTCTGACGCCTGGGGGTAATTTCTAAAGGCAAGACATCTATAACTGCAGTCTCTTCCAGATAGAAAGTTCTTACAACCGTATGACCAACTCTAGCCTGCAGTCGAGTTATGACGCCCACACAGTAGTGTTTTGTGATTGAGTGAGTAGTACAACAAAGCTGCCCTGCAGATGTCAGCTATCAGAATTTTACCCAGGAAAGTTGAAGTGGCTCCTTACTTACAGGTAGATTGTGGTCTGGGCCTGGCAGGGAACTCTCTCTTGGCTTTAAGCAATGGCGACCACAACTTAACGGGGGTGGCAGGGTAAGGGGTGGGTAAATGAAAGAAAATACATTTAAAAATAAACACTTACCTGCAGGCCTGCCAGCTGCCACTTCTCGGTCCTCTTCGGCTCCTTGTTCATCTCCAGGAGCAGGAACTAGGAAGCACACAGGCTCAGAGACTCCCCTAGTCAATCACAACGCTGCGTTACAGAAGCATTGAGCCGTGGTTCGGGAGGCTGTGCATGTTCTCATCCTCGGGCTATGCATTACAGCCGATGGAGAACATTCAAAGTGCGTATGACTGTTTGGCCTAACAGTCATGTGCACTTAAGAGTGCCCACCACTCCTCCCTCCGTTCCTGTGACAGCCAGCCCGCCCCTAACCAGCTGAGCCACGATGGAGCAATAAAATAACATTGATTTATCATTTTCTTTCTTCTTTTGCAAATGCTCACAGCAGTAGGGCAAAGCTCCTCCGCCTTAGAAGAGGAGCCGCCCCTGGCTTTGAGGCAGCAGATTTGGATGCACTTGACAATCCGCCCGTCTATACGGGCTTTCAGCAGAGGATTACCATTATGAGGTTTGGCAAAAGCAGCAAAGAGTTGAGTTTTGTTGAAAGTTTTCTTTCTGCCCATATAGTGCATAAGAGCATGTTTTACAGCAAGGGTATGAAGTGCAAATTCCGCTACAAAGTCCAGTTGAGGGAAAGACACGGGCTCAATAGTTTGGTTGAGGTGGAAGGGGAATATGACTTTGTGGAGGATTCTGGGGTTGGCTCTAAGGATGGACCTTAAAGAAAGGCTCTTCTCCATTGTAGGTCTGTAGCTCGCTAACACGTATTTATGATGTGATAGTAACATGATGTGATAGCAACAAGGAAAGCAACCGTCCCAGAAGGATATGCAAAGGGCATGAGTGTAGAGGTTTAAAAGAAGGGCCAAAAAGTCTAGTAAGAAATACATTGAGGTTCCAGACCAAAGCAAGAGGACCACATATGGAAGGAGTGGGAGAGGAGGAAAAGCGTAGGTTAAAGTTCTGTGACCAATTAATCCATAGAGTTTTGCCCATGGACTGGGGATGTGAAAACATGAAGGTGAAGTTTTGGCATTTACCATTGTGCACAGTGGCAAAGAGGGAGACCTCGAGGACCCCTAATGGCGAAAGTACGGGAGTAGAACTTTCAGGTGGAGTTCCCACATGGATTTGTTGCTGCATCCTGTTGAGCAGGTCTGCAAATTTGTGGTCCACTTCCAGGAGGCACTTCGCCATGAAGTGTGTCCGATGGTGAATCACCCAATGCCATAATACTCTGAGCTAGTGATGACAATAGAGGGGGGAGGTGGTGGTGGGGTGGGGGTGGGGGGAATTAGTGCTGCCCTGCTTCTGTAGGTAATATATTGCAGTCATATTGTAAGTCTTTACAAGGACCACTTTGTATTGGACGATTTGAAGGAAGGCTTTGAGACCTAGCTGAATGGCCCTAACCTCCAGGTAAATGAAATGTAGGCCTGCTGAAGCAGTTTTCCAACATTAGATGGCAGGAGCATGCAAAGCATATGCAGGGCTCGACAAATCCACTCGACCGCTCGCATTTGCGAGGTAAATTTAATGAGGTCGAGCTATTTTTAGGTCCTACTCGCCCTTTTTGGCGAGTAGGAAAACATACTAACTTTTGTCTTCTGTCTTTGAAAACAGAGCAAATGTGACAAGATAACAAGATTTAAAGGCCTTTTTATTGTTGACAAAGCAAATGAACAATAAAGATGCCTTTAATTTTTGTGATCTTGTCACATTTGCTCCGCTTTCAGAGACGGAGGTCAAGTAGGTTACTGTTAGGTCGAGGAGATTTTACAAGGTACTAGACCTGCAGGACTAGTACCATTTTTCAGATTTTTCGAGCCCTGATATGTATCTACAGCCACACCTGGTATGAACTTATAAAAACTAGGCTTGCACATCCAGCCATTCAGATACCATCATTAATTTCTAAAGATTCATCACATGCCCATGAAACTAAGTCCTTTATTTCTGTATGCCGTAGATGCGGGGATCAAAATCTTGCTTTCTTTTCAGGGGCTTTTGTTGATGATTGTCAATGAATACTGCTAATTATTTCTTCATTCTGCAACATGTCAAAACAGTCCTTGAACTAGCCACAAATAAAATGCAGACAAAATCCTGAGTGAAGGTGAAGCCATGCTCATACCCACTGGACACAAGGACCATGGATTGTGGTGCCATTCAAAGCTGTCCAGGTACGGGAAAGGACGGATTTGTCTCTTACACTGCTTCTACCTCCTTTGTAGAATAGCAAACATGAAAGGCAGATCCACCACTCTTATCCTGCCTCCAATTCGAGACATAAGGAGAATCAGCGCTGCAAGTAAGGCTGCCTAAGCGACCTTCTATTGTGAGAAGGTCTTTCTTTTGACATGGTTAGCCCCACTTTTTGCCTGGACATTGATGTGGTTTTGACTAACGTGCACAGCGTACCATCCAACCAGGTTCCCTGTGATAGTGCTTCGTCTTTAAAATGATATCCTCAATTGGTACTTCAGCTCCTATAAGTCGCGAGTAAGTGGTATCCTCGGCACCTAGAGCCAGGAAGCTGAAGAGGACCCTAGCAGCTTGCATGCCCCTGGGAGGTGAAAAATGACAAAGTCGACATGGCACCCTGCCTGGGTACCATGTATGCCATCACTGCCTGAAGGTGTAGTCACCCCTCTGGCAGGTCTTACAGCCCTAAGGCAGGGTGCACTATACCACAGGTGAGGGCATAGCTTCATGAGTGGATATGCCCCTACAATATTTAAGTAAATTCTTAAATATTATAAGTGCCAGGGAAGCCATAAGGAGTATATGGAATGGAAACCTGAGTTTCCCAGCACCATGATGGCTTCACTAAAACAATTGAGTATTTGGTACCAAACAACTCCTGGAATAAATCTCTCCTGATGCCAATGTGAGATTTAGTAAACCATGTACTCAGAGGGCACCTCAGGGATGCCCTTTGAAAACCTACCTACCCTGCCATGGTAACTGACTGGTTTTAGGCAGCCTGCCACACAGACAGGTTTCTGGACCTCTGGGTGGAGAGCCTCTGCTCAATGTAACCAGGAACAATGCACAACCTGGGAGGAGGTGCCACATCCCCCTCCCTCAGGATGGGCACACCCCATTGGCCATACCTGTCAATCCCCTAAAACGGTCCCTAAATGTAGTCTTTAGAAGGCTCCCTCAGACCTTGAAGTCAGTTACCTGCGACCTAAAGACAAAGACATCACCTTGCAGCAAAGCCTGAAGAAGACTACTGGCTTGGATCCAACCCTACCAGCCTGTCTCCAGCTTCAAAGACCCTGCGAGAAGACGCTGCCTGTCCTGCAGCAAGCAACTTCCAGAAACCCAAGGAAGACTGCCTGAACTTTGACAAAGACCAGAGACTACCAACGACAGTAGTTATGTCCCAAAGAATCCAACACCAAGGACCCTGGTAAAAGCTACAACCATGAGTGCGGACCACTCTGCACCAGACGCCTACAGCCCATGCCCAAGCTGCCCATCCACATAGAACAGATTCCCAAGCGATCCTGACCACTCCTGGACTCAAGGACGACGCTTGCAGCCTGAATCCAGTGGCATCCCCTGACCGTGAATGGCAAGACGATTCCGGTGACTAAAAGCACCCCTGGACCCTTAGCTTCTAGGCCTTGGTGAGCTGAACCCATGGTGCCTCTATAACCCACTACATCTCTACTTACCTCTGCTGTCGTTGGTCTCCCTCCTGCAAACTCCAGTGAGACTCCTGCAGATCGTTTGTCCGAGGCAAGATCCCCATTGAAGAGCACTGGATGCCCAATGCTGTATTTGCACCCTACACCCGGCTGCCCCAGTCCCGCTGGTGGTGTCTGTTTGGTGCTGCTTTGTGGGCCCCCTGTGATTGCTCTAACCCCCAAAGCTTGGCCCCTGCAACCGATTTGCCTACCTGCAAGCAGTGTGGCTTGGAGCATCCCCAGTCTCCATTGAAACACATTGGGCCGAAATCTGATTTTCACCTCTTCACCCAGCAGTCCCTGTGCCACTGGTGGTACAGCTTTGGTTCTCAACTGACCTTTGCCCCTTGCTGACCTTTGGTCCCGAAGACTGGAACTGTAAGTTGCGTAATTACCTGTATAACCACATTGTTTTCCTCCACAGGATTACATAAAACTGTTCACAAATTGTACTGTCTACTTTTAAAAGTGTAAAGTATTTTTTCTGAAAAAAACACCTTTTTCCGAAGATCTTGGTCTTAAAATAAAACTTGAACGAAGCTTATTTATATAAAATTGGTGTAGACCTCCTTTTTGAGTTGTGTCCCTTGTTGATCAATGTTGTGCAATACATGTCTTGCACTCCTCTGTGTTAGGCCCAAGACTGCTAGCCCACACTACCACTAATGCACAAGTTACTTACCTTCGGTAACGATATATCTGTAAGAAACATTAGTTAGAGATAGATTCCATACCTCAGAATTACCCTTAGGTGTCAGACTGGATCCGGAAAGTTTTCGTCATCATTACCCCAGCGCGTCGGAGGGTGGCGTCGTGCGGCTCCGCGTCAGTCGTTGGCGTCGTGGTCGCCGTGATGACGTTGCGGCAGCTACTTAGACGCCACCCTCGCACGCTGACATCAGTTCTGTACACGACCTTCCGCGCCAGGAACGCACAGCCATGCAAGATACTGACCACTGGTGCTTTGAACCTAGGGCCCTGAAAGGGATGACCTTAACCCTAGAAATCAGTTCACAGAACGTGGCGGATGGGTGGGGCAGTAAGGAATCTATCACTAACTAACGTTTCTCAGAGATATATCGTTACCGAAGGTAAGTAACTTGTGCATCTGAAAGAAACAAGATAGTGATAGATTCCTTACCTTAGAATAGATACCCCAGCAATACCAACCCTGGTGGTGAGTCTGCAAACAAAGATCAAACCAGGAAGTCCCGGAGAACAGAACGGCCAAAGAAGCCATCTCTCCGGCAATAGTGCTTAGTAAAAGTGTGCAGCGAGGCCCACGTAGCTGCCCGACAGATGTCTTGAAAGGGGAAGTGGCAGCCATCGCCCTGGTGGAATGGGCGCACAGCCCCAACGAAGGCTTCTTCTTAGCCAGAGAATAACCGGCTTTAATACACAAGACGACCCATCGGGAGATAGTTCGCTTGTGTACGGCCCGACCTTTCTTGGCGCCAACGTAGCCAACAAAGAGCTGGTCATCTACCCGGAACTGTTGAGTGCCATTCAAGTAAAAGGAGAGCGCACGTTTTGGGTCCAGACGGTGGAGCCTCTCTTCCTCTCTGGAAGGATGTGGAGGCGGAAAGAAGGTAGGCAAAGTGATGGTCTGCCCGATGTGAAAGGCAGTGACAAACTTTGGCAGAAAGGATGGACGTGTCTGGAGCACAACCATGTCCGGATGGACACACAGAAAAGGATGTTTGCAAGAAAGAGCCTGGAGCTCACTCACTCTCCTAGGAGAGGTGATGTCAAACAGGAAAGCAGTCTTTAGAGTTAACAGACGAAGAGGACAGTTGTGAAGAGGCTCAAAGGGAGTGCACATTAAGTATGTGAGAACCAGGTTCAAGTCCCACTGTGGCATTACGAAGGAACTAGGAGGAAACAGGTGAGTGATACCTTTGAGGAATCTATTTACAACAGGGGACTTGAAAAGAGAGGGCTGATCAGGGAGCCTGATAAAGGCCGAAACAGCAGAAAGGTAGCCCTCGATAGTGCCCAGAGCAGAGCCCTGCTGTGCCAAAGAAAGAAGGAACAGTAGGACTTCAGAAAGAAGGGCAGAAAGGGGTCCACAATCTTTGCTGTGCACCATGCCACAAATTTGATCCACCTGCAGGTGTATACCAACTTAGTGGACGGACGCCTGACTGCCAGAATGACATCACTGATTCCAGTAGGCAAGTCAAAAGGAATCAACTGCTGCAGCTCAATCTCCACGCAAAGGTGGAGGACAGTCCCCTGCTGCTGTGACAGAAGATCCGACTGCCTCTTCGGAAGGATCGGGGGATCGAAGGTCATACTGAGTAGCTCGGGATACCAAACTCTTCGAGCCCAGTCCGGAGCCACAAGAATGACTTGGGCCCGGTCGCCCCTGATGATCTTCAGCACTCTGGGCATAAGTGGTATAGGCGGAAAGGCGTACAACAGACCGCAGCTCCACTTGCGACGAAAAGCGTCGCCGAGCGAGTGCTGCCTTGGAAATTCCAACGTGCAGAGCTGCTCACATTGAGCGTTCTCTTAGGTGGCGAATAAATCTAATCAAGGCTCTCCCCACTGGTCAAAGAGACATAGCGCCACGTCCGAGTGAAGACGCCATTCGTGATTCATCATGCACCTTTGGCTGAGTTCAACCGCCCTGGCGTTCAGAGAACCTGCCAGGTGTTGAACCACCAGGGAAATGCACTGATGTTCGAGCCATGTCCAGAGGCTTAGAGCCTCCTGGCACAGAGTCCACGACCCCACCTCGCTCTGTTTTTTGCAGTACCACATGGCGGTGGTGTTCTCTGTGAACACCTGCACTATTCTTCCCTTAACAGAGGGAAGGAATGCCTTCAGAAGTTTGATATGGAGCCTGGACTCCACCGGAGACCAGAGGCCTTTGATCTGCGCCTCTCCCATGTGGTCGCCCCATCCCATCTCAGATGTCATCACTGTGTGCTCCATTTGGGGAAGGGAGAGTGTAAGAAAGTGGGTTTCTATTGCAGTAACCCCCCCTTTTTTTGCCTAATAGCTGATGCACTTTTCCTTGTTTTGCCCTGGGCTCCTGCCAACCAGGTGCCCAGGGCCTGTGTTCCTTCCCTAAAAATCTGCCCAAAAGCCAAAACCCAAATTGGCAAACCCTGGCCACATGTCAGCCCCTGGTAAATGGTACCCTAGGTACCCAGGGCCTTGTGACCAGGGAAGGCCTCTAAGGGCTGCAGCACTCATTGTGCCACCCTTAGAGGCCCTGTACCCTAACACACACACACTGCTCTTGCAGGCTGAGTGTCTGGATACAAGACAAAACAGAGTCGACATGGCACACATCCCTGTGTGCCATGCCCACAACCTACACTGCCCTGGCATACATCAGCCACCCCTCTAGCTGGGTGCCCCATGCCAGTGGTGTGGGCACAGAGGCAGGAGCCCTGTGCCCCTACAGTACCCAGGTATATTCCTGGGTCCTGTAAGTGCAGTGCTGCCAGCTAAGAGTATATGGTGCTGGGAGCTTGTCAAACACGAACTCCACAGCACCATAATGGCAGCACTGAAGACTGAGAAGTTTGGTATCAAACTGCTCA
This sequence comes from Triturus cristatus, assembly GCF_964204655.1. Taxonomy (NCBI): domain Eukaryota; kingdom Metazoa; phylum Chordata; class Amphibia; order Caudata; family Salamandridae; genus Triturus; species Triturus cristatus. The sequence goes on along the minus strand of NC_140591.1, from coordinate 1,260,899,027 downwards.
GCACATTAAATCCACACTGATGCCAGTGTGTGATTTAATGTACAAAGCACTACAGAGGGCATCTTAGAGAGGCCCCATGAAACCTAAACCTACAATCCACGTCTGTTCTGAGGCTGCCTAGGCTGCCATACAGCAGACATGTTGCTGGACCCCTGGGTAGGAGAGCCCCTGCTCTCCTGGGTCTGCAACAATGCACATCCTGGGCGAGGTGCTAAATCTCCTCCCCCAGGATGAGCAAGGGGAAGCTTCAAAGGCATGCCGCCTCTGTGAGCTTCCCCAGGCCACTGCAACCCCCCACTCTGGCGGGAAGCTTGGCCGGAAACCCCAAATAAGGACAGGGGATGTGCCAGCCTGCCAACCCCACCCCTCAGGTGGGGGAGGCGAGGTGAAGCACATCTCCGGGCTCTCGCCATCTTGAAGATGGGAAGCCCTGCCCAATCAGGACTAGGCTCCTGCCCCCCTCCCACAGGAGAGAGGCAGGATAGGGGGTGTACCAACCCCAGGACAGGGACCCATTGGCCCCTGCCCTTCACCTACCTGTAACGCCCCTAAATCTAGTATTTAGGGGCACCCTGAACAATCCTACCCCAGATTCCAAACTACAAAGAAGAGCAAGAAGAAAGAAGACCTGCCCTGCAGCTGCTAAAAAGAGGAAGACCCCAACTGCTTTGGCCCCAGCCCTACCGGCCTGTCGACCCTCGAACCTGCTCCTGCTCCAACCCGGCATCTCTTGTGGCCAGCAACCTCACAAACCCCGGAGGACCTGGCTACCTCTTGGCTCTAAGCCCCTGGGACTCCCATGAGTAGAGGCTCTACTCAAAAACCTATCTCTAATCCCTGGCAGCAGCCCGGAACCGCCAACCCAGCACACACTGCACCAGCCGAGGCCTGGCCAGTGCCAGAGTGAACAAAGACCCTGAGGACGACCCCACAACGACTGTGACCCCGAGTCCGGAACCCAAGGACCCCCCTCGACACTCCTGAAGAAGCCTGCAGCCTCAGAACAAGGTGCCACCCCAACCGCGATCAACAGAGGGTAAGATTTCCCGACACCAAAAGGCACCCCTGCACGCGGCGCCCCACGGCCCCCGGTGCTCAATCCCAGGGTACCTACCTATCCTCCAACTACCCAACTTACCTCTCGAAGTGGTGGTGGCACCTGAAGAGTCCTCGTCCCCGAGCTTGCAGTCTTTTTCTAAACCGGAGATTTCCCATTGAAATTAATTGAGCGCCCGACGGCTCAAAAGCACTCTGCACCCAGCCGCCCGAGTGGCCCTGGCAGTGAAAACTCTACACCTACCCACTTCCCCACTTGCCCTGAGTAAGTGACCAGGAGCTCAGCTCCCACAGCCGCGTGGCTTGCCAGTCAGCAGCCACCAACTAAGGCCCCCCTATCCTTCATAGGATAACATTGGGCCTAACGAACAAGTTACTTACCTTCGGTAACGATGTATCTGTAAGAAACATTAGTTAGTTAGATTCCTCACCTTAGAATATCCCCAGGCGTCAGACTGGATCCGGAAGATTTTTCGTCAGCAATACCCCTTGCCCGTCGCTAGGCGTCGTCTGCGGCTCCGCTTCCGTCGTCGGCGTCGTGCGCCGGAATGACGTCGGAGTACTTAGACGCCGCCCTCGCGCGCTGACGTCAGTTCTTGTACATAGCCTTCCGCGCCAGGAACGCAGAGCCATGCAAAGACCGACACTGGTGCCAAAAATAAAATCTAGGGGCCTGAAAGGACAACCTTAACCCTAGATGTCAGTTCGCAGAACGGGGAGGATGGGTGGGTCGGTGAGGAATCTAACTAACTAATGTTTCTTACAGATACATCGTTACCGAAGGTAAGTAACTTGTTCATCTGAAAGAAACACGTTAGTTAGATTCCTCACCTTAGAATAGATACCCAAGCAATACCATCCCCGGTGGTGGGTCTGCGAACCAAGATCACACCAGAAAGTCCTGGAGGACAGAACGGCCAAAGAAGCCATCCCTCCGGACTTGGCTGTCAAGGCAATAATGCCTGGCAAACGTGTGTAGCGAAGCCCAGGTTGCCGCCTGACAGATGTCCTGCAAAGGGACACCCCGTCCCAAAGCAGTAGTAGCCGCCGTGGCCCGAGTAGAATGGGCGCGCAGCCCAACAGGAGGGTCCTTTTTTGCCAAGGAATAACAAATTTTGATGCACAAAACGACCCACCGAGAGATGGTCCGTTTGTGCACAGCTTTCCCCTTCTTAGCACCCACGTATCCAACGAAAAGTTGGTTGTCCACGCGGAACTGTTTTGCGCGGTCCAGATAAAAGGAGAGCGCACGTTTTGGGTCCAGACGGTGGAGCCTCTCTTCCTCTTTGGAAGGATGCGGAGGCGGAAAGAAGGTGGGCAAGGTGACAGACTGCCCAAGATGAAAGGGGGTCACCACTTTCGGAAGAAAGGAGGGACGAGGCCGAAGGACAACCTTGTCCGGATGAACAGAGAGAAAAGGAGGCTTTGATGATAAAGCCTGGAGCTCACTCACCCGTCTAGCCGAGGTGATGGCTACCAGAAAAGCAGTCTTAAGCGTCAGCAGACGAAGAGGACAATTATGAAGAGGCTCAAAGGGAGCGCACATTAGAAATGTGAGAACAACATTCAAGTCCCACTGAGGCATTACAAAAGGGACAGGAGGGAACGTGTGAGTAATGCCTTTTAGAAAGGGTGTAACTACAGGGGACTTGAAAAGAGAAGGCTGATCAGGAAGCCGCAAGAAGGCAGAGATGGCAGCAAGATAACCTTTCAAGGTGCCCAGAGCAGAGCCCTGCTGGGCCAAAGAAAGAGGAGAACCTCAGAAAGAGGGGCGGAAATGGGATCCACAGCCTTTGCTGTGCACCATGCCACAAATTTGTTCCACCGGCAGGCGTATACCGTCTTTGTGGAGGGATGCCTGGCTGCCAGAATGATATCATAGACTTCAGGAGGCAAGTCAAAGAGCATCAACTGCCGCCGCTCAATCTCCACGCATGGAGGTGGAGGCTGGACAGGTTCGGGTGGAGGACCGTCCCCTGCTGCTGCGACAGAAGATCCTCCCGAAGGGGCAGACGTATCGGAGGATCGGTCAACATACTGAGTATCTCGGGATACCAGTACCTTCGTGCCCAATCCGGAGCCACCAAGATGACTTGGACCTGGTCGTGCCTGATCTTCTTCAGCACTCTGGGCAGAAGTGGTATAGGCGGGAAGGCGTACAACAGACCGCAACTCCACTCGTGACGAAAAGCGTCGCCGAGCGAGCGCGGCCTTGGAAATTCCAACGCGCAGAACTGCTGACATTGCGCGTTCTCTTCGGTGGCGAATAGATCTAACCAAGGCTCTCCCCACTGCTGAAAGAGACCATGCGCCACTTCGGAGTTCAGACGCCATTCATGATCCATCATGCACCTGCGGCTGAGTTCGTCTGCTCTGGCGTTCAGAGAGCCCACCAGATGTTGAACCACTAGGGTGACGCCCTGGTGTTCCAGCCTTGTCCAGAGGCGCAGAGCCTCCTGACAAAGGGTCCACGACCCCACCCCGCCCTGTTTGTGCAATACCACATGGCGGTGGTGTTGTCCGTGAACACCTGCACGACACTGCCCCTGACAGAGGGAAGGAAGGCTTTCAGTGCAAGTCGGATCGCTCTCAACTCCAACAGGTTGATGTGGAGGCGAGACTCCGCCGGAGACCAGAGGCCTCTGATCTCCGCCTCTCCCATATGGCCACCCCATCCTAGGAGGGACGCATCCGTCACTACGACATGCTCCGGTTGGGGAAGGGAGAGGCTCTTGCCCGTGACACAATCGCGGTCCGTGAGCCACCACTGCAACTGCTGTGCAGTGCCCTCCGAGATCAAGACATGGTCGGACAGGTTGCCGTGATGCTGGGTCCACTGAAACTTCAGGTCCCACTGCAGAGCCCGCATGCGCCGCCTGGCGTGATGCACTAGTAGGATGCAGGAGGCCATCAGCCCCAGAAGCCGCAACACTAGCCTGACCGAAACCCAGGATAGAGGCCGAAAGATGGGAATCAGGGCCTGTATATCCCGGACCCGCTGTTCCGGTGGATAGACCCGGAACTGCGCCGAATCGAGAACCGCTGCGATGAAGAGGAGCTTCTGAGAGGGACTCAGGTGTGACTTCAGCACGTTGATGGAAAACCCCAGCAAATGCAGGAGATCCGCCGTAGTCTGGAGGTGGGAGACGACTGCCTGGGGCGAGCCCGCCTTCAACAACCAGTCGTCGAGATAGGGGAAGACTGGAACCCCTGATCTGCGCAGATGAGCTGCGACCACCGCCATCACTTTCGTGAACACCCGAGGGGCACTGGTAAGGCCGAAGGGGAGCACGGTAAACTGAAAGTGCTCTTGACCCACCGTGAACCGCAGGTAACGCCGGTGGGCCGGCAGGACGGGGATGTGGAAATATGCGTCCTGCAAGTCCAACGCTACCATCCAGTCTCCAGGGCAGCTAGAACCTGAGCCAAAGTTAACATTTTGAACCTTTCCTTCCGGAGGAAGGTATTGACGTTCCGGAGGTCCAAGATAGGGCGTAGGCCCCCTTTGCCCTTCTTGGGAACCAGAAAGTAGTGGGAATAACAACCACGACCTACTTCTGGGCTCGGAATTCGCTCGACGGCCCCCTTGGCCAAGAGGGACGAAACTTCCTCGTGGAGAAGATTCAAATGATCCCCCGAGATACGGTGGTGCTGCGGTGGCATGGCTGGAGGGGTCGTCTCGAAGGGGAAGAAGTAGCGCCTTCGGACGATTTGCAGCACCCACCTGTCCGATGTGATGGACCGCCAGTGGAGCAGGTGATGGCGAACTCTGGCGCCCACTGGCGTGGAATGGGCCTGAAAGCTCGGACTAGGAAGGCTTTGAGGCGGATGCTGCCGGGGTGGATGTGGGCTGACCGCGTCGTCCTCCAGAACCGCCTCGGCGGAAACCACGTCCGTGACCACGCGCAGGTTGGTTCTGCGGCTGGTGGCTAGGCGGACGTGAGGAGGCACCCCTTCCTTGGCCACGAAAGGGGCGAAAGGCGGAAGTTTGCGACCGCGGGGCCGAGAGGCCCAAGGACTTGGCCGTAGCCCGGGAGTCCTTAAAGCGATTCAGCGCACTGTCCGCTTTCTCACCAAAAAGGCGAGTGCCATCAAAGGGCATGTCCATGAGAGTGCTCTGGACATCTCCCGAAAAGGATGTGGACCGCAGCCAGGCGTGACGTCTAAGCGCCACCGTGGTAGAAATCGCCCTACCCAGCGAGTACGTAGTGTCAAGCCCACATCTGATTGCATGTCGTGCTGCATCCCTCCCATCGGCCAGAGCCTGGGTAAGTCGTGTCTGAGCCTCCTCCGGGCACAGGGGCAGCACGTCCTCCACCGTATCCCACAGAGAGTGGGAATAACGGTCCAAAAGACAGGCGGTGTTCAAGGACCGCAGACCCAAACTAAGGGAGGAGAACAGCTTTTTGCCATACTGTTCCAGTCTCTTGGAATCCCAGTCCGGCGGAGCGGTCGGGAAGGAGGATTGGGAGGTAGAAGCCTGGATAACCAGGCTCTCGGGGTGGGGTGTTGGGACAGAAAACTGGGGTCGCCCGGAGCAGGGAGGTGGCGCCTGGCGACGTTCCTGTACACAGGAGGAACTGTGGAGGGCTTGGACCAGGTGCCCTGCAGAACGTCAATGAGGGCCTCATTGAATTGCAGCAGAGGCTCAGTGGAGCTTGCTGCAGACTGAAGCACCTCAGTGAGGACGTTAGTCCTCACAGCCCCGGCAGGCAGCTCGAGCCCAAGGGCTGCGGCCGCCTTGCGCAGCACCACAGAGAAAGCAGCACCCTCCTCCGAAGCCACTGTCGGAGGAGAGATGAATCCAGTGTCTGGTGAGGTATCCAGACCACTGGCCTCCCCCAGTTCATCTGCCCAGTCCTGTGACAGCTGAGCCTGAACGGCCATAGGATCCTCGGACCCCTCCCATTCGCCCCCGTCATCCGATTCCTAGTAAACAGGAGGAAGGATCGGAGCCGGACGATAGACATAATGTGTCTCTAACGGCGCCGTACGCGGCGTCCATTGACGCCGTAACGGCGCCGGATCCGGAGCGGGGCTTAACTGGGGCTCGACGCCGAGCGGAGCCGGCGTCGGAGGTGGAACCGGTGTCGAGAACCTGCGGCGTCGGAGCCGGCGCCGGAGCCGCCGGCATGCAAGGTTGCCCAGTCGGGTCTGCGGGGCCCGATGGCGCGCCAGCGGCGTCGACGGCGGAGCCAGGTTCCTCATGGCCGAGAGGAAGGCACTGACTTTCGCCGGCGTCGCGTCAGTCCCAGGGACCGGCGGGACCTGGTAAATGGTACCCTAGGTACCCAGGGCCTTGTGACCAGGGAAGGCCTCTAAGGGCTGCAGCACTCATTGTGCCACCCTTAGAGGCCCTGTACCATAACATACACACACTGCTCTTGCAGGCTAAGTGTCTGGATACAAGACAAAACAGAGAGTCGACATGGCACACATCCCTGTGTGCCATGCCCACAACCTACACTGCCCTGGCATACATCAGCCACCCCTCTAGCTGGGTGCCTTATGCCTGTGGTGTGGACACAGAGGCAGGAGCCCTGTGCCCCTACAGTACCCAGGTCCATTCCTGGGTCCAGTAAGTGCAGTGCTGGCAGCTAAGAGAATATGGGGCTGGGAGCTTGTCAAACACGAACTCCACAGCTCCATAATGGCAGCACTGAAGACTGAGAAGTTTGGTATCAAACTGCTCAGCACATTAAAGCCACACTGATGCCAGTGTGTGATTTAATGTACAAAGCACCACAGAGGGCATCTTAGAGAGGCCCCCTGAATCCTAAACCTACAATCCACGTCTGTTCTGAGGCTGCCTAGGCTGCCACACAGCAGACATGTTGCTGGACCCCTGGGTAGGAGAGCCCCTGCTCTCCTGGGTCTGCAACAATGCACATCCTGGGCGAGGTGCTAACTCTCCTGCCCCAGGATGGGCAGGGGGAAGCTTCAAAGGCATTCCGCCTCTGTGAGCTTCCCCAGGCCACTGCAACCCCCCACTCTGGTGGGAAGCTTGGCCGGAAACCCCAGATAAGGACAGGGGATGTGCCAGCCTGCCAACCCCACCCCTCAGGTGGGGGAGGCGAGGTGAAGCAGATCTCCGGGCTCTCGCCATCTTGAAGATGGGAAGCCCTGCCCAATCAGGACTAGGCTCCTGCCCCCCTCCCACAGGAGAGAGGCAGGATAGGGGGTGTACCCACCCCAGGACAGGGACCCATTGGCCCCTGCCCTTCACCTACCAGTAACGCCCCGAAATCTAGTATTTAGGGGCACCCTGAACCTTCCTTCCCCAGATCCCAGATTCGAAACTACAAGAAGAGCAAGGAGAACAAAGACCTGCCCTGCAGCTGCTAAAAAGAGGAAGACACCAACTGCTTTGGCCCCAGCCCTACCAGCCTGTCGACCCTCGATCCTGCTCCAGCGCGGAATCTCTTGTGGCCAGCAACCTCAGAAACCCCGGAGGACCTGGCTACCTTTGAACTCTGATTCCCTGGGACTCCCATGAGCAGAGGCTCTACTCAGAACCTACCTTTCACCCCTGGCAGCAGCCCGGAACCGCGATCCCAGGCCACTCTGCAGCAGCCAAGCCTGGTCGGTGCCGGAGTGAACTAAACCCACGAGGACGACCCCACGGCGACTGTGACCCCGAGTCCGGCACCCAAGGACCCCCCTCGACAATCCTGAAGAAGCCTGCAGCCTCAGAACAGTGTGCCACCCCAACCGAGATCAACAGAGGGTAAGATTTTCCGACACCAAAAGGCACCCCTGCACCCGGCGCCCCACGGCCCTCTGTTTCCAATCCCGGGGTACCTACCTAACCTCTAACTACCCAACTTACCTCTCGAAGTGGTGGTGGCACCTGAAGAGTCCTCGTCCCCGAGCTTGCAGCCTTTTTCCAAACCGGAGATTTCCCATTGAAATCCATTGAGCGCCCGAAGGCTCAAAAGCACTCTGCACCCAGCCGCCCGAGTGGCCCTGGCAGTGAAAACTCTACACCTACCTACTTCCCCACTTGCCCTGAGTAAGTGACCAGGAACCCAGCTCCCACAGCTGTGTGGCTTGCCAGACAGCAGCCACCAAACAAGGCCCCCCTATCCCTCATAGGATAACATTGGGCCTAACTCTCTCTGCACCCGGCCGCCCTAGAGCCGCTGAGGGTGAACCAACTGTACCTACCTGACCCTGGGAGACCCCCGAGTCTGTGCCCAGAACCTCAACTCTGCCAGTCGAGTACTTACCCTTAAACCTCATAGGGTAACATTGGCTGTCTTTTTCCTGAAATTTCTTCTAAGTGTGGACTTTTCAAATCTTCAAATATTCACCAAAAACCATCCGAGTGACAAAAACGACTTTACTCACCTGCTCTTAGGTGAGCTCCCAGTGCTGGATCTTGGTGCCCAGCACTGACTCTGAAAAGTACCCACAACTATACTTACCTTTAACTCATTTTTCTTCCATAGGAAACCATTGACTGTTTTTCTGTGAAATTTCTTCTAAGTGTTGATTTCTGCAATTTCTAAATATTCTTCAAAAATCGTATAACATCTGAAAACGTAATTATTTACCTGTTTTGGATAAAGGTCCCAGTACTGAGTCTAGGCACCCAGTACTGGATTACAAAAGTAACGATAACCTACTGTACCTATAACCTGAATTTTCTTCCATAGGGAATCATTGATTGTTTTGCTCTGAAATATTTTCTAAGTGTTAACTTTTAAAATAGCTAAATATTAGTTAAAAATCATTACAGTACCAAAGTCGACTTTCATCAACTGATTCTGAGAACTGACCCAGGACTGAATCTAGGATCCAGTCTTGGAATTACAAAAGTAATCTAAAAGATAATCTGTTACAATAACTTGAATTTATCATTGAGCTCAATGTATTGTGTTTAGAAATAGAGTTGCCTACTGCAACTACTTGTAACTGTTTACTAAAAAGTCTATTGCATATACAAAAGTATTTTTATGAAACATCTGTCGAGAAAGTATATTTTAATTCCAAGTGTTGGTTCTAAAATAAAAAGCATATCTTTTTTATATACAAACCATTGGCCTAGAGTTCAGTTATTGAGTGTGTGGAACTTTTTGCTGACTGAGTGTGTACAACAAATGCTTTACACTGTCCTCTGGTACTGCCTTACTGCTCGACCAAGCTACCACTTTAGAGAGTAAGGTTATATCTAACTTTAACCTCTGTCAAACCCTGGGGGACTGTGGACTCTGTACACCCTGTACCTATTAGGGAACAGTATATACAGAGCCACTTTCTCACACTATGCCCATGACAAAACCAATGGCAATTCAAATAACCAAAGCCTTTAATGGTCTACAGTCTTACTGTCAAATCATCCCTCCTCTCTTGAATTTTTGATTCATCCAGGCACCCCAGGATCTTATGTCCCTTGTTTTTTTCATTTTATATTACAAATTATTATTCAAACTACAGTCTATCATAATAAAAGGTTAGTGCCTTGGTTACAATTTTGCCTCTATGTAAATATTTATTTGGAATAGCATTTCCTTCATAAAAATGTAATATGTATTTAGTTGTGCTAATATAGGGTGGGTGTCAGATCTGATGAGTGGAAGGCAGGGAGCGGAGTAGTGCCACGCTTTGACTTTTTAGGTACCGACAATTTGCTTTCTACCATAAATGTATGGAATTTATAGAAATATATGCAACACTAAAAAACTATGCAATGCATGCTCAAGAGACCGTGGGAAGCAACATAAAACAACTCACTTATATACAAAACAGTTTGTTAGAAGGGCAAAGGGTTTCTCCTGAAGAATTAGGTTGTTAAATCATTCTAAAAATATTAAACAAAACTACTACTGACTCCTTAAAAGAAGACAGATAAGAAAATTGCAAAAAATAATTCGACCGACACAATTTGTAAATTTGCAGATATGGAGTGTGTAGCAATCAGTCTTCAGTGAAAAAAAAGGAACAAAACTAAAATAAGGACATTCCAAAAATAGGTTGATGAAATAACAGATATTCAGAACAATTATGAGCCATTTTTTCTTGAACACTATTGAAAGTGAACCCAAGCTCAGTATGAGAACATTTCATTGGGGATTACATCACAAGTCTACTTAAAATGAATGGAATTACATGAAACACAAACTTGAGCAAAATGCCACCTGAAGTTAAACAAAGACTACACTCCCTTAAATGAATACAAATACAGAGAATTAATCATGCTTTGCAATACATTAAATGTTTAAAATTAACTATAAAAAACTGAATATTCATTCCCTTGTTGAAATCCATAATAAAAATTTGAATTTGTGAATTTTCCACTATTTAGTATCATAAACTCACAATGAGATTAAACAGAAAAGCTACTCTGGGAAGTGGCTTGTGCCCAGAAAAAGTGTGAGTCACTCGGGGAAAGATGATGCGTCCTTGCTTGTTGCTGAGCTGCTTTCATGTTGCCAAACTGGGATCTGCCAATGTAGGAAGCGGACTGTATAAACTGTACCAAAGTACAGTGGAACCCCAAAGGTAGGCAGAGGTAAAAGTAGATTGAATATGCTACTTACCAGTATGCATCTGTTCTTGGCATGTAGGGCTGCTGACATTCATATCTGTGCATAGATCGCCGCCTAGTGTTGGGTCCGGATGATTGCACATTGTTGTCCTGGAAGAGTCTTCGAAGTATCATGAGATAGGTGACTCCTCCCCTGGACCACAGTGCGCATGGGCATCCTCTCCATCCTTAGATTGTTTTTCGCCATTGTGGCAGTGATGAACAAGTTACTTACCTTCGGTAACGATGTATCTGTAAGAAACATTAGTTAGTTAGATTCCTCACCTTAGAATATCCCCAGGCGTCAGACTGGATCCGGAAGATTTTTCGCCAGCAATACCCCTTGCGCGTCGCTAGGCGTCGTCTGCGGCTCCGCGTCCGTCGTCGGCGTCGTGCGCCGGGATGACGTCGGAGTACTTAGACGCCGCCCTCGCGCGCTGACGTCAGTTCTTGTACATAGCCTTCCGCGCCAGGAACGCAGAGCCATGCAAAGACCGACACTGGTGCCAAAAATAAAATCTAGGGGCCTGAAAGGACAACCTTAACCCTAGATGTCAGTTCGCAGAACGGGGAGGATGGGTGGGTCGGTGAGGAATCTAACTAACTAATGTTTCTTACAGATACATCGTTACCGAAGGTAAGTAACTTGTTCATCTGAAAGAAACACGTTAGTTAGATTCCTCACCTTAGAATAGATACCCAAGCAATACCATCCCCGGTGGTGGGTCTGCGAACCAAGATCACACCAGAAAGTCCTGGAGGACAGAACGGCCAAAGAAGCCATCCCTCCGGACTTGGCTGTCAAGGCAATAATGCCTGGCAAACGTGTGTAGCGAAGCCCACGTCGCCGCCTGACAGATGTCCTGCAAAGGGACTCCCCGTCCCAAGGCAGTAGTAGCCGCCGTGGCCCGAGTAGAATGGGCGCGCAGCCCAACAGGAGGGTCCTTTTTAGCCAAGGAATAGCAAATTTTTATACACAAAACGACCCACCGAGAGATGGTCCGTTTGTGCACAGCTTTCCCCTTCTTAGCGCCCACGTACCCAACAAAAAGCTGGTCGTCCACCCGGAACTGTTTTGTGCGGTCCAGATAAAAGGAGAGCGCACGTTTTGGGTCCAGACGGTGGAGCCTCTCTTCCTCTTTGGAAGGATGCGGAGGCGGAAAGAAGGTGGGCAAGGTGACAGACTGCCCAAGGTGAAATGGAGTCACCACTTTAGGAAGAAAGGAAGGACGAGGCCGAAGGACAACCTTGTCCGGATGAACAGACAGAAAAGGAGGCTTTGAAGATAAAGCCTGGAGCTCACTCACCCGTCTAGCCGAGGTGATGGCTACCAGAATAGCAGTCTTAAGAGTCAGAAGACGAAGGGGACAATTGTGAAGAGGCTCGAAGGGAGCGCACATCAAGAATGTCAAGACCAGATTCAAGTCCCACTGAGGCATTACAAAAGGGACAGGAGGGAACGTGTGTGTAATGCCTTTGAGAAAGCGTGTAACCACAGGGGACTTGAAAAGAGAAGGCTGATCAGGAAGCCGCAAGAAGGCGGAGATGGCAGCAAGATAACCTTTCAGGGTGCCCAGGGCAGAGCCCTACCGGGCCAGAGAAAGAAGAAAGAGGAGAACCTCAGAAAGAGGGGCGGAAAGGGGATCCACAGCCTTTGCTGTGCACCATGCCACAAATTTGTTCCACCGGCAGGCGTATACCGACTTTGTGGAGGGACGCCTGGCTGCCAGAATGATATCACAGACTTCAGGAGGCAAGTCAAATGGCATCAACTGCCGCCGCTCAATCTCCACGCATGGAGGTGGAGGCTGGACAGGTTCGGGTGGAGGACCGTCCCCTGCTGCTGTGACAGAAGATCCTCCCGAAGGGGCAGACGTATCGGGGGATCGGTCAACATACTGAGTAGCTCGGGATACCAGTATCTTCGTGCCCAATCCGGAGCCACCAAGATGACTTGGGCCCGGTCGTGCCTGATCTTCTTCAGCACTCTGGGCAGAAGTGGTATAGGCGGAAAGGCGTACAACAGACCGCAACTCCACTCGTGACGAAAAGCGTCGCCGAGCGAGTGCCGCCTTGGAAATTCCAACGTGCAGAAATGCTGACATTGCGCGTTCTCTTCGGTGGCGAATAGATCTAACCAAGGCTCTCCCCACTGCTGAAAGAGACCTTGCGCCACTTCGGAGTTCAGACGCCATTCGTGATCCATCATGCACCGGCGGCTGAGTTCGTCTGCTCTGGCGTTCAGAGAGCCCGCCAGATGTTGAACCACTAGGGTGACGCCCTGGTGTTCCAGCCATGTCCAGAGGCGCAGAGCCTCCTGACAAAGGGTCCACGACCCCACCCCGCCCTGTTTGTGCAATACCACATGGCGGTGGGGTTGTCCGTGAACACCTGCACGACACTGCCCCTGACAGAGGGAAGGAAGGCTTTCAGTGCAAGCCGGATCGCTCTCAACTCCAACAGGTTGATGTGGAGACGAGACTCCGCCGGAGACCAGAGGCCTCTGATCTCCGCCTCTCCCATATGGCCACCCCATCCCAGGAGGGACGCATCCGTCACTACGACATGCTCCGGTTGGGGAAGGGAGAGGCTCTTGCCCTTGACCCACTCGCGGTCCGTGAGCCACCACTGCAACTGCTGTGCAGTGCCCTCCGAGATCAAGACATGGTCGGACAGGTTGCCGTGATGCTGGGCCCACTGAAACTTCAGGTCCCACTGCAGAGCCCGCATGCGCCGCCTGGCGTGATGCACTAGTAGGATGCAGGAGGCCATCAGCCCCAGAAGCCGCAACACTAGCCTGACCGAAACCCGGGATAGAGGCCGAAAGATGGGAATCAGGGCCTGTATATCCCGGACCCGCTGTTCCGGTGGATGGACCCGGAACTGCGCCGAATCGAGAACCGCTCCGATGAAGAGGAGCTTCTGAGAGGGACTCAGGTGTGACTTCGGCACGTTGATGGAAAACCCCAGCAAATGCAGGAGATCCGCCGTAGTCTGGAGGTGGGAGACGACTGCCTGGGGCGAGCCCGCCTTCAACAACCAGTCGTCGAGATAGGGGAAGACTGGAACCCCTGATCTGCGCAGATGAGCTGCGACCACCGCCATCACTTTCGTGAACACCCGAGGGGCACTGGTGAGGCCGAAGGGGAGCACGGTAAACTGAAAGTGCTCTTGGCCCACCGTGAACCGCAGGTAACGCCGGTGGGCCGGCAGGACGGGGATATGGAAATATGCGTCCTGCAAGTCCAACGCTACCATCCAGTCTCCAGGGTCTAGGGCAGCTAAAACCTGAGCCAACGTTAGCATCTTGAACCTTTCCTTTCGGAGGAAGGCATTGACGTTCCGGAGGTCCAAGATAGGGCGTAGGCCCCCCTTGCCCTTCTTGGGAACCAGAAAGTAGTGGGAATAACAACCACGACCTACTTCTGGACTCGGAACGCGGTCGACGGGCCCCCTTGGCCAAGAGAGCCGAAACTTCCTCGCGGAGAAGATTCAAATGATCCCCCGAGATACGGTGGTGCTGCGGTGGCATGGCTGGAGGGGTCGTCTCGAAGGGGAGGGAGTAGCCCCTTCGGACGATTTGCAGCACCCACCTGTCCGATGTTATGGACCGCCAGTGGAGCAGGTGATGGCGAACTCTGCCGCCCACTGGCGTGGTATGGGCCTGAAAGCTCGGACTAGGAGGGCTTTGAGGCGGATGCTGCCGGGGTGGAAGTGGGCTGACCACGTCGGCCTCCATTTCCGCCACGGCGGAAACCACGTCCGTGCGCAGGTTGGTTCTGCGGCTGGTGGCTTTGCGGACGTGAGGAGGCGCCCCTTCCTTGGCCACGAAAGGGGCGAAAAGCGGAGGTGTGCGCCCGCGGAGCCGAGAGGCCCAAGGACTTGGCCGTAGCCCGGGAGTCCTTAAAGCGGTTCAGCGCACTGTCCGCCTTCTCACCAAACAGGCGAGTGCCATCAAAGGGCATGTCCATGAGGGTGTTCTGGACATCCCCGGAAAATGACGTGGACTGCATCCAGGCGTGGCAGCGGAGCGCCACCGTGGTGGAAATCGCCCTACCCAGCGAGTCCGTGGTGTCAAGCCCACATCGTATGGCGTGCCGTGCTGCATCCCTCCCATCGGCCAAAGCCTGGTTAAGACGTGTCCGGACCTCCTCCGGACACAGGGGCAGCACGTCCTCCACCGTATCCCACAGGGAATGGGAATAACGGTCCAAGAGACAGGCGGTATTCAAGGACCGCAGGCCCAAACTAAGGGACGAGAACAGTTTCTTGCCAAACTGCTCGAGTCTCTTGGAATCCCGGTCCGGCGGAGCGGTCGGGAAGGAGGATTGGGAGGTAGAGGCCTGGATAACCAGACTCTCGGGGGTGGGGTGTTGGGACAGGAAACTGGGGTCGCCCGGAGCAGGGCGGTGGCGCCTGGCAACGTTCCTATCCACAGGAGGGACTGTGGAGGGCTTGGACCAGGTGCCCTGCAGAACGTCAGTGAGGGCCTCATTGAACGGCAGCAGAGGCTCAGTGGAGCTTGCTGAGGTTTGAAGCACCTCAGTGAGGATGTTAGTCCTCACAGCCACGGCAGGCAACTCGAGCCCAAGGGCCTCGGCCGCCTTGCGCAGCACCACAGAAAATGCTGCACCCTCCTCCGAAGCCACGGTCGGAGGAGAAGTGAATCCAGTGTCTGGCGAGGTGTCCAGCCCACTGGCCTCCCCCAGTTCATCTGCCCAGTCCTGAGAAAGCTGTGACTGAACAGCCATAGGGTCCTCGAACCCTTCCCAGTCGCCCCCTTCTTCCGATTCCTGATAAACAGGAGAAACGATCGGAACCGGACTGTAGAGATGGTAGGACTCAAGCGGCGTCGGATGCGGCGTCGGTCGACGCCGTTGCGGCGCCGGGTCCGGAGGAGGGCTAAACTGGGGCGGTGTCGGCGCCAAAGGCGTCGGCGGCGCCGGAGGTGTAGGAGTGTGCGCCGGCGGCGGCGTCGGTGGTTCAGTCGCCGGCGCCGGTGGAGGAGTGACTAGGTCAACCGGCGGCGACGGGGGCCCAGGCATAGGCCCCGCGGGGACCTGCGGCGTCGAGACCGGAGCCGCCGGCAGGCGAGGTCGCCCAGTGGAGTCCGCGGGGCCCGAAGGCGCGCCAGCGGGCGTCGACGGCGGGGCCAGGCTCCTCATGGCCGAGAGGAAGGCACTGATCTCCGCCGGCGCCGCGTCAGTCCCAGGGACCGGAAGGTATGGGGGCGGAGCCGCGGGGGTGGAACCACTCTGACCCTCGGCCAAGTCGCGCGACCGGCGAGGGGAGTCCGAAGAGCGGTGTCGCCTCTTGGACTTCTTTGAGCGTTTGGACTTACCCGACGACTTGGAGCCGGACGATCGATGGCGTCGGCTAGGGCTCCGCGAGCGATCCTTGGACCTCCTCCTGGACCGGAATCGCGCACGACGCGGAGCCGAGTGGCGAAGCTCGAGAAGCTTGCGGGACCGCTCCCGCCTAGCCTTCGAAGTCAGGGCCTGGCAGTCGTTGCACGACTCCGCGTCGTGGTCGGGGCCTAAACAGTAGAGGCACCGGCGGTGGTGATCGGTCACCGACATCAGTCGATGGCAATCCTCGCAAGCCTTGAACCCAGGCATCCTACCGGCACCAGATGTCGACAGACAAGGATCAAAAATGATCAAAAAGATTTAGTCAAAAAAGACTAAAAGGGGTAGCTCTCCCGGATCTGCGCTTACTGGCGCGGAAAAAAGAAGAACTGACGTCAGCGCGCGAGGGCGGCGTCTAAGTACTCCGACGTCATCCCGGCGCACGACGCCGACGACGGACGCGGAGCCGCAGACGACGCCTAGCGACGCGCAAGGGGTATTGCTGACGAAAAATCTTCCGGATCCAGTCTGACGCCTGGGGATATTCTAAGGTGAGGAATCTAACTAACGTGTTTCTTTCAGATGGAGTAGATACAGTAAGTGATGACCATGCTATATAGTAATTCTGAGTGCTGCAGCCGCTACAGGCGCCGGGGAGGAGGGTGGGCGATATGAATGTCAGCAGCCCTACATGCCAAGAACAGATGCATACTGGTAAGTAGCATATTCAGTTCGAGGCATGTGGGCTGCTGAATTCATATCTGTGCATAGAATACATAGCAGTTCCTCCATTAGCGGCGGCTACCCGTGCCAGCTCCAGCAGTCTGAAAAAGAGTTTTGAGAACAGCCTGTCCTACAGCTGCCTGCTGTTTTGAGTGTACATCTACACAGTAGTGTTTGGTAAATGTATGTATAGTGGACCATGTGGCTGCTCTACATAATTCCTGTAAAGGAATGTTTCCTAGGAAAGCCATGGACGCCCCTAACTTTCGTGTTGAGTGGGCTCGTGGGGGAATCGTTAATGTGCGTTTAGCTTTTTGATAGCAAATTTGAATACATTTAACGATCCATCTGGCTATCCCTGCTTTGGAAATAGCGTTGCCCTTGTGTTGTGGAGAAAAGGCAACATAAAGTTGTTTTGTTTTCCTAAAGTCCTTAGTTCTGTCTATATAGTACATGAGGGCCCTCTTTACATCTAGTGTATGGAGCATTCTCTCTGCGACATTTTGTGGATTTTGAAAGAAAACAGGAAGTTCAATAGTTTGATTCATGTGGAACTGCGATATCACTTTGGGCATGAATTTGGGGTTGGTACGTAGTACAACCCTGTTTGCGTGAACCTGTATGAATGGCTCTTGAATGGTTAGTGCCTGGAGCTCACTAACTCTTCTTAATGAAGTGATTGCCACTAAGAAAGCTACTTTCCAGGTGAGGAATTGAATCTCACATGAATGGAGAGGTTCAAAGGGTGGACCCATTAATCTGGTGAGGACTAAATTGAGGTTCCACACCGGTGCCGGTGGGTATCTTGGGGGAAGTACTTGTTTGAGTCCCTCCAAGAAGGCTTTGATGGCAGGCACTCTGAATAAAGAGAGGTGCTGCCTGTTTTGGAGATAGGCTGCTATCGCGGTTAAATGGATACGTATTGAGTTGTATGCCAGATTGCATCGGTATAAGTGTAAGAGATAACAGATGATGTTTTGAATGGATGCGTCCAGCGGGTTAATGTCATTGTTGTTGCAGTAAATGACAAACCTTTTCCATTTAGCCGCATAGCAAGCTCTAGTAGTGGGTCTCCTGGCCTCCTTGATGATATCCATACAGTCAGGTGGCAGGTTTAGGTAGCCAAACTCTAAGACTTCAGGAGCCAGATTGCCAGGTTCAGCTGTTGCGGATCTGGGTGCTGAATCTCGCCATGGTTCTGCGTTAAAAGTGCGGGTTTGATCCGCAGCCTTTGATGCGGCACCACGGAAAGTTCTAGAAAGGTGGTGTACCATGGTTGGCGCGCCCATGTGGGAGCAACTAGGATGAGTGTCAGTGAGTGTTGTCGCAGTTTGCGGGCCACTAGAGGTATTAATGGCGCTGGGCAAATCTGCCGGACCAGTTCATCCATATCGCATTGCCCTGTGACTGTGGATGTGGATGTGGGAACCTGGCGGCAAAGCTTTGGCATTTTGCGTTTACGTTTGTGGCGAATAGGTCTCTCTCTGGATGACCCCACTGTTGGAAGTACGGTTGGAGAACTAACGGATGTAGCTCCCACTCGTGCATCTGGTGGCTGTGTCTGCTGAGCAGATCCGCCATCTGGTTGTCTTTGCCGGGGAGGTGTTCCGCTATGAGGAATATGTTCCTCTGAATGGCCCACTTCCACATGCTCTGAGCCAGATGAGACAACTGTGGAGAGTGTGCTCCTCCCTGCTTCTGTATGTAGTACATGGCAGTCATGTTATCCGTCCGGATCAACACGACTTTGTTGCACAAGTGTACTTTGAATGCCTTCATCGCTAGGAAGATTGCCATCAGTTCCAGAACGTTGATGTGCATCTTCTTTTGTTGCGTTGTCCATAGTCCCTGCACTGTGTAAGTGAGTACATGAGCTCCCCAACTCTGTAGAGAGGCGTCCGCTGTCAGTATTATTTGTGGAACAGGCTCTTGGAACGGTCGGCCCTTGCAAAGGTTTTGTGGATTCCACCAATGCACAGAGTTGTATGCCCGACCGCTCACCAACACTAGGTCTTTTAATTGGCCGTGAGCCTGATTCCATTGACGTGCCAAGCACTCCTGAAGCGGGCACATATGTAGTCTCGCGTGCGGGACTATGAAAATACAGGAGGCCATCATGCCTATCAACTGCATGAACACTCGCGCAGGAAGGGAGTGTTGAGGTTTGAACTTTGAGATCAGCAGTTGTATGCGGTTGATCCTCACTAAATTTGGCTGAGCTGTGGCTGCCAGAGTGTTTATGGTCGCGCCCAGGTACTGTCGTACGTGTGTGGGTTGGAGATGTGATTTTGGGTAATTTAGTGAGAATCCCAGACTGTGAAGAAGGTGAATGGTGAGGGACATGTGGCTGGCACATTGCTGGGCCGACTTTGCCTGAACAAGCCAGTCGTCCAGGTAAGGGAAGACGTGAATGTGTTGTCTCCGTACATGTGCCGCCACTGTTGCTAGGCACTTGGTAAAGACCCTGGGTGCTGTTGTTACTCCGAAGGGGAGAACTTTGAACTGATAGTGATGGCCTTGAATAGTGAACCTGAGATATTCTGTGTGAAGGGTGTATGGGTATGTGGAAATACGCATCTTTTAGGTCCAGTGTGGCTAGGAAGTCTCCCTGACTGAGTAGCGGGAGAACCTGCTGTAGGGTGAGCATATGGATATGCTCTGAGAGAATGTATTGGTTGAGGGGTCTCAGGTCTAGTATAGGTCTGAGCGACCCGTCATTTTTTGGGATTAAGAAGTACAGAGAGTACACCCCTGTCCCCTGCTGGTTGACGGGCACGACCTCTATTGCACCTTTTTGCAGCATACTTAGTACTTCCTGCTGCAATAATGCCAAGTGCTCTACGGACATAGGACGGTGCTTTGGCGGTATGTTGGGTGGAGTGGACGTTAATTCGAGACAGTAACCGTGTTGGATAATGTCCCTGACCCACCTGTCTGTGGTGATGGTTTTCCATGCTGACAGGAACTGTTGGAGTCTCCCCCCGACAGGTGTTATGTGGTCGGGGGGCAGGGAGAGGGCATCACTGTTTGTTTTTGGGGGAGGACCTGGTGTTGCCGTAACCACGTCCTCTGCCCTTGGTGCTGGATCCACGATATCCACCTCTGTTGGTTTTATCATAGGTACTTTGTGTGCCCCCTTTAGTGTACTGCTGCTGTGACCCCTGACCTCTAGCTGCTCCTCTATTCCCGGGGCGACGAAAGGAGCCACTACGAAACTGCTGCGTCTGCAGAGCCCCCATTGATTTCGCAGTGTCAGTGTCTTTTTTAATTTTCTCGAGGGTAGTGTCAACTTCAGGGCCAAATAAATAGTCTGGGTTGACCGGTTGATTCAGGATATTGTTCTGAATCTCTGGCTTGAAGCCTGAGATTCTCAACCATGCATGCCGTCTCAACATGACGCTTGTGTTGATTGCCCTCGCCGCTGTCGGCTGCATCCAGTGCGCACTTGATGGATGCATTGGTAAGGAGTTGTCCCTCTCTAATGAGGATCTCCGCTGCCTCTTTATATTCATCTGGCAAATGTTGGAGTAGTGATTCGAGTGTGTCGTAGTGGGACCTATCATAACGGGCCAGGAGTGCCTGTGTGTTTGCAATGCGCCAGATGTTCGCTGCTTGCGCTGCAATCCGTTTGCCTGATGTCTCCAGCACTTTGGACTCCTTGTCTGGGGGAGGAGCATCACCTGTTTGCGAGTGGGCTCTTTTGCGAGCATTAGCAACCACCATGCAGTCCAAAGGTAACTGACCGCTAATGTACATAGGGTCTCCGGGTGCAGGCTTGTACTTCTTTTCAATCCTGGGGTTTAGCACCCGTGCCCTGGTTGTTTCCTTAAAAATGTCTTTGGCAGGTTTGAGAACCCCTTTTAACATGGGTAGAGTCTTGACAGTTCTTTCGGAAGAGGCGAAAGTGTCCACCAAGAAGTCTTCTTCAACAGTGTCAGAATGGAGTTCCACTTCATGATTGGCAGCAGCCCGTTCTATGAGGGCATTAAAGGCAGCAGTGTCCTCTGTGGGAGATGTCTTTATGTTATAAAGCTGCGTATCATGGGTATCTGGTGCGGTACCCTGGTCTGTGGGGTCATCCCATGCCTGATCTGGGTCTTGCAGGTGATCATAAGGATCGATATCCCCAGGGTAGGTGGTATCATCCCCTACATAGTCCTCTACTGCGTCTGCCTCTGAAGGCGTCGGAGAAAAGGACGGTGGATCCTGATGGAAGGGTTGAAAGTGTTCATGAAGCACTGGCTCTGACCCTGCCGGCAATTTGTGTTTGAGAGGAATTTTATAGGGGTCCAATCCCCTCTCTGGCGTGATTTTCCGCTTGCAGAGCATCAGCCTGCCAGTGTTGGCGTCAATAAATTGTGGCTGTGAAGGCTCGAGATCTGTTTGTCCAGTGGCTGGGGACGGTGTCTGGCAGACACGTGTCCGAATCTCAAACAGTTTCGTCGCCGTGGGCGGCGGCAACCAAAACGTGATGTTGGTCGGCGCCGAGGGTGCTTTGGAAGCCTTGTGCGTGTCGGGACCCGACGTAGAGTGGAGGGCTGCCCGTTCTCGGATGCGTTGCAACGATGCCGAGACCTGTTGCACGATGAACGCAGACGGCTCTTTGGAACCGGTCGGCACCTTGGAGGTAGGCGTCGAAGCGGCCCCCGACTTCTTTGCAGTCATGGGGTCATCGATCCGAAGGGAGGTATCGACGCTCGTTGGAGTCGATGACTTGGCAGGCGCCGCCGTCTTAGACGTCGACGTAGACGGGGTGGCCACCTTGACTTTGGTGGTTGGGGCCGATGTCTTCGGTGCCAGAGGCCGAGGCGCCTTGTGGGGTTCAAGGGCCTTCTTCTTTGGCTCGGCAACCGTATCCGCTGCGGTGAGCTCGGCACCGAAATCCCTTTTTGCGCGGTCGGAGCCGATGACCTTTGCCGGTGTCGAAGGAGTGGAGGGCTTCGAGGCCTTCGAGCCGATCACAACCAGTTTCACTTTCGGTTTCGATGGAACTGGTGCGATGGATGGTTTCGGTTTCGGTGAAGGGAACCCAGTCGTCTTCGACAATAATGGCTCTTGCGAAATGTTCGAGGCCGGGCCTGAAGGCGGGGCCGAAGAATCGTGAGATTGATCTCGGGTAAGGCCCGAAGGCGATCCCTCGACCTGAGCCTCATGACGACGTATTTTGTCGGCCTCCGTATCGACGGGTTGGCCTAGCTCCTCGCTGGAGCTATCTTCCTCGGCCCCAAAGGCCTCATCGTAGTCTCCTACCTCGTCGATGACTTCTTCTTTCTGAAAGATCACCTCATCGTCGTCTTCCGATCGGGAATCGTGTTCGGAAGCGGGGCTGGAGTCTACGTCTTCCACGCTCTCGGCGTCCTCGTCTTCGGTGCTAAAGATGTTGGCCGGGGCAGGCGCCGATTGCTGCGACTCCAATCTCGCCGCCCGTCGATTCCGGAGAGTCTTCTTTGAGCGGAATCGGGCACAGGCCATACATTTTGACTCATCGTGATCCGGTGAGAGACATTTGTTGCATACCGGGTGGACGTCGATGTGTGGGTATTTCGCGCGGCATAAAGGACACCTTTTGAACGGATCCGAAAAGCTGGAAGAAGGTGCTAAAGCACTAAAGAAACTATTCGATACCGAACGGGAACAGTACCGACGATAACTAAAGGCCTTTTGGCCTTAAACTGAAATTTCCTAACTTGAGCTAAGATAAGCACATCCGAACCCAATGGCGGGAAAAAACAATCCAAGGATGGAGAGGATGCCCATGCGCACTGTGGTCCAGGGGAGGAGTCACCTATCTCGTGATACTTCGAAGAGTCTTCCAGGACAACAATGTGCAATCATCCGGACCCAACACTAGGCGGCGATCTATGCACAGATATGAATTCAGCAGCCCACATGCCTCGAACAATACCGTACTCTCTATTTGTGGTAGTGTGGGCGAGCAGTAAGGCTTTATCAGAGGGTAGTGTTAAGCATTTGTTGCACACACTCAGGCAAGAAATGTCACACATTCAAAGACTGAACTCACACCAATTTCTTTGTATCAAAAATCTTACTTATTTATTTTATTTCTAGAACCAAGCCAAGCCTGGTGCAGGTAAGTGAAATAATACTTTGCTAAATCTTACGCAGTGATTTACAGTTGAATGCAGGTTCAAATCCTGTTGGTGGAATTACAGGTGAGCCAACAGTTTGACGTTACTTTTCAGCTACTTTACAGATTATTGTGTACAATACTTTTTAGATTACTTTTGAAGTTACTTTTGCTTATCAGTGTGATATTCATAGATATCACACTGAGACATTTCTTAGACTAAAGGTAGGTAATTCACTTTTGGTACATTTGCAGTTTCAGTGTTTCATACAAACCAACTCCACACAAAAGAATTCAAGGAAAAGCAGCCAATGCAATCCAATGGAAGGAAATTAAGTTAACAGTTTGCAGGTATGTATTTATTTATAGGAGTTGGTATTCTGGTGTTAGAACCAGGGTTCCCCTAGGGTCAAGGATGCACTCTCTCAACGCCCTCAGCAGCACTAGGGTGGTCGGGTGCAGAGTACTGAGGCCTAATGTTACCAAACTTCCCAATTTTCAGTAAAGCCATTATGGTGCTGTGGAGTTCGTAATAAACTTCCAGCACCATATACTCTTAATAGCATTACTGCACTTACAATGTCTAAGAATCGGTTTAGACACTGTAGGGGTATGGGCTCATGCACCTGTACCCTGACCATTGGAATAGTGCACTCAGCTAGAGGGGTGGCTGACCTATGCCAGGGCAATGGGTTGTAGGCATGACACACAGGGATGTGTGCCATGTCGACTATTCACTTTGTTCTGCACCAAAACACACAGGTGTGTGTGTGTGTGTTTTGCGCATGCGCAGAGCCTCTGAGGGTGGCACATTAAGCGCTGTAGCCTTTAGCGGCCTTCTCTGGCCACAGTGCCCTTGGTATCCATAGTATCTCTTACAAGGGACTTGCATGTTTCCAGAGAGTTGCCAATTTGGGATGCAAAGGTACAGTTTTGAGAAAGAACACATGCCATGGGAACCTGATTGGCAGGGACCCAGAGCACATCAAGTCAAAATGCATCAGAAAACTGGCAAAAAGGGGGGTTACAAGGGACTGACATGTGGCCAAAGAGTGCCAATTGGGTTTTGTATTAATGCAGTTTAAGGATAGAACATAGGCCCTGGGTACCTGGTTGGCAGGAACCCAGGGCACACTCAGTCAAAGTACATCAACAGTTTGGCAAAACGTGGAGACAACCATGCAAAAGGAGGGCACTTTCTTACAGCCCATGCTTCATCATAAAGGTAGAGAAGGATCAGCCCTCTGGCTCAAATACTCCTGGATCGAAATAATCTAGCACAATTTGTTTCTCCCAGCAAGACAGGGAAAATAAATACTTTGGCAGCCTGCTTTACCACACTGGAAAAGGAAGAAATGTTCTGTGATGGTCAAGTGTAAGGAAAAGAAATGGAAACCTTTTGCAAAGTCACAGGGGACGGTGGTATTCACCTTCCTCTTCCATTTCAGTGCCAGGACCTTTTTGTTCAGCATCTTTCTCAGCAGCTTTAAAAAAGGAGACAATCTCCTGAAAGCCCCAGAGATCATTTTCATTTAGGCATGCTCACATGAAAGGATGGAGTTAAATGTGTCAATGAGTGGCAATTTCAGAACAAGCACTGATGACTACTGTGTGGCTGAAGGAACAAACGGCTTCAAAAACACCACCAACCTGTTTAAAGTGAAGAGCCAATGTACCTGGTACCACATACTTCAATACAGAACCAGTTGTGGCCCGACAAACCAGCTAAGTAATAACTCTAGGCTGCCTGGACTACAGCATGGACCTCAAGCTCTGTTCCTATTGCAGAAGGGGGAGGCAAGCTTATTCAGAGCTTTAAGAAGATGGGATAAAGGTAGTTCAAGGCAAAAGAAACAGATACAAGGACATATGTAGACTGCTGCAGCTCACACCGAACCAGAATGGTGCTCACGTGAACCGGACTTCTTCTCTTTGTGCTATCAAGACAATTCACAATGTTCAGAATCATAGAAACAATTACAAGAAGCCGCCATCTTGGCGGGGAAACGGAAGTAGCTGTTCAGTCTTTTAGTGATCAATAGAATGTGGCCCCTTTCTCTTTTGCAGACTTGGGTAGTATGATCAAACACATTTTATAGGCACCACAATCATGGTCTGAACCCAAACAACAAATACAATTGCGGGGAGGTTTGGATACAGACCTCTAGAGCTTGACGACTCAGCTAGTCTTGCACCATGTTTAGAAAATGATAACCGGACAATGAAACAAGTCAGAAAAATAGGAGACCTCATAATTGGACACATCTTTTGTGCACTCTGAACTAATATAAGTGGAGTCCAACTCTATTTCTGTGCAACTTGCGCAGATCCAGTCTTAAAGCTGCTCTCTTCTTTAAACACCATACTTCACAAGTGTGGATATAGACTGAATGCCTATGTTTATTCAGTAAGAGCCATCTCTAGGCAGAAGTACCCACAGGGTGATTCTGGTCTGTGCATTGGATGAGGAGTTACAGAAGAGCTGCATCTCTTCAAAAAAAGGTTAAGAACATACATAATGTAGGAACAGGTTTGTGAAATTGAATGGGCCTTATCAACTAACCTACAGTAAAAGTGCCAAAACATTAAATACCCCCAGCTAAAAAAAAAGCAATACAACACTTACCTAATTTAAGAGCTCCAGCAAGGCCACGTATTACAGTAACAGGGTTATTTGGGTTCGTACAAAATTGATGCAATGGTGGAAAAAAAGCATCACGTTTACTCTCCAACTGCAAAATTATAAAAAAATGTATAGATTTTACAAGCGTGCAAACGATTTCTCAATCAATAGAAACACAGTAATACATATGTTAAACATTAAGGATTTTTCTCATTACCACTGTCCAAACATTCTATATGTTTTGGCAGACATTAATTTACAAGTTACTTACCTTCGGTAATGATATATCTGTAAGAAACATTAGTAGTGATAGATTCCTTACCTTAGAATTACCCCCAGACATCAGACTGGATCCGAAAAGTTTTTGTCAGCAGTACCCCTGCGCGTCGGAAGGTGGCGTCGAGCGGCTCCGCGTCCGTCGTTGGCTTCACAGTCGCCGAGATGGCGTTGTGGTAGCTGAGATGACATCGCGGCAGCTACTTAGACGCCGCCATCACGCGCTTACGTCATTTCTGTACACGACTTTCCGCGCCATGAACGCAGAGCCATGCAAGATACTGACCACTGGAGCCTTGAAACTAGGGACTTGAAAGGGATGACCTTAACCCTAGAAATCAGTTCACAGAACGGGGAGGATGGGTGGGGCAGTAGGAATCTATCACTATTAATGTTTCTTACAGATATATCGTTACCGAAGGTAAGCAACTTGTTCATCTGAAAGAAACACATAGCGATAGATTCCTTACCTTAGAATAGATAACCCAGCAATACCAACCCCGATGGTGGGTCTGCGAACCAAGATCACACCAGGAAGTCCCAGAGAACAGAACAGCCAAAGAAGCCGTCTCTCCGTACTTGGTTGTCCAGGCAGTAATGCTTAGTAAAAGTGTGCAGCGAGGCCCACGTAGCTGCCTGACAGATATCCTGCAAGGGTACACCACGTTCCAACGCCGTGGTTGCAGCAGTCGCCCTGGTGGAGTGGGCAGGCAGCCCCAACGGAGGCTCCTTCTTAGCCAAAGAATAACAGGCTTTAATACACAAGACGACCCATCGGGAGATAGTAAGCTTGTGTACGGCCATACCTTTCTTAGCGTCACCATAGCCAACAAAGAGCTGGTCATCCACCAGGATCTGTTGTGTGCATTCAGGTAAAATGAGAGCACACGTTTTGGTTCCAGACGGTGGAGCCTCTCTTCCTCTCTGGAGGGATGCGGAAAGAAGGTGGGCAAAGTGATGGTTTGCCCGATGTGAAAAGCAGTGACAACTTTTGGCAAAAAAGATGGACGGGTTCTGAGCACAACCTTGTCCAGATGGAGAGATAGAAAAGGAGGTTTACAAGAAAGAGCCTGGAGCTCACTCATTCTCCTAGCGGATGTGACGGCAACCAGGAAAGCAGTCTTTAAAGTCAATAGACGTAGAGGACAGTTGTGAAGAGGCTCAAAGGGAGCGCCCATCAAATATGTGAGAACCAGATTCAAGTCCGACTGCGGCATCACAAAAGGAATAGGAGGGAAAAGATGAGCAATGCCTTTGAGGAATCTATTTACAACAGGGGACTTGAAAAGAGAAGGCTGATCAGGGAGCCTGAGAAAGGCTGAAAAAGCAGAAAGGTAGCCCTTGATAGTGCCCAGAGCAGAGCCCTGCTGGGCCAAGGAAAGAAGGAACAAAAGTACTTCTGAAAGAGGGGCAGAAAGGGGATCCACAGCCTTTGCTGTGCACCATGAAACACATTTGTTCCACCTGCAGGTGTATACCAACTTAGTGGAGGGACGTCTGGCTGCCAGAATGACATCACAAACTTCGGGAGGCAAGTCGAAAAGAATCAAGGGCAGCCGCTCAATCTCCATGCCAGGTTAGGGTGGAGGACCGTCCCCTGCTGCTGCGACAGAAGATCCTCCCAAAGAGGCTGTCGGATCAAGGGATCGATAGTCATACGGAGTAGCTCGGTATACCATACTCTTCAAGCCCAGTCTGGAGCCACAAGAATAACTTGGGCCCGGTCGCGCCTGATCATCTTCAGCACTCTGGGCAGAAGTGGTATAGGTGAAAAGGCGTACAACAGACCGCAACTCCACTCGCGACTCAGTGTCGCCTAGCAAGTGCCACCTTGGAAATTCCAACGTGCAGAACTGCTGATATTGCGCGTTCTCTTCGGCGGCGAATAGATCTAACCAAGGCTCTCCCCACTGTTGAAAGTGACCTTGAGCCACGTCCGAGTGAAGACGCCATTTGTGATCCATCATGCACCTGTGGCTGAGTTTGTCTGTCCTGGCGTTCAGTGAACCTGCCAGGTGTTGAACTACCAGGGAAATGCCCTGATGTTCAGCCATGCCCAGAGGCGCAGAGCCTCCTGACATATGGTCCACGACCCCACCCGCCCTGTTTGTTGCAGTACCACATGGATGTGGTGTAGTCTGTGAACACCTGCACTGCCCTCCTTTTGACAGAGGGAAGGAATGCCTTCGGTGCAAGCCGAATCGCCCCGAAGCTCCAGAACGTTAATATGGAGCCGGGGCTCAGCCGGAGGCCAGAGGCCTCTGATCTCCGCCTCTCCCATGTGACCGCCCCATCCCAGGAGGGACGCATCAGTCACCACTGTGTGCTCCGGTTGGGGAAGGTAGAGGGATCTGCCATTGACCCAATGCCGGTTTGTGAGCCACCACTGCAACTGTCTTGCAGTGCCCTCCGAGATCTGGACTGACTAGGACAGGTTCTCCTGATGCTGCGCTCACTGTAACTGCAGAGTCCGCATATGCCATCTGACATGATCGACCAGCAGGATGCAGGAGGCCATGAGGCCATGAGGCCCAGCAGCCCCAGGGTCACCCTGACCGAAACCCAGGATAGAGGCCGAAAGATCGGAATCAGAGCCTGAATATCCCAGACTCGCTGCTCGGGAGGATAGACCCGAAAGAACGTTGTATCCAGAACCGCTCCGATGAAGAGGAGCTACTGAGTGGGAACCAGGTGCGACACATTGATGGAGAACCCCAGCAAATGCAGGAGGTAGGCCGTAGTCTGGAGGTGGGAGACTGCCTGGGGCGAGCCCACTTTCAACAACCAGTCGTCGAGATAGGGGAAGACTGGAACCCCTAATTGTGCGCATCTTGAACTTCTCCTTCCGAAATATGCGTCCTGCAGGTCCAACGCTACCATCCAGTCTCCAGGGTCAAGAGCAGACAAGACCTGAGCCAGAGTTAACATCTTGAACTTTTCCTTCCAGAGGAAGCAATGGACGTCCCGGAGGTCTAAGATAGGACGCAGGCCCTTGTCCTTCTTGGGCACCAGAAAGTAGTGAGAGTAGCAACCAAGGTCCTACATCTGGCGGAGGAACGCGCTCGATGGCCCCCTTGGCCAAGAGACCTACAACTTCCAGTTGAAGAAGTGCAAAGTGATCCCCCTGACAAGCGGTGGTACTGGGGCGGCATGGCATGGCATGGCTGGAGGGCTAGTCTCGAAGGGGAGGGAATAGCCCCTTGGGACTATTTGTAAAACCCACCTGTCTGTAGTGATGGTGCGCCAGTGGGGGAGGTGATGGCGAATCCTGCCGCCCACTGGCGTTTGATAGGCCTGAAAAACCGGACTAGGAAGGTTTGGAGGCAGTGGTGGCCGAGGTGGAGGTGGACTGACCCGCCCGCTGGCCCCCTGACCCACCTCGGCGGGTCCCAGGTCCGCGGCCGCGCTGGGATTGTTGCTGCGCAGGCCTGAGGCTCTGAAGCGAACATGTTGGGGCACCCCTTCTGTGGCCACGAAAGGAGCGAAAAGCAGAAGGCTGAGGAGGGCGAGTGGCCGAAAGGCCCTAGGACTTGGCCGTAGCCTGCGAGTCCATAAAACGCTCCTACGCACCATCTGCCTTGTTGCCAAAAAGGCGAATGCCATCAAAGGGCATGTCCATGAGAGTGTTCTGGATATCTCCAGAGAAACCAGTTGTCCACAGCCATGCGTGGCGGCGGAGCGCCACGGTCGTGGAAATCGCCCTGCCCAGCGAGTCGGCGGTGTCAAGGCCACAACGGATTGTGAACTTGGCTGCATCCCTCCCTTCAGCAATAGCTTGAGAGAGCACTGTCCGGGCCATCTCCAGACACCCAGGCAGCACTTGCGCCACCGTATCCCACATAGAGTGGGAATAACGGCCCATAAGGCATGCAGTGTTCACAGCCCACAGCCCTGAACTGGCAGAAGAAAAAAATCTTCTTCCCAAACTGTTCCAGTCTCTTGGATTCCCTGTCCGGGTGTGCAGTAGGGAATGCGCTCTGGGGCGTGGAGGCTTGGAAAACCAAGCTCTCAGGGGTGGGGTGCTGGGAAAGGAAGAGGGGGTCGCCCGAGGCCGGGCGATGGCGTCAGGCAACGTTCCTATCCACAGGAGCCCCTGTGTTGGGCCTGGACCAAGTGCCCAAAAGAACGCCTGAAAGTGCATCATTAAAAGGCAGCAGTGGCTCCGCAGAGGTAGCCACCGGCTGAAGCACTTCTGTCACGAGGTTAGTCCTGAAGGCCACTGTAGGGAGATAGAGGTGGAGGGCCTGGGCTGCCCTACGCAACACCACTACGTAACTTGCACCCTCCTCCGTAGCCACGTTAGGAGGAGTTAGCATGCCAAGGTCAGGAGATGTATCAAGACCACTGGCATCCCCCAGCTCCTCTGCCCAGTCCGGGTCATACTCACACTGAGCTGTGAGAGGGTCCTCAGATCCCTTCCAGTCCTCCCCCTTCCTCCGAAGGCTGATGTACAGGCCGAAAATAAGGAGGCTGGACATGGGGGTAGAAAGGCCCCATCGGCGTCGAGCGATGCCGTTCTGACACATTGTCCACATCGAGGATGAAACCGGGGACGTCGTCGTCTGGTGGCACGGACGACGTCAGAGGTGGTGCCGATGGGATCGACGTCGGTGGAGGTGTCACAAGGTCAACCGGCGTCTACCAGGATCCAGGCCTGGATCCTTGGGGGCCCTGCGGCGCTGGAGCCGCCAGCGATGCCGGAGCCCCCAACAGTTAAGGGCAAGGAACCCTAGTCGGGCCCGCGGGGCCCGAAGGCACACCAACGGGGCCCGACGGCCCAAAGAGGCAAGCCATGGCTGGCAGAAATTCCTGCAGCTGGGTCGGAGTCGCCGACGGACCCGGGAACGCAGACTGCGTAGGCTCCGCCGGAGCCGCGGACGAGGCACCACCCGCACCCTCAGCCGCGATGGGAAGCCGGAGAGCGATGGCGCTTCTTCGACTTCGAGTGCAAAGACTTCGATCCCGACGAACGATGGTGGTGGCTACGCGACCGGTCCCTCGACCTCCCACGGGACCGGGACCTTGAATGGCGCGGAGCAGGCTGACGAACTTCAAGCAACTTTTAGGACCAATCCCGCAAAGTCTTCTGCGCCATGGCCTGGCAGTCGGGGCACGACTCTGGGTCGTGGCCGCGCCCCAGGCAGTAGACATGTGGTGCGGGTCCGTCACAGACATCATGTTATGACAGTCCCCGCAAGACTTTAAGCCAGGCATCCCTACGGCACCAGGAATCGATCGACTCGAAAAATAGAGACAAAAAGCCTAAAAAAACTCAGTCAAAAAGTGATTGGGGGTACCGCTGTCTCCAGATCTGCGCTTGCTGGCGCAGAAAAAGAAAGAACTGACGTCAGCGCGCGAGGGCGGCGTTTAAGTAGCTGCCGCGACGTCTTCTCAGCGACCACAATGCAAACGATGGACGCGGAGCCGCACGACGACGCCTACTGACGCCCAGGGGTACTCCTGACGAAAACTTGCCGGATCCAGTCTCGACGCCTGGGGGTAATTCTAAGGTAAGGAATCTATCACTACGTGTTAATTTCAGATTTTCCCTGAATGTACTTGGGGTCCTTGGAAGAGGGTTTGTACTTCATTTCGACCCTTGGCGTCACCCCCTTGCTTGAGGCTGGCTCCTTGAAGGCTTCCTTGCCCTGATTCAGGATGCTTGGTAGCACTGGTAGGTATTGTGTGCCCTTGTTGGCTGGGGCTAGTGTTTCTAAAAGGAACCATATGGGCAACCTCCAAAGCGTCAGCTGCTCTATTCACTAGGCCATTGTAGAAGGCTATGTCATCTGGTGGGGAAGCCTTCAAGGGATAACAGCATATCTCCTCCTCTGGGCTTTCTGTGTTGAGGTCATTCCATTGATCCCTGAAAATTTCAGAGGCTTCTTCCCCTTCAGGTGTGTCGAACTCTTCGAGGTAGTCATCGCGTGGTTGGAGGAGACTTGAGGATCTCTTCTTTCCCTTCGGCGTTGACATTGTTGGCAACGCGCATCTTAGGACTACAAAATTCTTTGAGTGAAGAGTCAAACTCTTTTTTCTGGAGTAGTGCCACCATTTCGGCTTCGAGCCGTTTCTTTCTTTTCGACCTCAAGGGCTCTCTCGATGTTGGAGGCCAGAGATTTTCTCCTCTTAGTTGCACTTGCCTGCGTCTTTGAGGGAGGCGGAATTCCCTTTGGGGGACTGTTTTCGGTGCCTTGGGTGATCTTCCCTCGTCGGTGTCTCTTGGTAGAGTTCCGTGGGGTTCTTTGGATCGCAGCTGGCCTTCGATCGCCTTTTTCTTTGGCATCGGGACTGCTTAGGCTGTGCCTAATTAGCGTGGCCCTTCGGTTCCGACGGATGTGTATTATGTCTTACCTTATCCGTCTACTTCTCTTTGTCCTTCGCCATCTTTTTGTGAGCGCAGGTTTTTCCGGAGTCTCCCTGCAGAATTTTGACGTCTGATCCTTCGTGCATTGATGCTGCTGGAACTCCTTGGTAGTCCTCGTCGCTGGAGAGGCCTAGGTCCTTCACGGAAGATTTCTTTGGAGCCTGAGACATTGTTGCGTAGTGGGCCCCTCTATGCTTTCGGCACGACCTGAGGGTTTTCGTCAGCAACACCGAGCAGGCCTCACAGTCCTTGTCTTTGGGCAGGCAGAGGTTGCACACGTTGTGTGGGTCGCGTTGTGCAAATGTGTGGGGCCACTCGGGGCAGAATTTGAAAGGGTTTTTTTCCATGGCCCCTACCTTGCCCTTTGTTAAACCTTGATGTTTCCGGGTTCTCCGGTAGCGAGGTCGATGCTCGATGCTGGTTTTTATTAGAAATATCAAGTTTTTTCAGTGACTTTTCTGAAAATCTTTGGAGCATCCCCCTCTTGCTTCCAGACCCAACGACGGAAAAAAAAATCTTAACATGGCTACCACTCACAACAAAGTCCAGGGGGCCGTCTGACGTCACGCAGGGGACGTACCTGCGACCAAATGGTGGTCGGCGACGCACAAAGAAGAAAAAAAAAAAACACTTTTCCGGACCCAAGCACTAGATGGCAGAATAATGCACACCATTGTAAATCCAGAAAAGGATTCATGCTGCAAATCACCCAGTTCATCATACCGATCCATTTCTTCTGTATAAGACAGGCCTTAGGGGTTCCTGCATCCCCTCCCAATCTACCGCCAATCCTAGCTGAGGATATGACAGAACCCAAAGGCTCGATAGGCACCAGACTGGCTCCGTGTCGTTGGGGATAATAATGGGGCTAGCATCAGGCCTCTCGGCGTCGGAAACAGCATTGGGAACGGTTGAGGAGTATGTGCGACCGGCGGTGTTCTGGGAACAGATCCATGGGCACAGGGGCCGGATCCGCCGGCGCGGAACCCAATGGGATTCCTCCTGCTGATACTGCAGGGCTTGAAGGCGCGACAGCAGGGTCAGGTTGCCCACAAATGGCACAGTGACCTAAAACTCGTAACTGGGCGGGAGTCACTCCCAGTCCCGGAAAGGGTGGGAAATGCTGTGCCGACTTTGGCACACATTCTGCAGGGGTGAAGTCTTAGAACGCTTCAACTTCCTGTGCTTTTTGTGGAGCTTCTTACCTGACGCCTTCGAAGGACTTCAAATGGAAGGACGAAGACTTGGAGCCCCCTGAGCGGAGCTCAGACCTTCCTCTCAACTGAAACCAGGAACACGACGTCCAAGGAGACCTCGGAGGCACCTGACGCCGGGGGCCGCAAGCAGCTTTAGGGACTGCTCCCTCAAAGCTTTAGGAGCCATGTCCCGGATATCAGAGCACGAATTCGGGTCATGATCGCGCTCCAGGCACCAAAGACACACGAGGTGGGGATCCGTGACCAACATGGCATGGTGACTTGCGCTGCAAGGTTTGAATCCCAAAGTCTTTTTTAGACACGATGGATTCTGTCAAACCGAAAAAGGTAGACAAAGTCACAAAACAAATTGGTCAAAAAACTACAAGGGGTAGCTATCGTCAACAGATCTGCGCTGGCTAGCGCGGAAAGAAAAGAACTGATGTCAGTGCACCAAGGTGGCCCTTTTTGGATGACGTCAACATCCCGCGGAGTTGACCAACGCCACCTATCGGTACGCATGAGTACTGTTCTAAAAAAAAAATCTTCCAGATCCAGTCTGACACCTGGCAAGTTCAAAGGTAAGGAATCTGTGACTAGATGTCTCAGATTTGCGTGATTAAAAGATCAGCCTTTCTCTGAGGACTTTATTAGATGATGACAATAATAGTGATGCAAAGGTGTAGTAATAGTTAACTATACCTCCTCTGTAATTACGTGTAATCCATCTGTACACTAAGGGCCGATTAACATGGTAAAATGCTGCATTTCCATCTTGTTGCAGCTGCAACAAAGCATGAAAAGAAAATACACATTTTGATTCAATTATCTGCAATGCCACAAATGTTTTTTCAAGACCAATGTAATTGGCAGCTATTTGCAATAATTATTTTTACATCTTTTCAATGTTTGAACTACTAAGTCTTTATACTGTAGAAAACTGAAGATCCTATGTAAACATTTCTAATGAAATGAAATCAAGCATCATAACATGAAAGCAGACTTGACTCTCTTAGTGGATCAAAACAAGCTTTCTTTCTCACACCTCTGCCTATCCTTCACTTTCTAAAGGTGCATTAGATGCCCAGACAACTCCACTTTTTCCTTTTTAATTGCTGGAGCACCTGAAGGCCAGGGTAGACAGAATCCATAGCTTTTTCTTAAATAAGTATTTTTCACATTTAACACATGGGGAAGGTGACATGTACACATATTTAAGCAAAATGTTACATCCTTAAAACAATTAATGGAGGATCTTTATCGTGTGTGCTTACAATTGATAGAAAAAACTAAAGTAAATATTTAAGTTGTGAAATATAGGATTTGTATTATTTCTGGCATTTAAGTAGGCAAATCATTTGGAAACACATTAATAACGAAGTCAATACATTAAACATTAAACAACAAATCTGTAAAACCAAAAGAGGATGTGTGTGTACTTTTAAAAATATAGTAGGGGCGTGGCCAAGATGGCCGACAGCTGGGACGTCTTTTGTGATCCCTCCGTGCTGCCGCAACCAATAGCCCTTTTTCGGCATACTGCCACCCCACTCTCAAACCGGACGTGGAACGCCACCGGCAGCAGGTACAGCAATCACTGAGTGAGTGGTCTGCCCCGCAGAGTGCACAACGGCGGAGCCCAGGAACAGGCAGATAGCAAGGCCCGGATGCCAGGGTGAGGCCTGCAGCGTGGCCACCGGGGCAGACACAGCTCCCTGCGGAGACTTCAGCGCTGGCAGCTTGCAGGAAGAGGTCTGGGCCAGGACGGTGTGCCGCAACCATCAGCGAGAAGCTGCCCCCCCTCTTTCAACTGAGTTTGCCTTGTGGGAGATGTGAGGCTAGCGGGGTGGGAGGAGCTTGCCCTGGGGCTGCGGCGGAGACGGGCCTTGGCTGCTCCTGGAGAGACCGGGAAAATACGGCCGCAGAATCTAGGGGGCTTGGCCCAACGGGGCACGAAGAGCGAGGTCCCACGTTGCCCGCCCCCTCCCCCTGCTGTCCAGGTGGAGGAGAGAGAGAGAGAGCTGGCATCGGCAGACAAGTGTGGCTGCCTTCAGCTGAGTGACCGATGGGGGTTGTCGTAGCGGCCTGACTCCTGCTGAGACTGAAGCCTGGCGCCTGTTGGGGGACAGGGAAGCTCGGGCAGGTCGGTCTGGGGCTCTCTGCCCTGTCATTAACTGTGAAGCCTCTAGAAGGTGCCAGAGAAAACAAAGCACGCACCACCCACAAGACTCTTGAAGAAGCGCAGCCAACCTGCTTGAATGTCTGGGGCCATTGTGGGACTCCACCGTCGCCTTGGACCCTCCCCCCCCACCGTTTCTTGCCAGGATAGCTGCAAGGAGGAATACAGGCAGGAGTTGGCTGCTTGGGTGCCCGATGCTCACCAGCTACGGGTTGCAACACTGATTAGCCTCGCCAATTGGAAGCGCTGAGAAGCTCTGATCCCCCTTAGGCGAGGAACTAGTGACTGCACAGCGACAGGGCCCTCCATCTACTTATGATCCCGACGGACCCCGGGCGGACCTGGGTTCAGGGCCGTGGATCTAACGGAGATACTAGCGCTGGCCGGTGCGTGTCTGGTGCAGGCCAGAGTATTTGAGGCCCATGCTAGACATTAGCTACGCTGCGGTCCAGCCCGCTCTGGGCAATCTGTGGTCTGTGCTCGGTGTTCCGGCCACTCCACTGCCTGGGTGAGGGAAACGCATCAGGGAAGAAGGTGACTGGGCCACCCAGGTGCTGTGTTCTCCATCAACTGGGTCCATTCCACGCGCTGAGCAGGTAGCCAGCGGCACTTCTCTCCAACAGCAGCCATCATACATAGCACTTCTTGCCGGCACTGGCTGCGCCCCGGCTTGACTGGGAGACTTCCATGGACCCAGCAGCTACGCAGGGCCATACTACCAGGCCCTCCACACATGACAAGTGGTCCGGAGGAGGAAAGGATCTGCAGCGCTAGTGAGGAGACGGAGCCCCCAGTGCAAGGCTACAAGATGGCGACAAAAGAAACCAAGAAAGATCGCTCCCTGAAGTACATTTCTTGGAGTCCCTCTTTACTTCCCCGCCGGGTGACCAACAGGCCATGAAAACTGAGCTGGCGGCGGATTTCCAGGAGGCACGGCGAGACATCGAGGAGGTGGGGGACAGGGTGGCCACCTTAGAGGAGAGAGAAACTAGTTAGGAAGAGGAAGCGTAACGGCTGCAGCAGGAAGTTCTGCGACTCAAGGAACAGCACTTGGGATCTGCAGGCGCACAATGAGAACCTGGAGAACAGTTCCGGAAGGAACAACATCCATATTCCAGGAGTTCCTCTGAACACAGAAGGGTTCAACCTATGGGGGTACGCTTCGGACATCTTCCGGCACATCCTGGGCCCGACAGATGAGACGGCGGTGCAGCTAGATCGGGCCCATCAAGTCGGCCCCCTAGAGTGGGGAAAGGCCCCCCTGCAGACACTTTAATTTGTGTGCACGATTTTCAGACGAAGGAAGATATCCTCAGCAAAGCAAGAGAAGCGCTCCCGATCCGGTCTTGAGGTCATACGCCGGTGTTATATCAGGCTCTCTCCCAGATTACTCTTCAGAAATGCAGAGACTTTTGCCCTGTGACCGACCATCTATGTAAAGCTGGTATCCCCTACTCATGGGGCCACCCATTGCGCATCATCTTCCGCCTTGAAGGTCACCTACATCAAATCCGATGTCTCAAGGAAGCCTGCGCCCTGCTTCAGATCGACCCTCCTGATGGCCCCTGGGCCAGAGCACCTTCTCCCAGCAGTAAAAAATCACAACAACAAGAATCACGGCAAGTTGGGAATGCCCGGGCCCTAACGAAGCCGGATCCTTTCACCATATCCAAAGAGGGACATGCGGTCCTGCAGGCACTTTCTGGCGACTCTACTTCGCCAGGTTTGCCCTGAGACCTTTGCGACCCTGCCGGAGATGTGCGTGGGGGTCTTGTCAGTACATTAATACGGCGGCAGTGGTGGGGGTAGCGGAAGGCTGATAACACACCCCTGCCAGTGGCCGTGTGGACTGAATATCCGAAGAAACGTTCCTGTCACGGTGACCCTTCACGTCTGCTTGCTGACTCGCCCAATCTGAGCCAAACCGATGAACTTTAGTCGTATGACATTCTTTATGTTTATTAAGTTTTGCTTTGAGGCTCTTTCCTGTCTTTTGTTTCTCTCTCCTCCGCACCAGTCTTCCCACCGAGCGCTAGCATATGCCAGTCCGATGAAGCCTCACACGCACCAGGCCTCACTTTTCTTAGGTCCCCCTTGGATGAACAGATCCAGCAGTAGTATATGTCCCATAGCCCGATGAAACAGACCTTATGCATCTTAAACATCAACGTACGAGGCCTCAATAGCCAGGTGAAGCGCACAGCGATCTTGTCTCTCCTGGAGAGATCAGGTAGCTAAATCTGCCTGCTGCAGGAGACCCATCTACTAGCTAAGGATAGCCACCGCATGCGCTCTAGATGGTTTCCCCGGCACATTTAGTCATCTGGCCCGGGGAAAAAAAATGGAGTAGCTATTTCACCGTAAAGTCACCTCCACTTTGATGGATATAAAGGGAAAAGCACTGGGCCTCAGGATTCAGTGGGTCACAGTACACTAAACAATAGCCACACTATATGCTCCAGACAACAATCAGAAACGGTTTATTATAGCCACCGTCTTGTCGGTCCTAGCTTCTCCAGACCCAGCCTTTAACTTAGTAATGGATTTAACTTAGTAATGGATTTGGATCTGGACTCGTCGAGCCAGCGCACGTCAGACGGGGCATTCTCGGCAGCAGGGCTCCAATGCTTGCCGACGGTTCAATCAGCGATATTTGGAGGCTTCGGCACCCCACCACCAGGGATTATACCTTTTTCTCGGCTGCCCACAAATCCTACGCCCGTATAGATCACTTTTTTATTCACAACAGCGGCCCTGACCGCCTGTGCCGTAAATGCAGACATTGAGCCATGCTCCTTGTCGGACCACGCTTCCATCATGCCGACTCTGAACACGGGAGGCCTTTACCATCGCCCTTAGAACTGCTGACTGTGGGATGCCATGTTACAGTCTGAGTAGACGGTGGAAGCGATCCACGCGACCATCACTGACTACCTTAGAACAAATGATCGCGGAGAGACCTGCCTTGCCTCGGTATGGGAGGCGCTGAAGTTGGCTCTCAGGGGGGGGAGTTAACAGCCATCTCGGCAGCAGAGGATAAATTGCGCTCCAATAAACGTCAGCAGCTGGAGGCAGTGGTTACGAAACAGGAGGCAATACACAAACACAGGCGCTCCTCAGGTGTGGAGAGAGTTAGAAAAACAACGCCTTACGCTGCGACGCTCCAATATCGACTGGGCGGAATACGCCTTACTACGCCTCAGACATAGGTTTTTTGTAAGTGGAGATCATTTGGGACGTATGCTAGCGCATATGCTGCGCAACAGGGCGATCTCGGGTTCTATTGGCCCAATTTTCACCCTTACTGGAGTAGAGGTCTATTCAGACCTTGAGATTTAAGAGGCCTTCCAGGGTTTTTATAGCAAGCTCTACGCAGCGGCTGATGCTCCCTCTGGCGACATTTAGTCCTACCTGAGGGGCGTTCAGCGAGCACGGATCCCGCCCGAGACTGCCTCCAGGTTAGAGGGTTCCATCCAAATCAAGCCTTCCAAAGAACCAGGCCCCGACAGCTTTTCCCCACTGTTCTACAAGAAGTTATGTTAGAACTTAGCACCCTTGTTGGCCAGGCTATTAAACTCATTCCTGGATTCCAGGCGCCTGCCCGACTCGATGTCAGAGGCATCCATCTCATTTATCCTGAAGCCCCATAAAGATCCTGAGGAATGAGGGTGGTACTCCCCATCTCCCTGCTCGACACGGAGGCGAAACTGTCCACAGGCATCCTGACTGCTCGTCTTAATCCACTCATGGCGGGTCTGGTTGATCTGGATCAGGCGGGTTTATCCCGTCGAGACAATGCGGGGATAACACTAAGCGCCTCATTCATTTCACAGACCTCATTCGACACTCTCGAAAAGAGGCCCTTCTCTTCTCTGTCGACGCCGAGAAGGCATTTAACAGAATGCACTTGCTATACTTATTTGCCATGCTTCGGTGCTTCGTATTTGGGGAGAAGTTCATAGCTTGGACGCGCTAAATCTACAATGCCCCTTGGGCAAGAGTAGGGTCAATGGTCTCTCATCCATCCCCTTCCCCCATACTAAGAGGAACACGGCAGGGCTGCCCCCTTTCCGCTGTACTCTTCGCGCTCTATATGGAGCCCATGGAACAGCGAATACGCGAAAACCCACAGATCTTGGGAAATCGACTGGGATCTGATACCCATACGATCAGCATGTACGCCAATGATGTTGTACTGTTGCTGACCAAACCCAGCATCCTTGCTTTCAGCCCTGGTGGAGGAACTTAATGACTTTAGTGATCTCTCTGGGTTCAGGGTGAACCTCCCTAAATCACAGATCTTGAACGTGTCAATTACCCCAGCCCTATTTGCGACCCCATGGGTACAATTTCCCTTCGAATGGGTAACAGACACGATCCTCCAACTGGGTATCCTCCTAGCCCCCACGCCAGAGAGGATACTCACGGCCAACTATGGCGCCCTCCGGGATCAAACTACCAAGACGCTAGCCACCTGGAAATGTGCAGGCTTATCGTGGGTGGGAATAATCACAGCTGGCAAGATGACGGTGCTGCTGGTTATCTTATATTTTTTCCAGACCATATCCCCGACGACTCCTCTGACGCTTCTTCGGAACTTGCAACGTGCTGTCAATCGTTTTGTCTGGGAGGGTAAACAACCGTGCATTTCCCTCCAACTTATCACTAGATCTGAAGCGGAGGGTGGTATGGGGCTTCCCCCGATAGCTAGATATTTTCAGGCCTCCGAACTATGCTTCATACTTGTATGGAACTGCCTGCTTTCGGAAAAGCACTGGTCCTTTATGGCCCAGGCAATAGCTGGCTCAAATGTATGGACGAGGATTTAGCTTCCACGCAGACACAGAGCATGGGGGCTCTATTCTTCACCAGTCACAGCGTTGGCTCTACACGCAGCCTCACAACTATCCCTTCTCCGATGGCAACGATAGTGGATAACCCGGCCTTTCCCCCCAGCTGCAATTTCAGAGACATTCTAGTGCTGGTGGGAAAACAGCTGCAAGAGAATAGAATCACTGTTTGACCCAGACGGGATCATCCCTTTCGATCAGCTGCAACAGGATTATTCGCTCACCTTCTGACTGGTTCCTGTTAGCACAACTGTCTCATTGAGTGTCCTCTCCAGATGTAGGACCTGGGGCTTCCCAGGCCCCTGACCCGTTTTGAAAAGTGGTAAGTCACCAAGGAAGGCGACAAACGTATAATTTCTGAACTATATGCCTTCCTCTCCATGAATGCCAAACCGGCCAAATCCAAAGGACAGTTAAAGTGGGAGGCAGAATTGGGGCGCATTCTTTCGGATAAAGAATGGCAGGACATCCACTTTAGGGCACATCACACAGCACACGACATGAAAGGCACGGGGGCGGCTTACAAAGTGACCTACTGGTATGTAACCCCAGCCCGTATACATAATTGGAATAGAGATCACTCGTTTGCTGCGGGGGTGAGATTTTGGTACCGCTATCCCGCGCTTCCCAAAGTATTCACTCTTAAGTCTTGCCAATCCTCTTAACATCCCCCTGCGCTTGCTCTGGGGCAGGCAGATCGCTACTGCACTAAATGCAGCGAGAAAGGTCCTGTTAGCACTCTGGGGGCCTGAGACAATACCTGATCAGTTCGGAGGCTGTGGGAGACGCTGGCTATGGAGCGCATGTCAATGATGATTGATGATAGTATAGATAGTTATTCTGATTTGTAGGCCCCGTTTATCTCAATCCTGTCAAAAGAATTCAGAGAAGTGACTTGCCTCAAATTCCTGAGGATCTTACACTTATCGTCTACTAAGCAAGGTATTCCTGTTTAGAGCCACATTGTCTTGAAGGCCAAGCTCCTCTTGGCTCCTGCCCCCCAAGACAGGGCAGCCACCAGCACTAAATCAATGTTGGTGCAGAGGAGAATACGGAGGAGGGTGAAGGGTGGTTGTGGGTTATGTTGCCTTTTTCTAGTTTAGGTTCTTAGCAATCACCTTGATCGCCCGCCCTGTTGGTCAGATCTTTTCCCTGTTTATTTCAAATGCAAAACCCTACATGGATGCTCGCCACCGGCCTCTGGGTTGTAGTACAAGGCTGTGTATCTCGTGCGCATGACAAAGGCTGCCGGCGTTTGGCTGAAGGTGTTAGCTGTGTACACACTTGTTTCATCCTAATAAGGAGAATTAGTCCACAAAAAATATAGTAAAATCCATAAATATTGTATACTTACATAAATACTAGGTGTAGGTGGATTGAGTTTGTCCTTTGGCAAAGGAGGATATGGTGGCGGTGGAGGACGTGGAGGCGGGCATTTATCCAACAAAATTTTACTGTTCGATAAGCCATTTTTATGCAAATGCCTGAAGTAAAAAATATAGCAGACAAGGAGAATTAAAAACAGAATCAAACATTTGTAGACTGTCCCTCAACAAACAAACTGAGCAGTGTTTGACAAAAAAACAACTGAGGCAAGGTAAGAGATTTTTGACACTCAGATTGTGTCAATGCTAGCCAACTTGAGCAGCTGTCTGCAAACTATTGCTCGCAACGTGTCTTGTCAAGTACAAAAATAGTTCTGCTGTTGATCATGCTTTGAGAAAAAGAATACCAGTGCTCCATAGATACAACCAAACCAATTGAATGAGAAACTACGGAACGAGACAGTTGAGATGCCAACAACTTGTTTTTTTGTTTTTTTTAAATCTAACATCAACTTCCAATACAAAAAATGTTACAGCCTCTTAACAATATTGCTATGCATGACAATTCAGCTACACTCAGTTTGGGGGCACAAAAGGTAGCCTTGTGGAAGCCCATACATATAAAATTCTAATTAGGTTGGTGAGATATAGAGGAGGGAGCAGTGTGGACTTCTCTTAATTCCCATTATGAGCATGTCATAACCAGACACTATATATGTTAGGAATAGCAGTTCACCCACTTAAAACATACTTTCATCTTTGGCTAAAATTGCAACTCCCTATTGAAACTAATTTTGAAACTGGAAGTCTATGTACGGACAATTGAGGATTTCAAAAGGATGTATTTCTGCTCAACCGATATATAAATCGTTTTAACATTTTATTTCCACGATAACCACCACTAATATGCATATTGCACTCGGACTATGTCCAATGGAAGGCCAGTGCTACTTTTCTTTTTAAAAACTAATATGCATACCGTTACTAAGTCATTGGTAGTATTCATTTTCATAGGCCCCATAGAGGGATCAATTTTACATATTGTCACGTCTAAGCTACAATGACTAACTGCTGTGTGTGCACATGGCATCTCTTGTGGCTACAACAGTCATGCACCCAAGGTTTGGACTTTTTAACTGGTTAGATTAACAGTTTTACACAACAAAAGAATGACAAGGGAAGATGCAGGCAAGGTGTTGGAAGTTGAAATAAGAACAACGTAGCTCCATGAAAAGAATAAGGTAAGATCACTGCAGTATAGGTGCAGTGAAACGAGAAGTGAGGCATAAACTTCCAGGCATCAGTGATATTAGATGAATTAGTGTAACCATTGCTGGCAGTTATTTCATTACCAGTATTGACCACAAGAAGATGTTCGGGCGGACGAGGAGCAACACCTTAGGCTGAATACGGGACACTCTGCCTCAGACAACTGAACAGAAGTGTCTCCTCCCTTCCCCCCATGTGGCAAGTAGTTTTTCTAACTAGGGCTTGACAGTTGGAAGCCATCTAGGTAGTGGAGTGTGGCCCACGCCACACCCGCGCAGTGGTATTCTCTTGCTACCAGTTGGTAAGAACGGAGCCCTCTTTTTGTAACTCTAGGTCCTGATGAATGCCCTGGACCCGCTCGGGCCAAGAAGGCAGAAACATGTCGACCTTATACTAGACGGCTAGGGGACACCTAAATACCCCACCTGCCGCCACTTTGTTTTTAGTATCATATAGTTACTGATCACATTAAAAATATCTTGGTAACTATAATGATTTTTAACTTCACGTTCTACCCCATGGGCCCCCACTCTTTAGCTTAGAAGTGCATCCCTGTCTCCAGGTGTATGCCCGCCCTCCATCAAACGAAGGTTTTGGAGGGCGAGGACTGGCCGATGATGAAGCATGACACCAGGTGGTGTGTGAGGCCAGTCCGTCACTTTTTGTGAGATGTCCATACTCACAACAACTTTACAACTGTAGTAGGGTCACATCACTCTAGGAGCAGCTTCTTGTGGTCAATAGTATTAATGGAGGCCGCTAGCTCCTAGCACCCCGTGCCTCCCGTTCCCCCCTCCACACTCTGTGGAGTTCTTCTAGTGATTGCTATTTCATTACCAGTCCCAGGCAGTGTTACCAGCACTCACTAAAAATGTTGAAGGCATTCCCTGCCAAAAGTAAGTAAAATGTCATCAAGCATAAATGTTTGCTATCCCAGAGAGCTATTGAGAGGAGAGTGAAACAGTGATGGGAAACACCCATTTTAAGTAAAAGTTGGCATAGGTCTTTCTGCCACCTCTAAGCATTGTGGGGACCCTTGAGAGAATAAGGCGGCAGCACTAAGCTTATATCACATGAAGCAGTCACACATGTGCAGGACTCATAATGGGATATTCCCTGGCACAAGAACCGATATGGGCATTATTTTCTTCATTCACGTTTTTTATGTAGCTATTAACACATCCCGCTTCAGCAAGTCTTTGCTACACCAATTCAGTTGAAAGCTATTTGGCACTATTCACTGGGTTTCTTAGAATGACTAGCCTTTCGTAAGTCCAGTATTGGCGATTTAAGATCGATATTTGTCAAGTGAGGAACTGGGTTTTAGCACAATTTCTGCTTCTAGGTACAGCAGAAAATGGAAATCTTATATACTGTAATTTTAATTTACAAGTTGATAATGTATTGTAAATCATTTATAACTGTTTCTAACATTGTGGAACACAGGTATTTCTGATATAAATGGAATTCGTGTAAATATTAGAATTTTCAAGTGTGATAAGTTATAGTCATTGTTTACTTACTCAGATTTGTCAGTCAGTGCTTCCGGAGCACTTGTTAAATTAGAACACCACTGGGTACCTCA
Source organism: Triturus cristatus (assembly GCF_964204655.1). NCBI lineage: Eukaryota > Metazoa > Chordata > Amphibia > Caudata > Salamandridae > Triturus > Triturus cristatus. Next base: position 1,260,854,613 of record NC_140591.1, on the reverse strand, counting down.
GTGCTATCAGTTGTGCTCCCTCAGTGCCATCAGTTGTGCTCCCTCACACCAGGCCGAATTACCTTCCTACTCAGTTTGCAATAGCCTCTTATTGTATTTAAATGCTCATGGACTCACCTGTAATAGCTTAGTTAAAACACCACTACTTCTTACTCAACACTTGCCAAATTGGTCAATATATCTATCCAAAATACAACTGCATCATGATGAATCAAGCATGAACCTTTTTCAAATTGTATCTTCTGTAAAATCTCCATGGGCTTTCTTTTAGCTCATCATCAAATATGTAAAATAAAACAAGAATTAAAAGAAAAAGAAATGAGCATAGTGTTTTTCACACTGCACAATCATCCCACAGTTTCTACTGCTCATCTGTCAACCTCTGGTTATTCGCAACACCAACCTTTAAAAACTTAGGATGTATAAAACGTAGGCCTCTTTTGCAGCTCCAAGTCATAACTGCCACACAAGCTACTCCACTACCGCTTCTACTTAGCTTTTAATACTAAATAACACTTCACCTTCAAAGAGACTGCTGTGCTACACTGAAACTGAATGGTCTGTACAGCATAAGGATGTTTTTGTGATCTCTGAACAGCAGCGGCCACGCGTTCAATAATTTCACGCTGTGACAGAATTCCAGGCACGTGTCAAGTCTGTCTGTTGGAAGAATAAATCTTGCTTTCAATTGTGTTTGAAAAAAAAGTTATCTTAGATTTTACTCAAAAATCTCTCAAGTTAAAATGACAACAAAACAACGGACGTTTCCTGTGTAATCGGTCGAGAGTTGTAATGGTTAGAAAATACCTGCTTTGGTTTATATTTTAAAACATGTCAAGAATACGTGCATAACGACCAGTTACAAAATTCACTTACCTGCATGCTTTTAAAACCTCTATGGAGTTGGGATATATGGAAACAGACAGTGATGGTGTAGTCTGAAGATTGTGTTTATGGTAAAATTGAGGAGGTTCAGTTTTCATGGGGCTCTGAGAGTCCTCCAAAACCTCTCCATTAATTGTAATTAGTCCACTATGAGGGCTATTAAGGCTTGTAACACTGTTAGTGGTAGTCTGTTCGATAGATTTTGGAGAAGGTGTCGCGGTGGACATGGCTGAACAAGGTGATGAAGCAAGAGAATTCTCAGTCTTTGTATGAACAGCTGGATGAATGTTATTGAGTTTGTCACAAGATACAGCACCCGCATTGTTACTGGATTTTCCCATCAACAAGGCAGAGAGCTGAGGATTGTCTGAACTAAGTAAACCTGGTGACTTCGGATCTCCATGGTTAGGGCTAGAAACAGCATCTATAGTCACCTGATTGACATGATTAGGAAGTCCCTCCACACTGGCAGTGCTGTTAGGCGTCAATTCGGAATGCCTTTTTGTTTCAGGCACTGAAGACGAGTTAACTGAAGGCTTGCTCTCTTTGGTTAAGGAAACGCCTTGGAGTCCACCTGAGGTAGCAGTGTGAGAGGAAAGGTGATTGAGAGCAGCCCCCTGTGTTAATGAATTGCTAGGCATGGTAGAATTTCCAACCTGATTTGAAATACCAGTGCCAGCTCGATGGAGATGCTGGGAAGGCCCAGTGGAAGAGAGAGGTCGTTCACCATTGGGACCTGCCAAATGTGAACTCTGACCTTTGTGAAGGCCCTGGAAGGCAGAAAAAAATTACTTGTTTAGCATAACGAATTCAAAGCATTCTGTTATTCAAAGTGTATTGAATACACTAATCAATGGTTAAAGAAAAGGTCATACTATTAAGGTGCAATTTATGCCATGCAAGTGAACATGACTGTACCTGCAACATTATGCAGACTAAAACAGAATGATGTGGCCCAGCTCCACGTGTGTGCAGATTTCAAGAACACAAGAACAGCAGCAAAATGGTTTATAAATTCCCAAAATTATACTTACAAAAACATCAAAGACTTTAAACCATATGCTTTATGAATGAACAGTCTGAAGTATCAACATAGTACACAGTGCATTAAAGCGATTTATTGCAGTGGATCATATGAAAGTAGGTTCGCAAAATCTCGGTTTTATATAGGTACACTAGCCATGTGTACATTTTACTGCAAGGTTTTGTTCATGGCAGTGGGTTTCTTTGGTAACCTACAGCATACTTGTCCTAAGAACTGCAATAGTGTATTCGTTTGAACATTGCAGTTTGGGAAGTAGTGCCCGAATTGAACGTTTCTCACTGCACCATGGACAGCAACACTGAATCTGGACTGAAAGAATGACGATTACACAAAGTCAACAAAAAGGTTTTAGAATCCGTGTCAGAAACATAGAATTCGTGCTGTTGGAGAAGGATGATTTGGGGCTCTAAAAGTGCATAATAGTGTTACAAGCGAACAACACTCATTAAGAATCGATTCTCAAGGAGGATAGGGTTAGTTTAGGACTTACACTTAGTGTTATTGCTTGTGTCCAGACACATAATACCTGTGCTCTCTATATACAACAAACCGAATTCGAATTAACAGCTACATGAAAGAGACAATTTATTGCAAGGAGACAGATTTTGCATGTTTTTTTTTTTTTTTAACACAAAGATCGACCGCTAACAAAAATTGACACAGCCTCTCAGTGTTATTGCTCTGCAAGACAATCCAGTTGTCAATGTTGGGGACAACTGTCCTAGAGCATGGTGCCATAATCACTTGGCAAATGGCCTATGTTTAGACTGTACTATGCTATGTGGGAAAAGTCCTGAGAACAAACAGAAACCTTCTGAGTCTAACAACATACACCTTCACCTTCCGTTCTTGGATAGCTTTAGGATGCACAAGAGCTGACTGTTCAGATAACTTCAAGGGGGTAGGTATGGGGTTACGGCAGAGCAGCACAGTGCCACCTAGCGGCATCCCTGAACACTTTTACATTTTCGAAGGCAAGGAATCTGAGGTTAGAAGTATAGCAATTTTACAGCAGAAACAGAAGGTTGTCGATCTGCCTGCCTGGATCAATGGACTAGCGAGCTTCACTGATGGGTGGAAGCAGAAATGCATGCAAACCAGCAGACTGAAAAGCAACAGTGACAAAATACCTGGTTGGGACACATTGTTGCATATACCCCCCAAAACGTAGATACACCTCTAAAGCTCGCAGGCCTATCAGTCATGGATATGCAACATGCAGAGATCCGTGGCACTGGCTGACAGGAATGTAACTGAAACAACAGACTCCGGTATACTGTCCCCCTTTTAATCTACACAACAATTGTCACCACTCCAGTAAATCACGGAGGGCACTGCCTCTCTGTAAGTTTAATGTTTTAGCACTGCAACATGCTATACTCTGTAAGAACTGCATGCCTAAAAAGTATTTTGCACCCAGCACTACACTATGGAGGCTGAAAGTCATCTTGAGGGTATTGTAACAAACCCATGATAATATTGATCTAATAGCATACACAACCATGGATATAACAGCTCTGAATATCTTCGATTTATTTTATTCATTCTACAAGAACAATCTAGCTACTAATGTAAGTTCTGTTCCTCTAAACACAAAATAGAATAAAAATATTTAAAATACTCATGGTAACTAAGTGACTTCTACAGCAAGGGGCGGAACCAGCAGAAGACTTACATTAACAGTACCTTCCTAAGCCATTTTACACAGATTATACAGATTCCTCACCTCTTGAACTCCCCTTAAGGGGCCAGGCGTACAGGATCAAGAAGTTTGAACCAGCTCTTGCGCTCCCGAGTCAGCGCCTCAGCTCAGCTTCAGCTTCCACACCAGATGTTATATCACGTACTTGTGAAACCCCGGCGCACTGATATGAGTTTCCATCCATTTGTCCATGCCAAGAGGCTTGGAGATGCGGTCAATGGGATTGACAGAAATTGCAGTGTTCCAAAACTAAGTTGAGACCTTACTAACATTTGCAAGGCCACGTTTTCCATGTAACTGGCTCATCTGATGAATACTTCTACTGGCGAATTCCTTACCTCTTAACTCCGTACAGAAGCAGAGCATCCAAGGAATGGGGTGAGGTAAAATCATAAGTCCTGCAACTCAGATCAGGCAAAATGGTTCTCTCTCTGGAATTCAAAATCAATACAGAAAAACTTGGCAAAATCGTGGACAACAGTCCACTTTACAGATTGCCAAATGTCCAACAATGGAACAAAGTGATAATGCTGAAGAGGCAGTCTTTGCCCTGGTGCAACGGACTCGGATACCTTCTGCATGTTCCTTCTTAGCAAGGGCTTAGCATTTCTAGATATACAGCGCAAATCAGCAGGAAATAGTCTGCTTCTTAAACACCTTGCCTTACCTGGAGCCAGCATAATCCAGGAAACGTTTGTTTTTCACCCAAAAAAAAGTCCTAGATATCTGCACTGCGAGCCTTATAAGGATCAGGAAATGTAGCCTTTCAGTAGCATGAAAAGGTGGGGAGTAGGTCCTAAGGGTAATCAATTGACCCACATAAAAATAGAGGCTATATTCAGAAGGAAGCCTTCATCCACAAAACTGGCTTGTTCAAAAACAAAAAATAAGTAGCAGGCTGTACACAACACCTGCAGCTTGCTGAGGCCAAGTATGGAAATCGGTGGAAAATATTACTTAGCCTGTAACCATCTATTTGTAAGTACCGTACCTTGCTGTAGATTTACACGTTGTACAAACTCCTGCCACCTAGAGCAATGGGGGACATGTTATGTTGTTTTTCTTAATAAAAGTCTTCAGTCTCGAGGAAACTTGACTCATAGCTTTGGCCACACTACTCCAGGACAAAGACTCCACCTCAGACTTTTTTCCATCCAGCAGGTAAGAACAGCCAGCCGAATGGATTGAGACAGGACAAGCACTGTGACTAACCAAGAAATGTAAAAACCTCATTAACCAGAACTAATTTACATTGAGTGGGAGGGTGCATGTGAATCTAGAAAACTACATTCTGCAAACAAGTTACAGGGTAACATTTTCAGACTGTAGCATTTGTTGCTGTAGATACACAGGCTGTGCATAGGCTGCGAAGCAGTATATCACATAAGCGGTGGCAAGAGAGTGGATGATGTAGATGTGAGGAACAAGATTCCTAAGAAATTTGGTCAACCAAAGCCTCTCAATAGACTTGATTATCCACGCAGTAATGTTTGGTGAACGTGTGTGGTGTCGACAATGTAGCAGCTTCATAGATGTCTGCTGAATTAATGTTTCCTTCAGGGGACAGCGTGGCTTCATTCTTTCTAACAGTGAGCCCTAAATAATGCTCAGTGTACACTTTGATTTAGCATAGCACGCCTGCATACACTTAACAGTCCATCTGTGAATGTCACCCTTAGAAATGGGGCTCCGCAGTTTACGTTTTGCAAATGCAAAAAGTTGCTTTGTAGACTTTTCTCTTCGATGATGTAGTACTGTAGTACATTCAAGCTTTTGACTTAAAGTGTGTGTGTGTGTGTGTGTGTGTGTGTGTGGGGGGGGGGGGGGTGGGAGGGAATGCCCTTTCTGCCACTATCTCGGGCCACTGGAAGAAAATGGTTAACTGAACTGTATGGTTTACGCGGAAAGGAGAAACCACCTATGGAAGCAATCTGGGGTTTGTTCGTAAGACCAAGCTATCCATGTGTACATGAATAAATGGTTCTTCCACTGTTAGTGCTTACAGCTCTCCCTTGTGATATGACAGCCACAAGAAAGGTAACCTTCCATGACAAATTGCATTTCACCAAAGTGTATAGGCTCACATTTAGGCCCCATATATCTTACCAATACTACACTGAGATCCTAGACAGGGGCCATTAGATTGCTTGAACAAATTATTAATTTAAGGATCTCCATAAAGGCCTCGACAACAGGTATTTTGAATAGAGACAATTGTGTCCTATTCTGCATGTAAACTGCTACAGCAGTAGGTGTACACATATAGAAGTGTGTGCTAATCTAGCTTAGTGAAGGTGCAGTAGGTAGCAAATGATAGCCTGCACTGGTGGTTCAATCTGTTGCCCTGAACAGCAATACACATCTTCCACTTTGCTGGGTTCATATCCCTTAGGTATGAATGTCTGACTGTCCCACCTCCTCTCCCAATGAGGGTATAAAACACATACAGTAACAACTGGATTTCTGTAAGTCCCAAGTAGCTGATCAGCAAAAACTGCTGTTCTTGTGTACAGGTACTCTGAAAAGTCATGTGTATAAGATGAGCTCCCCTATCCTTGAGCAAAGCGTGTGTGGTAATGGTCTTCTGCTGTTGAGGATCCAGAAATTGCCTATGTAATAATCTCTTCTCCTGCAACCATTTTAGACTGCTGAATGAAGAGCTTCATCAACACTAGATCTTTCCATTGGCACTCCGCGTTGACCATTGCATCAGTAAACACTGGTGTACTGAGAGAATATGTAATCTTTCTCGAGGAAAATACAGGAAGCTATCATCCCCAACAGTTTCACTATCATCCTTACAGTAACAGAAAGTGGTGTCTGAAAACAGGCACTAAAGTTTACAAAAAGTGATGGATAGAATGCTTAAATCAATCTCAGTCACTGGTAATTACTTGGGCTGCATTCCAATCCACCATTATTTTGCACACCATGCGACCTTAGTTTGGATCCAGCTATATGCAAATCAGTCTTCACTGTTTTAACTGCTCACACAGATACTCCCTGAACCGTAACAAAAGCAACCCAGGACTGGGGTAAAGACAGATTTGCATATGGCTTGGTCGAATATTGAGGTGGCATGGTAGGCAAAAGAACAATGGGTTGGAATCCGACCAGGAGCAATTAACCAATAGTTAGAGTTCTTGCAAGCGTCCTTCCATCACCTTTTGTGTTCGACGTAACGCCTTAAGTGGACACGGGGATCCCCAAACGTGGGTCCCTTGCTCACTATGCCACTAGAACCAAGCCACACCCAACTGAAGAGCCCCAAACAGGGTGAAACTGGTCTTGGGTTGCTTGTATTCCAGTTCAGGGAGGACCTTGCTTGGCAGTTATGTTATTGGTGATTTGTAGCGCGCACGGCTACTCAGAAGAGTGCCCCGGCGCGACCCAGCAAAAGAGAACAGAGAAAAAAAGAAGGAAAACAGGCTTAATTGAATAGGAAGGTTTTACGTTTTTTCCTGAACTGAGAGGGGTTTTGAAGGCTCCGGAGCTCCGGGGTGGAGAGAGTTCAATGACTTAGCTGCCAAATAAGACAATGAGCTGTCCCCCCTTTCTTTTCAGACGGATTTTGGGTACGGAGGCCAGGTACATGTTCGAGGAACGCAAGTGTTTCCCCGGGACATAAAACGAGAAACATTTCCTCAGATACGTTGGGCCGTATTCATATAGTGCTGCATCGGCCGTCACTAAAGCCTTGAACAAGACCCTAGCTTTTAACGGCAGCCAGTGCAAATTACGGAGATGTTGCCTCACGCTAGTATGTTTGGGTAGGTCCAGGAGCAACCACGCAGCGGCGTTCTGCACCACCTGCAACTTATCCATAAGGTAGCCAGGGAGACCTACATACAATGCATTGGCATAATCAAGGCAGGAGGTGACCAAGGCCCTTATTACTGTTTCTTTGGCGAAAAGAGGCAACAAGGGCAGAAATTTTCTGAGCATCTTCAAAATGCCAAAACAAGTACATGTCAATTTGCTAATCTGATTGCCAAACCCAAGTTTTTCGTCGAACCAAATCCCCAGGTTCTTCACAGGAAGACCTGAGGGGAATGATCGCGTGGCATCAGCGGGCCAGCAGTCGTGAAAAAACAGCGAAGAGAATTCCCCAAAAAACAGTATCTCTGTTTTATCTTCATTGCATTTCAGCTGGGCCGAAGTAAACCAGTTGAACACCGCAGACAGACCGGTTCCAACGTGGTCCGTAATGGGCTCGTGCTTTTTCCAGGTGAATAAAAGCTGGGTATCACAAGCATATGCTACTACTTTAGCGCCAAAGTTCTCAGCTAGCTGAATAAGAGGGGTCATATATAGATTAAACAACAGAGGACTCAGTATGGATCCCTGAGGGACCCCTGTTTGCACTGCTTGGATTGAAGATGCGAAAGGGGGGATCCACACTTGCTGGGTTCTACCGTCAAGGAAGGACTTTAGCCATTCCCATGCGGCACCGATGTTACCAAGCCTCTGCAATCGGGCCAGGAGGAGAGCATGGGGGACAGTATCAAAGGCGGCAGATGGGTCCAATAGGACCAAAACTGCCCTGCCCCCTGCGTCTAGCGACTCCCGGATGGCCTTTGAAATTTCCACTAAGGCAGACTCAGTGCTGAAAGAAGCACAGAACCTGATTGAGCAGGGTGCAACAAGCCGTGTTGTTCAATATAGGAGGTCAGTTGTTTGTTCACTAGTTTCTCACAGACTTTGGCCACGCCCGGAAGCAGAGAGATAGGCCGATAGCTGGAGGGAATGTGAGGATCCAGCGTCGGCTTTTTTATAAGGGGGACCAGCATGGCCTGCTTCCATGCGGAAGGGACGAAGGCTGAGCCTAAAGATGTGTTAATCTGCTGGTTCACCAGAGGATTAATGACTTGAGCTGTGCGGGCCATAAGTATTGCAGGACACGGATCAAGAGGGGAACCAGATTTTAAGGAGGTCAACGCAGCCAGAGACTCCTCAAGGGGTATGGTTGAAAAAGAGGAGAAAGTAATTTCAGTGTCAGAAGCGGAATTGAAATCAATGCCGGCTGCTGCTCTTTATAACCCAATCGGCCAAGTACAAGTGGACACGAATGGCTTTGAGTCACAGGAATCCTGCCATTATTGCAAAGCACTTGGCAAATAGCCTTGTGGCAATTGTCACCCCAAAGGGCTGAACTTAAGCGCAGGCAGAAGTGATGTAAGGGGATGTGGAATTAGACATCCTTGAAGGACCAGGTCGGACCCGGTCCAGGTCGGTAAGCTGCTGTTAAATGAGAATCTTCTTCTGACAGCAGATAGTGATTTGGTTCAGGCGCAACCAGAGGCTCTCTGGTTTGAAGACGGTCCTACTAAACACCAGATCTCTCACCAAACATAGTCTCGGGGTTTTCACTTTGTTACAAGATTCAAATGTGGACATTCTAGCACTTTCAGAATCCTGGCTGAATGAATCAGCAACACCAGATCAAGTGGCCTCCCTCCCCCCTGAGTTCACCGTCTGGACTTGTAATCGCCAAGGCAATAAAAGAGGGGGAGGGGTTGCGCTGTTCAGTCGTAGAACTTTTGTCTCGGAGAAAATAGTGGAGGAAAGTCTGGATGGGGCGGAAGTGCTGGGAATTAAGCTTGGACTGACCTCCTTTTGCCTGATAGTGATAGTGGTGTATCGCCCCCCCAACCATCACCTTTATTCAATGATTTATTTTTTGAAGTAATGAGCGATCTCCGGACGAGATACCCACATACCCACATATTTTGGTTCTCGGAGATTTCAACTATCACTGGGACCTATCGCCAAGAGAAGGTGCGGCGTGTAGGCTCGATGATGCCATGACTTCTTTAGGCCTACAGCAAGTCGTGAAGTCTTCCACGCATGAGAGGGGTCATACCTTAGATCTCATTTGGACTACGTCTGCGGCCCATCTTAAGGCCGACTGCACTCCTCGCAGTTGGTCTGATCACATTTTGGTTAGTTTCCTCCTCCCAAATGATAGCCGCCTCAAGCAGGCGCCAGTGGGGTGGAAGTCATTTCGGAACTGGACTAATTTTGAGGTTACTGCCATAGAAGACGCTCTGAGGAGGACGTCAGCTCCTAGGTCCAGGTCCTTGGACCCGGATTTAGAACTTGCAGTGCTCTCAATTTGGCTGAAGACAGCCATTGATGAAGTAATTCCCATCCGGAGGATTAAGATCTCGCATAGTTCTACTAGGGTTCCATGGTATACTAGTGAGCTCAGAAGGGAAAAGCAAGTCCTCCGTCAGGCTGACGCCTATGGCGGAAATCTCTAGACCCTGGCGACAAGGAGATATTTAAATCTAAATTAACCCACTATAAGGCCTCTCTTATTAAAACTAAATCGGCCTACTATGAAGCCAGGATTAGTGAGGCAAGTGATACGCAAAAAGACATTTACTATACTCAGGGAACTGAGCAGGCTCTCCGAACAAAAACCAACCTCTAATCAAGCCGAATGTGACAAAATCCAGAATTTCTTTCTAACTAAAGTTGAAGACATCATTCTGGCTATTAAGAATACGCCTATTGCCCCTTGTCCACAACCAGTTGAGGAGGAGCCCTCGGGCTCCCTGAAGACCCCCTTTTCTCAGCTCCCGGGGCTTGAACCAGAGGATGTGGCTCGTATAGTGTCTAAAGTGAAATCCGGGTCTCCTGAGGACCTTTGTCCTCCTAAGGTGTTCATATCTCTTCTTCCGTGGGTCAATATCTCTTCTTCCGTGGGTCACTGAGGCCCATGTCAACGCCATTTTATCCAACCATCTTCATTGTGCTAATATTTTAGATCCCTCACAGAATGGCTTTCGACCCGGCCATAGCACTGAGACTGCGTTGCTCTTTATGGTCGATCACCTGCGAACCTTGGTCGATTCTGGTCAAACGGCGGCACTGGTGCTCCTTGATCTCAGTGCCGCGTTTGACACCGTCTCCCACGCTATTTTATTACAGCGTTTGGGTGAGGCAGGTGTCGATAACATGGCACTTGAATGGCTTTGATCGTTTTTATCTGGTCGCACGTTTAGGGTTGTTATACCTCCCTTTCAATCTAAACCCTACCCTATTGCCCAGGGTGTGCCGCAAGGGTCGGCTCTTAGCCCCACACTTTTCAATCTTTATGTGCAGCCGCTGGCTGCTATCGCCAAGCGTTGGAACCTGACTATGGTGTCCTATGCTGACGACACACAGCTGGCGGGTGCATTAAGTGGGGCCTCCGACCTCGAGGCTGCTAAGTTCCGTGAGGGAATTAGCTCAGTAGCCCGCTGGAGGACAGATAATTGCCTGCAATTGAACGCCAAAAAAAACGAAGTGCTCATTGTTGGCAAGCAGAGTCATCTATGGGGTGATCATTGGTGGCCATCTGAGCTTGGTCCAACTCCTCTCCCTGCCACCGAGGTCAAAAACCTTGGGATTTGGTTGGATTCCAGACTCAGTTTTGTTCCCCACACAAAGAAAACCGCTGCCACGTGCTTCGGGATTCTTCGCAGGCTTAGACCTATTTTTAAATTCTTTGATGCTCCAACCAGACAGCTTATTGTACAAGCCACGATTCTGTCTAGGTTGGACTATGTGAGCTCTCTCTTGCTGGGAGCTAATTTGGCCGAACTCTCTAGACTTCAACACGTTCAAAACGCTGCCGCCAGGGCTCTGGTTGGCTTACCGAGATTTTGTTCGGCCAAAAAAACCATCGGCAAACTCCATTGGCTCCCTGTTGCTCAGAGGATTAAGTTTAAGTCTCTCTGCCTTTTGTTTAAAATTTTGAAGCACTCTTCTCCTCAGATTTTGGAGCATTTTATTCTGCCCTATGTACCCTCGCGCTCTCTAAGATCCTCAGGACTTCACCTGGTTACAGTCCCACGCTTTAAGAGGGCTAGGGCCAGTGGCCGCTCCTTTAGAGTGCTTGCTGCTAGGCTCTGGAACTCTCTTCCTGTTCATATCCGCGCAATTAACGAACCTTTGGTCTTTAGGAAGGCCGTTAAAACCTTCCTCTTTCCTCTGGACTCTTAGTGTTATGCTCTTGTCTTTGTTACTGCCTGTGTCCGGTATTTTGTCCTCCATAGCGCCGGGACGCCCCTTTGCTGGGGCATCTGTGCGCTCTATAAATCCGGCTAACATAACATAACATAAAATGATCATTCCTTTGGTCGAGGCGGAGGTCCTGTCCGTCCTGAATTCATCTTTGATGTCAGGACAGGTTCCTCAGAAGTTTAAGGAAGCATTAGTACTCCCACTGCTGGAGAAAGCAGGGGCGGATTTTAGAAATCTGAGAACTTCCGCCCAATTACCCAACTCCCGTTCTTGGCTAAAGTCCTTGAACAGCATGTGCTCAGAGCCCTTACATCATATATCGAACAACACCACTTGCTACACCTTTGGCAAGCGGGGTTCCGGACACATAATAGTACTGAGCTGGTGATGCTCTCCGTTTTGAACGATCTACGGCTTGCAGCAGACAAAAAGATCCATTCTGCTTTAATTTTGCTCGATCTCTCAGCCGCCTTTGATACGGTGAATAATGGGCAGCTACTTTCCCGTATGCAGCGGCTCGGAGTCACAGGGACGGCCCTTCAGTGGTTCACCTCCTTTCTAGAAGATCGCCAGCAGTAAGTCCAGCTGGGTGACCTTATGTCCAAACAGGGCATTCTCCATTGGGGGGTTCCGCAGGGTTCGGCTTTGTCCCCCTGCTTTTTAACATCTATCTTCAACCCCTGATTGAGGCCCTGGTTAAGTTAGACTGCCAGGTGTTTAATTATGCGGACGACACCCAGCTAACAGTTCGCATCGATCACTCCTGTGACTCACAATGGAATGTTCAGAACATTCTTTAGGTACACCATGAACTGGATGACCCTGAATTCCTTAAAAGTGAACCCAGATAAGACCGAAGTCTTGGTACTTCTTCCAGACTCCTCCCGTTGGTCAAGCTTGTTCTGGCCTCAAGAACTTGGCACTACTCCTACGCCAGTGCCTACCGTGAAAAGCCTAGGTATCAAAAAAGACACCGGACTGACCATGAAGAACCAGGTTTCTGCTGTGGTGGGAAGTTGTATCGGATTACTGCGTCGACTCCAAAAACTATCTGTCCTTTTGTCATCTACCACCATGCAGGCGGTGGTAACTGCTTTAGTATTGTCTCGTCTTGACTACGGAAATGCAGTTTACATCGGTCTCCCTGAATCACTCGAGGAAACTTCAGGTGGTCATGAATGACGCGGCAAGGCTGATATTCAAGCTGCCTCGAAAAACGCATGCCACTCCCTTGCTGCATCATCTGCACTGGCTACCGATCAAACAAAGGGTAAGCTTCAAGGGCTTGTGTATCGCACACAAGTCCTTGTTTGGTGAAGCCCCCAAATACATTAAAGATCGTCTGAAGCCCTATGTCCCGGGCCGTCACCTCCGCTCCTCGCAGGCCAGTTTTCTTACCTGCCCCCGTTTCAGCATGACGACACTTGGTGGTCGTGCCTTCTCGGTCTTTGTACCCCAGATGTGGAATAAGCTTCCAGAGGATTTGCGCAAGGACACTAAACTACTCTCATTTCGGAGGAGGCTGAAGACCATGCTATTCTTGGAGGCCTTCACCTAGGCTTATGGGGATTAAGTCAACTTAAGCGTTCTGCCATGTTATGTCTGTCGTCTATGAGGAAGCGCTTAGAGACCTTTGGTGATTAGCGCTATATAAATAACCATAAACATAAATAAAGAGTAACCACATGGCCGACTGTACTCCAACAGGATGTATTGGTTTAATGGCATGAGGTGATAAGACTGCAGGTTACAGTCCTTTTGAATAAAGAAGCACCCTGCTAGATGCACCCTTTATGATTAGCACCTGTACTCCCTCTTGCAAAAGTCATAGGCATACGTGACTGTGTAGACGAGGCAGTATAGTTGGTGGAGAACTCCAGACTGTACCCTTGTTGCACTACCAAGAGCAACCAATTTTTCAAGCTGCAAAACTACTCCTATAGGAAAGTAAACATTTCATTTTGCAGTGCAACTTTTCAGGATTGACATTCTGTTAAACAATTTTGTAGGGTTAATCTTCTGCCTTGGAAGGCTGGGTTGGAATGTGCATGTATTCGCAAATAGGTTTCTCGGTTCTTTTTGCTCCACCCCAGCTTCCTTGTTAGCTTGTCCACGCAGTAATTTTCTGCGAATGTGTGACCGCCAGGCCGATGTTGTTTACAGACCTGTTTGCAAATAAAACAAGTGTTGCTCCTTTTTGTTTTCGTTGAGTGTACCCTTGATTTTACCCCAGTGGCACTCTTGATGCCTTGTAACATGTCTGGATTGTTTGGACTATCCATCTTGCTATAGTTACTTGGATACTGGTGAACCTTTGTTTGTCAGGGCAAAAGAGTGTTTTCATTTCCTGATTGGTATAATTTCCTGTAGGTAATACAGGACTACCCTTCTGACATTTCAAGAATGCAGGGTGCTTTCTACTTGCTATTTTGTTTGCTGAAAAAAAAAAAAACTCGGGATTACCACCCTGTCTTTCTAGGTAGGTACGGTTCTTGCATTGCGAGTGTCTGCAGTGATGGCGATTAACAAGGCCATTCTGAAGCTTCTTCCAGAGTGAAAAAAAGGGACTGAGTCACTTATTGTGGAATAACAGTGCTTCAAGAATAGCGCTATGCAAGTTATTCTGTGGAGTTTCTGACGGTGGCATAGCCATCGCAAATCTTAGGAGATGCTACTGGGCTCTACAATTAGCTGCAGTAAATGACCGGTTCTTTCCTTTTTTTTATTTATATTAGAAACATGTAAGGAGTATACAGCTCAGCATCTTGCCTACAACCCCAATCGGGCCAGCAATGTGACATTGCATCTGTGCATATAGTGAATTAAGAGGGGGTAGGGAATTACACAGCAAGCCGCCTACAACCCTTCCGGTCCGGCCGCGTCAAGAGGGCATTCGGCTGTATCACCAGGAGCAGTATCTGATGCATGTAATATCAAGCATTAATAAACATCAAGAACATGAATAACATTCGGCTCTACTTGTGAACATAGTGTAGTGAATTGTAGCTATGCTGATGGAGTGCAGTGACCTATACCTTGCAATAGTGTTCCATAATGCCCCGTACCCTCCAGTGTGCTGCATGTGCAGGTCCGGGTCAAAGGCGTTGGCTGGGGAGAGCAGCTGGTCATCCCAATGTAGACGTGGCAGTGTCCGTGTCAGCAGTATGCTCCAACAGATAAGTCTGTAGGGGCCCCCATGTGTCTTTTGGGCGAGATGAAGGGGGCTGGAGGTCCGCATATGCGTGTAGCTGTTCTTGACAATAAGCAAGGTCGCGTATCCAGTCCTTGAAATTCGGTGCCCGTCCTCTGCCCCATCTACAAGTAATTCTTCGCTTAGCAAGCAGTAACGCCAAGGAGGTGTATTTGCGCATTTTGGCAGCCAGGTGTTCCGTGTATCCTAGCAGGGCAGTAAGGGGGTCTGCAGGAATATGCAGACCTGTCATAAGGTCTAGCGCAGCAAGAACCTCAGCCCAGTAGCGCTGTATAGAAGGGAAGTCCCAGGCCAGATGCCTAAAACCCGCCCCCTCTTCCCCGCATCTGGCACACCGATCATTGTCCCGGATCTTCAGTCTGTACATCCGCGCTGGCGTATAATAGAGGCGATGAACAAACTTGTAGTGTATAATTCTGAGCCTGCTGCTAGCAGATCTCTCCTGTCTGTTTACAGCAGTAGAGCCACTGTTTTTCCGTGATGGGGACCGGTTCTTTCCTAACAAAGAGGAGCCCTCTGTGCAGTATGATAGAGCATTAATCGGGCCGAAAGGATACATAACAACCAGATTTGGAAAGAACAGATGATCTAAGTGGTCGACATTTATTAAGGTGGTGCTGCACGTATGGGACGGAGCACTTCGATGGGGTAGTTCTCAACCCTAACTGGGGGACATGCCATTGTGGGACTCCTGGAGAGTGGACGAAGTGCAACGCCAATCTGTATGCGAATGTTGGCATATCATAGAGGAGAAGTAAACTGGGAGATATATGCGTGGGTGCGTACCTGACGTTTCAGGCACTCAAGGACGAATATGCGATGCTGGAGGGAGAGGTTTTTTGCTACCTACGACTTAGGCATGCTCTTTATAAAGAAGTTCTGAAGTGAACACAAATAGTGCAGCCCTCCTGACCTTTACATGCAGCCCCTGGTTGAACTGCAGCAGTAGTTTGCAGTTTACTTTACAAATCACTAATACTCGAAGATTTTAAATAAATGGCATGCATTACAGTCGAAGTGAAGAAAAGAAAGCACAGCAGTTTTCCTGCATCACTTAACTTTAAGAGCACTTTAATTTTTAAAGACTACTTGCAAATGTTTAAAAATATGATAAAGTCCATTAAAAATTCAAAAAAATGATTTCATTAACCTGCAGAAGATTTTCACCTTAGTACATCAGAATATGAAGGTGCATTACAACGTTTTTAAGTGACAGTTTTCAAACAAGAATTTGAAAACATTCATGACTACCCCAACCCCCACCCAGACAATGTCAATGGGCAAAGTGAAATTAGACGATTGCCTAGGATCACACCGTTCAAGTGTGGAAGCTGGGATTAATCCCAGGTGCAATTCAACCACTAGCTGTACATGTGTCGCTTCTACTAGTTACACACCTCCCACACCCCTGACTGCCACCACGCTGGCATCAATGCAGCCCTCGGTCACACCAAAGATGCACCTTTTGACCCCTGACAAAATGTTTGCGAGTACCCATGAGAGTTGATGGAGATCAGTAGAGCCGACACTGATGTTTGTCTCTGGGAACTACAGCCAGACTGGTTGGGCATAACAGGGGCCCTAACGGACGCTGCAAGGCTTGTGCTGCTCACAAGTAAAAAAACTTTGCATCCTTAGCATGTTAGGTGGACAAAGCAGGCACCAGATAACATTTATTTTGTAATGTAGGAATGATAGTACCCAGATGGAATATTGCATAAGTGTGTGGATCGGAGGCAAGGACTCAGTTGGAGCACTGGAGTTAATATATGGATTGGTGCACAGGTGCTGAGTCTATGAGGGGAGAGGATGCCCACGTAATTTGAAAAAAGTGTGGGCCCCATGGAAGTCCTATAGGGGGCTTCTGTGAGCTTAGTTACATCAGTATATCTCCATGGGACCTGAATAAACAGTAGCATGTGGCGTGCATTACTGTATCTATGTTCTCCTGGCACTGTCTGAATGACGAACAAGTTACTTACCTTCAGCAACGATATATCTGTAAGAGACAGATTAGTTATGCTTCCTCACCTTAGAATTACCTCCAGGCATCAGACTAGATCCGGAGAAATTTTTTCTCAATAGTCATTGACGTTGTGGTCGCCGGAACAACGTTTATCTACTTGTACACCACCCTCGCGCTCTGAAGTCAATTCTTTACACGACATTCCACGCCAGAAGTGCAGAGCCTTGCAAGACACTGACCACTGGTGCACAAAAACTAGGGCCCTGAAAGGGAGTCCCATACCCTATAAGTCAGTTTGCAGAACAGGGAGGAAGGGTGGGGCAGTGAGGAATCCATAACAAATCTATGTTTCTTACAGATACATCGTTACCGAAGGTAAGTAACTTGGTCATCTGAAAGAGACAGTTATGGATTCCTCACCTTAGAATAGATACCCCAGCAATACCAACCCCGGTGGTCGGTCTGCAAACCAAGTTCACATCAGAAAGTCCTGGAGAACTGAACGGCCAAAGAAGCAGTCTCTCCGGACTTGGCTGTCCAGGCAGTAGTGGTTGGTAAAAGTGTGCAGTGAAGCACACGTAGCTGCCGGCAGATGTCAAGAAGGGGGACTCCACGTCCCACAGCGATAGTGGCTGCCGTCGCCCTGGTGGAATGGGCACGCAACCCCACTAGAGGTTCCTTTTTCGCAAAGGAATAGCAGATGACATGCAAAGAACAACCCACCAGGAGATGGTTTTGCATGGCCGGACCTTTCTTGTCGTCCACATAGTCAACAGAGAGCCGGTCATCCACCCGGAATTGCTTTGTGCGATCCAGATGGAATCAACGCGCACGTTTTGGATCCAGATGGTGGAGCCGCGCTTTCTTTTTTGAAGGATGCGGAGGCTGAAAGAAGGTGGGCAAAGTGATGGTCTGACCTATATGGGAAAAGGTAACCACTTTGGGAAGGAAAGAAGGCCTAGTGTGAAGGACAACTTTGTCCGCATGAACAGCCTGGGAAGGAGGCTAAGAAGAAAGAGCTTGAAGCTCACTCACCCTGCAAGCAGAAGTGATGGCACCCTAAAAAGCAGCTTTAAGGGTCAGAAGTCTGAGAGGACAGTTATGTAAAGGCTCGAAAGAATGGCACATAAGATAAGTGAGAACCAGGTTCAAGTCCCACTGGGGCATTACGAAAGGATTAGGAGGAAACTAGTAAGTATGCCCTTAAGGAAGCGATTTACAATAGGGGACTTGAAAAGAGAAGGCTGGTCAGGTAGCCGAAGGAAGGCTGAAATGGCCGAAAGATGGCCTTTGAGAGTGCCCAGAGCAGGGCCCTGCTGGGCCAAAGAAAGAATTAAGAGGAGAACCTCTGAAAGGAGGGAAAAAAAGGGGATCCACAGCCTTTGCTGCACACCACGCCACAAACTGGTTCCATATACAGGCATATACTGTTTTGGTGGAGTGACGTCTGGCTGCCAAGATAACATTACAGACTTCATGAGGAAGGTCGAAATCTGTCAACTGTCGCCGCTCAATCTCCACACAAGGAGGATGAGGCTGGACAGGTTCGGGTAGAAGACCGTCCCCTGCTGCTGCGACAAAAGATCCTCCCGAAGAGGCAGACCGATTGGAGGATCGATGGCCATGTGTAATATCTCGGGATACCAGACTCTTCGTGCCCAATCCGGGTCCACAAGAATGACTTGGGCCCGGTCGCGCTTGATCTTCAGCATTCTGAACAGAAGCGGTATAGGCGATAAGGGGTATAGAAGACCGCAACTCCACTCGCAAAGAAAAGCGTCACCTACTGAGTGCTGCCTTGGAAATTCCAACAAGCAGAACTGCTGACATTGCACGCTCTTAGGTGGCGAACAGATCTAACCAAAGCTCCACCCACTGCTGAAAGAGGCCTTGCACCACCTCCCAGCGAAGGCGCTGTTCGTGATCCATCATGCACCTGCGGCTGAGTTTGTCCACGCTGGCGTTCAGAGAACCTGCCAGGTGTTAAACCACCAGAGATATGCCCTGATATTGTGTGCGCGCGCAAGTGTGTGCGTGTATGTGAATGCATGCGTGAGTTGAGTGAGTGAGTGTGAGTGACCAGAGACTCAGAGTGGCCCAACTCACGGAATTTCACTGGTGTATATCTACTGCCGTACCGAAAGAATCTACAAAGCTTGTCCCCGCATTGCCTTCAGTGACATAGTCCAACAGTCTCAACCTGACTTTGCGCCGTGGCATGCTCGAAGCACCAAAGTAGACAAGAAAAGAGAAGCAAACATCTCGCATTAAAACCTCTTCCTGTTCTTTTCTTTAAATATCAAAGACCAAATATGTGTAACATATGCACACAGCCATGTATACTCTGTACACATAAGTATCCATAACAGCTAAACAGAACTGAGAAATCGGTCCAAAATCACTTATTATTGAAAAAGGAATTGCACCTATTAGTGCAGTAGCAAGATATGTCAGAGAAAAATCAAAACATTAAAAAGAAACCATACATAAAAATTAAGCCTTGCCGGCAACAAGCATATACGACCACACTTGTGATACAAATAAAATTTGATTGTAAACATTTTTCACTCTCTCTAAAGAAGTCAGGTAATATCTAACCTTCAGACAGAAATAACATATACAAAAACTTTGTAGGAGAACAACAAGAAGAGCTTTCCATAAAGCCTAAAAACCTCCTACCCTGTAATGCACGACTGAAAACAGCCTTAACTGTTGCAGACACTGCCTACCAGACAGTTTAAGACACAGTTTACACCGCCATGTTCCAAATTTGGACAAAGGAATTACCTATACCCTCCCACAAAAGAGGAAGCACACAGCTATTCCAAAGAATACAACCATAAACTCTGAATTTACCAGCACATCTCTTCAAAATTTGAAACACCTATTATAAATATGCAGTCCGCTCAAGAAGAGAAAACGTACTGATTACTCTGGCTAAGAAAAACCAGAGGGGCGTGCAAATGTAACAGAACCCCAACAAGGGTATACAAGAAGAAAAGAACAGCTATTAGTTCACAACAATAGCCCTTAAAAGAGTATATAACGGAGCTCAAGAAGGACCAAGCTGTATAGCGGAGAGATGCCCACACAAGACAGGGTACTCAGAGAAAACTATTTAACAGCAAACTACTTAAAAAGCTATACAATGGTAAACCAAATACTCCACGTAGAGTAAGCCTTATACCCACTAAAGTGTATGAACTCTTGAAACTAAGCTTATCATCAGAGTAAAATAAAAGATAACCCAGCTACACAGCTGCAAAGACACTCCGGAGATTAAAATAGGAAGTAGTGCTTAATACTTCCACACCCCACAGTAAAACAACAGCAGAGGTAGGATTTAAATCCTCAAATCTAAAGATCCATGACTGTGGCTATATAAAAAAATAAGCAAAAGACCTGATAAGGCCAAACTACAAGTGACCAGCCATGAGGCGTTGTATTGCAGAATCTGCATGGCTGTCAAATAAACAAACACCGTCAAAGGTCACATCTTTCACACTCTCTCGAACATTATTGGGGAATTTCGAAAGAGCAACTGACCGAGCTATAGCTCTGCCAATATAATCGGTGGTGTCCATTGCCGCTGACTTAATATTAAACGTTGCCATTTCACGGCCATCTTGCGCAAGCTGAAAGAGTTCAGCCCTGACACCTTCAGTAAGGAAAGTAAGCAGATGGGTGACAGAGTCCGATAAAGCATCTGAAGCCCTGCCCTGCCTAAGACACACAACGTGTTTAATTACCTCAAGGCCGAAATAGCCGAAGGAAAGGAATTCCAGCCACACAGATCTAATCACCTAGATGCTCTAACTGGTAGAAGTAAAGGAGACACATCTAGATTCGTTGAAGTCATAGCAGTTTGCACAACGAATCCCTTAGCAGTAGGGTGCTGAGAAAGACAGACAGGGTCGTCCAGAGCAGGACGATGGCGATGGGAAATGGCACGATCAACAGAGTCCCTGGTCACTGGCCTAGCCCAAGTTTCCAGAATATCATACAGAGACTCTCCATAGAGCAGTAAGGGTTCAACACCTGTCATACCTTGGTGAAGCAGATCCAACAAGGGATCAGATGACAGTCACCGAAGGAAGCAGCAATTTTGAGACATCAGCAGCTTTCTTTATAACTTCAGCAAAAGCGGCACTAGCCTCCATCGCCATTCGTGGCGGAGAAAGCAGATATAAGAGAGGGTTGTAGACAACTATCCTCACCCAATGCAGCCCAGGAAACTCCCACTTGAGGCTGAACAAGACCAACCAAGCTGTTGATGTCACTGGTGTCACCTGAGCCACCTTGCAATGCTGGAGGAACAGCAGCAGAGCCAGCTTCGTCCTCAGAATGCAAAGTAGAAGACAGGGGAACCGCAGTGGCTATGAGCGGCATTCGACGATGATCGATGTTGGGGCATCATATCGTCATGCACCATGACCGGCGTCTTATCCACCTCTAGTACAACCTCATCCGACCGCGCCGGCATCACAACAGGAAACTGCACTGCGCTGTACACAGATGCTGTGATGACCTCAGGCACAGTATCGAGGACTGACCGGTGCAGAGGGCGAACCCCCCTGCATGCTTCCAATTGGAGTACCCCCTACCTCCTTGGGGCCCAAAGGTGCTCCAGGGGGAGGCATGGACTCAAAAAGGGCATGGAGGGCATGACAGTTTTCCTGCATCTGGATCATAGTCGGCCCGGCTCCAGGATAAGGAGGGGGGCTCAGGGTCGACTCTTGTGCAACGTCCTTTGGTAAGGAGCGGGAAGAACCAGCAGCCACGTCAAAACGTGGTGAGACCGAAGGCCGATCCCTTACGACAGATTTTTGCGACTTAAGTGAGTGGCGCTCATCGGAAAGGCTTCTTGAATGGCCCCGGCCAGGAACCTCAGAGCGGGAAGGAGACCGACGCCGCTTGGAATCCGACCGGGAGAGCCATGCCGTCAACAGCTTCATCCAGGTTTCCCGCAGGCCTTTGGCTTCAGCCGTTTACAGGAGCTGCACTCCTCGGAGTCGTCGTGCTCTCCTAGGCACAACATGCAAATGGGATGGGGAACCGTAGCAGACATCTGTCGAGCATAGGTCTCGCACAACTTAAAACCCTAAGGCATGGACACACTGTTCCCTGAAGCAAAAAGGCGTTGAAGTAGGCCAAAAATACAAACAGCGCGAAGAACCGCTTCTCCCGATCCACAATGCAGTGCGGAAAAGAAGAAACTAGCACCTACGTGCCGGAGGGGACTTATTATGGCTTCACTGACGTCATGACCGGAGTCAACTTCATCACAGAGCTGTTGTCGCCGTCACCCGGCACACAGAGATACTGCTGAAAAATGTACAGATCCAGACTGGCGCCTGGGGAGAATTCACAAGGTAAGGAATCTGTAGTTAGATGAGTATATCAGATAAGATATTTCATTTGCTGCCTTTACCCTCGTCCAAAGAATCAGTTTTTCATGGCTTAACCAAGGTAATTATCTACATCTGGAGGCACTGCACTACATCTTCCAAAGGTTACAAGTGGTTTAGAATGCTGAGGCAAAGCTTATTCTTAATATCCTTAGACAGGCCTCAGTCGGAGAGCATCAAGATTATTCGCACTGGCTTTCGCTATAAAAATACCTTTTGTTTAAAGCTGTTTTACAGAAAGTCTTGCATGAGAAAGTCAACAGCCTACATTAACAAACAAATCTACATACTATGTGCCTGGCCGCCCCTTGAGCTCGGCTTCACATTAGAGTGGCGGTTTCAAAAACCAAGTTAAGACGACAAGGAGGCGGACCCTTTTCCTACATGTCAGCAAAGCTTGGAACTCTCTTCCATTACACTGGCATGCAATTTCTAGCAACAACCCTTACAGGAAAAATACCAAGACCTGGCTATTTCAACTGTAGTCTAAGGCTAACCATGCTTTCTCTAGTGTTCTTCTGAGTCTAAAGTAGACAAGTTTGCATTGTAAGTGGTAAATTTTAAAAGGCAAACACATCAAAATCCTGTATATTGGATACTCTTGACAAATGGATAGTATATTAGTTGCGTATTTAAGACCCGTGTACATATTTTCCCTTTGAGAAACACAATGAAAGCTGAAAGTAAGGTACGCTATCATGATGGCAAAATAAACCAAATGTTCAATTAGTGAAAAGCACCAGATGTACGACGGGCTAAAGCATTCAAACAAAATGCATTTAATAAAGCAAAAAGCCATAAATCAGCAATTAAAATGTAATTTTGTCACTTCAATATACAAAGAAATATTAGCTACAATCCATGTTGCAACTGCAGTCTAACTAAAGGACTTGACGTTCCATCACCAACAGCAAACGGGAATACAAATTAGATGATGTAATCATCCACTAAAGGCTACGGCCTTGGTGGACAACGCATCCAGGCAATGGAAAACCATGAAAAACACAGGAATATCAATGTCTGACAGGCGCTGACCCAAAGCTCGGCCACTCTCAGTAATTTTTATTGAACGTTTATTAAGAACGGATGACATGAAGTATTCAAAATAGCTAAAGTTATCTGTTTGAACACATTAAAATGTGACCGCTCACCTCTTCATGACAGACTAGTTTGAAGAGACAATGTACAGCTTCACCTAAAAAGATCTGTTCTGCTGGCAACAATTGGTGGCAAATCATTTAACTATTAATTGTTACGAAGACTTTCCGAAGACAGCTTATAGAAAAGTGGAAACCCACAGCATGCTATGAAACGCTAAACAGCAGTTTTTCTTTCACACCCCTCAAGCATTTGACATATAGCTTCTTCCTTTATTACACCACATTGCACAAAGTATAGTAAATCACACCCCAATCACATTTATAAGATAACCCCCTTTTCACCGTATTGAAACATCTGAATGCATGATAACCCCCTTTTCACCGTATTGAAACATCTGAATGCATGGCTTGCACAAGTACTTATTTTGAAAGGACGTCAGAAACAAAGTTATGTGGTAAGTATATATTGAGTTTTCCGACTTTCTCTTTTTTGTTGTTACCCTCCCCAGCTTTGCTCATTTCACTCTTTGCACTTACCATTTGCATCGGTTTCCCAGTTAATACTGTATCTAATATTTTAAAAAAACACATGACTGTTCTACAAAGCTTGAGATTAAAGCGTTAATTAAGAATGCTTAGCGTAGAAAGGCAGTTATCAGTGCCTTATGTAAGAATACAAAACAGCCCACTGTGGAGTAACAACAAACTCTAATGGCAAGCATTTGGATGCTACTCCCTTTGATGTTTACAATTAACCTGTACTTTCAATTCAGATGCTAAATTAATATTTTTCCAAGATCACCATTTAAGTCTATAAGCATAGTATAAGGTTGTATCAACTTCTCTAGCCTTTCAAAATCCACAAGCAATTCCTGGCAAGATGAATAAAAACAGTAGCAGATGAGATGGTCATTATTAAAAGTATCACAGCAACACATTTTAATCTCCCATTTAATTATCTAATCTTTTAAGACCTCAAGAATTCTCGGAGGTCAGTGGTGTGGGCAACAACTCACGACCGGGGAGGAGTTTTTAAGGTCTTTTGTCTGGGGTCAGGCCTGAACTCCTCAATGATCAGGAGCTGTAGCCCCCATCACTCACCTCCGGGAAGTGGGTTGAGGAGGAACCCTATGATGAAGTATGCCATTAAAGAGTGGGTGAGGGTTTTCATCCTAACAAAATAGATTTCTCTCAATCAAGTAACACTCTGCCACTGATCTATCCGATGTGACTGGTACCTTTAGAACAGATACATTTTTGTTGTGCTTTTGCAAAATGTTGGGAGTAATGCATCATTGGTCTCTAAATATTCCCAACTGACCCACTTTGTGATTCTTTGCCAGGACCGGAGTGGAGGATTATGCTTTCACTTTCTTAGTCTATATTTATTCACAGCAGCCATTTTATTGAAACCATCAGAGACTACATTCCCAATGAACCAGTGGGAACTTCGTTCAAACAAATAGTGTGACTTCTTGGCTGCTCGCAGCCAAGAAGTCCCGAGCAGCCAATAAGTCACTACTTTCCTTCTTGTTAAATAATTGCCCATTTGGTTTTTCAAGGGGGGGAAGACTCTCACAACATTGTCACCTTCGATGATCTGGTCGCGGGAGCAATTTGTGCCCCTCTGAGGTTGAGGAAGGTGCTGGCAGAGTGCGGACGAGTCGGTCGCACACACAAGGGCACTGCGGTGCCCCTCTGGCTCCGCGACGCACTATTTTCAGATTCCTGTCAAACTGGTCTGAGATCGTGCTCCATGGAAAGCCTATACTGCCTTGCCTGTGGATAGACACCTCTACGAAGGTTTGGAACGGGTGAGGGTCGCTCCCGGCTGAGTTTGTTGCATTGTGACACCCTAGGACTCCCAGGGTCGGTAGCGATTGTCTTTTGTATACGCCCCCTGGGGTCTGTATTATTCTCAGAGGCCACTTATAGGAGCCTCGGATAACACTCCCATGGCATGCTCTCTTCCCTGTAGCCCATATTTGTATAAAGTGTGGCACCTACGGCTGTGTTCGCGGGCATAGACTCACTAATTGTGAGCAGCTTGACACCCCCCCCCCCCCCCCCCATCTCCATTGGGTGCCCCAGCCCCAAATCTGCAGCACCTACGCTGCCTGGCCACTGCTTTCATCGGTTTTAGAGCCCTAACCTGCGCTCTACCCTGGATAATTCTTTCTGGTCAGGGGCTATGGAGACTGAGGACGATTTCAAGGAGGGTGTTGATTCCCTGGCTTAACTCCAGTGGGATGAGAGTTTTATGAGGCAGCAAACGCCTCTATTAACAGATCAGTGGGGTAGGCTGTGTGTCCTATAAAAAAGCGCTGTGCGCAGCATTGCGTGCAAGTGCACAAATATTTCCCAGCCGCAGGGACAGAAAGCCTGGGACAAAACTAGGAATGCCCAGCCTGGCCAACCCTCATAGACTAAGCCTGTCCCACCAAAACGCCCCCCCGGTCTGCTGGGTTTCATCCAGACGCCTTCGTGCAATTACAGGAAGTGTGCGCGCCTGTGTCTCTGTGCGTGCGCGCCCCTGTCTCTGTGCGTGCGCGCCCCTGTCTCTGTGCGTGCGCGCCCCTGTCTCTGTGCGTGCGCGCCCCTGTCTCTGTGCGTGCGCGCCCCTGTCTCTGTGCGTGCGCGCCCCTGTCTCTGTGCGTGCGCGCCCCTGTCTCTGTGCGTGCGCGCCCCTGTCTCTGTGCGTGCGCGCCCCTGTCTCTGTGCGTGCGCGCCCCTGTCTCTGTGCGTGCGCGCCCCTGTCTCTGTGCGTGCGCGCCCCTGTCTCTGTGCGTGCGCGCCCCTGTCTCTGTGCGTGCGCGCCCCTGTCTCTGTGCGTGCGCGCCCCTGTCTCTGTGCGTGCGCGCCCCTGTCTCTGTGCGTGCGCGCCCCTGTCTCTGTGCGTGCGCGCCCCTGTCTCTGTGCGTGCGCGCCCCTGTCTCTGTGCGTGCGCGCCCCTGTCTCTGTGCGTGCGCGCCCCTGTCTCTGTGCGTGCGCGCCCCTGTCTCTGTGCGTGCGCGCCCCTGTCTCTGTGCGTGCGCGCCCCTGTCTCTGTGCGTGCGCGCCCCTGTCTCTGTGCGTGCGCGCCCCTGTCTCTGTGCGTGCGCGCCCCTGTCTCTGTGCGTGCGCGCCCCTGTCTCTGTGCGTGCGCGCCCCTGTCTCTGTGCGTGCGCGCCCCTGTCTCTGTGCGTGCGCGCCCCTGTCTCTGTGCGTGCGCGCCCCTGTCTCTGTGCGTGCGCGCCCCTGTCTCTGTGCGTGCGCGCCCCTGTCTCTGTGCGTGCGCGCCCCTGTCTCTGTGCGTGCGCGCCCCTGTCTCTGTGCGCGCGCGCCCCTGTCTCTGTGCGCGCGCGCCCCTGTCTCTGTGCGCGCGCGCCCCTGTCTCTGTGCGCGCGCGCCCCTGTCTCTGTGCGCGCGCGCCCCTGTCTCTGTGCGCGCGCGCCCCTGTCTCTGTGCGCGCGCGCCCCTGTCTCTGTGCGCGCGCGCCCCTGTCTCTGTGCGCGCCCCTGTCTCTGTGCGCGCCCGTCTCTGTGCGCGCCCGTCTCTGTGCGCGCCCGTCTCTGTGCGCGCCCGTCTCTGTGCGCGCCCGTCTCTGTGCGCGCGCGCCCGTCTCTGTGCGCGCGCGCCCGTCTCTGTGCGCGCGCGCCCGTCTCTGTGCGCGCGCGCCCGTCTCTGTGCGCGCGCGCCCGTCTCTGTGCGCGCGCGCCCGTCTCTGTGCGCGCGCGCCCGTCTCTGTGCGCGCGCGCCCGTCTCTGTGCGCGCCCGTCTCTGTGCGCGCCCGTCTGTGCGCGCGCCCGTCTGTGCGCGCGCCCGTCTGTGCGCGCGCCCGTCTGTGCGCGCGCCCGTCTGTGCGCGCGCCCGTCTGTGCGCGCGCCCGTCTGCGCGCGCGCCCGTCTGCGCGCGCGCCCGTCTGCGCGCGCGCCCGTCTGCGCGCGCGCCCGTCTGCGCGCGCGCCCGTCTGCGCGCGCGCCCGTCTGCGCGCGCGCCCGTCTGTGCGCGCGCGCCTGTCTGTGCGCGCGCCTGTCTGTGCGCGCGCCTGTCTGTGCGCGCGCCTGTCTGTGCGCGCGCCTGTCTGTGCGCGCGCCTGTCTGTGCGCGCGCCTGTCTGTGCGCGCGCCTGTCTGTGCGCGCGCCTGTCTGTGCGCGCGCCTGTCTGTGCGCGCGCCTGTCTGTGCGCGCGTCTGTCTGTGCGCGCGTCTGTCTGCGTGTGTCTCTCTCCGTGTGTGTGTACGTCTCTCCCCCCGTGTGTGTGTACGTCTCTCCCCCCGTGTGTGTGTACGTCTCTCCCCCCGTGTGTGTGTGTACGTCTCTCCCCCGTGTGTGTACGTCTCTCCCCCGTGTGTGTACGTCTCTCCCCCGTGTGTGTACGTCTCTCCCCCCGTGTGTGTACGTCTCTCTCCCCGTGTGTGTACGTCTCTCTCCCCGTGTGTGTACGTCTCTCTCCCCGTGTGTGTACGTCTCTCTCCCCGTGTGTGTACGTCTCTCTCCCCGTGTGTGTACGTCTCTCTCCCCGTGTGTGTACGTCTCTCTCCCCGTGTGTGTACGTCTCTCTCCCCGTGTGTGTACGTCTCTCTCCCCGTGTGTGTACGTCTCTCTCCCCGTGTGTGTACGTCTCTCTCCCCGTGTGTGTACGTCTCTCTCCCCGTGTGTGTACGTCTCTCTCCCCGTGTGTGTACGTCTCTCTCCCCGTGTGTGTACGTCTCTCTCCCCGTGTGTGTACGTCTCTCTCCCCGTGTGTGTACGTGTCTCCCCGTGTGTGTACGTGTGTCTCCCTCCGTGTGTGTACGTGTGTCTCCCTCCGTGTGTGTACGTGCTTCTCTCCCCGTGTGTGTACGTGCGTCTCTCCCCGTGTGTGTACGTGCGTCTCTCCCCGTGTGTGTACGTGTGTCTCCCCGTGTGTGTACGTGTCTCCCAGTGTGTGTACGCGTCTCTCCCCGTGTGTGTACGTGCGTGTCTCCCCGTGTGTGTACGTGCGTGTCTCCCCGTGTGTGTACGTGCGTGTCTCCCCGTGTGTGTACGTGCGTCTCCCCGTGTGTGTACGTGCGTCTCTCCCCGTGTGTGTACGTGCGTCTCTCCCCGTGTGTGTACGTGTGTCTCCCCGTGTGTGTACGTGCGTCTCTCCTCGTGTGTACGTGCGTCTCTCCCCGTGTGTGTACGTGCGTCTCTCCCCGTGTGTGTACGTGTCTCTTTCCGTGTGTGTACGTGTCTCTCCCCGTGTGTGTACGTGTCTCTTTCCGTGTGTGTACGTGTCTCTCCCCGTGTGTGTACGTGTCTCTCCCCGTGTGTGTACGTGTCTCTCCCCGTGTGTGTACGTGTCTCTCCCCGTGTGTGTACGTGTCTCTCCCCGTGTGTGTACGTGTCTCTCCCCGTGTGTGTACGTGTCTCTCCCCGTGTGTGTACGTGTCTCTCCGCGTGTGTGTACGTGTCTCTCCGCGTGTGTGTACGTGTCTCTCCGCGTGTGTGTACGTGTCTCTCCGCGTGTGTGTACGTGTCTCTCCGCGTGTGTGTACGTGTCTCTCCGCGTGTGTGTACGTGTCTCTCCGCGTGTGTGTACGTGTCTCTCCGCGTGTGTGTACGTGTCTCTCCGCGTGTGTGTACGTGTCTCTCCGCGTGTGTGTACGTGTCTCTCCGCGTGTGTGTACGTGTCTCTCCGCGTGTGTGTACGTGTCTCTCCGCGTGTGTGTACGTGCGTCTCTCCCCGTGTGTGTACGTGTCGCTCCCCGTGTGTGTACGTGCGTCTCTCCCCGTGTGTGTGTACGTGCGTCTCTCCCCGTGTGTGTGTACGTGCGTCTCTTTCCGTGTGTGTGTACGTGCGTCTCTCCCCGTGTGTGTACGTGCGTCTCTCCCCGTGAGTGTACGTGTCTCTCCCCGTGTGTGTACGTGTCTCTCCCCGTGTGTGTACGTGTCTCTCCCCGTGTGTGTACGTGTCTCTCCCCGTGTGTGTACGTGTCTCTCCCCGTGTGTGTACGTGTCTCTCCGCGTGTGTGTACGTGTCTCTCCCCGTGTGTGTACGTGTCTCTCCCCGTGTGTGTACGTGTCTCTCCCCGTGTGTGTACGTGTCTCTCCCCGTGTGTGTACGTGTCTCTCCCCGTGTGTGTACGTGTCTCTCCCCGTGTGTGTACGTGTCTCTCCCCGTGTGTGTACGTGTCTCTCCCCGTGTGTGTACGTGTCTCTCCCCGTGTGTGTACGTGTCTCTCCCCGTGTGTGTACGTGTCTCTCCCCGTGTGTGTACGTGTCTCTCCCCGTGTGTGTACGTGCGTCTCTCTCCGTGTGTGTACGTGCGTCTCTCTCCGTGTGTGTACGTGCGTCTCTCTCCGTGTGTGTACGTGCGTCTCTCCCCGTGTGTGTACGTGTGTCTCCCCATGTGTGTGTATGTGCGTCTCTCCGTGTGTGTGTATGTGCGTCTCTCCGTGTGTGTGTACGTGTGTCTCTCCGTGTGTGTACGTGCGTCTCCCCCCGTGTGTGTACGTGCGTGTCTCTCCGTGTGTGTACGTGCGTGTCTCCCCGTGTGTGTACGTGCGTGTCTCCCCGTGTGTGTACGTGCGTGTCTCCCCGTGTGTGTACGTGCGTGTCTCCCCGTGTGTGTACGTGCGTGTCTCCCCGTGTGTGTGTACGTGTGTCTCCCCGTGTGTGTACGTGTGTCTCCCCGTGTGTGTACGTGTGTCTCCCCGTGTGTGTACGTGTGTCTCGCCGTGTGTACGTGTGTGTGTGTGTGTGTGTGTGTGTGTGTGTGTCTCCGTGTTTGTGTGTGTCCGTGCACGTGTGTGTCTGTGTCTCTGTGCCTCTCTGCGTGCCTCTGCCTGCGCGCCTCTCTCTCTCTCTCTGCGCCTGCGCGCCTCTCTGTGTCTGACTCCGCATCTGACTCCGCGTGTTCTGTCGCTTGTTCTCTGTCTGTCTATCCCCCCCTCCCTCTGTCTCTCCCTACCCCCCTTTTCTCTCCACCACCACTACTCCTCAACGGGCGATGTCCCGGCCCAAGTGACAGTACCCCAGATCCTGTTTCTCCAGAGGACGGGTCCCACAGATGACGAGGCTGAGCCTTTCAGACTCTTGCGCCCTACGCCTAATGTACGAGTTACTTACCTTCGGTAACGATTTATCTGTTAGAGACAGTCTAGCCGCAGATCCCTTAATTTAGAATATCCCCAGGCGTCAGACTGGATCCGGAAAACTTTTCCTGCAGGAGCACCTCTGGGCGGCGCCGTCCGGCTCCGCCCTGACGTCGTCCCCGAACATGACGTCAGTGGAGCTATATATGCCCCTCCTAGCGCGCCGACGTCAGTTTTCGTTGGAGAAACTTTTCCGCGTCAGAACGCGGAGCCATCACCAAAAGACTGTGAAAATATGGGAACAGTGTGCAAAAATGATGAAAAAAAAGGAAGAAATTGGCAAGTGAGAGAGCAGTTCTCTGAATAGCCACCCCGGAAGAGCGAAGGCTCACGCAATGTTAAAGGGGGACAAGGCTGTGGAAAAAAAGCCTGGCAGAGGACAGAAAGTCCACATCCTGAAAGTAAAACCATGAAGGAAAACAGGTCCGGAACACTAGATTAAAGAGAATTCACCCCAAGATGTCAACAGAAAGGGACGTCGCAATCCCAATCAAAGATCCACAATATACATAGCCAATAGACCGGAAAGAAAGCCCGCCGAGGTGGCAAAGACCACAATGCAATGCAGAAGGGGAAAGCGGGATGGTGGGAAAAAGCGTGAATGTTTTTCACACCCCTACAATCCAGGCCAAGGACTGGCAGGAACATATGATCTAGGAACAGAACGAATCAGTCTGTGTTGGAGTGAGTATATCACCTTGCAAAAGGGCAAGCCACCCCAAGGGAGGCGAGTATAGAAAAGCCTCTGCCTATAAAGGCCCTCGCAGAGCGGGAAGGACGGGCGGGCGTTAAGGAATCTGCAGCTAGACTAAGTCTCTATGAGATACATCGTTACCGAAAGGTAAGTAACTCGTACATCTGATAGAGACGTCTAGCCGCAGATTCCTCAACTTAGAATAGATACCAAAGCCATACCCATAAAGGAGGCGGGTCTGCGACGGAATCCCATGAAGTTCTAGAAAGAACGTAGGGGTCCAAAAGTTGACTTAACACCATAAGGAGGAGAGAGCGCATGTAACCACCCGAGCATGACACTCTAAAGGGAGCGGAAGCAGTGGGAGGCAAAGTCAATAGACTATGTGAGAACAGCAGTTAAGAACCCATTTATGGAAAGTGGGTTGAGGCTAAGTGAAAGTTAAGGCCTCGAAAGAGGGAGACAAACCCAACCAGAATGGGAAAGATCTCCAGGACAGGAAGCTGCGACAAATGCCTAAACAAGTACAGGTCGTCCAAGAAAAGAGTGTAAAAGAACACTGAGGAACTTGTGCCCGCAACTGCAAGTGGGACAGCAAAGGCAATAGGTTGCCCCTCACCCTGAAAGCGCCAGCATGGATAAGAAACCATACCCCAGATATGGTGAGTTATGTAGATGCAGATAGCAGCCAAGCCGTGAGATACAGCAGCCGGCAAGACAGCGACCTCGTATACCAGCCTAAAGAGCACAACAGCGAAAAGTAGCGCTGTGGAAACCAGCACCAGTAAGATGGGAGCGACAGAAGTGGCAAAATGTCTATTTCTGGCTCAAGATGTTGGTAGCACTGAAGGTAGAAGACATGCCATGACCAGGCAATGGTACCATAGTATGTGAAGGCAGAGTACAAGCAGTGGGGCTTCACCGACTAGAGCGAAGACAGGAAGGAACCCAAGCACGTTGTGTGGACTCTGGAGCTATACGAAGGACGCAAGGACTTCGTGTTGGGTAGCAGAGCAGCCCAGAGGCACCAAAATGCAAGAGGGCAGCAGCCTAAAAAAGGGCACCAGGGAACCGGACACTTTAGGAAATGGCAGAAGCAGTAGACCGGGGCAGGACCCACGGACACTGTATGAGGGAGAGAGCCTGCAGGAACCCATCGGGTAAGAGCACCGAGGGGAGCTAGAGAAGGAGGGGAAATGTTGAACAATGAAATCGTGACCCAACCAGAGTCCCCCGCAAGCCAGAGTGGGAGAAAAAACGAGACACAACCCTGGCAAAAGTGAGACCAGAGGTAAAGATCCCAGCATTGAAGGAGGAGAAGACACCCCTCACAGTGTATAGCATGAACTCCAAGCAAAGCTTGGAAATCCCCATACGGAAAAAGCAGGCATTAAGGAGACTGCTATAAGATAAGCGCCCACCAAAAGCAGGGAGTAAGGACACTGCTATAGAATAAACAGCCACCAAAACCAGGAATTAAGGACACTGCTATAGGATAAGCGGCCCCACGTATGGCCGACAACCTCTGCTAACCCAGTAGCGTGGAGGACCAGAAGCTGCAGGCGCACCAAGGAGGACAACAATAAGCAGGCCGCATAGCGGTAAACAGGGTGCAGTTTGCAAATGAACTGCCACAACCAGGCAGTGGACCAGACGTGCGAGATGGACAGTACACGGAACAGGACCCACGCCAGATCCTGATGCCATACAAACATACCAACCCAACTTGCAATAAGGCAAGTCATACGAGGAATCCTGTTGAAAGAGACAAGGGACTTTGAGCAGGATCTCTGCTCAGAGACTTCCATAGGAGTGTATCAAGACAACGGTAGAACCGAATGCCATCAAATACCCCACATAGGGTAAGGCAAACCAGTAAGGGTGTCCTCTTGGGCTAAGCACACAGTCAGAGGACTGAAAAGAAAGGAAGCCGCCAACCGGCTGTGCCGAACAAACTGAGACATGGCTATCCAGCCGTTAACAGTAACAAGCCCCGAAACCCAACCTGTGCATCAGGGCAGGTCCTGGAAAATAATGCAGAGAACACGGCAACCAGAGTTATCGCAGGCCGGACAATATACGGGAGACCGCCGAATCTGAATGGCGGTCAAAAAGATCCACTCCATTGAACGGAAGACCCCTAAGGGCATCCCAAATATGATCAGGAAAGCGACGTAAAGCCAGAGCGCGAGCTAGGACCCGTCCCATAGAATCAGTTGCATCCAGGGAAGACCTAAGGGAAAATTGTGCCATGCATCTTCCATGCAGAACAATGCGGAGCAATTCCGTACGTGACCCTTCTGGAATAGAGGGGAGAAGGTGAGCAACTGAGTCCCAAAGAGCGGCAGATGCGCGTGCAAACACACAGGCTGTATTTAAAGCCCAGAGGCCTGCGCTAGCTGAGGCGAAAAGCCTGGGGCCACAATCCTCCAGCCACTGAGACTCTCTGCAACCATCAAGGGAAGCGGAATCGACGTCGGTACCTCAACAGGCTACAAAAGGAGCAGATCCAATAAAGGATCAGAAAGAAGAGGCATCATAGAGGGTTGTAGGCCAAGCACAGCAGCCGCACCCTGAAGCACTAGATTCAGTTGCCACCCAAGTAGGAGATAGCAAATGGTCAGTAGGAGACGGTTGAAGGCTAAGTCTACCGCTGGACATGAGGAGTGGCTATACAAGGAACTTTCACCCTGGCCCCTCAAGCAGGAGAGTCCAGAGAAGCCCAAGGATCCACAGGAGGCATAGATGGGAGCACCGGCGTGACTGGACGCCACGGGGGAGATGTACAGCCGCCCTAGGAGTCGGGGGGGAGGAAATCATCCACCAAGGGAAGCCGGCTCGACGCTGGAACAGATGTCGAACGGCACCGTCGTGGAGTCGCCAGGATGCCAACAACCTCTCTAGAGAGCACACCGGCGCAGGGAGCCCTACAGGGATACGCGCTGAATGACGGGAAGGGCCGAGCTCTGGCTTTTCTGCATTGCGTCGGCTCCGGAATCTGAGTGGACGCACACTGCCGGCGCCGGGGAAACGTCCGCAGACGATGACGCGGCCTCACTGCCTGCTACCTCTGTGGGGCCCGAAGACGCACCAGGGAGAGGGGGCGACTGAAAACTAGCCTGGAGTGCCTTAGAATAGGCCTCCATGTGGGCATGTGTTGCCCCAACACCTGGAAAGGGTGGATACGGAGCACGCCGTATGCCTTTGACCGGCTCACTACGAGAGGAACGGCGGGTAGCGTCACGGGTGGAAGATTTCCGAAAGTAACGCCTGTCCTTACGCTTACCTGGTGGCGGTCGCGAGAACAAGAGCGGCGACGGGAGGGAGCTGGTCCGGACAGCCCTGCGGCCAGCAATTTCATACGCAACTCCCTCAAGGACTTCGGCTTCATTTGTTGGCATGCGTCACAGTCCTTGGGAGTCGCGGTGCACACTGAGGCACCACATACATATGAGGTGCCGGTCAGTGCCCGACATCTGACATGCACAGGCTTCACAAGCCTTAAAGCCGGAAGGCATTGCACACTGTTCCACCCCTCGGGACACACGGTGTCGAGGTGGCCCAAAAACCAGGCCAAGTAACTGCTAGTTTCCCAGGATCCGCGTTTGAACGCGGAAAAGAAGAAAGCTGACTTCAGCACGCCGGGGCATATATAGCTCCACTGACGTTATGTCCAGGGACGACGTCAGGGCGGAGCCGGACAACACCACCCCCCGGCGCGCAGAGGTGCTGCTGCAGGGAAAGTTTTCCGGATCCAGTCTGACGCCTAGGGATATTGTAAGTTAAGGAATCTGCGGCTAGACGTCTATCAGATCCCCCTGTCTCTGCCTCCACGGCACCAGACAACACATCCGACATGCTGGACCAAGAGAATATCCTCCATCTCCGTAATCTGTTCCTTCTCCTAAAGTGGCAGCCTATGTGGCGGGGCGCATAAGAGCCGCCTTGGGGAAAGCCACTTGTAGTTGCCTTAAGGCAGAGTATCCCTGTCCTTCTATTGAGGGGAAAGTAGCCTTAAACTTAGAGCTCAAATCGAATATGGTCACCTTCCTGGCAAAGTTTAAGAAAGGACCCCAGAAAGGGTACCGACGGATCCTGGCGAGCTTGCCAGGATAAGCTGTGTGATGTTCTTGGCCCCATTATGAAAAACAAAATGCCTCGGGTTCCCTGGTCTCACCAGATGTCTTCTCAAAGTGGGCCTAGTGAGCAGTGGTGTTCCTTGGGAATGTCAACTGTGCGCTGTCCATGGAGCGATGCCGGTTATTATTAATAGAGGTGGACAATAAACTCGGGGACTTGGCAGACAGTGAAGCGGGGGCAGTGACTCAAGGGGGTCTCTTTGGGGAACCCTTCATAGAGGATCTAGGAAAGTTTGTCCAGGCTGGATATGGCCCACTCTATCAAGAGGGTTTCCCCCACCCCCCAGGTTTTCCGTGGGGCCGGCCAAAGCAGGAGCCACTTGGCCAGGAAAAGCTCATCCCAATATCCTCCTAGAGGGCAAGGCTCCAGGTGCGGCCACTACCAACATCAGACCCGTTTCACCAGTTTCTACCCTACCTGTGGCAGGCGCATCAGAGGTCAAGGAGCAAAAGGATTCAACAAATCCTCTGCTACCGGTGAGTGTACACCATTCCTCCCTTTTGAAAATAGGGGGCCATTTGGTGCAATTTCTGAATGTGTGGAGGACAGTGACAAGCGATGCTTGGTCCTACAAACTGTGCAGGGTTTTCATATTGCATTTTGGGAGTCACTAATCAAGGCTTCATGGCCTTGACCGCTTCAGTTTTCTCAGGAGGAAATTAGCTTGGTAGACGAAGAGGTCACCTGTGACAAAGTGCCATCTTCAAAAGCCAGTCGTCGAGATAGGGGAAGACTGGAACCCCTGATCTGCGCAGATGAGCTGCGACCACCGACATCACTTATGTGAACACTCGAGGGGCGCTGGTAAGGCCAAAGGGGAGCACATTAAACTGAAAGTGCTCGTAGCCCACCATGAACCGCGGGTAACACTGGTGGGCCGGCAGGAAGGGGATATGAAAATAGGAGTCCTGCAAGTCCAACGCTACCATCCAGACTCCAGGGTCTAGGGCAGGCAAGACCTGAGTAAGCGTCAACATCTTGAACTTCTCCTTCGGGAGGAAGCGATTGACGTTCCTGAGATCCAAGATAGGACGCAGGCCTTTGTCCTTCTTGGGCACCAGAAAGTAGTGGGAATAGCAACCACAACCTACTTCTGGGGCAGGAACGCGCTCGATGGCTCCCTTGGCCAAGAGAGCCATAACTTCCTGTTGGAGAAGGGCCAGATGATCCTCCGACATGCAATGGTGCGGAGGTGGCATGGATAGAGGGGTAGTCTCGAAGGGGAGGGAGTAGCTCCTTCGGAATATCTGCAAAACCACCTGTCCGACGTGATGGTGCGCCAGTGTGGGATGTGATGGCCAATCCTGCCGCCCACTGGCGATTGATTGATCTGAAATGTCAGACGGGGAGGGTTTGGAGGCTGCTGCAGATGGGCTGTGGTGGACTGGCCTGCACGCTAGCCCCCAGATCCGCGCAGGGTCTTAACTTGCGCTGGCCTGTGGCTCTGGGCAGGACGTGGCAGGGCACTCCTTGACCCCTTCCGTAGCCACGGATGGGGCAAAAAGCAGACTGCGCAGGGCAGGAGGTGGAGAGGCACAAGGACTTGGCCGTAGTAAACTTTACTGTGTCTCTCCCCTCGGCAACTGCACGGGAGAGTATGGCAGAGGCCTCCTCCGAGCACTGGGGCAGCACCTGCGCCACCGTATCCCACACAGAGTGGGTGTAAAGGCCCAACAGACATGTGGTATTTACCGACCACAGTCCCAAGCTGGAGGAAGAAAACTTCTTCCCAAGGTGGTCCAGCTTTTTTGATTCCCGATCAGGTGGTGTGTTAGGGAATGCGCCGTTGGATGTGGAGGCTTGGACCACCAAGCTCTCAGGGGAGGGGTGTTGGGAGAGGAAAGAGGGGTCGCCCGGTACCGGGTGGTGGCGCCGGACGATCATCCTATTCACAGGAGCCCCTGTGTTGGGCCTGGACCAGGTGCCTAAAAGGATGTCAGTGAGTGCTTTATTGAACGGCAGAAGGGGCTCAGAAAAACTTGCTGCCGGTTGAAGCACCTCTGCCAGGAGGTTAGTCCTGACCGCCACCATAAATAGCTCAGGGTGGAGAGCCTCGCCCGCCCTACCCAACACCACTGCATAAGAAGCTCCCTCCTCCGTAGCCACAGTAGAAGGAGATAACATGCCAGGGTCTGGGGAAGTATCCAACCCACTGGCATCTCCCCCCCCCCCCACCCCCCAACTCCTCTCGCCAGTACAGATCATATTCCAACTGGTCAGTTAAAGGGTCTCCAGACCCCTCCCTGTCATCCTCACCCTCCTCTAGTTGCCAATCTGGCCTAAAAGAACCAGGGTGGAACAGGGGCACCATAGTACCTGTCAGTGCCGGATCCGGCGTCGGTAGGGCTCGGTGTCCACGTCGGAGTGGAGGCCGGGGTGGATGCCGGCTAGGTACAACCGGCATCGGTTGCGGATGTGGTGCCGATAGAATCGGCGCTGTGGGAAGTGTAATCAGGTCGACAGGCGCCGATATGGATTTTGGCCGGACCCAAGGGGACCCTGCAGTGCAGGGGCCGAAACCACCGGCATCGAACGCCCAGGGCCCACAGCCAAGTCCGAGGGGCCCGAAGATGTGCCAGCAGAGTCGGGCTGCTCAAAGATGGCATGCATTGCTTTGTAAAAACTCCGAACGCGGAGCCGCAGGAGGGGCTCCAGCCGCAACCCTTGTTGCGTCGGCCGACGGACAGGGAGTAGTCGAAGAGCCACGCCGCTTCTTCGACTTCTTTTTGTTCTTCGACTTAAGTGCGGAGACTTGGAAGAGGACTGGTGGTGGTCGCTCCGTGACCGGTCCCTCGACCTCCCAAGCGACCGGGACCTAGAGTGGCATGAACTGCCGGGCCTCGAGAAGCTTTCGGAACCACTCCTGCAAAGACTTTGGATTCATGGTCCGGCAGTCGGAACACGACTTGGGAGTTATGGTCATGTTCCAGGCAAAACAGGCACACGCGGTGCGATCCGTCACTGACATCAACCATCGGCAGGAACTGCAAGCCTTGAAACCAGGTATCCCTAGCGTGCACCAGGAGTCAAAGACTCAAAACGACATCAACAAAAGTCGGTAAAAAGTCAGTCAAAAAGTAACTAAAGGTACCGATCTCTCCGGATCTGCGCTGGATGGCACAGAAAAAGAAAGAACTCATGTCAGCACGCGAGGGCGACGCCTAAAAAGCTGTCGTGACGTTATCCCGACGACCACGACTCCAAGGAAGAATGCAGAGCCGACCGACGCCACCTTTCGACATGCAGGGGTACTGCAGACAGTAAATTCTCTGGATCCAGTCTGATGCCTGAGGGGTAATTCTTAGGTAAGGAATCTATAACTAATTGTCTTTCAGATTATACCTTTATTCGCGGTGCGGAAAATAAGAAACCGGATTCGTGAGAGCCAGAGTTTGGCATGACTTGCGCGGCAAAAGACACTACTGATATGGTCATGGAACTATACCGTGGAGGCTACAGTTTGACTGGACATTGAAGAAGTGTGGTCATATTTGTTTCAACTAAGTTCCCGCTGATTCATGGGAACTGTTGTTTATGATGGTTATAATAAAATGTCTGCTGTGATTGAAGACGAAGAAAGTAAAAGCATATTCCTTGCCTCCGAGTCATTAATAGAATTTAAACTTTCCGTTACAATAGCTAGGAAATTTCTCTTTATATACTATAACCCTTTAGCCAAGCAACTCTGTACAAACACTGTTTGCACATTGAGACATGGATATCTAACGCCTACCTGAAGCTCAGCACAAAGAAGACAGAATTCCTGTTATCTGTGCAGAAGAACAAAAAGCAGTAGAGTACAAACCTGGCACAATTACATGAACCTTAACGGCTTTGAACCCCAACTTTCATTGAATGCCAAATCACTCTGATTCACCCTGAACACCAACCTCACTCGAGGAACGCATTGCTCAAAAATACAGACTGCCTGGTACCAACTCTCTTTTCTAAAGAAAGTGAAAAAGTTTCTTACGGAAACCGAATTCAGAACTGCTGTTAAACCCTTGTATCTCGATGGTGGTAATGCCCTAATCAATGGTCTCCTAGACTCTAGTAGAACTACATTCTAACTGCCAAAGCAAGGCTCATCCAGGAACTGAAGAAATGATCACATCACACACCAATCCTCATGGAACTTTATTGCCTCCCCTTGTCAATCCACACCCTCTTCAAACACAGCTGCATCATTTACAAAGCTATCACAACCAGCACCCCACCTTATCTTGCCTACAAGCTCACCATCTCTAGTGTTTTTCGGAGTACACGCAGCCAACACATCATCATACTGCAGGCTAAGTGTAAAAAACGGAAGAACTATACAGCAGCTTATTTCAGTCCATGCCCTCAGGAACTGGAACAACATTCCTGTATCCATCAGAACCACCTCAACACTGATCCAATTTAGGAAAGAGTTGGGGACTCACCTCATTAAAGAACACTACATCACAGTACATTAACCATCCACATCCTAGCTTCCTCTCTAATTACCCGTTAACGTTATGCTCGTCTTTGACCACGTACAGTGCTCAGCTGCCTTTTGGGTATGTTTGTGCTATAGAAATGCTAACCACGGGTGGCAAT
Source organism: Triturus cristatus (assembly GCF_964204655.1). Classification (NCBI taxonomy): domain Eukaryota; kingdom Metazoa; phylum Chordata; class Amphibia; order Caudata; family Salamandridae; genus Triturus; species Triturus cristatus. Next base: position 1,260,814,769 of record NC_140591.1, on the reverse strand, counting down.
GGAGCATGCTCCACCGGCACCGAGGGGTAAGAGGTAAATTCAGGAAGTGGATACACCCTCCCAGTTAAACTAGAATTACCATTAAATATCCAGAACCATAAAGCTCAAATTGAATACTACGTGGCCTACTCCGCTGGATGCAGGAAAGGAGGCAACTCCTTTTTGTTATTTAACCCTCACACACCCTATTGGTGTCATGCTTCATCATCGGGTTCACCCCGACTCCTAAAGGTCAGGGTGGGCTGGACCGTATTTCAGGGTACTCAAGAGATATAGGCCATGGGATCTAAAGATAAAAATCCTACTGCGTTCCGCAGATATCTTTATTCGCGGGGAAGTAGTGGATATTAAAATAAAGGTAAAACTAGGGTCATAGGAAGGTTATGGTCCAATGCCCCTAAAGACGTGCCAACATGTTTCAGCCCTTGTCACTGTCCTATAAGGGCCTGGGCTTTCTTCAGGACAAAACAAAGTTCCCTCCCTGGTGTTCGTAAAGGAATTTTCCTATATATATATATATTTTGACGGAACAGAAAGCTGTTCCCTCGTGAAAATGACCCTAGTTTTACCTTTATTTTGATATACAATACGTCCCTGAGAATAAAGGGATACCTGCAGAAAGCAGTAGGATTTTTATCTTTAGACCCCCTGACCTATATCTCTTAAGAGCTCCTTGAAATACGGTCAGACCCACCCTGACCTTTGGGAGTCAGGGTGAACCCGATGATGAAGCATGACACCAATAGGGTGTGTGAGGGTTAAATAACAAAACGGAGTTGCCTCCTTTCTCGCATCCAGCGGAGTACACCACGTAGTATTCAATTTGAACTTTATGGTTCTGGATACTTTCTGGTCATTATATGTACTATAGAAATACCATAAAGAAACAGTCTATTTCTCCCTGTCAACTCATCAGTCTCACTCTTGAGACTGACTACGGAAAGCAAGGCCACAACCACCTACTCCACATTTCGAAATCACAAGTCCTCCATATTTCCAAGGGCAGCCAAAGAGGTGCATTTTTTAGAACTCTCAGCAGATGGAATCAAACTGCAGATTGCGTAATCTTAACACCTAATTTGGTGGGAACAAATTTAATGATTTGAGGGAGGCCCTTTGTACGACGACTCTCGTTTAAAAACACCAACAGGGAACAAAAACAGGAACACTAACCCATTACCACTGTAAAAACATCCAGCAAAAACTATTTACCAATTGAAAATAACAGTTTTAATGTCATTATCATGAATCTTAACAAGAGGGTTGGCCCACTGATCAATGCTCAGTTGATCCCTAGCTAAGCGGGAGTTATATTACATGTACAAGTAAATGTCTGTTTAAAAATGTATCTCCGAGTCATATTCAAGCTCACTTGCTAATTTAATAGTAGAATGACAAATTTCCTAGCTATCGTAACGGAAAGTTTAAATTCTATTAAGGACTCAGAGGCGAGGATTATGCTTGATCTTTCTTTACTTTAATGACAGCAGCCATTTTAAAGTCATCAAAACAAACAACTATTCCCATGATACATCGGGAATATCACAACAAAACAATAGAGTGTCCATGTCCAGAGCGTCCCCTGCTCTCAGCTCCAATCACAGGTCCCGGAGGTGCTGGTAGTCCTCTTTCACTGTCCAATCTCCCTCTTTCGTTGCTGTAGATCAGCCAGCCCAGAGGCTTCACGAATCTTGCTTTCCAGAATCGCCTGAAACGCAAAACAGAATGTAAGCGCAATCGTGGCTAAGGTTTAGCCTGCAAGGCAAACAGATCAAAGGCTGTACAGTAACATTTGGTGATATAAACTGTTAAAACATCTTACTTACTCCAGTACGTGGGAGGGAAGGAAACAGAGACTTTGTACCCTGGGTGGGATAATCCTCGCCTCCGAGTCCTTAATAGAAATGAAACTTTCCGTTACGATAGCTAGGAAATTTTTCATTCTATGTCAGGACCGGAGGCGAGGATTATGCTTGTTTAAAGCTTGCTCACCACCAAGTGAGCCATATCAATAATCGGCTTAAAATAAAACCACTTAAAAGTGGAGTCTGAAGAACAATCTGCCGCATTCAGAATGTCTTCCAGACGAGCTCCCAGGGTAAATGCTTTCGAGGCCATCGCTCCTCTGGCCGAGCGCCGAAGGTTAATGCCAGCCTCCTACATTACCCACCTCACCCACCGGGCAATGGTGGGGGAAGGAACCACAGTATGAGGTTTCCTAAGTGCAATCAGCAACTGTTGTTCACCCGGAGGACGAAATTCCTCCGACATCTCCTCATATGCCTTGAGGCAAGCCACCACGCACAGCTTCGGGGAATCTGGGAACGTCGGGTAAGAGATAGATCGTGCTCCACACTTTGTCCGACTGCGGATCGTAAAAGTGACCCCCGTGGGGGAAAAAATCCGACTGGTAATATCAAGGGCCCTGACATCTGAAACCCTTCTGCACGAGATAAGGCAGAGAAGCAGCGCCAATTTCGCCGACAGTTCCTTCAGAGAGAGAAACCTATTCAGCTGCCAAGACAGAAACAAATTCAATACCTGGTTAACATCCCAAAGTTGAGAGTACCGAGGCTCAGGCGGCAGCGAGAGGTGGATGCCTCGAAGAAGGCGACAGACCAAGGGGTGTTCACCCACCGGGGACCCGTCAACCATGGTGTGACCCGCCAAAATGGCAGAGCGGAAAGTTTTGATAGTTCTATAAGCCAAGCCTTCCTACGCCAGAGAGGCCAAGAAATTCAGAATCGAGGTCACATCTGTTGCCACGGGATTGAGAACCCGCCGCACACACACCGATACCACCTTCTCCAGGTGGAACGGTAGCGTTTGACTGTGCTGTCGGCTCAAGCCTTTGACATGAACTTCTCAGCCGCTCCCGAAAGGCCTGGGACCGCCCAGCATCCCCTGTAATCCTCCATGTCATGAGGGCGAGAAAGGATGAGGAACTCCGTCCAGATTGAGCAAAAGCGTCGGAAAGTGGGGGAGTGGGATTGGAAAATCCCAAGAAAGTTCCAGAAGAACCGGAAACCACACTTAAGACCTCCAAATCGGGGAGACAAGAACCACGTCCGCAATCTGGCGTCGCACCTGGGCTGAGACCCTCATGAGCATGGTAAACGGGGAAAGGCATAGCCTTATTTGCTTTGCCAATCTTGCAGAAACGCATCTGTTTGCGCCGCCAGAGGATCCGGTCTCCAACTGAAGAACCTGGGCAGCTGATGGTCTAAGCGAGAGGCAGAGAGGTCCACCGAAAACGGACCCCAAAGAGACTGTAGATCTGCGAAAACCCCCGGGTGCAATCGCCAAAGACTGCCGTCGTGGAGATGGCGGGACTGAAAATCCGCTATCTGGTTGTCCCGAACCGGAAGGTTCTTCGCCGTCACTGACACATGATAGGCCAGACAATACTTCCAAAAGTTCGCTGCCATGTCCGAGAGCGCCCTTGAGCGCGTGCCCCCAAGATGGTTGATATACCGGACGGCTGATATGTTGTCCATCCAAGAACGGACCAAGCCTTTTGTCCAGTACTGGATCGCAAACGACCCCGCCAATAGTTCCAGACAGTTGATGTGCAACTGTTGCTCCATAGGAGACCACACACCGCCTGTTGTGAACTCGCCACACCCCGCGCCCCAGCCGGATCTGCTGGCGTCGGACTCGATAACTATATCTGGCGCAGAACCGAAAATCGCACATCCATTCCAGGCATCCATGTTGGCAAGCCACCATTGAATCTCCTCCCTGGCCTCCGCACAGAGAGACACCTTCTGGGAATAGGAGAGGCCTTTGCGAAGATGCTGTGCCTTGAGACGCTGCAAGGCCCTGTAATGGAGAGGGCCTGGGAAAATGGCTTGGATGGAAGCTGACAGAAGACCTACGATGCGGGCTATCTGTCTGAGGGAGAGTTGGTGTTGGGTAAAAGCTCTCCAACTCATGACGGATTTTTGTCATCTTCCGAGATGGAAGGCTGAGAGTAGCGGGGATCAAGTCGATGGAGAACCCCAGGAAAACCACCTTCTGGGATGGAACGAGCATGGATTTCGCCTCGTTGTTTATGAATCCCAGGCTTTGGAGTAAATTGACCGCTGTCTGAAGCTGATGACAGAGCCGTGGGAAATTGTGCCATGAGTAAAACGTCGTCCAAATAAACTATGAGTCGCATCCCGGACGCACGCAGACGTTCGATCAACGGACGCAAAACCTTGGTGAAGCACCAAGGAGCGGAGGATAGACCGAAAGCAAGGGTGGTGAATTCGTACACCTTGTCCCGCCAAAGGAACTGCAGGAACCTCCGATGTGGAGGAAAAATTGGTATGGTCAAATACGCGTCCTTTAAGTCTAGGCGCGCCATCCAGTCGGTCGGAGTACATCATAGAGAAGATCGTGGAGAAGATGGGTTCCCTCCATCTTGAAGTGGGGGTAAACCAGCCACTCGCTGAACTCGCGCAAATTGATCACGGGTCTCTGGCCCCCGTCCGCTTTGTCCACTACAAAAAGATTGCTGATGAAGCCGCGAGCATGTTAAGTGGACTGCACAACCGCCCCCTTGAGTAAAAGAGTCTGGACCTCCTGGTCGACCAAAGCGTTGTCTACCGCCGAGAACACAAGAGGACGCGGCGGGACCTGCTGGAAAGGCTCCCCGCAGAACTCAATATAGCCTTGGACAGTTTGGAGTACCCATGCGTCGCCTGTGACAGAAGTCCAAGCCAGGAAAAAATGCGCCCCCCAATTTTAGTTGGGAAGAATGGAGAACACTCACCGGAAGAGCTGGAGACACCGCCGCCTCTGCCACCACGGTTCTTTCCTTGCCGTCCCCTCGTAGGGTAGAAGTTGCCGAATCTGGCTTGATCTTGATAAGCCGCTTGGTTGGAGAGCCTCCTCTCTGATGGTTAGGGCAGCTGGACGAGCGGCCCCTGCCTCGACCGACCCCTCGGAAAACCCGAGGGCGAAAGACCTTTCGAATAGAGGTTTAGCGCCCTGTCCAAAGACGTGAATGTATTCATGAAATGCCCCAATTCTTTCATAAAGGGCTCACCATAGAGGCCTCCTTGGGCAATGGGACCCACCTCTGAATCTGCCAAATTCCCCAGTTTGGGGTCCACCTTTATCAGTAGGGATCTTCGTGGTTCCGTCGACAGGGCGCAATTGGCATTTCCTAAAAATACCACCACGAGCTGGGCCCAAGAGGAGAGGTTTTCTGGGGAGAACAGGGCCCCCGATGATTTGGCCTCTTCAGCCATATCAAGAATTTTTGTTATGGGTCCAAGAATATCCAGGAGTTTGTCTTGGCAAGCCCGCTAAGACCCGTCGATACCTTTTTTGGGATCCTTCACGAATTTCTGTAGAATTGTCGCCATGCGTGTGTCAATTTCGGGGGTTGCCGCCACCTTACCTTCTAATGAGGGGCGCGGACACTGCTCAAAGGCAATTACGCATCAGATGCGGCTGGCGACGTACTGGGCGACCTTGTCACAAGGGGTCCAGTCTGAGGATCTAGGGTGCAAGATGTCATCTGGATCCAGCATGTCGGCGCAGAGATTCTGCTCATTCGTGCCATGCTCACAGGTGGAAGGCACTGGTTGGGGAGGCCTGCAGGGACGTGAAGGCCCAGCCCCTTTATCGTCCCAGTGAGCAGAGTCGCCAGGAGTGGCAGGCGCAGGAGCGTTTGTTAGCTAAGAAAGCCTGTTCGAGGCGGGCAAAGGCGTCAGTGTCAACCCCTGCATCTTTGGCCCGCTTAGCGGGAGGCGGTTGAGGCTCAGAGGCGGCAGCGCTGCAAGGTAAAAAAGCTGGGGTAGACTGGGCTGCTCTGGCCAGTCTGTCGCAGGTTAGCTCAATTTTCCGTGACAGGCGATCTTCTAATGGGGCCATAGCCTGCTCCACCGCCTTATGAATAGAAGAGTCTACTGCATCATAGAAATCTTCGTCCCAATGCAACGCTGTGAGTGGGTCTTCCTCCTACTGGTCATCCTGGTCATCCAGGCAAGCATTCTCTTCATAGGACTCCATTAGGGTAGAAGAAAGACGATACGTAGGTAAGGGAGAAAAACACTACATAGGTTAGTGGGAGTGACTAGCGGAGGGGAACTCCGCAATATGGAAGGCTGGGGTCAGCCGAATTATCAGCAAGCGGAGCTCGCGTTCGCGAACCAAGACCTGGGATCCAACAGCCCTGGTGCAACAAATGAAAGGGCAGCCTGTCCAATAAATGGGCCCCAGCTGGACTCAACCTGCAGATACAGACTCACAGAAGCGTTAGAAAGGCATAAAAATTAAGGGCCCCCCGAGACTGGGTACAATATTCCACCACAGCCTCACAGAATATTACAGATCTTATGGCAGGCGTTCAGGGGGCATGAAAACCAACAGGTGCCTAATGGCAGAAAACAGACCGCGAACAGTGTCAGGACAGGCGGAGGCTCTTTTCGCTGCTGTGCGTTCCGAGATTCAAACGCGCAGAATGCGCGGAATCTCAAGAACACACGCAACGAGGAGGATTCCGACACGCGCCCTCTAGCGGTGAAAGTTTACACCGCGAGCTGCACCAACACGCAGCCGCTAAGGAGGAACACTCCCACGGCCGAAGAGCGAATCAGCAGAGTAGCGGCTGACTCGCACCTAATTACTTCAGCAAACACCATAGAAACGCGGCGAGCCGCCAAACAACAAATATAATAATGAAACGCGGATAACAGAGCGCGAAGGCTCCAGAAGTGCCTGAGGGAAAAATCTAGAAAAGCCTAAGAAACCAGCAAAACTGCCACAATACAAGCAATAAGCAGTTCAGCATGAATAGCAATTAAGCAGTAATGAGCTGAGCATTTAAATATAGCACAACATGAAACGGCAAACGGCATTTCCATAAACCACTGAGACAAAAGTAAACGTGACTTATCTGGCTGCAGCAGCAAAGAAAGAGGGAGATTGGACAGTGAAAGAGGACTACCAGCACCTCGGGGACCTGTGATTGGAGCAGAGAGCAGGGGGCGCTCTGGACATGGACACACTATTGTTTTGTTATGATATTCCCGATGTATCATGGGATAGTTGTTTGTTTTGATGACTTTAAAATGGCTGCTGTCATTAAAGTAAAGAAAGATAAAGCACAATCCTCGCCTCCGGTCCCGACATAGAATCAAGTGTGAGTAACACAAAGTAAAATTTAAATAGGACATATACCTTTTCAAATTTTCATGTGCTATTAATTTACAATTTTTGTAAAACATGCAAGAAACGAGGAGGTCTCTTGAGAGTGGTGATAAAATATATGAACAAACTTCATGCACCAAGTGATTTTTAAAGCATTGCATAATTGTCTTGGACTATGTCCTCCACAACAATTTTATTAGCATATACATTTACCATTTCGGCGCTCAAAGCTTCTTAATCAATCCACACATTCTTTAATTTGCTTTATCTCAAGGGAGGTGTGCATGATTTCAGGAGGTGCAAATAAGTACATTTATACATGCTTGCATTAAGCTTTAAAAACAGACTTCTCTATTACTAAACGTTTGCAGATGGGTGATGTGGAGCATGTTAAATTAATGAAGCAAAACATATGGTTCAACAAGTGTCTAGAACAGCTTTGAAGTTAGTCAATTCAACTGACAGATGTTACTTTGTCACAGACACATTCTATCAGCCCATCTGCTTGAATACTTCAATTAAGCAGGAAACAGACAACCAGCTTTTCCAAACCATTATTTGCATGATCAGCCAGGACTCTGCAGCTTAACATTTCAGCAACCTACCTTTGAAGACGCTTAATGTCTTCTGGAAGATGGACTAATCAGTGCGTGTACAGTTAATGACCAAAAAGATACATGGATAACTAAACGAAAACAGCAGATAACTCTAAAACACGCCACTGTAAAACAAGATATGCAAGCTCCTTTAGCATAATACATTTTGCCATTTCAGGAATGAGTAGAAAGGAAAAGTTTCTTAAAGACACTGACCAGCTTGATAAAAAACAACAATTACTATTTAACATCAAAGCAAATGTATATCAAATTAGTTTCTAGATAAGTTCATGAGAAACTGGAGATGGATATGATCTGCAAAAATGCTCCTGAACAAATATTGACACGTACCTTTAACAGACCTGTGAAAAAAAGTGATGTGGTACTACCTCAAACCTGATAAGTTACCACTTTAATATTGAAGACTTCTTGAATGATAATGCTCAAAAAAGAAAATCTTGAAAACAGGTAAAGGAGGAGGACTAGCGGGAAGGAGAGAAAAACAGTGGAGGAGGACGCAAGAGACCCAAAAATATCACATATAAAAGAAATGAAGTACAGAAACGGCTGAAGAAGATAAGAAAATAGGGTGAAAAGCATTGACAAAGGTAGCAGGTCTGAGTTTAATGTGTTAATATACAACACTAGCACATTGAAACAAGACTTTGGAGTGAGCCAAATGGAGCGGAAAGAGGTCTATAGTATAAAGTAGTCCCTCATGAAGTTCAAAGCGAACAATCAAGTAGAAGGATACACTTAAAATGCCAAAAATCGTAGGTGAGCAATAAATACACCACTGGGCTGAGCAAAGAAGTGATTAACAAAGTCTTAGGGCAAGGGCTAGAAGAGGCTGATTGAAGAAGGCAAAGTGGCAGACCCAAAGCCCACTCTATATAGTCTAAGGAACAAGTTTTTTGACAGCTCTACTGTCATAACAGACCTAAACAGGAGGAGATCCAAGAAAGAAAAAGAGACAAAGGTTACCACCATAGGCAAAGAAGAGAAAGAAAAAACAGAAGAAAAAAAAAAACAGGAGGGAAACGGGATAAAAAGGAGATCAATTTGAAAAAATGAAAAAGGAGTAACTAAGCAGTAACTCCTTTTTATTAATGAGATATATATTTGTTGATTAAATTAAAAACGGATTTTCTAATTTACACTGCAAAACATACATAAAAGGAATCAGTTACCTGAGTGGAGTTTGATAGTTGGTTTTTCCACGGCTCCTCTGCGCTGCTAGCCAGGTTTGTGCGGTTATGAGGTAGAGTGAGTGTGTTTCGCTGCAGATAAGGCACATTTCCATTACTTCCACTTCCTTTTACATGATTATTGCCTATTGAAAGTGTATCTGGGCTACCCAAGGGTCCAGCTGTGCTGCAAGGAACGTGACCTGCTGAAATGGGTCCATTAGCCATAGGCTGCCCGGGGCAGGAGAGACGTATTCCTGGCTGAGTAGGTACTCTGGCTAGTGCCACTTGAGGCTGACCAGGGGGAGAGTTCGTAGGCAATGATGAAGCAGCTGTTGGACCGTTAGTAATTCCAGTACATCGTACCGGCGCAACTCCCGCTTGTCTCATCTAACCAAAAGAAAACAAAGTTAAGCCAACACCAACAAAGATTAACAAAATAAAATATCTGCTACATTAAAAAGAGCTTATTTGACAAGTTAAGTAAAAATATCAGCAATTTTACACATAAGAGACTCATAATAAATAAGTGCATCAATACTAAATTTAATTATAAAATACACTACAAGGTGACCACCATTTTGGATTCTTTTAAAGTTAAAACATTAAAATAAAATTTTTGTACTGGCTGCATTTATTTGAGGCGCATTGCCTGGTTATCTCTTGGCACTTGCTTAAAAAAAAAAAAATAGTGACCGCTTTTCTGCACCATAGCTGCTCTGCAATTGCCAAGGTCCTTAGCACATATTCTATAATGAATTATCAATATCTTTTCAAACTCTTAATTGTACAACTCATGGTGAAAAAATCAAAATCTCAAGCACTTAAAACGGCGGTTACCGAATAGACATAGCCAGTACTGAGCTTTTCTCTCAAAGACTACTTTGGTTTTTCTATGCCTTCCTATCAACACTGCCGGTTAGCTGCCTTTCCGGTTTAGCGACCCATAGCTGTGGAAGTTGTTTTTTCCTCTTTATGTTTCTCGCAATTCGGATCCTACCCACAAGTTTCAAGACGTTCAGGAAAAAACAGAATGAATCCTTATTCAGCCAATCACATTTTTAAAAATCTAGTAATGTGGTTTATATAATTCTAAAGTCTTCAGTCACACATTTAAATGGCAAAAATATACAGAAGCGTTAACCCTCTATCTGCACCATTGGTGAATGTAAATATCTTAAAAACTACTGAACTAAATTACATCAAACCGCCCAAAAAGCTTTCCGTAGAGCTCTAATTTCATGCCAAGTTTATTTTAAATCTGTTGGGACTGAAGAGTCCTCTTCATGGCAAAAGACATGTACCCCTGGCATAAGTACTGCTATCTGGATCCCTAATGTGGATTTTTGTTGTGATAGGCAAACATAGGTCATGCGTGTGAGCCATGACACAGGCCTGTCTCACGGATCACTGCCTTGTTGGGCCAGCAGGGATGCTCAAAACACTGCCCTGGTGAAAGACTACCACCGTCACCAAGAGTTAAGCAGCACAAGCACGGTGGTGGCAGCATAACGTGTAGTGATCAGTAGAAGTGAACAGAACCCTTTTGACCCTGTGTCACTAACGATAGGCCTACAGGCTCACTCACTTTTTGAAAAGTCCTGCAGATGCATAATTAACTCACCCTTGGCCTACATCAGCTAGATGCAGAGTGCTGCACAGCGTGGAAATAGCGAGACTGCACTGGATATACGTAAATAACGGTCTCTTTATAAACTGCACCAAAGTGAGGTACAGTGTGTATAGAGTCCAAGGGTCTCCAGAGGTTTGGCAGAGGTTAAAGTTAGATAGCACCTTACTCTCTAAAGTGGTAGCTTGGTCGAGCAGTATGGCAGTATCAGAGGGCAGTGTTAAGCATTTGATGTACACACTCAGTCAGCAAATGAATTCACACACTCAAGGACTGAACTCTAGGCCATTTTTTTTTGTATAAAAACATATACTGTTATTTTATTAGAACCAAGCAAGCCTGATACAGGTAAGCATTCAATTCATTTCAGTAATAAGTTACTTGTTGTCAACAGTTTTAAAAAGCAATGAAGATTGTACTTGATTTGATTTACAGGGGATGCGGTAGGTTGAAATACTTAGCAAATGCAGTACATTGAAATGAATGGCATTTTAAAGTAAATGCATGTAAAATTACTTTTGAGTTACTCTTGTAATCCAGTGCTAGACGCCTAGGTTCAGCACCAGGACATTTACTTAAAACAGGTAAGTAATTACGTATTCGTAGTTTGCACCATTTTTAAAGAATATTTTCAGATTTCAAAAGTTCACACTTAAAAACTTTTTGGACCAGTACATTTAAATACATAGGCTTTTCCTGTAAATTGCAGGTAAGTCACTTTTGCAATCCAGGGCTGGACTCCTAGCGTCAGCACTGGGACATCTACATAAAACAGGTAAGTAATTAAGTTTTTGTAGTTTGTACAATTTTTAAAGAATATTCTTGTATTTCAAAAGTTGACAATTTAAAACTTTTTCACTAAGAACCCCCAATGTTATCCTATGGAAGGAAATTCAATTCACAGGTAAGTTACTTTTTAGTTACTTTTCTTACTCAATGCTGGACACCTAGGTTCAGCACTGGGACCTTTCCTGCAAACAGTTTAGAGAATTCGGTTAGGTTATTTGTGCGATTTTTAAGGAATATTCTTAGTTTTCAAAAGTCGACACTGACACTTTTTCTCCCAAAAAGTTTCTATGTTTTCCTATGAGAAAAACAGGTTATCGATTTCGAGTTAAGTATTCGGTCTTTGAAGTGAGGGTTCTGGGCAAGACACAGGGGTCTCCCAGGGTCAGTGATGCACTGACTGTTGTTGCACCCCCCAGTGGCACTAGGGCGGCTGGGTGCAGAGTGTTGAGGCCCAATGTTATCCTAAAGAGGATAGGAGGACTTCGGTTGGTGGCTGCTGGCAAGCAGGCAATGGGGTTGTGGGAGCAAAGCTCCTAGGGTTAAGCTCAGGGCAAGTTGGGGACCAAGTTAACACCAAAGGGGCACCCTCTGCTGCACTAGGGCGGCCGGGTGCAGGGTGCTGTTTTGAGGTCAGGCGCCCTGTTGATTTCAATGGAGATTCTCTGGGGCAAAGAAACACTGCAGACTCGGGGACGAGGATCCTCCAGGAGTGACCATCACTTCGAGGGGTAAGTTGGGCTGTTGAGGGTTGGTTAGGCACAGCTGGGTTGGGCACACAAGACCGTGGGGCGTTGGGTGCAGGGGTGCCTTGGGACATCTTATTTTCTTACCCCCTCTGGTTGCAGAAGGGGGAGGGCTCTGGATTGAGGCTGCAGGCATCGTCAGGAGGCTTGAGGCAGGTTAGGGGTTGCCAGATCACGGGTCAGGATCGCCGGGGGGACCTCCTCGTGGTATCTGTCCACTCGAGCTCGGGCCGGATTCGGCGGGTGCAGTGTGTGCTGGATTCGCGGTTTCAGGCTGGCACCAGAAGCTGCAGTTCAAACACGTCCGGTGTTTACGGGAGAAACAGCTTGGAAAGTGAATGCAGGCAGGTCCTCCGGGGTTTTTGAGGTTGCTGGCCGCTGGACACACCGGGGTTTTGCAGGAGCAGGTTCGAGGGGAGACAGGCCTGTAGGGCTGGGGCCAAGTTAGTGGGTGTCGTCCTCTTGCTAGCTCTGCACGGCTATTCGTTCTTATCTTTTCTCTTGTTGTTGCTGGATCTGAGGAAGGAAGGTTCAGGGTGCCCCGGAATACTAAATTTAGGGGCGTTACAGTTAGGTAAAGGGCAGGGACCAATGGGTCCCTTCCCTGGGGGTGGGTACACCCCCTATTCTGCCACTCTCCAGTGGGAGGGGGGCAGGAGCCTGTCCCTGGTTGGCTGGGTCCCCCCATCCTCAAGACAGCGGCGACTCGAGGTTGTGCTTCACCTCGCCTCCCCCACCTGAGGGGTGGAGTTGGCAGAGGTGGGCACATCTCTCTTCCTCCCTCGTTTTTCCTGCCGGTTCTCCCGCCAAATGTGGGGGGTAGAACCAGTGGGGACCAGTTGCTGAGTACAGCAAGTGGTCTGGAGAAGCTCACAAATGCGGCCGGCCTTTGAAGCTTCCCCTGCCCATCCTGGGGGAGGGGACCTAGCAACTCATCCCAGGATGTGCACTGTTGCAGGCCCTCGAGAGCGGATGGCTTTTGACCCAGGGGTCCAGCAACAGGTCTGGTGGGTGGCAGCCTAAGCAGCCACTCAGTTGGGACACTGGTTGTGGGTCGAGTTCAGAAGGCATTTCTAAAATGCCCTCTGTTGTGCGTTTTACATTGAAAAACACACTGGCATCAGTGTGGGTACAAGGTGCTGAGAAGTTTGATACCAAACTTTCCAGACTTCAGTGTATCCATCATGGAACTGTGGAGTTTGTAATGACAACCTCCCAGCACCATATACTCTTTAATCCCATTCTCCAGGACGAGACGAGCATAGGCTGGATCCTGCACCTTCAGGCTCCGCCATTCTTACGGACGCACCCACCCGTGTTACATTCGCATAATTGACAGCCATACCTCCGGCTCCCGATCATACCCATTAACCGGGACGGAACTATCACCGGTTCATCGATATACGCTAAACGCATCTTTCAGCCCTAAAGAGTCACAGGCAGTGACCTGTTGACGAAACACGTGTCGGTTGCCATTGTTTTTTTCACAAATACCTCTTACATAAAACAGCTTTCATGGAACTACCGGTGTCGACCTCCATATAATTTTCATTATTGTAACAACTGTTAATCATATATTTGTGCCCAGGACATTTGTGATTTCAGTGTTTAGGGCCTTTGGCTCATAACTCATTCAGAGGTTTGGGGTCTACCCCTGCCCTGGTTGCACCGTGAAGCATTTGTTCTTCGTTCCCCTAATACACTATACCTGTAACCTGCCCTAGCGCCACCCTCCTGCTCCCTCTGAAACCCCCCGCAGAAACGAGTACTCTTTAATGGTACACTGCACTTACAATGTCTGAGAATGGACTCAGACACTGTAGGGGCACAGGACTCATGCCTCTGTGCCCTCACCACTGGCATAGTGCACCCAGCTGGAGGGGTGACTGACCTAGGCCAGGGCAGTGGTTGGTAGGCATGGCACACAGGGATGTGTGCCATGTAGACTCTTTACTTTTGATCTGCACCAAGACACGCAGCCTGCAAGGCAGTGTGTTTGTGAAAAGGTACAGGGCCCCTAAGGGTGGCACAATTGGTGCTGTAGCCCTTAGAAGCTTCCTCTGGTCACAGTGCCCCGGGAACATGGGGTACCATTTACCAGGGACCTACCTGTGGCCAGAGTTGCCAATTGGGTTTTGTTTTGGGGAAAGAACACAGGCCCTGGGGTCCTGATTGGCCGGGCCCCAGAGCACATCAAGTCAAAGAGCATCAGTAGTCTGGCAACAAAAAAAAAAAGGGGGGGGGGGGAGGTTTACTGCAACAGAAACGCACTTTCTCACAATGTATTTGTGCCTGGAAAGAGTAAAGTGCAGGGATAGAGCAGTACTGTGAAGTGCAGGTATAGTTAGTGCATGTAGTGAGTATATGTACCCCTGCGAGGAATACTTTACATGAGAGATGTAGTGGTGTGCAGTGCATGCACAATTAAAGTATGTGCTGGGCGTTGTAATGGTAGAGGCACTCTTGTGGTCTGACACCCTGTGAGGACCTTTGACTGCCATTATTTAAATGACTTTGGTGTGTTATTTTATCCTAGCCTGAATGTACGACAGTCCTGCATATGCCTAGCTTCTCTTACAAGTTTCTTTCTTGTAATCTTGCTGTCTTTCAGTGGGAGCTGTCACGGAGTAGGACAGCCTTACCAAGAACTAAACGTGTGGGAAGAGCATTTGAAAGCGGGAGAGAGAGGTGTGGAACGTACTTTTTGGTCTCAAAGTGCAGTGTTGTGGGCAGTGATGCACACATGTGCTCAGTGTTGTACATTGAGAGATGAAGTATGTGAATCTATAAGCAGTTGTGCAACATTGTGCATGGTGTTGTACATTGATGAGAATTATGAAGTTCTTACTATTGGATTTGAAATGGCCTCATGTCATCATTTTTCCTGACTGCCTTGCTTCAGTTTTTCTGCGTGCACAGCAGCGCTTGCAAGTTGTTTGGGTTATTCACGTTCAAGGTCTTTTTGTTTTGTGAGAGATTGTTTATGTACCCGGAAGGCTTTGTGAGCTTCGTCAAGATAAAGGCTGGAACATGCGAGATTTGGAGAAGGAGACGTGAGAATGGGTATGCTTGCTTGGAACCTGGCCAGTTATGGTAAGATTCCTCTGGCCCGCGGGGAGGTCTTCCTCGAACCTTCTTGTGTGTTTTGAGATCATAAAACTGAGGGCTGTTGACTCAGAAACCGGGAGTTTGGAATCTGAGAGGGGACGGACGCATCTACCTCAGAGTGGGGGACCCTGGTTGCTGAGGCTCTCAATCACTACTGTTTAACTTCCCCAGTAAGGAGTGGGTGAGATGCAGTGTTTGCACCAGGTGATGTATTGAGTTTTGGTTATTGCCATTGTGATGTTTGGCCAGTGGCTTTTATCATTTGATGTATTTTCTTTGTGATGTTTGAGTGAGTCACTGAGCACCTCCAAAGTAATCATCTGATATATATATATATATATATATATATCAACAACAAACTCCTCCCAATTTTGAAGAAGCAGAGGCAGCACAGGGAAACCTTTTGGAAGTACTTTAGTGGACTGAACAGGCATGATGCATTTCGGTCTAACTGGCCTTAGTCAGATGCCTTTGTGTTTCCCACCCATGTTTTGAATTGTCCTGCCACTTTCCCATTGGTGGGAATCTGCCCCACCCCAGATCATGTGCCCGTACACTAAATGCTGCTCGTGAGAACAACAAGTCCCAGAGTTCACTGCTTCAGGTAAGTTTTACGTGGGGATTCTTTGCTGTTATGTCCTTAATGGTTAGCAGAGTGCAGGGCAATACGCGAGGTGACAGAGTGTAAAATTCCAGATTGAAATGACGTCCCAGGGCTTCCTTGGGTCCCCTTCACTTTCTAGACCCCAGGCATCCGCCGGGCAGGAGCAGGAATAACAGTGTATCACCGCCCTTCGTGCAGTCACGAACCGTGTAGCAGCCGCCCTTGCTTAGCTGGAACTGTGAGGAGGGCCCGAGTCAAATCCAATACCTTGGATGTAGAAAAGAACTACAGAAGCAGGAACCAGTGATGCTCAGGCCGCTTGCAGAACGGGGCCTCTGCATCGCGTCTCTGGCTGACGCAAATAACATCAACATAACATCAACAACAAACTCCTCCCAATTTTGACGAAGCAGAGGCCACACAGGGAAACCTTTTGGAAGCACTTTAGTGGACTTAACAGGCATGATATATATTGAATATGCTACTTACCAGTATGCATCTGTTCTTGGCATGTAGGGCTGCTGACATTCATATCTGTGCATAGATCGCCGCCTAGTGTTGGGTCCGGATGTTTGCACGTTGTTGTCCTGGAAGAGTCTTCGAAGTATCCTTGGATAGGTGACTCCTCCCCTGGACTACAGTGCGCATGGGCATCCCCTCCATCCTCAGATTGTTTTTCGCCATTGTGGCAGTGATGGAGTAGATACAGAAAGTGATGACCATGCTTTACAGTAATTGAGAGCTGCAGCTGCGACAGGCGCCGGGGAGGAGGGAGGGCGATATGAATGTCAGCAGCCCTACATGCCAAGAACAGATGCATACTGGTAAGTAGCATATTCAGTTCGAGGCATGTGGGCTGCTGAATTCATATCTGTGCATAGAATGTATAGCAGTGCCCTCTATTAGCGGCGGCTACCCGTGCCAGCTGCAGCGGTCTGAAAAAGAGTTTTTAGAACAGCCAGTCCTACAGCTGCCTGCTGTTTTGACTGCACATCTACACAATAGTGTTTAGTAAAAGTGTGTGTAGTGGACCATGTGGCTGCTCTGCATATATCATGCAGGGGAATATTTCCTAGAAAAGCCATGGAGGCCCCTAACTTACGTGTTGAGTGGGCTCGTGGTGGAATAGTTAATGTGCATTTTGCCTTTTGATAACAGATTTGAATACACTTAACTATCCATCTGGCTATCCCTGCTTTGGAGATGGCGTTACCTTTGTGGTGCGGGGCAAAGGCAACGAACAGTTGTTTTGTCTTCCTGAAGGGTTTAGTCCTGTCGATGTAGTACATGAGGGCCCTTCGTACATCTAGTGTATGGAGTGCCCTTTCCGCGACAGTTTGCGGGTTTTGGACGAAAACGGGCAGTTCGATAGTCTGATTCATGTGGAACTGCGATATTACTTTGGGCATGAATTTTGGGTTGGTACGTAGTACGACCCTGTTGGCATGAACCTGTATAAATGGCTCTTGAACGGTTAGTGCCTGGAGTTCACTAACTCTTCTTAAGGAAGTGATCGCTACCAGGAAAGCTACTTTCCAGGTGAGGAATTGAATCTCGCATGAGTGTAGAGGTTCAAAGGGTGGACCCATTAGGCGTGTGAGGACCAGGTTGAGGTTCCACATTGGAGCCGGTGGGTGACTAGGTGGAATGACTCGTTTGAGTCCTTCCAAGAATGCTTTGATGGCAGGCACTCTGAATAGAGAGAGGTGCTGCCTGGTTTGCAGATAGGCTGATATTGCGGTCAAATGGACACGTATAGAAGTGTACGCCAGATTGCATCGGTATAGGTGTAATAGGTAGCAGATGATGTTTTGGATGGATGCGTCCAGCGGGTTAATGTCATTATTACTGCAATAAATGACGAACCTTTTCCATTTGGCTGCATAGCAAGCTCTTGTAGTGGGTCTCCTGGCCTCCTTGATGATGTCCATACAGTCAGGTGGCAGGTTGAGATAGCCAAACTCTAGGACTTCAGGAGCCAGATTGCCAGGTTCAGCTGTTGCGGATCTGGGTGCTGAATCTCTCCATGGTTCTGCGTCAAATGAGCGGGTTTGATCCGCAGCCTTTGATGCGGCACCACGGAAAGTTCGAGGAAGGTGGTGTACCATGGCTGGCGTGCCCACGTAGGAGCAACTAGGACGAGTGTCAGGGAGTGTTGTCTGAGTTTGCGAGCCACCAGCGGTATCAATGGCGCTGGGGGAAAAGCGTACGCAAATCTGCCGGACCAGTTCATCCATATCGCATTGCCCTGCGACTGCGGATGTGGGAACCTGGCGGCAAAGCTTTGGCATTTTGCGTTTTCGCTTGAGGCGAACAGGTCTATCTCCGGATGACCCCACTGCTGGAAGTACGGCTGGAGTACTGATGGGTGTAACTCCCACTCGTGCATCTGGTGGCTGTGTCTGCTGAGCAGATCCGCCATCTGGTTGTCCTTGCCGGGGAGGTGTTCCGCCATGAGGAACATGTTCCTCTGAATGGCCCACTTCCACATGCTCTGAGCCAGATGAGACAACTGTGGAGAGTGCGTTCCTCCCTGCTTCTGTATGTAGTACATTGCGGTCATGTTGTCCGTCCAGATCAACACGACCTTGTTGCACAGATGTACTTTGAATGCCTTCATGGCCAGGAAGATTGCCATCAGTTCCAGAAGGTTGATGTGCATCTTCTTCTGTTGTGTCGTCCATAGTCCCTGCACTGTGTAGTGGAGTACATGAGCTCCCCATCCCTGGAGAGACGCGTCCGCTGTCAGTACTATTTGTGGAACAGGCTCTTGGAACGGTCGGCCCTTGCAAAGGTTTTGTGGAGTCCACCAATGCAGAGAGTTGTATGCCCGACCGCTCACCAACACTAGGTCTTTTAGCTGTCCTTGAGCCCGATTCCACTGACGTGCTAGGCACTCCTGAAGCGGGCGCATATGTAATCTCGCGTGTGGGACTATGAAGATGCAGGAGGCCATCATGCCTATCAACTGCATGAACACTCGCGCTTGAAGTGAGTGTTTGGGTTTGAACTTGGAGATCAGCAGTTGCATGCTGTTGATCCTCACTAAATTTGGCTGAGCTGTGGCCGCCAGAGTGTCTATAGTCGCACCTAGGTACTGTTGTACGTGTGCGGGCTGGAGATGGGACTTTGGGTAATTTAGTGAGAATCCTAGACTGTGAAGAAGGTGAATGGTGCGGGACATGTGGCTGGCACATTGCTGGGCTGACTTCGCTTGAACGAGCCAGTCGTCCAGGTAGGGGTAGACGTGTATGTGCTGCCTCCGTAGATGTGCTGCCACCGTAGCTAGGCACTTCGTGAAAACCCTGGGTGCTGTTGTCACGCCGAAGGGAAGGACTTTGAACTGGTAATGCTGACCCTGAACAGTAAACCGGAGGTATTTTTTGTGTGAGGGGTGAATGGGGATGTGGAAATACGCATCCTTGAGGTCCAGCGTGGCTAGGAAGTCTCCCTTCTTGAGAAGCGGAAGGACTTGCTGGAGAGTGAGCATGTGAAAGTGCTCTGAAAGAATGTACCGGTTCAGGGGTCTTAGGTCTAATATAGGTCTGAGTGACCCGTCCTTTTTTGGAATCAAGAAGTAGAGGGAGTTCACTCCCGTACCCTGCTCGTGGACGGGTACGACCTCTATAGCGCCTTTTAGAAGCATACTTTGCACCTCCTGCTGTAAGAGCGTTAAGTGCTCTGAGGACATAGGACGGTTTCTTGGCGGTATTATGGGTGGAGTGGAGGTTAACTCTAGACAGTAACCGTATTTGACAATATCTTTGACCCACCTGTCCGTGGTGATGGAGTTCCACGTGGACAGGAACCTTTGTAGCCTTCCCCCGACAGGTGTTATGTGGTCGGGAGGAAGGGAGAGGGCGTCACTGCTTGTTTTTGGGGGAGGACCTGGTGTTGCCGTAGCCGCGTCCTCTGCCCTTTGTACTGGAGCCACGATATCCACCTCGGGTGTTTTTATCGTAGGTGGTCTGTGTATTGCCTTTGTTATACGTTTGTTGTGACCCCTGTCCTCTACCTGCTCCCTTGTTTCCGGGGCGACGAAAGGAGCCGCTCCGAAAGGACTGAGTTTGGAGGGCGCCCATGGACTTTGCAGTGTCCGTGTCCTTTTTGATCTTTTCAAGGGTGGTGTCAACCTCCGGCCCGAATAAATAGTCGGGGTTGACAGGCTGGTTGAGTATATTATTTTGTACCTCAGGCTTGAATCCAGAGATTCGTAGCCAGGCATGGCGTCTCAGCATGACGCTTGTGTTTATGGCCCTGGCAGCTGTGTCAGCGGCATCTAGTGCACACTTGATGGAAGCATTCGTGAGTAGCTGTCCTTCTCTGATGAGAATTTCTGCGCCTTCCTTGAACTGGTCAGGGAGATGTTGGAATAGTTGCTCCAGTGTGTCATAGTGCGCTCTATCATAGCGAGCAAGGAGCGCTTGAGTGTTGGCTATGCGCCATATGTTGGCAGCTTGGGCGGCAACTCGCTTGCCAGAGGTCTCTAACACCTTGGACTCTTTGTCCGGGGGAGGAGCGTCACCTGTCGTTTGCGAGTGTGCCCTCTTGCGAGCATTCGCTACGACAATGGAGTCTAGTGGTAATTGGCCTCTGATGTAAGTAGGGTCCCCAGGTGCTGATCGGTATTTATCAATCCTGGGGTTTATCACTCGTGCCCTGGTGGGTTCCTTGAAAATGTCCTTGGCTGGTTTGAGGACTCCTTTCAACATGGGCAGAGTCTTTACATGCCGTTCTGAGGATGCGAAAGTGTCCATAAGAAAGTCATCTTCGATGGTGTCAGAGTGAAGCTGCACCCCATGGTTATTGGCAGCACGTTCAATAAGAGCGTTGAAGGCTGCAGTATCCTCTGTGGGAGATGTTTTTGCCCCATAGAGTTGTGGGTCTTGTGCATCGAGAGGTGCACCTGGGTCCACTGGGTCGCCCCAAGTGTGATCAGGGTCCTGCTGGTCATCAGGGTCCATGTCTCCACGGTAGGGGATTTGGTCCTCCATGTAGTCCTCCAACGCATCCGTGTCGGAGTGTGTGGGAGAGAATAACTGTGGGTCCTGGTAGGATGAGTGGAAAGGTTCATAAAGGGCAGGTTCTGATTCTACAGGCAGCTTCCTTTTTAGTGGGATCCTGAAAGGGTCCAACGGTGGTTCCGAAGTTATTCTCCGCTCGTGGAGAATCATTCTGCCAGTGTTGGCGTCGATGACACGTGCCGGAGACGTCTCGGCAGGTGTAATCGTGGACTGGGTGACCCGTGTCCTGAGTTGGAATATTTTCGGGATTGTGGACGGAGGCAAGCCAAAGGTAATGTTGGCTGGCACCGAAGAGGCTGCCGGAGCGTCGATCGGTCCGGAACCCGACGGGTCCTGGAGGGCAGTCTTGGTTTTGCTGCTTTGTGCCGCAAAGGGTCGCGTTTGGAGCGCCTTTGAGGCTTTTGCACCGACCAGGTTCGTAGAGGCAGCCGTGGACTTTTTCGGCGCCGGTGGTTCATCGAGTCGAGGTGTGGAAATGACCGTCGACGTTTTCGATGCGTGAGGCTTTGGTGTTGTCGAGGGAGCGATGCGAGACGTAGCAGGCAGTGCGGTCCTCGGTGTCGTCGGCGCCGGGAGTTGAGCAGGTTTGTTGGCGCCGAAGGCCTTTTTCCGTACGTCGACTCCGACGTCGCCCGCTTCAAGTTCGGCACCGAAGTCTCTCTTGGTGCGCTCGGTGCCGACGCGTTTCACTGGCGTCGAAGGCGTGGGAGGCCTCGATCCGACTAGCGCCACTTTCGGTTTCGTTTGAACCGGTGCAGCTTTCGGTTTCGGTTTTGTAGAAGTGAAACCAGCCGGTTTAGGCAGTAATGGCTGCCGCTTAATGTCCGAGGCCGGGGCCGAAGAACTGCGGGATGGGTCTCGGGTAAGGCCCGAAGGCGATCCCTCGACCGGAGCCATGGACTGTGGCACTGGGCTTTCTTCGGTCTGAACAGGTAGGCCTTGTTCATCATTGGAGCTACTCTCTTCGGCCCCTAAGGCCTCCTCGTCGTCTCCTACCTCGGTGTCGTCTTCACCTCTGTGGAAGAGTGATTCGTCGACTTCGTCCGACCCGGAGTCGTGTTCGGAAACGGGACTGGAGGGTAGGACTTCCAATTCTTCGACATCTTCGGCCTCGTTGAAGATGTCCGCTGGTGCCGGTGCCGCGTGCTGCGCTTCTAGTCTCGCCGCTCGTCGATTCCGTAGAGTCTTTTTGGAACGGAACCGGGCACAGGCCATGCATGTCGATTCGTCGTGGTCCGGCGAAAGGCATTTGTTGCACACCGGATGGACGTCGATGTGGGGGTACTTCGCATTGCACACCGGACACCTCTTGAATGGCATCCTCGATTCCATCGTCGAAGTAGTCGATGGACAGGTAAATGCGAAAAAAGTCGGTCCTGAAAGTTAGTAAACTAACAAGGTGGTATCGAAAACCGATCGATAAACAGTACCGACGCGAACTAAAGGCCTTTTGGCCTCGACAAAATTTTTTTCCTAACTTGAGCTAAGATAGCACATCCGAACCCAATGGCGGAAAAAAACAATCTGAGGATGGAGGGGATGCCCATGCGCACTGTAGTCCAGGGGAGGAGTCACCTATCCAAGGATACTTCGAAGACTCTTCCAGGACAACAACGTGCAAACATCCGGACCCAACACTAGGCGGCGATCTATGCACAGATATGAATTCAGCAGCCCACATGCCTCGAACATATATCTTTCTGATCTCTTGCAGGACATCAAGTATATTTGCTTGAGTCTTATTTCATTTTATTTGCTGCTTGTTTATTCATCAGTGTTATTCATGCATTATATTTACCAAGTGTGTTATTATTGCTTGCATATAAACATATATATCTCTGTGTATTTCAATCTTGTACAGTTGGCATCTGGGAAAGCCTTTCTGTTAGAAAGCATTGTGTAAAATAAAACCCCAAGCCTTATTCTAAAAGAGAGCGTCCTTGCATTTTGTAAAATAAAACCCTTTTCTAAAGGTGTTGTTTTGTGTTTAAGTCTTTTGCTGTGCCGAGTGTTGAGCCATAGTGTGGGAGCTGTATTATCTGATAGGCGCCAGCAAGAAAGGTGTATGTGTTCTTCTAAGAAGTACGATATATGAAGGGTGAAGTGTTGTGCAGCGAGTGTGTGCACTAGCAATACATGTGTTTGCAAATAGAACACTATGACAATACACAAAGGATACAGAACTTTGCAGTGTGCAAAGAGTTAATGTGTGCACCTGGAGTGCCACAATACATGGTGGTGACAGCACTAGACAGTTTATGTACACAGAGGACCCTGGGTTCCATTTTGGGAAGCCCAAGCCTGCCTGATGAAGACATGAGGAGTAGAGGGATTCCCCCTAACCCCAGGCAGATTAGTGTGTGTAGGAAAGTGGGTTTTTGTTGCAGTAACCCCCCTTTTTTTGCCTAATAGCTGATGCACTTTTCCTTGTTGTGCCCTGGGTTCCTGCCAATCAGGTGCCCAGGGCCTGTGTTGCTTCCCTAAAAACTGCCTAACAGACAAAACCCGAATTGGCAAACCCTGGCCACATGTCAGCCCCTGGTAAATGGTACCCTAGGTACCCAGGGCCTTGTGACCAGGGAAGGCCTCTAAGGGCTGCAGCACTTATTGTGCCACCCTTACAGGCCCTGTACCCTAACACACACACACTGCTCTTGCAGGCTGAGTGTCTGGGAGCAGAACAAAACAGAGTCGACATGGCACACATCCCTGTGTGCCATGCCCGCACCTACACTGCCATGGCATACATCAGCCACCCCTCTAGCTGGGTGCCCCATGCCAATGGTGTGGGCACAGGAGCAGGAGCCCTGTGCCCTTACAATACCCAGGTCCATTCCTGGGCTCTGTAAGTGCAGTGCTGCCCTTTAAGAGTACATGGTGCTGGGAGCTCGTCAAACACGAACTCCACAGCACCATAAAGGCAGCCCTGAAGACTGAGGAGTTTGGTATCAAACTTCTCAGCACATTAAACCCACACTGATGCCAGTGTGGAATTTAATGTGCCAAGCACCCCAGAGGGCATCTTAGAGATGCCCTCTAAAACCTAACCTACAATCCAAGTCTGTGCTGAGGCTGCCCAGGCTGCCACACACCAGACATGTTGCTGGACCCCTGGGTAGGAGAGCCCCTGCTCTCCTGGGCCTGCAACAATGCACATCCTGGGCGAGGTGCTAAATCTCCTCCACCAGGATGGGCAAGGGGAAGCTTCAAAGGCATGCCGCCTCTGAGTTTCCCCAGGCCACTGCAACCCCCCCACTCTGGCGGGAAGCTTGGCCGGAAACCCCAAATAAGGACAGGGGATGTGCCAGCCTGCCAACCCCACCCCTCAGGTGGGGGAGGCAAGGTGAAGCACATCTCCGGGCTCTCGCCATCTTGAAGATGGGAGGCCCTACCCTATCAGGATTAGGCTACTGCCCCCCTCCCACAGGAGAGGGGCAGGATAGGGGGTGTACCCACCCCAGGACAAGGACCCATTGGTCCCTGGCCTTCACTTACCTGTAACGCCCCTAAATCTAGTATTTAGGGGCACCCTGAACCTTCCTTCCCCAGATTCCAGATTCCGAAACTACAAGAAGAGCGAGAAGAAAAGAAGACCTGCCCTGCAGCTGCAAAGGAGAGGGAGACACCAACTGCTTTGGCCCCAGCCCTACCGGCCTGTCGACCTCGGACTTGCTCCAAACCCGGCATCTCTTGTGGCCAGCAACCTCAGAAACACCGGAGGACCTGGCTGCCTTTGAACTCTAATCCCCTGGGACTCCCATGAGTCAAGGCTCTACTCAAAACCTACCTTTCACCCCTGGCAGTAGCCCGGAACCGCGATCCCAGCCCACTCTGCACCCGCCAAGCCTGGCCGGTGCCGGAGTGAACTAAACCCACGAGGACGACCCCACGGTGACTGTGACCCCGAGTCCGGCACCCAAGGACCCCCCTCGACAATCCTGAAGAAGCTTGCAGCCTCAGAACAGAGTGCCACCCCAACCGCGATCAACTAGAGGGTAAGATTTCCGACACCAAAAGGCACCCCTGCACCCGGCGCCCCACAGCCCTCTGTGCCCAAACCCGGCGTACCTACCTATCCCCCAACTATCCAACTTACCCCTCGAAGTGGTGGTGGCACCCGAAGAGTCCTCGTCCCCGAGCCTGCAGTCTTTTTCCAAACCGGAGATTGCCCATAGAAACCAATTGAGCGCTCAACGGCTCAAAAGCACCCTGCAGCCAGCCGCCCGAGTGGCCCTGGCAGTGAAAACTCTACTCTAACCCACTTCCCCACTTGCCCTGAGTAAGTGACCAGGAGCCCAGCTCCCACAGCCGCGTGGCTTGCCCAACAGCAGCCACCAACCCAGGCCCCCCTATCCCTCATAGGATAACATTGGGCCTAACTCTCGCTGCACCCGGCCGTCCTGAAACCGCTGAGGGTGAACTGACTGTACCTACCTGACACTGGGAGACCCCTGAGTCTATGCCCAGAACTTCAACTTTGCCAGTCGAGTACTTACCCTTAAACCGCTAACTTCATTTTCCTCATAGGGTAACATTGACTGGCTTTTTCCTGAAATTTCTTCTAAGTGTGGACTTTTCAAATCTTAAAATATTCACCAAAATCAGCCGAGTAACGAAAACGAAATTACTCACCTGCTCTTAGGTGAGCTCCCAGTGCTGGATCTTGGTGCCCAGCAATTGTCTTCCATAGGAAATCATTGACTGTTTTTCTGTGAAATTATTTCTAAGTGTCGATTTCTGCAATCTTTAAATATTCTTAAAAAATCGTATAATATCTGAAAACTTAATTACTTACCTGTTTTGGATAAAGGTCCCAGTACTGAGTCTAGGCACCCAGTACTGGATTACAAAAGTAACGAGAACATACTGTACCTGCAACTTGAACTTTCTTCCATAGGGAATCATTAACTGTTTTCTTTGAAATATTTTTTAAGTGTCTACTTTTAAAACAACTAAATATTGTTTAAAAATCATTACAGTAATTAAGTCGACTTTCATCACTTGATTCTGAGTACTGACCCAGGACTGAATCTAGGATCCAGTCCTGGAATTCCAAAAGTAATCTAAAAAGTAATCTGTTGCAAAAGTCAATTGCATATTGCAAAAGTATTTATATGAAACATCGCATTCTGAGAAAGTATATTTTAGATCCAAGTGTTGGTTCTAAAATAAAACAAGCATATATTTTTATATATATAAACCATTGGCCTAGAGTTCAGTTATTGAGTGTGTGAGACCATTTGCTGACTGAGGGTGTAAAATGCTTTACACTGTCCTCTGATACTGCCTTACTGCTCGACCAAGCTACCACTTTAGAGAGTAAGGTTATATCTAATTTTAGCCTCTGTCAAACCCTGGGGGACTGTGGACTCTGTACACCCTGTACCTAATTAAGGAACAGTATATACAGAGCCACTTTCTCACAGAAGGCATTTAGAGGGTGCAAATCTAGAATAGGCTGAATACCTCCATTCTTCTTGGGAACCAGGAAGCAGAGAAAATAGCAACCACTCCTAACGTCTGGCACCAGCACCCTCACGACAGCCTCTTTGGTCAAAAGAGCTGGAACTTCCTGCTGTAAAGTGGAATGATGGTCCTATGTCATGCAGAGGGATGAATGTGGGAGGTGCGGCATAACCTTTTCGAACAATTTGCAATACCCACTAGACTGATGCGATCTCTTGCCAATCCGGAATAAATCAGTGGATCCTGCCTCCCACCAGGTGGCTGCAACTCAGGCAGGGTACACAGGTAGAGAGTGGGTGGAGGGAAAGCAAGTTGTTTGAGGTTGGGCGGTGCTGACCGGGCAGTATTCTAAATTAAACAAAAAAACTTATACTCTACCCTTCACATTGAAACATGTACACTGTATCATATATTAAAATTCAAGCTAAAGACACTCTGGTTGGATCAAGGGATGAAATGGGCTTTAATGGCAGGCACTCTGAAAAGTGATAGGTGCTGTCTGTTTTGTAGGTAAGCGGCAATTGCTGCGAAGTGTAGCCGAATGGATGTATATGCTAGATTACACCTTTGTAGATGTAAGTAGCATACGAGGTGTTGTATAGACACGTGTAGAGGATTGATGGTGGTGTTATGGCAATAAACAACAAATCTTTTCCACTTGGCAGCGTAGCAGACTCTACTGGTAGGACGTCTAGCTTCTCTGATGACGTTCATACAGTCAGGGGGAAGGTTAAGGTATCCGAATTCTAGGATCTCAGGAGCCAGATCGCAAGGTTGAGCTGAGCTGGGTCCGGGTGCCTGATCTCTCCATGGTTCTGGGTTAGGAGGCATGGCGAGAGGTGTAGCTTTTGGGTGTGGTAGTACCGAGAGTTCCAGCAGTGTGGTGTACCACGGTTGTCTAGCCCATGTTGGAGCTACTAGGATCAGTGTGAGGGAATGCTGTTGTAGCTTTCGCACCACTAATGGAATTAGTGGGAGAGGTGGAAAGGCGTACGCAAATTTGCCTGACCAGTTCATCCATATCGCATTGCCTTTGGACAATGGGTGTGGGTATCTGGCGGCGAAGCTTGGGCATTTTTTGTTTTCGTGGGTGGTGAAGAGGTCTATGTGCGGATGCCCCCCACATCTGAAAAAACGGGTGAAGAACCTGTGGGTGAAGTTCCCACTCGTGGATCTGCAGCGTCTGTCTGCTGAGCAGATCTGCCATGGTGTTTTGGACTCCTGGTACATGCTGGGCCAGGAGAAAGATTTTGTGTGGAATTGGCCATCTCCATATGCTCTGTGCTAGTTGAGAGAGCTGTGGAGAGTGTGTGCCGCCTTGTTTTTGAATGTAGTACATGGCCGTCATGTTGTCTGTGCGAATGAGGACCGCCTTGCCTAAAATCTGTATTTGAAAGGATTTTAGGGCTAGAAAGGTTGCCAGTAACTCCAGATGGTTGATATGGAGTGACTTTTGTTGTGGCGTCCATGTGCCCTGCACTGTGAGATGTAATAGATTAGCTCCCCAGCCGGAGAGCGATGCGTCTGTTAGGATTATTTGTGGAACCGGGTCCAGGAACGGTCGACCTCTGGAAAGATTTGTGGTGTTCCACCACTGCAGAGAGCGATGGGTGCGACCGTCTACCAACACCAGATCTGTCAGTTGCCCCTGGGCCTGGTTCCATTGGCGCGCTAAGCACTCTTGGAGTGGACGCATCTGGAGTCTTGCGTGAGGCACTAAGAAAATGCAAGAGGCAATCATCCCTATCAGTTGCATAAACACTCTTGCTGGAAGGGAGTGTTGAGGTATGAATCTTTGACGCAAAGCCTGAATGCTTGCAATCCTGGCTGGATTGGGGTAGGCTATGGCTTTTGAGGTGTCTATGGTGGCACCGAGGTATTGCTTTATGTGGGATGGTGTTAGCTGGGACTTTTGGTGGTTCACCGTGAAGCCTAGCTGGTGAAGTAGTTGGATTGTAGTGGCGGTGTGGTGTACACATTGGTTGTAGGACGTGGCTTTTATCAGCCAGTCGTCCAAATATGGGAAGACGAGAATGTGCTGTCTTCTGAGGTGTGCCGCCACTACCGCTAAGCACTTGGTGAATACCCTTGGTGCTGTTGTGACCTCGAATGGGAGCACCTTGAACTGGTAGTGTTGCCCATCCACTACAAATCTGAGGTACTTTCTGTGAGCATGGTGTACCGGAATGTGAAAGTATGCGTCTTTCAAGTCCAGTGTGGTGAGGAAGTCGTTCTGGGAGAGGAGCGGAAGCACCTGCTGAAGCGTTACCATGTGAAAATGGTCTGAATGTATGTATGTGTTTAGGGGCCGGAGATCTAGAATAGGTCGTAGAGTCTCGTCCCTTTTTGGTATTAGAAAATATAGGGGAGTAGACCCCTAAATTTTGCTGATTGACGGGAACTTGTTCTATTGCCTGTTTTTGTAGGAGGGAAATTACCTCCTGTTTTAGTAATGTGGAATGACATTGGGCGTTGCCTGGGTGGAATGTTTGGGGGGGTAGATGTCAATTCTAGGCAGTACCCTGAGCGAATAATTTGGGTCACCCATTTGTCTGAGGTGATGGTCTCCCAGACCTGAAGGAAATTTTGTAGTCTGCCCCTGACTGGAGTGGGATGGTCTGGAGGGAGTGGGGGGGGGGGGGGGGGGGGGGAGTCATTGGGTAGGCGGTGTGGCAGAGCGGGAGATATTTGTTTTGCCTCTGCCTTTATTGTTATTGCCCCTATAGCCGCCTCTTTGATAACCCCTTGTGAAGGTGGACTGAGCAGGGGATTTGTAGGAAGTGGACGTGCTATCTCAGGAGTAGCCTCTAGCCGAACCCTGAAAGGAAGAGCGGCGAAAGGAGCGCCTAGGAGGGTGTGACTGTAGGGCTCCCATAGATTTCGCCGTATCCTTGTCCTTTTTCATTTTCTCGAGGGCCTCATCTACCTTTGGGCCGAATAGGTGTTCTTGGTCAAAGGGATGATTTAGGATGGAGGCCTGTACCTCAGGTTTGAAGCCTGATACTCTCAGCCAAGCATGGTGACAAAGGAGGACGCTAGTGTTAATAGCCCTGGAGGCTGTGTCTGCTGCGTCTAAGGCACAGCGTATGGAGGTGTTCTAGTCTTACCCTCTTGAATTAATTCATTGGCCCTATTTTTGTATTTTTCTGGGAGATGGTGCATGATGGTTTCTAATTCATCATAATGCGCTCTATCATATCTGGCCAATAGCGCTTGAGTGTTGGCGATACGCCATATATTGGCTGCCTGTGACGCAGTGCGCTATCCTGCCGCGTCCAGTAGCTTTGACTCTGTCAGGTGGTGGTGCTTCGCCTGACGCCTGGGAGTTGGACCTCTTCCGTGCAGTGGAAACCACTAGGGAATCCAGTGGCGCTGGCCCTTTGATATAGGCATGATCTGTGGGGGCAGCTTTGTACTTTTTCTCTATGCGTGGGTTAATGACCCTAGCCCTGACTGGGTCCTTAAAAACCTCTGGCGCATGTTTTATCACCCCCTTGAGCATAGGTAGTATGGACGTAGACCTATGTGCGGTATCAAAGGTGTCGAGGAGGAAATCCTCCTCTACTGGGTCAGTGTGTAGCTCTACCCCGTGATAATGTGCCGCCCTCTGAAGTAGGTGGTGGAAACCTAATGAGTCTTCCGGTGGAGATGGCCTGGAAGGGTAAAGGTCATCTTGTGGGACGTCTGGAATGTCTGGATTATTATAGTTGTCCCATGGGTCTGGGGATCCTGTAGGGGTGGGGTCTTGGGGCACATCCCCTGGATCGTAATATGGGTCCCCCTGATCATCATCGTCTGGAGACTGGGTCGGGGAGCGATGAGGTGGGGGTGGAGAAGGCGGAGGTGGAGAGGGTGGAGGAGGTGGGGAAAGCATTCTGAAAGGGGAGGTAGCAGAGTCCTTCCTCTTTGGAGGTGGAGGCGGAGCTGGTTTGTCCAAATGTGTCTTTTTAGAAGAGAGTGCCAAATGTCCAGTTTTTGGATCCTTGGTAAGAGTCTTTTGCAAGGGATCCGGTGAAAATGTTTGTTCCTTCAGCGCCGAAGGTTTCGGGGCCGATGACTTTTTAGACTTGTCCATGCCGTGCTTAGCACTGGGCTTGGGAACCTCAGATTTTTTGGTCGGCGCCGAGGTGGGCTTCGGCGTAGAAGTGTCGGTGCCGAGGAAATTATGGGGTTTGGTCAGTACCGAAAGGCTGGGTTTCGACACAGAGGACTTTGGTGCGGCGCTCGGTGTCGAGGTAGAGGCCGGTCTCTTTTTCGGTGCCGAAGTGTGTTTCTCGGCACCGCTGGAAGGCTGGCTCGAGCCCGAGCCGCCGGAAGGCTTATTTGGCTTCTTCACCGGGCCCAAAGGTGGGGTGTTTGAAGCAGTGTGTCTAGTCTTGCCTAGGCCCGAAGGCGTGACCGAAGCCTTTTTGGGTGTCGGCGCGGGTGCGGGAGGGGGTATAGTACTCACGACCCTCTGCGCCGGGGTGATATCCTCCACATCTGAGTCGACGGCTTCGGAAGCACTGACGAGGTCCTCTTCGGTGTGCTGCTGTCCCGGATCTTCGACGTCGTCCCCGAAGATGTCGACTGGAGCGGAGGTCGAGGAGTGCGCCATGTTTCGTCTGGCCCTTCGATCTCGAATAGTCTTTTTCGATCTGAAAGACTTGCAGGCTGGACAGTCTCGAGCCTCTTGTTCAGGGGAGAGGCAGAGGTTGCACACCTCATGAAGATCGGTGTGGGGGAATTTGGACCCACATCGAGGGCACTTCTTGAAAGGAGTTCTTTCCATCAGCCGGGACCGGAGCTTGGGTAGGTCCGAAGGCCGCCGTCGACGACTGGAATCGAAGATGTGTCGAAGAGAAGGTGATTGAGGAGATCTGGATCTGAACAATACAGCGATGAGCGAGGATTCCGCTTCGATCGTCGAACTGGAAATGTTCGGAACCGGAGCGCGAAGTATTACATCTGAGCCCGATGGCAGAAAAAAACAATCTGAGGATGGAGCCGAAGCCCATGCGCATTACCATCCAAGGGAGGAGTCACCGACCTCGTGACTTCCAAAGACTTTCCAAGAGGAAAAACAAACTGCAAACATCCGGGCCCAACACCAGATGGCGATCTATGCAAAAGTGTGTAATCTGCAGCTCATATGCCTCAAACATTGAGTTATCGGCTTTCAGGTAAGTACTCGACTGGCCAAGTTAAGGTTCTGGGCACAGACTCCGGGGTCTCCCAGGGTCAGGTAAGTACAGTTGTTACACCCTCAGCGGCACAGGGGCAGCCGGGTGCAGAGTGAGTTAGGCCCAATGTTATCCTATGGGAGGCAGGGGGGGCCTTGGTTGGTGGCTGCTGACTAGCAGGCCACGCGGCTGTGGGAGCTGGGCTCCTGGTCACTTGCTCAAGGCAAATGGGGAAGTAGATAGGTGCAAAGGTTACACTGCCAGGGCCACTCGGGCGGCTGGGTGCAGGGTGCTTTTGAGCCTTCGGGCGCTCAATTGATTTCAATGGGAAAGCTCCGGTTTAGAAAAAGACTGCAAGCTCGGGGACGAAGATTCTTCAGGTGCCACCACCACTTCGAGAGGTAAGTTGGGTAGTTGGAGGATAGGTAGGTACCCAGGAGTTGGGCACAGGGGGCCGTGGGGCGCCGGGTGCAGGGGTGCCTATTGTGTCGGGAAATCCTACACTCTGTTGATCGCGGTTGGGGGGGGGTACCTGGTTCTGAGGCTGCAGGCGGCGTCAGGAGCGTCGAGGGAAGTCCTTGGGTGTCGCAGTCGCCGTGGGGTCGTCCTCGTGGTCTTTGTTCACTCCGGCACAGGTCAGGCTTGGCGGGTGCAGAGAGTGTAGGGTTCGCGGGAGGCCAGGGATTAGAAGCTGATTTTGAGTAGAGCCTCTGCTCATGGGAGTACCAGGTGCTTAGAGTCAAAAGGTAGCTAGATCCTCCGGGGTTTGTGAGGTTGCTGGCCACAAGAGATGCCAGTTTGGAGAAGGAGCAGGTTCGAGGGTCGAAAGGCCGGTAGGGCTGGGGACAAAGCAGTTGGCGTCTTCCTCTTCTTAGCAGCTGCAGGGCAGGTCTTCTTTCTTCTAGCTCTTCTTCAGATTTTGGAATCTGGAATCTGGGGAAGGAAGGTTCAGGGTGCCCCTAAATACTAGATTTAGGGGCGTTACAGGTAGGTGAAGTGCAGGGACCAATGGGTCCCTGTCCTGGGGTGGGTACAATCAATCAAAACATTTATAGAGCGCGCTACTCACCCGTGAGGGTCTCAAGGCGCTGAAGGGGGGGGGTGCTGCTACTGCTCGAATAGCCAGGTCTTGAGGTGTTTCCTGAAGGCGACATGGTACTGAGATGGTACACCCCCTGTCCTGCCTCCTGTGGGAGGGGGGCAGTAGCCTAGTCCACATTGGGCAGGGCTTCCCATCTTCAAGATGGCGAGAGCCCGGAGATGTGCTTCACCTCCCCTACCTGAGGGGTGGGGTTGGCAGGCTGGCACATTCCCTGTCCTTATTTGGGGTTTCTGGCCAGGCTTCCCGCCAGAGTGGGGGTTGCAAGTGGCCTGGGGAAGCTCACAGATACGGCATGCCTTTGAAGCTTCCCCCTGCCCATCCTGGGAGAGGAGATCTAGCACCTCACCCAGGATGTGCATTGTTGCAGGTCCAGGAGAGCAGGGGCTCTCCTACCCAGGGGTCCAGCAACATGTCTGCTGTGTGGCAGCCAAGGCAGCCTCCCAGACCAGACGTGGATTGTAGGTTAGGTTTCAGAGGGCATCTCTAAGATGCCCACTGGGGTGCTTGGTACATTAAATCCCACACTGGCATCAGTGCGGGTTTAATGTGCTGGGAATTTTGATACCAAACTTCTCAGTCTTCAGTGTTGCCATTATGGTGCTGTGGTGTTCGTGTTTGACGAGCTCTCAGCACCATGTACTCTTAAATGGCAGCACTGCACTTACAGTGCCCAGGAATGGACCTGGGTACTGTAGGGGCACAGGGCTCATGCTCCAGTGCCCACACCACTGGCATAGGGCACCCAGCTAGAGGGGTGGCTGTTGTATGCCTGGGCAGTGTAGGTGGTGGGCATGGCACACAGGGGTGTGTGCCATGTCGACTGTTTTGTCTTGTACCCAGACACTCAGCCTGCAAGGGCAGTGTGTGTGTGTGTGTGTTAGGATACAGGGTCTCCAAGGGTGGCACAATGAGTGCTGCAGCCCTTAGAGGCCTTCCCTGGTCACAAGGCCCTAGGTACCTAGAGTACCATTTACCAGGGGCTGACATGTGGCCAGGGTTTGCCAATTTGGGTTTTAGGTTTTTAGGGAAGGAACATAGACCCTGGGCACCTGATTGGCAGGAGGCCAGGGAACACTCAGTAAAAGTACATTCAGCAATTCAGCAAAAAGTGGGGGCATACCATGCAAGAAAGATGGCACTTTCTCACAGAGGATGCAACGGAACAGGAGTAACAGAGAGCTGTCTGAAGCACAAGTCCTCCAGCTCCAGGATGGAGGGTCAAAGGCGGGGTTAGTGGGAGCCGGTCGATGTCCCACAGCACGATCCACGGGGTTCCCCGAGGAGGGCCGTGCCCACGTTCCGATAAGGATGTAAAACAATGACTCCGCAAAAGGTACGGGTCCATGTTCCTTGTGCCCTGGTGGAGAATATCCAGCAAAGGCACCGAAGGACTAGAGTCTGAGGGTGGCTCCATCCTTAAAATGTCTGCAGCCCCGCAAACAGCCCTGAAACGTCCCACCAGCCTCCATGGCACCACGAGGCAGTGAAAGCAAGTCATCAGTAGGCGATGGACGCAAGCTAAACCGCCCACTTACTAGAGACACAGCAGCATGATGAGTAGGCCAATGCTCCACTGGCGCCTACTCTGGAGAGCAGTGAAAAGACTCAGGGGGTGGTGAACCCACCGAGTCTACATCCTCCACCACTAAAGCTGGAGATGGGACTAGCGTCGAGGCGACTTCGGAGACCTCTGAAGAGGCCCCAACTGGTGGAGTGGAGCAAGCGTCGTCGACCTCCGAAAAGGTCCCGACTGCTCAGAGTCGGACCGGCGTAGACTTAATATTCCCTGAGGTGGAAACCTGCTTGAGAGAGTACGCCGAAGTGGTGTCATGCACCACGCTGCAGCCACCTCCAGCGATGCCACAGGGAGCCTCGGATGGCTATGCGACAGCGCTATGGAAGGGCTAGACGTCGTGGGATGCCCCTTCTGACCGTGTCCCGACGTTGCGGCGACTCTGGTGTCTGAGTCCGGGCACTCGGTTGGAGCCGAGGGTAAACCCGCCGGCGGTGTCCCAACCTGAGTCCCTACCCCCACTGTGGGGCTATCCGGGCAGACAGCAGGTTCATGCGGCGTTCCCGCAGTCATTGCGGCCACAGCTGGCAGCAAACGTCGCACTCCAAGGAGTCATGGTGCTCCCCTAAGCACCATATACAGAGATCGTGAGGGTCCGTCGTCGGCATCTGTCGAGCAGGACCGGCACGGTTTGAAGCCCACAAAGGGCATCGACACACTGTACCTGGACGCGAAAGGGCGTCGTAAAAGACCAGCAATAAACAATAACAGGCCCAAGGTATTACTTTCCGGATCCGCGTTAGGACGCAGAAAAGAAGAACTGACGTCAGCATGCCGGGAGGGGCTTATATGGTTCCACTGACGTCACTTCCGTGGACGACGTCAGGACAGAGCCGGGCGATGCCACCTCCCGGCGTGCAGAGGTATTGCTGGGAAAAAAAAGATTTTCCGGATCCAGTCTGACGCCTGGGGGATATTCTAAGTTAAGGAATCTGTGGCTAGATGTCTCTATCAGATATAGTTCTGAGAAATTGCATCTTTTGAAGCGGTTTCGCCTCCAACTTTTTGCCTCGAAAGTATAATGTTACTTACCCAGTAAGCATCTGTTCTTGGCACGTAGAGCTGTAGATTCGCTGCTTTACATACTCCTGCTATCTAGTCTTGGGCCCAGATGTTTGCAAGTTGTTTTTCTTCTAAGAAGTCTATCCCAGTCACAAGGTAATGCAATTCCTCCTTTCGGTGATAGTGCGCATGCTCATCGACTCCATTGTTTGATTGTTTTTTTCCCGCTATCGGGTTGGGACGTGTATTAGTGCACTCTAGTTCGAAACTGTTCTTCGGGTTCCCCTGGACGCGCAATCCTCTACCCTCGACGGTATTGTTTCATATGTGTTTCCCACTTATCCGCGTATTTCTTAGTCAATGGAATTTACTTTTCGATCGGAAAGCTTTTTGGACAACCTTCGGGCCTAGCCACGTCGGTTCAGCTCTCAGTTGATGGAACGGACACCGTTCAAATTCTGCCCTCAGTGCCACACGAAGTATACGCGCACTGACTCACACAAGGTGTGTAACTTGTGCTTGTCCCCAGAGCACAAGGAAAAAGAGTTCGAGGCTTGCAGATCATTTCGATCAAAGAAAACTCTTCGCGATAGTCATGCTCAACATCGAGACATGCAGCGTCAGAGCATCGAAGACACATCGGACATCTTCGGTGAAGATTTCGGTCAACAAGATGTTGCGGCATCAGCGGCAGAGGTGGAAGAAGCCTTCTACGTGTAGAAGCTCGAGATAGACCCCAACGCAGGGACAAGGTGACGCGAGTACGGAAGACCCTTTCCGCTCCAAATCAATCACAAAAAGAACAAGGCTTCGGCACCACCTCTGCCTTCTTGCCATGGTCGGCACCAAGACAAAGTTTCCGAATCACCGCCTCAAGGCCCGGCTACGAAACAGCCAGTCAAGCCTTCCGGCTCGGTACAGAGTCAGCAAAAATCCTCGTCTGAATGGAAGCCCTCCGTTTCCAAACAAATCCGGCTTGGAGCCTAAGTCCTCCATGCTGAAAGTCAAGCAGCCTTCAGAGCCAAAGTAGTCATTACCCAAAGGCCAACCCACGCCGGCACTAAAAACGCAGGCGCTGAAAACATCGTCCCCGAACACCAAACATGTTACCATGGATTCGAATTTGTTCCACCAAAAACGGATCTCAAGCAAAAGAGACTGTATATTAACCCTGAAACGGGTCATATTCATACCAAACTACCTCAGAAACACAAGCTTCCTGATGAGTACACTCCTTACAAGATCCCGTTTAAGAAAAAGTCTGTTGCAACCAGTCCATTTCATCCACCACCACCAACCCCTCCACCACCTCATTCTCGACCTTCATATCCTTTACAAATTACACCTCAGGATTCTACACAATCTCACCAGGATGACGATGATGTTAATGAAAGAGGGGGGGGGGGGGGGGGGACACATTTGCCATTAGATCCCTGGAGGGATTATGCAATTGATCCTCCACCAGATAATAACCCAGACTATTACCCAGCCAAGCTATCTGCTCCAGACGACAATGTATCCCACCAGGAACTCATTGCCAAGAGTGAACATTATCATGGGGTGGCACTGCAAAAAGAATCATTAGAAGAACATTTTTTGTGCGAGACCTTAGCATCCACAAAAAGGTCATCACAAACACTTCCTATGCTTAAGGGCATGATAAGACCCGCTGATGAAATTTTTAAGGACCCAGTACGAGCATGTATCTCAACTCCTGAGGATGACAAAAAGTATAAAGCCTCCCCAACAGACCGAGTATTTATCAAAGGCCAGCTGTCGCTAGATTCACTGGTAGTGTCTAATGCTCGTAAGTGGGCTAATTCCCAAACATCAGGGGATGCTCCTTGTAGGAAGCTGGCTCTGTATATACTATACCAAAGTGAGGTATAGTGTGCACAGAGTCCAGTGGAACCCAAAAGGTAGGCAGAGGTAAAGTAGATAGCACATCACTATTTGTGGTAGTGTGGTCAAGCAGTAAGGCTTTATCAGAGGAAAGTGTTAAGCATTTGTTATACACACAGTCCGCAAATTAATTCTCACACAGTTAAAGACTGAACTTCAGACCAATAGTTTTTATATAAAAATATTTAGTTATTTTATTTTCTAGAACCAAGCAAGCCTGGCACAGGTAAGCAATACATATTTTACAGTAGTAATGCAGCTGGAACACAGTTTGGATTGCAAATGTATATGTACTTTGTTTTGTTATCCTATAGAGGAAAATAGTGTTATCGGTTAACCAGTAAGAACTTGGTTGTGGGAGCTGGTATTCTGGGGTTAAACTCAGGGGTACCCTTGGGTAAAGGATGCACTCTTACTTCGACAACTGCCCATCTTCCCTTCGTCAGTGACCTCTTCTAATATTATTGCTTTTGCAGATTTTTTTTTAAAAAGGATTGCTACACCTTAAATACAGCAAGATTGATTAGTGCAGACATAGCGGTCGACCCACTTTTGATGTTTCATTATTTTACTCCATTCTGATTTTAAGAGGTGTGTTTCTTGTAAGATTATGACTTCACACTTCACTATTTTTATGTATTCCAAAATGTTTCGACATCTCTTTACTCTGAGGCCACTGACATTCCAGGACATGTTTATTGTGTTATTAACCAGAATTTTGGACATAGATTTTTACTTTTCCTCTTTTCAAAACCCTTTCATATTGTTGGGATCTTATCTAACCTGCTGTTCAACACATCGGACAAAAATATTTTGTATTTTTTCCCAAATGCTCCCCCACCTAAACAAAAAAGTGCAGATAAATAACAAAACCTTCACCCCCACCCAGCCCCGGAGAACCCTCCCTGTTATCATTGGCAAACATGGTTTGTCCTATTCGAGTACCGTCATCACGAGGCTCTGGTTGTGCTTCACTAGATTTGACCCCCAAGTGTGTGTCTACTTCTGTTACGAATTATTTTGATCTCGGAGGTTAACTACTTCTTTTGGCTCTTTGATGTTGCATGTCTGATTTCTCCACATGATTCTCAGTGAGGCTGGGAATTTCATTTGGACTGTTGCCCCTAATGACTTGAGTTCCTGCATGTCGTTTCCCAGCTCCGACTGCCTATCCTGTGTGGCTTTTGATAGATCAGAGTTGTAATCAACTTTGGCAAAAGTGCCCACTTTTAGAACTTTGTTCAAGAATTGTTCTCTCAAAATTTACTAATATTCGCTGTGCGTTTTTCCTTAGTTTACCTAGTCTGAAAGGGTCTCTATGGACTCTTTGGATATCTTCAAGCAATTTATCGTCCATCCCAGGGATCTCATCTTTCAGTAGATTAATCACAAAGCTTCTTATGCTTTGTCCTTCCAAACCCTCTGGTATATTTAATATTCACAAGTTGTTTCTTCTTGCATTATTTTCCAGCGTTTCAATCTTTTCTCCAAGTTACTTCTTGTTTGTTTTTAAAGTGTAGGTCTATCCCTGGCAATTTTTTACGTCCTTCACGATTTTTTCTACTATCTTTTCCAACACGAATACTATCTCCATTAAGGAGTTTACTTTAGATTTGAGTGCTTCGCAAGTTGCCTGAATCTTTTCTTAATTTTTCTCAGATTTACCTAAGTTTGTTCTCATCTCATCAATCAGGGACCCCAAAAGGTTTCCCATCCCAGCTTGTATTCATTGTTCCGGGGCACTTTCTTGCCTATTTTGAGGTGTTTTGACATGTTGTATTCTCAACCTCTGGACCTTTCTGGGAAGCTATTTGGGGGACCGCCCTGACCTCTTCAGGGTCTCTCATCGCTAGAGCTTGAAATCGATTATGCGGGTCTACTTCGACCCTAGGGGATAGCTCCACAGATTGTAGGTCTTCTATGGGGGGGCTTTTGTGTTCCCTTGAACTTCTCAGGGTGACAGTCCGAGTTATAGCTTGGGGTAAGTGCTTTGCTGAGGGTCTAGCTGCAAGATCACTCTTCTTAAACCTCCCCCCTCCCCTTACCGGTGTCATGCACGCTGACTTCTTTACCTCTTTCTTCTCCTTTCCCTTTCTTTCGTTGCAGCAGCCCTTGCCACCGAAGAGAATGCAGTTACTCCAGTCACTGGTGAGGCCTCGGTACACGATTCAAGCCGGGGCTCTCCAGCTCCAATGCAATTCTGCTGCAGCTTCTGCCCACTTACTGCCTCTGTGCGTGCGTGTCACCAAGGTCTCTCTCGGAAACTCGGGGTGCTGCTTCTCCCCGATGATCCTTGCTCCATGGTTGTGGGAGTGCCATGGACTCTCCAGCTCCAATGCAATTCTGCTACAGCTTCTGCCCACTCACTGCCTCTGTGCTTGCGCGTCACCAAGGTCTCTCTCGGGAACTCGGGGTGCTGCTTCTCCCCGATGATCCTTGCTCCATGGTTGTGGGAGTGCCGTGGACTCGGTGTCCCAGATATCATGTGCACAACTTTGCTTCGCTTATGGTAAACTACGGTGAGGTTTCTTTCCTTATTGCTTTATTTTCAAAGAATTTCAAGATTGTGGGGTCCGCTACGGGCTATGTCATGCCTCGCTATGGACGGTGCTTGCGACCGGACCTCTTAGCCGGTCACCATGTTCTCCCTTAATAGGGGTACACCCATATACTATTGCTTGATACTACGGGCCTAACAGACCACCCAGCTCTGCTTCAAGCTTTATTTTTAATTTTTTATTAATTATCCGCTCACAGTGATGTACATTGCTTCATGCCTACAACCCTGAGGCCGGCTGAATAAACTTTGTGAGATATTTCGTGGCACCGCACATCCCAACCTCCCTCCACTCCTGTCAGCACAATTGTCGAATCAGTAATGCGTTAGGAGCGTTCGATAGTTCAGCATAGTACATCCTTGCCATAGTAGAGATCTTCACCAAAGTCCGCAGTTTTCTCAGATAACATACCTTATACAAAACACCCAACTCCCACCCCACCCTCCCCCGAGCCTGTAGCATCACATGGGCCGTAGCCCTCACATGTTGCCTACTCTCATACACCATCTAGAGCCGCGGCTCCCCACAGAGAGCCGCTCCCCCCGCTGCAGAACATCACACACCCGCCTGTATGTCACCAATGACCGTGATGAACTCTCAAGCCTTGACGCCCCCTCTGTACTGAGGACACAATCGCCTCCCAACGCCGATGCCGCCTCCTATGCCTGACATATATCGCAGCAACTAGTTAGACAATAGCTTCCCCTGCGCTCCCCTCGCTTTCCGCCCCCAGCTCTGCGTCCGTTTCCATGCGGTCCCTCCCTAGGTATTCCGCGTACAGGCCCCAAAAATGGCCTGCTTCTGGCCGAGAGTAGTTCGCTATAAGTATCTGATTGCGTGCAGCAGTATAGTATATCTTGCTCCCACTGCTTAACTGTTGGAAGGGGCCCCTTCATCCAACACATCGCCACCCTGCGCTTTGCTACTAGCAGTCCCAGATCTACAAGCCTCCGCACCGCCCTAGGCAGTCCCTTAGAATAGCCTAAAAGCGCAACAGCAGGGTCAGGGGCGAGCTCCAATGTGGCTATTTTACCTATCTCCTGAAAAATAGCTTACCAGAATTTGTGGATGCCCGGGCAATCCCACGCTAAGTGGTAGAAGTCTGCTACCGGATGTCTACATCTGTCGCATGACGCCTCCTCTCTAAGGCCATACCTATGCATCCTCTCCGGTGTGTAATATGTTCTATTTATGTATTTGAAGTGGACCAATCTATGCTTGCCGTGTAGCGAGATCCTGCGATTGCCTGCACAGCAGTACGACCACATGTCGTCATCTATGACAGTATCCAAGTTTCTTTGCCATGCCAATCTAGCCTTGGTGTATTGCCGGGACCTCTGCGACAGCGCAATGTTGTACAGATGCGATATCAGCTTGCGAGGACTTTTTTGCTTAATGAGTTAAGTTAACTCCGGGACCTCCGGGGGCTCCGCCATGTCATCTCCCAAGTGCCGTCTCAGTGCCCCCCTCACTCTATGGAACTGGAAGCGTTGCAACTGGGTGGGGGCTTCAGCCTCCGCCGCCACATCTTCCCAAGACTTAGCCCTGCCGTCCACAAACAACTCTCCCATCGTATTGACTCCAAGCTCATCAAGGGCTCGCGTCACTCCTGTGTCCTTGCAAGGAGGAAGCCACCCCACCCATTCCAGGGGCATTAATGGTGAATATAGTAACGCCCCTGCCGTTTGTTGTAGTATACAATGCCAAGCATGTCTAGTGGAGTTTAGCGAGTCCAGGAAGCCCACCCTACGATCCATCGGCTCACATATTATCGCTGGGAGGGGCAGCGGGTCAGCAAACAGTCTCTCCAGCTTTAGATATGGGATCGACTCCTCCCCGTGCATCCAGCTATGCGCCTGTGCACCCTGCGCCACCCTGTAGTACAGATCCAGATCCGGCGCCCCTAGGCCACCCATACAATAAGGTAGTGTCAATACTCGCCAGCTAGCACACGCCTGTTTGCCCGCCCACGCAAGCAGCAACAAGGACTTATTAAGTCTAGCGAAGAAGGAGCGCGGCAGCACAATAGGAATATTAGCAAACAAATAGGAATCGGGGCAGAATCACCATCTTCATGAGTGATATCCTGCCTAGCAGCGACAAGGGCAGCCCGATCCAATTCTCCACGTCATCCTCCAGCTTATCAATTGCCCTACCATAATTTTCCCGCAGTACTATGTCAGAGTCGACATGCAACTGTATACCCAGGTATCTGACTGGGTCGTCAGACCACTGAAGCGGATAGTCCATTTCAAAGATTGTAGTAGACGGAGTCAATGGGAAAGCTATAGACTTGGACCAATTAACACATAAACCAGACAGCGCTCCGTAGTGCACCACCTCACGTAGCACCGGCGACAAATTATTCTCCGGATCTCTAACGTACAGCAGTGTATCATCTGCGTACGTCGAGACCACAATCTTATAGGTAGGGAAGCTCACCCCCCGCAGGGCGTGGTACTCCCGTAATGCGCATGCCAGGGGCTCCGCGACTATAGCGTATAAAATGGGCGACAATGGACACCCCTGTCGCGTCCCTCTAGTAATCGGGATCGGATCAGAGATCCTGTCACCAAGTCGTATTCTTGCAGTTGGACTCCTGTAGAGCGCCCCGATCATCTGCAAAAAAAACAGCCCCAGTCCCATTCTGGTCAATACCTGGCTCATGAAGGGCCACTCAACAGAGTCAAACGCCTTCTCCATGTCCAGGAAGACCGCGAGTGCTTTCGACTCCGGCCGAACATGTTGAATAGTGCCAAACACTGTGCGCAGATTGTAAGTAAGGTTCCTGCCCGGTACAAACCCCGCCTGCTCCGGGGCCACCAGCTCTGGGGTGAGCAGCGCCAGTCGCGTAGCCAATACCTTTGCAAACAGCTTGGCGTCTACATTGAGCAGGGAGAGCGGCCGATATGAGCTGCACTCCTCCGGGGGCTTCCCTGGTTTGGGGATAGCCACAAGGATAGCCTCACACATAGAGCGTGGCAGCTGGCCCTTGACACAGATGTCATCGAACAGAGTCGAAATATGCGGAAGCAGCAAGTCTATAAAAGTTTTGTAGAACATGACCGTGAGGCCATCCGCTCCCGGAGCTCCGTTCGCCTTCATTCCTGCTAGCGCCTCTAGTATTTCATCCTTCTCTATGGGGAGGGCTAAGTATTCCCTGTGTGAGTTGGTCAGGAAGGGCAGTTTTATATGATCTAAGTAGTCCCGTATACTGTCGTCCATGTCCGTCTGTCTCGAGGCATAAAGCGTAGCGTAATACGACTTAAAGCGCTCAACTATTTCATCATTATCCGTTAGCAGTTCCCCTTCTTCCGATCTGATCTTGGTGACATTGGCCTTACTCCTACGAGTCTTCAGCATGTTAGCAAGAACAGAACTGGGTCTCTCCCCCTCCCCATATACCCTGGCAGTAGCATACTTCCCCAAATGTTTCACCTCCGCGTCTGCCGCCTCATGATAATCTGCCAGAGCTTTTTTTTAACTCCTCTGTCACGTCGTCGCTCCCCTCTCTTTGCTGCCGAACCTCCAAGTCCCCCAGTCTACTCTCTAAGGTCCTCAACCGACGCCAGAGATCGCGGAGCACCCCAGAGTGCTTAGCCATGGCCACCCCTCTGATGCAAACCTTAAAGGCTTCCCAGACCGTTTGGAAACTATCCACTGTGCCAGTGTTGATGTCAAAATATTCTGTTATCGCTTCCGCTATTTCCTCCCTAAAGAGGGGGTCAAGTAGTGAGTACGGGGGGAACCGCCACGCAAAGGGCGGAATAGTCTTTTTCGGTGTAGAGATGGTCAGCAGTATAGGGGAGTGATCGGAGAGAGTCCGCGGCAGTACCTGGCAGGCACGTATCTGCGGCAAAAAAAACACCGATACCAGCCAGTAGTCAATACGCGTATGTAGGTCATGATATGCCGAATAGTGTGTGTAGCCCCCCTCCGTCGGGTTGAGTGTTCTCCAGACATCCGCCAATGCCAAACTCATTAGCGCTCTATCGACTACCTTGACTGCAGCTGCCGGGGCTCTGTGCCGGCCCCCCGATCTATCCAGGTCCGGCTGCCGGACCATGTTAAAGTCTCCGCCCCACAGAATATTCGGTACTCCACAGCCCCTTATGGTGGTTACTAGGGATTCATAAAATTCCGGACAGTCATAGTTTGGTCCATAGACATTTACTAGCAGTAGATCGAGACCACTGCCCTGACAGCGCGCTATTACAAACCTGCCTCCCCCGTCCGCTGAGACCAACTGCAACTTATAAGTTGATTTAGGGTTTGTCCAGATCATCACACCCCTAGCATGTGTTGTGAAGCCAGCCCCCAACGCGTTCCCCAGTACCCCTTTCGCGCGCAGCATCTGACTCTGGTTAGGGAGGTGCGTCTCCTGCAGGAAGGCCACATCTATACTATGCCTGTTTGTGAGAAAGTGGCTCTGTATATACTGTTCCCTAATAGGTACAGGGTGTACAGAGTCCACAGTCCCCCAGAGGCTGATAGAGGTCAAAGTCAGGTATGACCTTACTCTCAAAAGTGGTAGCTTGGTCGAGCAGTAAGGCAGTACCAGAGGACAGTGTAAAGCATTTATTGTACACACTCAGTCAGCAAATGGTTTCACACACTCAATAACTGAACTCTAGGCCAATGGTTTATATATATAAAATATATGCTTGTTTTATTTTTAGAACCACAAAGGGGATAAAAATATACTTTCTCAGAATGAGAGGTTGAATATCAATACTTTTGTCTTAAGCAATAAATTTATATAAACAGTCACAGTTGGTTGCAATAAACAATCCTATTTCCTAAACATAACAATGCATTGAGCTCAATGGTAAATTCAGGTTATTTGTAATTAATTACTTTTCAGATTACTTTTGGAATTCCAGGTCTGGCTCCTAGATCCAGCCTTGGGTCAGTATTCAGAATCAAGTGATGAAAGTCGACTTAATAACTGTAATGATTTTTAAATAATATTTAGCTATTTCAAAAGTTAGCACTTAGAAAATATTTCAAAGAAAACATTCAATGGATCTCTATGGCAAGAAATTCAAATTGCAGGTAGAGTACTTTATCGTTACTTTAGTAATCCAGGACTGGGTACCTAGACCCAGGACTGGGGTCCTTATCAAAAACAGGTAAGTAATTTCGTTTGCAGGAATGGTACGATTTTAAAAGAGTATTTCAAATTTGCAAAAATAGACACTTAGAAGAAATTTCACAGAAAAGCAGACAATGGTTTCCTATGGGAGAAAAATGAGTTAGAGGTAAGTATAGTTGTGAACACTTTTCAGGGTCAGGGCTGGGCACCAAGATCCAGCACTGGAGGCTCACCTAGGAGCAGGTGAGTAAATTCGTTTTTGTCACTT
Source organism: Triturus cristatus (assembly GCF_964204655.1). NCBI lineage: Eukaryota > Metazoa > Chordata > Amphibia > Caudata > Salamandridae > Triturus > Triturus cristatus. Next base: position 1,260,769,814 of record NC_140591.1, on the reverse strand, counting down.
GGCTGATTTTTGGTGAATTTTTGCAGTTTTGAAAAGTTCACACTTAGAAGATTTTTGAAGAAAAAGCCAGTCAATGTTACCCTATGAGGAAAATGAAGTTAGCGGTTTAAGGGTAAGTACTTGACTGGCAGAGTTGAAATTCCGGGCATGGACTCAGGGGTCCCCCAGTGTCAGGTAGGTACAGTTGGTTCACCCTCAGCGGTTTCAGGACGGCCGGGTGCAGAGAGAGTTAGGCCCAATGTTATCCTATGAGGGATAGGGGGGCCTTGGTTGGTGGCTGCTGTCTGGCAAGCCACGCGGCTGTGGGAGCTGGGCTCCTGGTCACTTACTCAGGGCAAGTGGGGAAGTAGGTTAGTGTAGAGAGGGCACTGCCAGAGCCACTCGGGCGGCTGGGTGCAGGGTGCTTTTGAGCCTTCGGGCGCTCAATGGAAATCAATGGGAATGTTCCGGTTTGGAAAAAGGCTGCAGGCTCGGGGACGAGGATGCTTCAGGTGCCACCACCACTTCGAGAGGTAAGTTGGGTAGTTGTAGGTTAGGTGGGTACCCCGGGATTGGGCACAGGGGGCCGCAGGGCGCCGGGTGCAGAGGTGCCTTTTGATGTCGGAAATCTTACCCTCTGGTTGATCGCGGTTGGGGTGGCACTCTGTTCTGAGGCTGCAGGCTTCTTCCGGAATGTCGAGGGGGGTCCTTGGGTGCCGGACTCGGGGTCACAGTCGCCGTGGGGTCGTCCTCAGGGTCTTTGTCCACTCCGGCACTGGCCAGGCTTGGCTGGTGCAGAGTGTGTTGGGTCCGCGGTTCCGGGCTGCTGCCCAGGGTTAAAAATAGGTTTCTTGAGTAGAGCCTCTACTCATGGGAGACCCAGGGGCTTAGAGCCAACAGGTAGCCAGGTCCTCCGGGGTTGGTGAGGTTGCTGGCCACGAGAGATGCCGCGCTGGTGCAGGTTCGAGAGTCGACAGGCCGGTAGGGCTGGGGCCAAAGCAGTTGGTGTCTTCTTCTCTTTTTAGCAGCTGCAGGGCAGGTCCTTGTTCTTCTTGCTCTTCTTGTAGTTTTCTATCTGGAATCTGTCGAAGGAAGGTTCAGGGTGCCCCTAAATACTAGATTTAGGGGCGTTACAGGTAGGTGAAGGCCAGGGACCAATGGGTCCTTGTCCTGGGGTGGGTACACCCCCTATCCTGCCTCTCTCCTGTGGGAGGGGGGCAGTAGCCTAATCCTGATAGGGTAGGGCCCCCCATCCTCAAGATGGCGATAGCCCGGAGATGTGCTTCACCTCGCCTCCCCCACCTGAGGGGTGGGGTGGGCAGGCTGGCACATTCCCTGTCCTTGTATGGGGTTTCCGGCCAAGCTTCCCTCCAGAGGGGGGGGTTGCAGAGGCCTGGGGAATCTCCAAGAGGCGGCATGCCTTTGAAGCTTCCCTTGGCTCATCCTGGGGGAGGAGATTTATCACCTCACCCAGGACGTGCATTGTTGCAGGCCCGGGAGAGCAGGGGCTCTCCCACCCAGGGGTCCAGCAACGTGTCTGCTGTGTGGCAGCCTGGGCAGCCTCAGAGCAGACGTGGATTGCAGGTTAGCTGTAAGGGGGCATCTCTAAGATGCCCTCTGGGGTGCTTAGTACATTAAATCCCACACTGGCATCAGTGCGGGTTTAATGTGATGAGAAGTTTGAGACCAAACTTCCCAGTCTTCAGGGTTGCCATTATGGTGCTGTGGAGCTCGTGTTTGACGAGCTCTCAGCACCATGTACTTGTAAATGGCAGCACTGTACTTACAGTGCCCAGGAATGGACCTGGGTACTGTAGGGGCACAGGGCTCCTGCTCCTGTGCCCACACCATAGGCATAAGGCACCCAGCCAGAGGGGTGGCTGACATATGCCTTGGCAGTGTAGGTGATGGGCATGGCACACAGAGATGTGTGCCATGTCGACTCTTTGTTTTGTCCTGTGCCCAGACACTCAGCCTGCAAAGGCAGTGTGTGTGTGTAAGGGTACAGGGCCTCTAAGGGTGGCACAATGAGTGCTGCAGCCCTTAGAGGCCTTCCCTGGTCACAAGGCCCTGGGTACCTAGGGTACCATTTACTAGGGGCTGACATGTGGCCAGGGTTTGTCAATTCGGAGTTTGTATTTTAGGGAAGGAACACAGGCCCTGGGCACCTGATTGGCAGGAGCCCAGGGCACAACAAGGAAAAGTGCATCAGCTTTTAGGCAAAAAAGGGGGGGAGTTACTGCAACAGAAACCCACTTTCTCACACTGTTAAAATAGTCCAACACCCTGCGCAGCTTCCGGTGATCATTAAGGCCTCTGACATTCCATGTCACAACTCTCAAGGAGCCCGACAGACCCCTACGCATGGCATCACTCGTCATTTTTCACCTGTCTGTACATTGTAACAGCGAGCATGTAGTGCCCCACACTGTGCCGAAAGCGGGCAAATGACAAAATCGAACCACGTACATCCATATACGGCTCAAAAACTAAAAAACAACATCCCTCCCAAACCCCCCACCCAGAGCTGTGCTTCAAGCTTTATATTCCCAACTAACAGAAGAATCTGCTCCAATTATCCTGGGAGGAGATTTGAATCTACTATTAGACCCTAAAAGTGATAGATGCCCACTGGCAAAAGCTTTAAACCTCCCTAAAATGAGAGAATGGTGGTGGACTCATAGAAAACTAAGGGAAATCGAAGTAACAAATTTACCTATAAAAATAAAAAGTATGGTCATGCATCAAGGATTGACTTTTTCCTGATAGAGAAAATGATAAATAACAGTGTCAATAAGGGTGAACATGCATCCGCACATCTTTCCAATCACTGCCCAGTCTGTATAGAAATAAATCAAGGGATCCCCTGGTGGCTATAAGATGGACCCTAGATCGCACTCTTCTTTTAGATAAGCAAGTAATAGATAAACTGAAATCCATAACTGAGGAATACTTTGAAAATAACATTAACAACAAAACCCCAGTCTAAGTAGTTTGGGATGCCTACAAAGCAGTAACTAGGGGAGCTTTCCTTGGCCTGGCAGCTACAAAAACCAAAGAGACTAGACACACCAGTTAGTCAGAAATTCTAGCCCAACATGGGAACCTGGAGGCAGCAACGTCCAACTTAGAACAAGAAAAAGCTGAGGGAGTAATATACAAAAAGAAAAATGACCTGTCTAATTTATTGGATGAAAGAATTAGGAAAAGATGGGAAGCTAGTGAATTAGCAAACTATGAATACGGGGAAGGCAGCAGGCAACTTCTCGCATGAAAAATTAAAACTATCAGAAATAAGATTGTTGCAACACAGGGAGACAACCCGGGAAGGCAGGTAGTAGATGACCTCAGGATCGAGTAGGCCTTCACAGATTTTTTTCAGTCTTTATATGATGAAGACCTAGTGGTATCTAGTAATTTAGTCGATTCCTATCTGAGAAATTCAGCAGCCCCATGGTTAGAAGCAGGAGATAGAGACATTTCGAATTCAGAAATAACCATAGAGGAAGTAATAGATGCATTAAAGAGATTGAAGAGAAGAAGGCAGCAGGTCTGGACGCACTACCCAACAAGCTGTACGTGGTTTTAAAAGAAACGTTGGCCCTCAGATTAGTGGACTTACCAAACACGGTTTTTAATAAAAGGACTGGCTCTTCCAAAATCCTGGAATGATGCCACCATCAGCTGAATTTTAAAACCAGGAAAAGACACCCTAAAATGTGAATCATACAGACCTACATCTCTCTTAACCCCTTCGCTGCTGCGGACATTCCGCAGCAGCGCTGGGGGGGGCAGCGCGGCGGGCCTGTGCTCATGACGGAGCCGCTCCGTCATGAGCCACAGTTGAGCTGTGCTCATGACGGAACGGTTCCGTCATGACTCCGCCCATTTGCGTTGTCCCCTCGCACAGGCGGGGAAACAGCGCCGCGCAGGCGGAGCGGCCGCCAACAGGATTGTCATGACGGAACCGTTCCGTCATGAGCACACGCCAACCGTGGCTCATGACGGAACGGTTCCGTCATGAGCAGGGAAGGGGTTAAACAAGGACTCTAAAATCTACACACAGATTTTAGCAACAAGATTAGGCTGTATTACAAGTCACCTAATTCATGAAGATCAGAAAGATCAAAAAGGTTTTTATTAAGGGGAGACAAAAGCATGATCTTACCCATCAACTGAATGATGATACCAATTGGTGGTACAAGGTACAGTTTTGGGGAAAGAACACAGGCTCTGGGAACCGGATTGGCAGGGACCCGGCGCAAATCAAGTCAAAGTGCATCAGTAGTATGGCAAAAAAGTGTGTGTGTGTGTGGGGGGGGGGGTTACTGCAACAGAAACCCAGCTTCTTACACTCCTTCACCAGATAAAGGGTCTAAGTTAATAGACACTTCTGGCAAGCGCATAGCTGCTCAAGCAGCAAGTCAAAGGTGAACTGCAAATACACAAGACCTTCCAGCCAGGTATGATAGGGCACACTTCGATAAAATGGAGCAATTGTTTCAACATTTCCCAGACAAGCATAAAGTTAAAGCGCTGGATTTATTAAATGAGGGTAAATTAATTTCAAATTCCTCCATAAGGTATGCTCTAGATGCTACTGATACTGTGGCTACAAAGGTTAACACTAGCATTTTGCTTAGGAGACATGCTTAGTTAAGGATCTCTGGGTTTAAACCCAATGTCCAAAAATCAATTTTTAACACACCATTTGACAAGAACAAGTTACTTACCTTCGGTAACGCTTTTTCTGGTGGATTCAGTATCTGCCTGTGGATTCCTCACCTTATGAATATCCACTGCGCCAGCATTCCGCGGAAACTTTTACCTAGCTCTCCACGCCGACGAGGTAGTCACAATGCCATGGCTACGCATCCGGCTCCTCATGACGTCACTGGAGCCATAAGAGGGCCACGTCAACGTGATGACGCAAGTTCCACCCATTTTTTCCGTGCCACCGAGGCGAAACGGGAGGACCGACCATATAGACAATGCATACATAGTACACAGTATTCACACAAATACACAAAGTGTAAAGTGAAAAAGGAAGGCAAAAGAAAGCAAGCATTTCCTATAAGTCTACACAAAGGCAAATCGGTGCAATACAGAACAACAATATGAAACAACCATATAAAGCAATACCTCTTTCAATGGTATAAAAGGGTGGACAACGGGGAGGAGGGTGGGTCAGTGAGGAATCCAGAGGCAGATACTGTATCCACCAGAAAAAGTGTTACCGAAGGTAAGTAACTTGTTCTTCTGATGGATACATCTGCCTGTGGATTCCTCACCTTATGAGTAGAATCCCACAGCAGTCCCACTCTCAGAGGAGGGTGTCCACCCTTCTATATCAAAACGTCCTGCAAAACAGAGCGTGCAAAATGGCCGTCCCTCCTCACTTCGGAATCTAAGCAGTAATGCTTCGCGAAAGTGTGGCGGGAGGCCCAAGTTGCGGCCTTACAGATGTCCAGCACAGGAACACCTCTGGACAAGGCAGAAGTAGATGATTTAGCGATGGTGGAATGAGCTATAATGCCTTCAGGAGGCTCCTTACCAGCCAGAGCGTAGCAGATCTTGATGCACAAGATGATCCACCTTGATAGAGTGCGCTTGTGCACCGCCTTGCCCTTCATGCATCCAACGTAGTGCACAAAGAGCTGATCATCCAATCGCAGGTCCTTCAATCTATCGAGATAGAAACTAACCGCCCTCTTAGGATCCAAGCGGTGCAGCATCTCCTCCTCCTTGGAAGTGTGTGGGGGGGGGGGGGGATAGAAAGTAGGGAGGGTAACGGACTGCCCTAGATGCAAGGGAGTTACCACCTTAGGCAGAAAAGCAGCCCTGGTCCTGGGGACCATCCTTTCAGCATGAATAGTCAGAAACGGAGTCCTAGAACTCAAAGCCTGAAGATCACTCACCCTCCTGGCTGAGGTGATAGCCACAAGGAAGACCGTTTTGAATGACAGCAGCTTCAAAGGACAACTATACATAGGTTTGAATGGGGAACCCATGAAGAAAGTTAAAACCAGATTTAAATCCCACTGGGATATAATGAAGGGAGTAGGCATAAACATATTAGTAAGACCCTTAATAAACCTTAAAACAAACGGAGATTTGAAAAGAGACGGCTGATCAGGCAAACAAAGAAATGCCGACAAATAACCCTTAACAGTAGCCACAACAAAACCCTGCTGGGCCAAATGCAGCGAAAAACAAACAACATCAGAAAGATGAGCCTTTAAGGGATCAATAGACCTCTCTCCACACCATTTAACAAATCTTGACCACCTGTAGGAGTAAATGGACTTGGTGGAGTGTCGCCTGGCCGATAAGATCCACCACCTCAGGAGGGAGAGAGAAGGAACTCAGGTTGCCCCGTTCGATCTCCAGGAATGAAGGTGCAGGCTCTGGAGGTAGGGGTGAAGAAACTGCCCCTGCGACTGCGAGAGGAGGTCTGCCCTGAGAGGGAGACGGAGCGGAGGGTGCGATGAGAGGTGAAGTAGATCTGTGTACCACAACCTTCTTGGCCAATCCGTGGCGATCAATATGACTTGGGACCGGTCTTGGCAAATCTTCCTCAGAACCCGAGGAATTAAGGGTATGGGAGGAAACGCATAAAGTAGTGAGCTCCAACTCAACTGAAATGCGTACCCCAACGCCCCCTGCATCGGAAACTGGAGACTGCAGAACGACGGGCAATGTGCTTTCTTGAGAGTGGCAAACAGGTCCACCCGAGGAGTCCCCCACATCCGGAAGATGTGTTTAACTACCTCCGGATGAAGCCTCCACTCATGGTCGGCAGAGAACTGCAGACAGACTGTCCGCATGCACATTTAGCCGGATGATTTGCTATCAAACAAATCCAAAGGTCCTGAGCCCAGGAACAAATCCGCAATGCCTCCCTGCAGAGACAGTACGACCCTACTCCTCCCTGATTGTTGACATACCACATCACAGCAGTGTTGTCCGTCAGGACTTGAACCGACTAACCGCGAAGGGAAGGGAGAAAGGCCTTGAGCACCAAACTTATTGCTCCACAATTCCAGAAGATTGATAAGAAGCAATCTTTCCTCTGGAGACCGAAGACCCTTGATCTCCAGATCCCCCAGATGAGCACCCCACTTTAGGGTAGAGGCATCAGTTATCACTGGTAATATTGTAACCAACAGTAAACCGGAGATACTTCCTGTGCGACTTCAGGATTGGGATGTGAAAATACGCATCCTGCAAGTCGATGGACACCATCCAGTCCTCTTGTTGCAGCGCCTGAGGAACCTCCGCTAGGGTGAGCATCTTGAACCTCTCCTGCTTGAGAAACAGATTCAAAATTCTGAGATCCAGTATGGGGCGTAACCTTCTTGGGAATCGGGAAAGACCGGGAGTAGCATCCCTGACCCATTTCCTGCTCTGGAACCACTTCTATCACACCTTTTTGTAACAGGACAAGAACCTCTTTCTGAAGAAGAATTAAATGATCCTCCATGCAAAACCCTTGACAAGGAGGAGGGAATTCCCTGAAGGGAAGGGCGTACCCATTTTCTACCAGATCTAAAACCCAAATGTCCGAAGTGACCAATTTCCAATCCTGTAGAAAATGGGAACGCCGGCCCCACACAGGACCTGCATGATCCAGGATGGCGGATCTAGGGCTGCTTTCCTGCATTACCAGGAGGGGTTGAGGAGGAGGAAGAAGGCTGAAGACCCACTCCACGAAGGCGACTTCTGCCCTTACCCCTGAAGGACTTGTACAAGGGGTTTTGATGCTGTTGCTGCAGCTGATGGGAACCATGAAAGGGAAATTTCCCAAAGCCACGGTATCTTCTATAGCCATAACCCCTTGCCTGAGACTGTAGACCCATGGATTTCGATGTGGCCTTACTGTCCTTGAACCTTTGCAAAGCAGTCAGCTTTTTCTCCAAAAAGCCTAAATCCGTCAAAGGGAAGATCTAGAAGGGCAGCTTGTACATTAGGTGAGAACCCAGAAGACCTTCACCCTGGCCACCGAATCTGCCGTGTCCAGGCCAGACTGGATGACTTAGCGAGCCACAGCCTGTGAGTCTGCCAGTACCTCACTTAAATTTCCCTGGTCTTCCTCAGATAGTTTTGGAAGAAGCTGCTTGGCAGAGTCCATAAGGGCATGACTGTATCTACCCAACAAACAGGTAGCGTTGGTGGGTTTTAAAGCCATACTCGCTGACGAGAAGACCTTGCTTGCATATTGTTCACGTTTCTTGGATTCACTGTCAGCAGGAGCCTTCGGAAAGGTGCCCGTAGACTGCTTTGAACATGAAGCCTGCACCACCAAACTCTCAGGAGAAGGATGAGAAGAAAGGAACACAGGATCTCCTGGGGCAGGCTTGTACCTTCTGAACACCGACCTTGAAACTGCAGGAGCAGAAAGAGGATTGCGCAAAACATCAAGGATCGGCTCCTTCAGAGCATCATTGAACTGCAAGAGTGGTTCAACCACAGAGGACGGAGAATGAAGCACCTCTGTAAGCAAATTAGGCTTATACTCAGCCATAGGGAGCTGCAGATCCAAGAGCTCTGCAGCCTTCCTTTTCACAGTATGGTAAGGTGCAACTTCCTTCGAAGGAGAAGCTTTCTGGGAAGCAAAGTCCCCATCCGGGGAGGTGTCAAGTCCACTTGCCTCACACAGACCCTCAGGCTCATAAATGTCACCTTCCTCCATATCTTCAGCCTGGTACTATTCATCCTCTGGCAACCTCTGCGCTTCTCTCCTCGAGCGCATCTTCGGTTGCGGCATCAGTGGCACCACACACGGCGTCGATGGCTCCGGGAGCGGCGGCAAAGGCGTAATCCGCGGCGGCGAAGGCGTAATCCGCAGCAGCCTGCAAACGAATACAAGAAGGTTTGCCGGATGGAGCTGGGGACTGCCCATACGGCGTCGACATCCTCGGAGCTGGAATTTGCCATGATGGCACCATCGGCATGAATGGCACAAAGGGGGCCTGAGGATATTGATGAGGCACACCCAAATTAAATGCCAGAGGACCCACGGGACCCGAAGGTGCACCACAAGGTTATGTGGCCCAGGAAAACACACCATACATCGCATTTAAAAAATGCAAGGGATCCGAACCCAGCACCGGGAATGAAGGATACTGAGCCGGCTCGAGATCCAAACGAGGCACCTCCGGAGTCTGAACCACCGGGGCCACAGGCGGACCCCCAGGAACTGAAGGCGTCTCAGCATCAGCCGGATATGGCAAACCTTCCGGACCCAGAGAAAACCTCGGTGTCTGAGAATGCGCCGGAGTTCCCTTATACGAAAGAGAAAGGGCCGGAGTCACCTGAGGAGACACTGAAGGAGACACTGAAGGTGAAGGAGAGACAAAGTCCTTAACACGACGTCGAGGAGCCGGAGAAGGCGACCTCGAAGCCACAGGCTTCGACGAACGGCATCAAGATCCATGCCTCCTCTTCTTCTTGTGCTTCCTCCTCTTATCATGTGAAGTCGACGACCTCGAACGTTTGACCCCTTTTTTCTTTTCTTACTTTAGCCATGTACAGCTTGGCTTCTCGTTCCTTCAAGGCCTTCGGGTTAATCTTCCTACAACAAGGACAGCCCTCAACATCATGATCTGAAGATAGACACCACAGGCAGTCCTCATTGGGGTCAGTGATCGACATATGCCCCCCGCACTCCTTACAGGGCTTGATACCTGACTTCCTTGGAGCAGACATGTCGAAACCACCGAAGGAAACCAGACAAATACAAAGTATCCAGAAGAAAGTATGGAAAGTCCATAGAAAAACCGTTCGCGTCGACAGTGCTGATGGCTCCAGTGATGTCATGCGGCGCCGCGTGTGGAGTCATGGCATTATGACGACCTCGTCGGCGTGGAAAGCTAGGAAAACGTTTCTGCAGAATGCTGGCGCAGGGTATATTCATAAGGTAAGGAATCCACAGGCAGATGTATCGATCAGAAACATCTTTTTGGTGCTGAAGTAGATTAGGCATTGTGAAAATGAAAAAGAATACTGAAGTGGCCAAGTCCATGGGAGCGCTCCAGTCTCCTTCAAACAGAGGCTCCTTTCGTCATTACTTTTACCAAGGGGGGGTCCAAAACTACATCCTCAGACCAGAATACCTCCACCTACAAAGGTAACAACTAGTCCTTTCCCTAAAGAGGCTTTTTTCGAGGAAGTTATAGGGGGAACAACTTTAATGGTAGGGGTAAGGACAACACACCCCGTAACTCCCCTTCCTCTAATAAGCAGTGACTTGCCCACATTTCCCCCAACTATACCACACCTGTCGGGGGAAGACTTCAACAATTTCTCCCTATTTTGCAATCTTTAACAGACAAATGGGTGACTGGAATTATCCAACATGGTTATTGCCTGGAGCTTACCAGCAATCCTCCAAACGTTACACCTTGACCTCACAAATTGTCTCCAGAACACCTACAATTGCTCGAACAGGAAGTGCAATCTTACTGAAAGGAGCTATAGAGCCGGTTCCAACACAGTACCAAGGCTCAGGGGTTTACTTTCTGTATTTTTTCATTCCCAAAAAGGATGGTTCCCTAAGACCTATTCTGGATCTCTGAGAGTTAAACCATTAAAGTGCACAGGGTCGCTGCCAACCAGTTACCTTGTGCCACAGCTCTTTCCTTAAAACTGTACCACGATTGGCAAATTCAAACCCTATTAAATTGTACCCTGGTACCACGGGCAGTGGGACTGAAGAGGGTCCCCTAGGGGGCCCCTCACCAAGGCCATGCTACCTGCCACTGCAGTCTGCATGCCTTGGTGCAGACAAAAATGACAAAGTCTACATGGCACACTGCGTGTGTGCCATGTCAAAGCAGCGCTACCCAAGGTATAGGTAGGTCACCCCTCTAGCAGGCCTTACAAGCCCTAAGGCAGGGTGAACTATATCTCAGGTGTGGGTATATCTGCATGAGCAGATATACCCCTACAATAGTTAAGTCTATTCTTAATATGATAAGTGCCAGGAAAGGCAGAGTACATGGGCTGGAAACTCGACAACACAAGTTCCCAAGCACCATGATGGCTTCACTGAAACCAGGAGCACTTGGTGCCACACAACTCCTCTTAATAAACCCACACTGATGCCAGTGTTGGATTTATTAAAACTTACTCGGAGGGCACCTCAGAGGAGCCCCCAGAAAAACTACCAACCCTGTTGTGGTCTCTGACTGGCTTTAGGCAGCCTGCAACCAACTAGACATTTTCTGGACCCCCCTCCCCAAATGAGCACAGTGCTTGAGGGGGAAGCTACAAAGGCCTTGCCACCTTTGTAATGCAATCCCAGCCTCTGCTGCTAGCAGTAGATGGCAGCCCCCAGTTCAAACGCCTACTTTTGGGGGGAGAACCAGCGGAAAAACTTAGTGAGAAAAGGAGGTGTGCCCCCCTTCGTCAACTCTACCCCTCAGGTGCTGAAGGCGAAGTGAAGCAATTTTTCAGTGCCCATCATCTTGAAGATGGTGGGACTTATCCAATCAGGGCTAGGGCTCTGCCCCCCACCCACAGGAGGGAGGCATAATAGTAGGTGTAGATATCCCGGGTAAGGAACCCACTGGTCCCTACCCATCACTTCCCTGTAATGCGCCTAAATCTAGTATTTAGGTGACAACCCCAGACCCTGAAATCAGATTCCTGACGACCTACGAAGCCCGAATGCCAAAGAACCACACCAGCAAGAAAAGAGGTGGACCAGTGATTGACATGGCACCAGGTCGAACGGCCTGTCTGCTGCATTTCGCCCTTTGCCACAAAAGTCAACTCGTCCTGCAGGCCCCGACCTCCAAAGCCTGGTAGGACTGCTTCCCTTCAACAAAGATTCTAAATCCCATGTGGACAACGGACCTGTCCAGAAGAAACCATCTGCAAAGAAAAAGAACTCTGCCCTGAGGAACCGCGAAACCACCTCCGGATACATTTCTGCACCCGGCTCCCACTGCCAGAGTCCAAGTGGCCCATCTGTCCTGCGAAGGTTACCCAGCGATTCTGAAGAGTCCACGTGGGTTGACCACTGCCGCACTCCACCTCGATGTCAGCAGCCTCAATCTGAAGGCTTCCCCTGACCGCGACCTACCCGGTAAGCTGTTCCCGATGCCAAAGGACACCCCGGCAACCAAAGCCCCTGGGGAGCTTGACCAATGGTGTACCTACATCCCCCTAGCATCAGAACCTACCTGGGCAGCTGTGGGTTTTCTTCTTCCCGCCTCCAAGTCCGAGCCTGTAGCCCTTCTACAAAACCGGCCTCCCCCATTGAATTACTTTGGGCGTCCGATGCAGTCTTGGCATTCTGCAACTAGCCACCTTGTGCCGCTGAGGGTGTACATTTGGTGCTGCCTTGTGTCCCCCCCTTTGTGCTTACCTTAACTCCAGGAGATTGACCCCGGACACCACTTTACTCGCCTGAGAGAAGCACATCTTAGATCATCCCCAGTCACCATTAGTTAACATTGGGAACACAACTCAGAGTTAGACCTCTGCACCCGGTAGCCTCTATGCCGCTGGTGGTGCAGTCTAAGGTGCTAACCTGAACCCTGCATGATGTTGACCACCGACACCGAAGACTGGATTTGTAAGTTGTGTTCTAACCTGCAAAACTTGTTTTACTCCCATAGATTAATATTGCTTAACTGAAAAACTACATTTGAAAACGAAAAGTATTTTTATTGAAAAACGTACTTACCTCTTAATGTGAATCTTGGTCTTAAAATAAATCTTGAAAGAAGCTTATTTTTCTAAAATTGGAGAGGATCTCCTTGTTGAGGCGTGTATCATTTAGTGATCACTGTATTGATAACAAATGTCTTACACTACTCTATGTAAGGCCTAAGGCTGCCTGACCACACTACCACTTTGGGTTTACATTGACCCCCTGTACACTTCTGGGGGAATCTCTGGACTCTTTACACGATGCCCCTAGTTATTGGAATATCACAAAGAGCCAGCTTACTACATTAGTTGAGTATCCCAGTTACAGAAGTCTTGCGTTACCTTGCATGAGACCTAGTAAAACATATAAATACACATTTAAAACAAAGTTAAACGCAAACAATATTTTTGAAAGAGCACTTTAAAACTAGCACAAACCTGCTGGTGCTGTTGCATTAAGACAAACTGATTCTCAAGCTGATCCAGCATCAGCTTCTGTGCAGGGTTTAGATTATTCCTGTTTGCTCGCAGTTGTTCCAAGTGCTATGAGAAATAAAACAAAGCCCTATAAGGATTGCTCAAAGAAGAAATTAAATACTGCAATCCGCATTATCACTAATATGGCAAGCCAAGTTATTCAAGGCCTGTTTCAAAAAGTTATTTGTTCACTGAAAAACAAACAAGTAACTTACCTTTAGTAAAATTTACCTTGGGTGGATACTGATCTTTCAATAGGTTCTTTCAATTGGTTCCTGTTCTTGCACTACTACTTCAGGTTAGATGCAAAGATATTTTAGATTTTCATCAACAATGGCACTAAGTGCTGTTGCTGATGACTTAGCCAAGCATTTTTAAGTCGTCATCTCTAGAAATGATGACCGTGATACTAATCACTATCACTGCAACATTCTATGGAGCACCTACTTCATTTAGCAAAGATCTGGATATCACTCTCCAAACAGTGATTAATAATTGACTAACTATTTAATATATTTGTTTTCCTCCATGTGTTTAAGTAAAGAACAAGTTACTTATCTTCGGTAACGATACATCTGTAAGAGACAGATTAGTTATAGATTTCTCACCTTAGAATTACCTCCAGGTATCAGACTGAATCTGGAGAATTTGTCTTCAGCAGTACCCCTGCGTGTCGGTTGGAGTCGTGGTCGTGGGAATGACGTTGTGGTATCTACTTAGACACCGCCCCTGCGAGCTGACGTCAGTTCTTCACACGGCATTCCACGCCAGAAGCGCAGATCCATGCAAGACAATGACCACTGGTGCACAAAACTAGGACCGTGAAGAGAAGTCCCTTACTCTAAGTCAGTTTGCAGGGAGGGGCGGTGAGGAATCCATAACTAATCTATGTCTCTTACAGATATATTGTTACCGAAGGCACGTAACTTGTTAATCTGAAATTGACAATTAATTATGGATTCCTCGCCTTAGAACAGATACCCCATCAATACCAACCCCAGAGGTGGGTCTGTGAACCAAGTTCACATCAGGAAGTCCGGGAAAACTGAACGGCCAAAGAAGCCGTCTCTCCGTACTTGGCTGTTCAGGCAGTAGTGTTTAGTAAATGTGTGCAAGGAAGCCCACATAGCTGCCTGGCAGAGGTCATGAAGGGGGACCCCACGTTCCAAAGCAGTAGTGACTGCCGTCGCCCTGGTAGAATCAGCTAGCAACCCCACTGGAGGTTCCTTTTTCGCTAAGGAATAGCAGATTTTGATGCAAAGAACGACCCAACGGGAGATGGTTTGTTTTTGCACGGCCCGACCTTTCTTGGCGCCCACATAGCCAACAAAGAGCTGGTCATCCAGCCGAAATTGTTTTGTGCGATCCCGATAGAATAAAAGCACACGTTTTGGATCCAGACGGTGGAGCCTCTCTTCCTCCTTGGAAGGATGCGGGGGCGCAAAGAAGGTGGGCAAAGTGATGGTCTGTCCTAGGTGGAAAGAGGTGACTACTTTGGGAAGAAAGAAGGCCTAGTGCAAATGACAACCTCGTCTGGATGAACAGCCAGGAAAGGAGGTTTGGAAGAAAGAGCCAGAAGCTCAATCACCCTGCGAGCAGAGGTGATGGCAAACTGAAAGGAAGTTTTAAAAAGGAGGAACAAGAGAATCTCAGAAAGAGGGGCCGGAAGGGGAACCACAACCTTTGCTGTGCACCATGCCACAAATTTGTTTCATCTGCAGGCGTATACCGCCTCAGTGGAGGGACACCTGGCTGGCAAGATAACATCACAGACTTCGGGAGGCAGGTCAAAGGACGTCAACTGCCACCGAGGCTGGACAGTTTCGGATGGAGGACAGTCCCCTGCTGCTGCGACAGAAGATTCTCCTGAAGAGACAGTCTGATCGGAGGATCAATGGCAATGTGTAGCAGCTCGGGATACCAGACTCTTCTTGCCCAATCTGGAGTCACAAGAATGACTTGGGCCCGGTCTCGCTTGATCTTCTTCAGCACTCTGGGCAGAAGTGGTATAGGCGGAAGTGCCGCTTTGGAAATTCCAACGTGCAAAATTGCTGACATTGCGCATTCTCTTCGGTGGCGAATACAACTAGCCAAAGCTCTCCCCACTGTTGAAAGAGACCTTGCACCACCCCCGACTGAAGACGCGATTCGTGATCCATCATGCACCTGCGGCTGAGTTTGTCCGCCCTGGAGTTCAAGGAACCGGTCAGGTGTTGAACCACCAGGGATATGCCCTGATTCTCTAGATATGTCCAGAGGCTGAGGACTTCCTGACAAAGGGTCCACAACCCCACCCCGCCCTGTTTGTTGCAGTACCACATGGCGGTAGTACTGTCCGTGAACACCTGCACTTCTCTTCACCGGACAGAGGGAAAAATGCTTTGAGGGCAAGATGAATCGCCCGAAGCTCCAGAAGGTTGATGTGGAGCCCGGACTCCACCGGAGACCAGAGGCCTCTGATCTCCGCCTCACCCATGTAGCCACCCATCCCAGAAGTGATGCATCGGTATCCACTGTGAACTCTGGTTGGGGAAGGGACAGGGATCCGCCATCGACCAAATCCTGGTTCGTTAGCCACCACTGCAATTGATGTGCAGTGCACTTCAAGATCTGGACGCAATAAGGCAGGTTACCCTGAAGCTGTGCCCATTGGAACTTCGTGTCCCACTGCAGAGCCCGCATCTGCCATTGTCCATCAGCAGGATGCAGGAGGCCATCAGGCCCAGTAGCCGGAGGGTCAGCCTGAACGAAACCCGGGATAGAGGCTGAAAGATCGGAATCATAGCCCGAATGTCCCGGACTGCGTCGTGTCCAGAACCACTCTGATAAAGAGGAGCTTCTGAGAGGGAGTCAGGTGTGACTCCGGCACGTTGATGGAAAACCCCAGCTAATGCAGGAGGTCCGCTGTTGTCTGGAGGAGACAACAGCCTGGGGCGAGCCCGCCTTCAACAGCCAGTCGTCGAGCTAGGGGAAGACTGGAACCCCTGATCTGCGCAGATGAGCCGCGACCACCGCCATCACTTTTGTGAACACCGAGGGGTGCAGGTAAGGCCACAAGGGAGCACAGTAAACTGAAAGTGCTTGTGGCCTACTGTGAACCTCAGGTAATGCCAGTGGGCCGGCAGAACTGGGATGGGAAAATAAGCATCCTGCAAGTCCAATGCTACAATCCAGTCTCCAGGGTCAAGGGCAGACAGGACCTGAGCTAGCGTCAACATTTTGAACTTCTCCTTTCCGAGGAAGCGGTTGACATTCCTGAGATCCAAGATAGAACGCAGGCCTTTGTCCTTCTTGAACACCAGAAAGTAGTGGGAATAGCAAACGCAACCTACTTCTGGGACAGGAACTCGCTTGACAGCTACCTTGGCCAAGAGTGCTGATACTTCCTGTTGGAGAAGGGCCAGATGATCCTCCGACATGCAATTGTACTGAGGTGGCATGGAGGAAGGATTAGTCCCGAAGGGGAGGGAGTAGCCCCTTCGGACTATTTGCAAAACCCCCCTGTCCGACGTGATGGTGAGCCAGTAGGGGAGGTGATGGCGAAATCTGCCACCCACTGGTGAAAGGTAGCCCTGAAAGGCCAGACTAGGAGGGCTTGGAGGCTGCTGCACAGGGGCACTGGTGGACTGCCGCCCACTGGCTCTCCAGATCCACGGCGGTGGTTCCCACGTCCCCGGGCGCACAGGGGCTGAACAGCTTGCGATGGCCTGTGGCTCTGGCAGGGCACCCCTTCCGTAGCCACGAAAGGGGCGAAAAGCAGACTGCGCAGGGCAGGTGGTGGAGAGGCCCAAGAACCTGGGCATAGCCTGAGAGTCCTTGAAGTGCTCCAGTGTGTTGTCTGCTTTAAAACCGCATAGGCGACGGTCATCGAAGGGCATGTTCATAAGGGTGGGTTGGACATCCCCTGAAAATCCAGTCGACCTCAACCAGGTGTAGCATCGAAGGGCTACTGACATTAAAATCGTCCTGACGAGTGAGTCGGCAGGTATCCAGCCCACAGCGGATGGTAAACTTCGCTGCTTCTCTCCCTTCGGCAACTGCACGAGAGAGTATGGCCCGGGCCTCCTCCGGGCACTGAGGCAGCACTTGCGCAACCATATCTCATACGGAGTGGGTGTAACGTACCCAACAGACATGCAGTGTTTGCCGACCGCAGTCCCATGCTTGAGGACGAAAACATCTTCCCAGGATGGTCCAGCTTTTTGGATTTCCTATCGGGTGGAGCGGTAGGCAATGCGCCCTTGGAGGTGGAGGCTTGGACCATCAAGCTCTCAGGGGTAGGGTGTTGGGAGAGCAAAGTGGGGACGCCCGGGAGCCACTTGGTGGCACCGGGCAAACAACCTATCCACAGGAGCCCCTGTGTTGGGACTGGACTAAGTGCCCAAAAGGATGTCTGTTAGGGCTTCATTAAACGGCAACAGGGGCTCCGAAGAGCTCGCTGCTGACTGAAGCACCTGTCAGGAGGTTACTCCTGACTGCTACTGTAGGTAGCTCGAGGCTGAGAGCCTTGGCCACCCTACATAACACTACGGAGTAAGACGCTCCCTCCTCCGTAGCCACGGTAGGACACGACAACATGCTACGGTCTGGTGAGGTATCCAGACCACTGGCTTCCCCTAGTTTCTCTCTCCAGTCCGGTTCATAGCCTAACTGGTCAGTTAAAGGGTCTCCAGACCCCTCCCAGTCCTCCTCACCCTCCTCTGGCTGCCAAACCGGTCTAATAGAGTCATGGTAGAATAAGGGCACAAAAATGCCCGTCGACGCCGGTCCGGCTCCGTGTCTACATCGGGATGGAGGCCGGGCTCGACACCGGCTAAGGACACAACAGGCCTCGGCTGCAGACATGGTGCCCGTGGAAGCGCCGCGTGGGGGAGGTATAACTAGGGCGACCAATGCCGATCCTGATCCAGGTCTGGATCCAAGTGGACCCTGTGGTGCAGACAACGGAGTTGCCAAAGTCCCAGGGTCCCCAGTCGAGTCTGCGGGGCCCGAAGGTGCGCCAGCGGAGTCGGGCTGCCCAAACATAGCGTGCAACGCTTCGTAAAACTGACAAAGCTTGACATGGATAGGGCTATGATAGCCGAGCGCTCAGTGTACATAGGGAGGGGGTGTCCCCAAAAATGGTCTAAAATATGGGGGGCATGGAACACATATCGGGGAGATATATGCGAGCCACCACCAACGCTTGATGATGAAACCCTTGATGCGGACTGAGGTGCAGGCCTCTATGGTACACATTTGGGGTGTGACTGTTGGGGATGGGCGCCTGTGTGGGGGGATTGCTGGGAGGTGGGGGGCTGCACCGCTTCAGACTTTGTTATATGCTGGACAACGACTAAATGATCGACAATTGCTGTACTGTACTGTGTTAAAAGAAAATAATAAAAATTGTTTTTAAAAAAAAAAAAACTGACAAAGCTGGGCAGGGGTCACTCCAGGTCCCAGAAAGGGAGGGAAACCCGGAGTCGACCCTTCAGGCTCCGCACGCGGAGCCACAGGAGGGACACCACCAGCATCCCTCGTCGCATCGGCTGACAGACAGGGCGAAGTCTAAGAGCGACGATGCTTCTTCGACGACTCCTTGTGCTTTGACTTACATGACCCCGAGTGACATCGAGCGCCGTGGAGCCGACTGCCGAGCCTCGAGAAGCTTTCGGGACTGCTCCCGCAAAGGTTGCGGATTCATGGTCTGGCAGTCGGAGCCTGACTTGGGGTCGTGGTCAGGCTCCAGGCAGAATGGACACAAGCGTGGCGGATCCAGCACCGACATCAGTCGGTTACAGGAACCGCAAGCCTTGAAGCCGGGCATCCCTGACGTGCACAGGGAGTCGAAGACTCAAAACGATGTCGACAAAAGTCGCCAAAAAGTCAATCAAAAAGTGACTGGAGTTCCCGTTCTCTCTGGATCTGTGCTGACTAGCGCGGAAATAAAAGAACGGACATCAGCGCGCGAGGGCGGCGTCTATGTAGCTACCACAACATCATCCCGGCATCCACAAAGCCGACGAACGCGGAGTCGACCGACACCGCCTTCCGATGCGCTGGGGTACTATTGATGAAAAACTTTACGGATACAGTCTGACGCCTGGGGGTAATTCTAAGGTAAGGAATCTATAACTAACTGTTTCTTTCAGATTGTTATAGTACCACATTGCAGTGGTGCTATCGTTAGAAATTGCACCAGCTTTCCCATGAGTACAGCAGGAAGGTCTTCGATGCCCAGCAGACAGCCCACCGCTCCATAAGATTTATGTGGAGTCAGTGTCTGCTGGAGAGAGGAGCCCTTTAATCTCCACCTCTCCGGGAAGGCCTTCCCAAACAAGCAGTGACTAACAAGTTACTTACCTTCGGTAACGATGTATCTGTAAGAAACATTAGTTAGTTAGATTCCTCACCTTAGAATATCCCCAGGCGTCAGGCTGGATCCGGAAAGATTTTGTGTCAGCAATACCCCTTTCGCGTCGCTAGGCCTCTGCGGCTCCGCGTCCGTCGTCGGCGTCGTTCGCCAGAATGACGTCGGAGTACTTAGACGCCGCCCTCACGCGCTGACGTCAGTTCTTGTACATAGCTTTCCACGCCAGGAACGCAGAGCGATGCAAGAGACGAGACTGGTGCCAAAAAATCTAGTGCCCTGAAAAGGATAACCTTAACCCTAGATGTCAGTTCGCAGAACGGGGAGGATGGGTGGGTCGGTGAGGAATCTAACTAACTAATGTTTCTTACAGATACATCGTTACCGAAGGTAAGTAACTTGTTCATCTGAAAGAAACACGTTAGTTAGATTCCTCACCTTAGAATAGATACCCCAGCAATACCAACCACGGTGGTGGGTCTGCGAACCAAGATCACACCAGAAAGTCCTGGAGAACAGAACAGCCAAAGAAGCCGTCTCTCCGGACTTGGCTGTCCAGGCAATAGTGCTTGGCAAACGTGTGCAGTGAAGCCCACGTCGCTGCCTGACAGATGTCCCGCAAGGGAACTCCCCGGCCCAGGGCAGTAGTAGCCGCAGTGGCCCGGGTGGAATGGGCCCTCAACCCAACAGGAGGGTCCTTTTTTGCCAAGGATTAACAAAGTTTAATACACAACACAACCCACCGTGAGATGGTCCGTTTGTGTACCGCTTTCCCCTTCTTAGCTCCTACGTATCCAACAAAAAGTTGGTCGTCCACCCGGAACTGTTTGGTGCGGTCCAAATAAAAGGACAGCGCCCGTTTTGGGTCCAGACGGTGGAGCCTCTCTTCCTCTGTTGAAGGATGCGGAGGCGGAAAGAAGATGGGCAACGTGACAGATTGTCCGAGGTGAAAGGGGGTCACCACTTTTGGTAGAAAAGAAGGACGAGGCCGGAGGACACCCTTGTCCGGATGAACAGAAAGAAAGGGAGGCTTAGATGACAGAGCCTGGAGCTCACTCACCCACCTAGCCGAGGTGATAGCTACCAGGAAAGCAGTTTTCAGGGTCAGAAGACGAATGGGACAATTGTGAAGAGGCTCAAAAGGAGCGCACGTCAGAAAAGTCAGGACAAGATTCAAGTCCCACTGAGGCATTACGAAGGGGACAGGAGGGAACATGTGCGTAATTCCTTTGAGAAAACGGGAAACAACAGGGGACTTGAAAAGAGAAGGCTGATCAGGAAGCCGTAAGAAGGCAGAGATTGCAGCAAGATAACCTTTCAAGGTGCCCAGAGCAGAGCCCTGCTGGGCCAAAGAAAGAAGAAAGAGTAGAACCTCAGAAAGAGGGGCGGAAAGGGGATCCACAGCCTTTGGTGTGCACCATGCCACAAATTTGTTCCACCGGCAGGCGTATACCGTCTTTGTGGAGGGACGCCTGGCTGCCAGAATGACATCACAGACTTCAGGAGGCATGTCAAATGGCATCAACTGCCGCCGCTCAATCTCCACGCATGGAGGTGGAGGCTGGACAGGTTCGGGTGGAGGACTGTCCCCTGCTGCTGCGACAGAAGGTCCTCCTGAAGAGGCAGTCGTATCGGGGGATCGATTGACATGCTGAGTAGCTCGGGATACCAGAACCTTCGTGCCCAATCCAGAGCCACTAAGATAACTTGGGCCCGGTCGCGCCTGATCTTCAGCACTCTGGGCAGAAGTGGTATAGGCGGAAAGGCGTACAACAGACCGTAACTCCATTCGCGACGAAAAACGTCTCCGAGCGAGTGCTGCCTTGGAAATTCCAACGCGCAGAACTGCTGACATTGCGCGTTCTCTTCGGTGGCGAATAGATCTAACCAAGGCCCTGCCCACAGCAGAAAGAGACCTTGCACCACGTCCGAGTTCAGACGCCATTCGCGATCCATCATGCACCGGCGGCTGAGTTCGTCTGCTCTGGCGTTCAGAGAGCCCGCCAGATGTTGAACCACCAGGGTGATGCCCTGGTGTTCCAGCCATGTCCAGAGGCGCAGAGCCTCCTGACAAAGGGTCCACGACTCCACCCCGCCCAGTTTGTTGCAATACCACATGGCGGTGGTGTTGTCCGTGAACACCTGCACAACACTTCCCCGGACAGAGGGAAGGAAGGCTTTCAGTGCAAGCCGGATCGCTCTCAGCTCCAAAAGGTTGATATGGAGTTGAGCCTCCGCCGGAGACCAGAGTCCTCTGATCTCCGCCTCTCCCATGTGGCCCCCCCCCATCCCAGGAGGGACGCATCCGTCACTAATACGTGCTCCGGTTGGGGTAGGGAGAGGCATCTGCCGCTGACCCAATCGCGGTCCGTGAGCCACCACTGCAAATGTTTCGCAGTGCCCTCCGAGATCAAGACATGGTCGGACAGGTTGCCTCGATGCTGGGCCCACTGAAACTTCAGGGCCCACTGAAACTTCAGGTCCCACTGCAGAGCCCGCATTCGCCACCTGGCGTAAAGCACCAACAGGATGCAGGAGGCCATCAGCCCCAGAAGCCGCAGCACCAACCTGACCGAAACCCAGGATAGAGGCCGAAAGATGGGAATCAGAGCCTGAATACAACGGACCCGCTGTTCCGGAGGATAAGACCGGAACTGCGCCGAATCGAGAACCGCTCCGATGAAGAGGAGCTTCTGGGAGGGACTCAGGTGCGACTTCAGCACGTTGATGGAGAACCCCAGCAAATGCAGGAGGTCGGCCGTAGTCTGGAGGTGGGAGACGACTTGCTGGGGTGAGCCCGCCTTTAACAGCCAGTCGTTGAGAAAGGGGAAGACTGGAACACCCGATCTGCGCAGATGAGCTGCGACCACCGCCATCACTTTCGTGAACACCCGAGGGGCACTGGTGAGGCCGAAGGGGAGCACGGTGAACTGAAAGTGCTCCTGACCCACCGTGAACCGCAGGTAACGCCGGTGGGCCGGCAGGACGGGGATGTGAAAATAGGCGTCCTTCAAGTCCAACGCTACCATCCAGTCTCCAGGGTCGAGGGCAGCCAGAACCTGAGCTCGACGGCCTCTTTGGCCAAGAGGGCCGTAACTTCCTCCCGCAAAAGATTCAAGTGATCCTCCGATATACGGTGGCATGGCTGGACGGGTTGTCTCGAAGGGGAGGGAGTAGCCCCTTCGGACGATTTGCAGCACCCACCTGTCCGAAGTGATGGAGCGCCAGTGGAGCAGGTGATGTCGAACTCTGCCGCCCACTGGCATGGAATGGGCCTGAAAGCTCGGACTAGGAAGGCTTTGAGGCGGATGCGGACTGACCGGCACGTTGTCCTCTAGAACTGCCACGGCAGAACCCACGTCCGCGAAAGCGTGCAGGTTGGTTCTGCGGCCGGAAGCTAGGCGGACGTGAGGAGGCGCCCCTTCCTTGGCCATGAAAGGGGCGAAAGGCGGAAGTGTGGGGCCGAGAGACCCAAGGACGTGGCCGTAGCCCGGGAGTCCTTAAAACGAGCCAGCGCACTATCCGCCTTCTCACCAAAAAGGCGAGCGCAGTCAAAGGGCATATCCATGAGGGTACTCTGGACATTCCTCGAAAAAGACGTGGACCTCAGCCAGGCGTGGCGCCGGAGCGCCACCGTGGTGGAAATCGCCCTACCCAGCGAGTCCGTGGTGTCAAGTCCACGCCGTATGGCATGTCGCGCTGCATCTCGCCCGTCAGCAAGTGCCTGGGAGAGACGTGTCCGGGCCTCCTCCGGACACAGTGGCAGCACGTCCTCCACCGCATCCCACAGAGAGGGGGAGAAACGATCCAAGAGGCAAGCGGTATTCAAAGACCGCAGGCCTAAACTCGGGGAAGAGAACAGTTTCTTCTCGAACTGTTCCAGCCTCTTGGATTCCCGATCCGGAGGAGCGGACGGGAAGGAGGATTGGGAAGTGGAGGCCTGGTTAACCAGGCTCTCGGGGGTGGGGTGTTGGGACAGGAAACTGGGGTCGCCTGGAGCAGGGCAGTTGCGCCGGGCCACGTTCCGATCGACAGGAGGAACTGTGGAGGGCTTGGACCAAGTGCCCTGCAGAACGTCGACAAGGGCTTCATTGAACTGCAGCAGAGGCTCTGTGGAGCTTGCTGACTGTTGAAGCACCTCTGAGGATATTAGTCCTCACGGCCACAGCAGGCAACTCGAGCCCCAGGGCTTCGGCCGCCTTGCGCAGCACCACTGAAAAAGCTGCACCTTCCTCCGAAGCCACAGTTGGAGGAGAGATGAAGCCAGCGTCCGGCGAAGTGTCCAGACCACTGGCATCCCCCAGTTTGTCTGCCCAGTCCTGTGAAAGTTGACCATGGAGAGCCATAGGGTCCTCAGACCCCTCCCAGTCACCCCCGTGATCCAATTCCTGATAAACAGGAAGAACGATCGGAGCCGGACGGTAGATGAAACGGTCATCCATCGGCGTGGGGTGCGGCGCCGGGCGGCGCCGTGCTGGCGTCGGGTCCGGACAGGGGCTAAACCAGGGAACAGCGTCGTCCGGAGACGGCGCCGGAGGTGGAGGTGGAACAGGTGTCGGCGCCGGCGGAGGAGGCGTCGTGAGGTCGACCGGCGCCGACAGAGATCCAGGCCTGGATCCCTCGGGGACCTGCGGCGTCTGGACCGAAGTCGTCGACGGCGCCGGAGCTGCCGTCACGCAAGGTCGCCCAGGCGAGCCCGAAGGCGCGCCGGCAGGCGTCGATGGCCAGGCCCCTCATGGCCGAGAGGAAGGCACTGACCTCCGCCGGAGTCACGTCAGTCCCAGGGACCGGCGGGTATGCAGACGGACGCGGCTCCGGTGGAGCCGCGGGGGTGGGACCACCCTGACCCTCGGCCGAGTCGCGCGACCGGCGAGGGGAGTCCGAAGAGCGGTGTCACCTCTTGGACTTCTTTGATCACTTCGAGCCCGACGAGCGATGATGGTGACTGCGGCTCCGCGACCGGTCCTTGGACCTTCTCCTGGACCGTGAGCAGAGCCGAGTGCCGAAGCTCGAGAAGCTTACGGGACCGCTCCGCCTAGCCTTCGAGGTCAAGGCCTGACAATCGGGGCACGATTCTGCGTCGTGGTCGGCCCCCAGGCAGTAAAGGCACGGGCGATGGTGATCCGTCACCGACATCAGGCGATGACAGGCGTCACAGGCCTTAAATCCAGGCATCCTACCGGCACCAGAGTCGAGTCGACAAAAGAGTTAAAAAGTTTTAGTCAAAAATTGATTAAGGGGTAAGCTCTTCCCGGATCGGCGCTGTATGGCACGGAAAAAAAGAAGAAGAACTGACGTCAGCGCACGAGGGCGGCGTCTAAGTACTCCGATGACGTCATTCCGGTGCACGACACCAGACGCGGAGCCGCAGACGACGCCTAGCGACGCGCAAGGGGTATTGCTGACGAAAAATCTTTCCAGATCCAGCCTGACGCCTGGGGATATTCTAAGGTGAGGAATCTAACTAAAGTGTTTCTTTCAGATCCATCCTTCACTGTCAGTTCTGGATGGGGAATGGAGAGGTGTCTGTAGCTATTTACGTTTTGGTGGAACAGCGATTATTGCAGGTTTTTTGAAGTCTCTGACAAAACCTGGATGCAGTCTGCCAGGTTCCCTTGGTGCTGGGCCCATTGAGACTGCAGATCTCACTGCACAGCCCACATATGCCACCTGGCAAAGTGCAAGAGCAGGATGCATGAGACCAACAGGCCAAGAAGTCTCACAGCTGCGCTCACTGAGATCCGGGACCGAGGCGGAACTATCAGGATCATAGCCTAAATATCCTGGACTCGTTGCAATGGAGGGAAGGCCCTGAACTGCACCGTGTCCAGAAGTTGCTGAGAAGTGTCCAGTGTGACTTTGGCTCGTTGTTCAAGAAGCCCAACGATGCCAGGTGGTTTGCTGGAGGTTGTCCTCGACTAACAGCTGCGAGCTAGCCTTCAATAGTCAGTCGCTGAGGTAGGGAAAAACTGGCATCCCAAACACTGAAGATGGGTGTCAAACATTACCATCACTTTCATGAACACCTGAGGTGTGCTGGTAAAGCCAAAAGGGAGCATGGCAAATTAAAAATGCTCCTCTTGGCTGACCTTGAACCATAGGAAGTTTATCCGCCTCTCTGTATCTTGATCGGCTTTCAGTTTGACACTTTTTGCAACTACATACCAACTGGATGTAAATCAGCACTTCAAGGAAGAAACCAAATAGCACTGGCATATATCAATCGAGTGCATGTGTTTCAAAGATATTATGCTGCAATGGGGAAATTAAAGTGGGGCTGCATAATTATGTTTCGGGTGTTTGTCTATGGGAGTGCTGTATATGTATCCAGTGACAATATTATATATAAATATATTGGATGAAAGTTGTATCTGACTGGTTAGAGAACATATTTGAGCAGGCCTCACCCGCTCGCAATTGCTAATAAAATTTGATCAGGTCGAGCTATTTTTTGCACACACTAGTCCCATCTGGCAAGTAAACTTAGGCTGGAAAGGAACAGGTGTTCCATTCATTCAGAAAGTGAATGAGCAACAAAGATAACATTAAATCTTGTTTTTATCTTGACTCATTCGCTGTCTGTTCAAGGAAAGGGGTCAAATGTTAGTTTGTTAGTTTGTCTTTTAACTGATTGCTGCTTGGAAAATGAGGTTTATTTTTCTCTTAATCGAGAAAGAGGTTTTTGTCAAGTGAGCTGTCTGAAGAGGTCCGTTATTTTACTCTAACACATAACATTTAAATAAATAGCCTGTACATTACAAATATTTCAAAATATATCAGGAAATACAAAAGCAATTTTTTTGTTTTTTAATTAAGAAGTGTGATGCAAATAAATAGTTAAATAGGAGCAATACAAACCAGAACACTTTACTTGGTGATATGCAATGAAACATATTTGCAGAAACTATTTCTAAACTTTGTTCGTACACTGTATAGTTTTATCAGTAAAGCTACAAATCAGTGGGAACGCTTGGGGAAATTTCAATGTAAAATCTTCTGATTACAAATGACAGTGGGTTTCCAATTCATGCTCAAGTTATGTATTTTTTAAAAGTGAAATTGTTTCAAACATGATTTGATAAACATTCCTGCCCCTGCCCTGATGACAATGCTGTTAATGAACTAAGAGGAAAGTCAGGGGTCATGTGTATCCTATATGTGGCTAGATTAGTATTATATATGGAAAAAAAGTTTAGCCTATGATAAACAGTTTATTTTCAGAAGACATGCTGAACTGGAGCATTTGAAGGTGCCCTCATATGTGATAATGAAGAAAATGGTGGCTCAATGAATTAAAATATTTGCCCCATATCACATAATTCGAAACCAGTTCATGGGTCATGAGCATTACAAATAGGTCGAGTAGATTATTTAAGACACTAGACCTGCAGGTTCAGTAAACTTTTTAAGATTTTGCGAGGCCTGAATAGACACTGAAATGCTGAACAACTATGTGCATATATATATGTTGGGTGCCCTGCGTTCCATTATAAACAGCTCAGCACTGAAGATTTTTAGTTTATGTAGGATTTCTGCTTTGTTCTCGTGCTTTTTACATGTAGATGGGGGTCGACTTTGGTCCCTATTTACATCTTTGCTTTTCCGTTATTTTGTAATTCAATTAATTTCATTTTTCCTTTGAAAGGCTGATAAAGAATATGGGACATTTGCACAAACTGCGAATATGCTGCACGTTTGGACTATGGAAAGTAAACGCTAAGTTGCCAAATGGCTGGGTATTTCATTTGAATTTCCATTCGGAGGCCATGCCTGAAGCGAACACTAAGGCACTTGATGTGGTATGAAGGTATTTAGCTCAGTTGTCCACTGCAAACTTTCAATGATGCAACCACAGACAACTTCTTAAATTAAAAACAGATTTATTGACTAGTTTTCCTTGTCTTAAATGAGACTAGAACTAGAACATTCAAAAGCCCAACCCACCTTTAACATACTGTTTCAATTAACATGTTGAGGAAATGTAGTGTTGTCTAACAAACAATTGTGCGGTTTTTTTTAAACGTTCAGTGAAGGGAGATTAAACAGACATGTCACGGTCGGAAAATAATACATTTGTACTTGTTTTCAAAAGCAATTATTAAAGTGTTTGCTTCTTTGTTGCATGCTTGGGCGGAAATTGTTGGCCCTTTATTTAAGAATGGAACACTGTGCATCATTTTGAAACCTGTCCCTGTCCAATACAAAAACACACATCTAGGTTTCATTTGAATTGTGCTGTAGAAAACGCAGAGCAGTTGCACTGGACCAGCCATAACTTATTGGATGCAATAAACAAAAGGAAAATACAATATTGAATGTGTTCCTATTTAACTTGACTGATTCAACGCAGGAGGTATAATATTTTTTTATATTTAACCTGGTTGGAAATTTCCAGTCAGCTTTTCAATTTTAACAAAGGTCTTCCATGACTTCCAACTCCATATTTTGATGTTTACACTTAACATGGACTGGGTTGGTCAAGTGAGCTAAAGAATGATGATGGATTCAACAAAGATCTGTGACTGGGAGGGAGTGTTTGAAAAGTTTCAGCGCTCCATTCATCATTTCCTTGTGTTTGCTTTAAACTTTACATGGTGTCTGCTTAACCCCTTCAGTGCCCTTGACGAGCTGGACTCGTCATGGGCCGCGGTTGCGCTGTGCCCATGACGAGTCCAGCTCGTCATAGACCCCGCCCGCTAATGCAACGGCCGGCACAGGGCGGGGAAAGGGGCGGGCACTGAAGGGGTTAAAACACATCACTGTAAACTGCACATTACACAATGTTACTGATAATGTATGTTTTTGCATATCCCATTTTTGAAGGTCTTGGTTGAATAAGTTCTACATTAAAACTAAGCTGTCACTAAATATTCACAATACAAAAGAGAAGAGCTTTTCACTGCTCACCACACGGTAAACACCACAGAACGAACTAGAACTTAAAACAAACTCTCTGGACTATACTTGCATTCTAGCCAATAAAGGATGAAGAAAGTCTGTCATTTGAGGCATAGTTCTCATAATATTCTTCCTCAAAATCATACACTTCAAGGAAAATAGGTTTTATTATATTGAACTGTAATGTAAAGGTGTTTGTTAAAAAAAATTAAAAATAAATTGCTGTTGAACAAGTACTATGTTTATGGAGGGTTCAGAATTCTGCCAGCTGGTTCCTTTACCTTTTGCCCATGGAACATACAGAGCTTCTCTTAACTGGTTGTATCTATTTTCCTTTTAGACGTTTGTGGTGATTTCCTCACTGCTGTTACAAGAGATTAATGATGCATTTTGTAGTACTAGCTACTAGTAAATGCACAAAACAAGGTTTGGTGAGCCAAAGGATTTCGTACTTTACACAATTCTTCTCCACTGCAATATTCACTGCTCCGAGGGCCAACTATGTTTCATTCAAAGTACACTAAAACTTGTGCTATATGTTTATTCGAATCTGCTTTTAGAGTGTATGAAATGTCTAAAATGCAACAGCTTTATAGTAATAGTATAATTCTGGCCCCCTGATATACCTCCGTAAATAATTGTTGTCTAGAGATTTCCATTTTTAATTTGTGTTTTTAGATCATTAGATAAGTAATTTAGCTTGGGTAGACATTGCTGACCCGGGCCGAATTTTTCTGGACAACATTTTTAAAAACGGTAGTTGTGTTGCAGTGATGATTTATTATTTCAGGAACCGAGAGACCTCTATACATCCTTTGTCAAAACATACGTTTTAGGGTTCAAGTAGACAGACACAAAATAACTCCTCCAAACTTCCACTATTTTCCAAAATAGCAGCTATAATAAAGGAATTAGAAATATATAGAAATGAAACAAATAATGGTTTTTAATCCGTTTATGTATACACCAAACAATTTTTATGATTAGAATCTGAAAAAAAAAAATCAGCACTCCTGTTTTAGACACATTTTCATAGTTCAATTTGTGTCGGCAATTTCTCGTGGTACATTTGCAGAATGTTGAATATATTTGAAATATGTACACTGCTTTGTTTACTTTTAACATCTTATCTTCACTATTGTGTAACTATGTTGACATGCTGTCTGCATTTGCCTGAATGTATTGAGGAAATCATTAGACAGGTCTTTATATTTGGCGATGTACACAATATGGCATTAATGTGCATTACGACGTGGTTGGATAGCTAAATGCATATGACTAGGCAAATAGTACCTCTACAATGTAAATAGTTTTTTTGCAATATGTTCATCCTACAACATCACCTATTCCTATAAATATGTATATCGTTTTGTTTTTAACATTTTATCTGCCCAAAACCTTTTTGTAACTATCTTAACATGCTCCCCGCACTCGTCTCCCTCAAACACCAACTATTAAATGGACCCGCAATTTGAGTTTAATATTTCTGTATTCTCCAACATGACGTGCACAATAGGATAGCCGTTCATCCTGTATCCCCAATCAAATTACCTAACTTGCGTGATTAGTTTCTTTTCTTACAACGGTTTTTAAAATATGACTGATGATACACAGGGAAACATGGTAGTCTTTCATCCCTCTCTGAACGTACCGGCGGAGTCACGCGACGCGCGCGCGAGACTTTTCTGTTAAATACGTCCTCGAGGCAGCCGCTCCTTCAGTACCAAGCGGACTGAGGCCCAGACGAGAGACGGAATACCGCGCACAAGGTAAACGATACCCATCAGGTATGTAGATACTGCACTTGACTTTAGGATCACCCGTTATCCTTCACTAAATGCCATTTTGGTTTCTATTCTTCCCTTTAGTTTTCCAATTGACCGAGCATTCATTGCTATAATCAAAATTGCATGGACCGCTTTCCCTTGATTTTTGGAACTATTCTGGCACAATCAAATTAAGGCAATATGAGCGCCCAAGAGCGGCGTTATACTTTAGATACCTCTGGAGTCAGTAGGGATGCTTATTCGCCCTCTCTCTCTTTTTCAGTTTTCTGTCGCTTTCAAAGTTATAACAAGCGGTCCCTATCTACACGTCCACATTAATTACGTAGCTCACCACCGCTGACATCCCGCAAATATTCGGGTAAGTCTTATTCTCAGTGATTTGACGCACAATACCAAAACGTTATCCCAGGTTGCCCCACCCAGTCCTGAAGAAGACCCGCACGGCCGAGGTCTGAAATTGCCCTAAGGAACCCAAGTCGGGTCGAAACATAGACACCCCTATGATTAGCCTGGACCCCGAACTCTTCCTTTAACGTGCCACTCAAGAAGGAATATGCTACTTACCAGTATGCATCTGTTCTTGGCATGTAGAGCTGCAGAGTTGTACACTTAGCATAGGTCGCCATCTGGTGTTGGGCCCGGATGTTTGCAGTTTGTTTTTCTTCTTGGACAGTCTTTGGAAGTCACGAGTTTGGTGACTCCTCCTTCGGTCCGTACTGCGCATGGGCTTCGGCTCCATCCTCAGATTGTTTTTCGCCAACAGGGAAATGATGGAGCGTAGTAATAACAGTGAGAAACCCATGTGTTGTATCTAAATAAGATGTACTGGAACGGATACAGGTAGCCGGGGAGGCGGGTGGGCGTGTACAACTCTGCAGCTCTACATGCCAAGAACAGATGCATACTGGTAAGTAGCATATTCCGTTCGAGGCATATGAGCTGCAGATTGTACACTTAGCATAGATTATATAGCAGTACCCAACCTTAGCGGCGACCACCGGTATCCGTTGCAGCTGTTTGAAAAAGTGTCTTTAGTACAGCCTGGCCCACCCTAGCTTGCTGCTTGGAATGCACATCTACACAGTAGTGTTTTGTGAAGGTGTGCGGTGTAGACCATGTGGCTGCCTTGCAGATGTCATCTAAGGGTATATTCCCTAGAAAAGCCATAGAAGCCCCTAACTTTCTTGTAGAGTGGGCTTTAGGGGGAACAGATAATGTTCTCTTTGCCTTTTGATAGCAAATTTGTATGCATTTTACAATCCACCTAGCTATCCCTGATTTTGAAATGGGGTTGCCTTTATGTGGTGGAGAGAAGGAAACGAACAATTGTTCAGTCTTCCTGAAGGGTTGCGTTCTTTGTATGTAGTATAGTAACGCCCTTTTTACATCAAGTGTGTGTAAGGCCCTTTCTGCAACAGATTGGGGTTGCGAGAAGAAGACAGGTAATTCCACTGATTGATTGAGGTGGAAGGGGGAAATGACTTTGGGCAGAAACTTCGGATTTGTGCGAAGTATGACCTTGCTGTGATGCATTTGTATGTAGGGTTCCTGTATGGTGAACGCTTGTATTTCACCAACCCTTCTAAGGGAAGTGATAGCTACAAGGAAAGCTGTTTTCCAGGTGAGAAACTGTAGCTCACATTTGTGCATTGGTTCGAAGGGCGGACCCATTAGTCGTGTAAGAACTAAATTTAGATTCCATACAGGGAAAGGTGGTGCCCTGGGAGGAATTACTCGTTTAAGGCCTTCCATGAAGGCTTTAATAGCGGGCACTCTGAAGAGTGATAAATGCTGCCTGTTTTGTAGATAAGCAGCGATCGCTGCTAGGTGTAGGCGTATGGATGAATATGCCAGGTTACACCTGTGAAGATGGAGCAGATAGCATATGATGTGCTGTATGGATGCATCTAGAGGGTTGATTGTATTGTTACGGCAGTAAATTACAAATCTTTTCCACTTTGCGGCATAGCATACTCTAGTGGTAGGACGTCTGGCTTCCATGATGATGTTCATACAATCAGGGGGAAGGTTAAGGTATCCGAATTCTAGGATTTCAGGAGCCAGATCGCCAGGTTGAGCTGAGCTGGGTCCGGGTGCCTGATTTCTCCATGGTTCTGGGTTAGGAGGCATGGGGATAGATGCAGTTTTTGATGTGGTACCACTGACAGTTGTAGTAGCGTGGTGTACCACGGCTGCCTGGCCCACGTCGGAGCTACCAGAATGAGTGTGAGGGAGTGCTGTTGTAGCTTCCTGACCACTAATGGAATTAGTGGGAGAGGTGGAAAGGCGTATGCAAATCTGCCTGACCAGTTCATCCATATCGCATTGCCCTTGGACAATGGGTGTGGGTATCTGGCGGCAAAGCTTGGGCATTTTTTGTTTTCGTGAGTGGCGAAGAGGTCTATCTGAGGATGCCCCCACTGTTGGAAGAATGGGTGAAGAACTTGTGGATGCAGTTCCCATTCGTGTAGTTGTTGCGTTTGTCTGCTGAGCAGATCTGCCATGGTGTTTTGTACGCCTGGAACGTGCTGTGCCAGGAGAAAGATGTTTTGAGGAATTGCCCATCTCCATATGCTCTGGGCTAAGCGGGAGAGCTGGGGAGAGTGTGTCCCCCCCTGTTTTTGGATATAATACATTGCAGTCATATTGTCTGTGCGAATGAGGACTGCTTTGCCCGAAATCTGTTTTTGGAAAGATTTTAGGGCTAGAAAGATCGCCAAGAGCTCCAGATGGTTGATGTGGAGCGATTTTTGCTGTGGCGTCCATAGACCTTGCATGGTGAGGTGTAGAAGGTGTGCTCCCCAGCCGGAGAGCGATGCGTCCGCTGTTAGAGTCACTTGAGGAACCGGGTCCAGGAACGGCCGCCCTTTGGAAAGGTTTGTGGTGTTCCACCACTGCAGAGAGTGATGTGTGCGGCCGTCCACCAACACCAGATCCGTCAGCTGACCCTGGGCCTGGTTCCACTGTTGTGCTAGGCACTCTTGAAGTGGACGCATGTGGAGTCTTGCATGGGGCACTATGAAAATGCAAGACGCCATCATTCCTATGAGCTTCATAAACACTCTTGCTGGAAGAGAGTGCTGAGGAAGGAATGTTTTGCGTAAGGCTTGAATGCTTGTGATTCTGGCTGAGTTTGGATAGGCAATACCCTTGGAGGTGTCTATAGTGGCCCCGAGGTATTGCTTTGTGTGAGATGGTATGAGGTGGGACTTTTGGTAGTTCACCGTGAAGCCTAGCTGGTGGAGCAGTTGGATGGTGCTGTTTGTATGCTGCACACATTGGTCGTAGGACGCGGCTTTTATCAGCCAGTCGTCTAGGTAAGGGAAGACGTGAATATGTTGACGTCTGAGGTGTGCTGCTACTACTGCTAGGCATTTGGTAAACACCCGTGGTGCGGTGGTGACCCCGAAGGGGAGAACCGTGAATTGGTAATGTTGCCCGTCCACCACGAACCTGAGGTATTTCCTGTGAGAGGGGTGTATTGGAATGTGAAAGTATGCGTCTTTCAGATCCAAGGTTGTGAGAAAGTCTCCCTGGCAGAGGAGTGGGAGGACTTGTTGTAGAGTGACCATGTGAAAATGGTCTGAGTGTATGTAGGCATTTAGAGGCCGGAGGTCCAGAATGGGTCTGAGGGTCTCGTCTCTCTTTGGTATTAAGAAATATAGAGAGTAGACCCCTAGATTTCGTTGGTTGACGGGGACCTGCTCTATAGCATGTTTTTGCAGGAGTGAAAGTACCTCTTGTTTGAGCAGTGTGGAATGTTCTTGAGACATTGGACGGTGCCTTGGTGGGATATTGGGTGGGGTAGATGTTAGCTCTAGACAGTACCCTGACCGAATAATTTGGGTCACCCATTTGTCCGATGTTATGGACTCCCATACGTGGATAAAGTTTTGTAGTCTGCCCCCGACTGGAGTGGAATGGTCTGGGGGGAGCGGAGGGGAGTCATTGTGCGGGGGGGGTGGCAGAACGGGTGTTGTTGGTTTTGCCCCTGCCCTTATTGTTGTTACCCCTGTAACCACCTCTCTGATTGCCCTTTGAAAAGGTATTTTGAGGAGGGGACTTGTAGGAGGTAGAGGCGTTATCGGTGGAGGAGCCTCTACCTGTGCCACGAAAGGACGAGCGTCGAAAGGAACGTTTGGAGGCTTGTGTTTGGAGTGCCCCCATAGACTTTGCTGTGTCTGTGTCTTTCTTCATCTTTGAGCGCTTCGTCTACCTTTGGCCCAAAGAGTGTTTCCTGGTCAAAGGGGTGATTGAGTATGGATGCCTGGACTTCAGGTTTGAACCCTGAGATCCTGAGCCAGGCGTGGCGACGAAGCAGGACACTGGTATTTATGGCCCTAGAAGCAGTGTCGGCTGCATCGAGGGCACACTTAATGGAGGTGTTTGTGATTAGTTTACCCTCCTGTATGAGGTCATGAGCCTTGTGCTTGTATTTTTCTGGAAGGTGCTGCATAAGAGCCTCTAGTTCGTCATAGTGTGCTCTATCATATCGCGCAAGCAGTGCTTGTGTGTTTGCAATGCGCCACATGTTTGCAGCTTGGGAGGCGGTGCGTTTACCAGACGCGTCCAGAAGTTTAGATTCTTTGTCTGGCGGTGGGGCATCTCCTGAGGATTGGGAGTTAGCCCGCTTTCTAGCTGTGGAGACAACTAGGGAATCTAGGGGAGCAGGGCCCTTGATGTAAGCAGGGTCTGTGGGTGCCGCCTTGTACTTCTTCTCTATTCTAGGGTTCAGTACTCTGGCTCTGACAGGGTCTTTGAACACCTCTGTAGCGTGCTTGGTGACACCCTTAAGCATGGGTAAAATGGAAGTGGATTTGTCTTGTATATCAAATGTATCCAGTAGGAAGTCTTCTTCTACTGGTTCACTGTGCATGTCCACCCCATGGTAGTGTGCTGCTCTCTGCACTAAATGATGAAACCCTAAGGAGTCCTCTGGAGGAGACGGCCTTGATAGGTATAGGTCGTCCTGAGGTACATTGGGTATATCAGGGTTATTGTAATCCTCCCATGGATCTGGGGTCCCTGGTGGAGTGGGATCCATTGGGGAGTCCGCCGGGTAATTGTCCGGATCCCCATCATCCGGATCTGGGGATGGGGCCGGATCGTAGTGAGGTAAAGGTGGCGGAGACCTGTGAGGTGGAGGTGGTGGAGGAGGTGGAGTGGGTAGGGGAGGCGGTGGTGGGGAGGGCACTCTGAGGGGAGAAGTAGCAGAGTCCTTCCTTTTGGGTGGAGGAGGAGGAGCCGGAGCATCAAGGCGTCTTTTCTTGGTAGTTAAAGTCAAAAGCCCAGTCTTTGGATCTTTGGACAAAGTCTTTTGTAAAGGGTCTGGTGTAAACAGAGCCAACGGTGTCGAGTCGTCTGTCGGCACCGGTGATTTCGGAACCGGGGGTTTCGATGGTCTGTGTGCGCCATGCTTTTTTGAGGTCTCCGGGTGTTTCGGCGTCGAATGATGTTTCGGCGCCGGAGCGTCGGTGCCGACAGATTTGTGTTTGGTCGGCACCGAGTGTCCAGGCTTCGGCACCGGTGGTTTCGGAGTCGAGCTGGATTTTGCAGTCTTCGGTGCCGGATGCTGTTTTTCGGCACCGGGTGTCGGCTGGCTCGATCCCGAGCTGCCATGAGACTTTGGGTGCTTCGACACCGGGCCCGAAGGTGGGGTGATCGAGGTTTTGGTTTTGCCCAGGCCGGCAGGCGAGGGAGTAACCTGAGTCTCTTTGGTTTTCGGCGCGGGGGTGGGAGGGGGCATAGTACTCACGGCCCGCTGCGCTGGTGTAACGTCCTCCACGTCGGAGTCGTCGGCCTCGGAAGCGCTGACGACGTCTTCCTCCTGCTCGGTGTGTGTTTGCCCCGAAGCTTCGGCGTCGTCTCCGAAGATGTCCGGTGGAGCTGCCGAGGATGAGTGCGCCATGGTGCGTCGAGCTCTTCGATCTCGGATGGTCTTCTTCGATCGAAAAGACTTGCAGGCGGGGCAGTCTCTAGCCTCGTGTTCCGGAGAGAGGCAAAGGTTACACACCTGATGGAGGTCGGTGTGGGGAAATTTAGACCCACATTTTGGGCACTTTTTGAACGGAGTCCTTTCCATCGGCCGGGACCGGAGTCGAGGAGGGCCCGAAGGCCGGTGTCGATGTACGGGATGGAGAAAAGTGCCGCTTCGAGAAATGAAGATGATGAAGGAACTCGAAGAATCGAGGATTTTCCGTCGAGGCTGGAACCGTAGAAGTTCGAAGCCGGAGCACGAAGTATCACATCCGAGCCCGATGGCGGAAAAAAACAATCTGAGGATGGAGCCGAAGCCCATGCGCAGTACGGACCGAAGGAGGAGTCACCAAACTCGTGACTTCCAAAGACTGTCCAAGAAGAAAAACAAACTGCAAACATCCGGGCCCAACACCAGATGGCGACCTATGCTAAGTGTACAATCTGCAGCTCATATGCCTCGAACATATATTTCTACGTAAATTACAATTGTAATCAACCTCAGATTGTCTACTGTGAAAGTGGCCAGGCTATATAGGACTGTGATTTACAACCAGTCCTATTGTTTTTTAAAATGATCAAGTATTTCTCTTATGTCACTTTTTGAAAGCCTTTTTCTTCCTCACTCCCTTACACTTGAGCACCCTCCTACGCACGTTCCCTCTGGAGCGGCGGTACTCAAAGTACGGCCCACGGGCCACTTGCGGCCCGCCAGGTATTTCCATGAGGCCCCCTTGGAAATCAGCAGGCTCAGAATCGGCACCATTTCTGCCTGTTGTAATTCCTCGGGGGCCACATTTGCCCGGAGAAACATGAGAGGCATGGGATGACAACCAGTGTCTCGCATGATCACCCATAGCCCCCCTCAACCCCTGCCCTCACCTGCCTCTCTGGCTTCACTTCCTTGCCCTGCCACGGAGTACCCAGGCTGTGCTACTTGTACGTGCTGCTCACAGACAGTGTGGCCTCTTTAATCTCTCAATTGGTGCCACTAAAACAGAGCTGTCACTGTAGTTAAATTTATGTTTTTAAGGCCCTGGGTTAGGGTTTCAGCCCAGCCCATACTTTTCTTCCTCATGGTATCAGAGCTGACAGGTGGTGTAAACAAAACAAATAAAATAAGGGTCCAGCAAAGTCCTCACATGGATCTGTGGGCTGCCGCTAGCCTTTTATTTCATGGCATGGCTTAACTTTAGGTACATGGGATGCTTCGGGCTCTCGGTTCACAACAGTGGTGCTACGGAAAGTTTACAGGTGAAATTGGGGGAGATGCAGTTTATACACAGTTTATATGCCTCAGAAGCAGCCTGCAAGATAATTGTGTATAAATCCCAGCTTCCCCACTTTATTAATTTGTGCGATTCTGAGGGAAACACTTATGTGCCCGTGTTGTGGAAAATATTTCTAACATTTTTGTACAGGCAATTCAGCTTGCTTTGTGCATTGCTTTAGGAAGTGTATTACTTTTTAGTCATCCAACAATACCAGTCTGAGTCATGGCACAGATATAGCATCAGGTCTAATATGCTGCAGAATTGAACAGCAAATAGTTATTGGTTTTGGCACACATTAGGTAGAGTCAGAGCTGAGGGGACAGGGGCAAACTGTGAACATGAAGGTGAAATTACACTACAACAAGCTCATTGACTAGGAGAAGGCAGCAGGTCTATTGTCCATCATGCTGGTCATTGTGCCGTTGCAAATGTGCATTACAACCTGAGTACCTGAATGCATGTATTGTGTGGGCCCATGCATGCACATTACAGCATGGGACCATTTATGCATGTACTGTCTACTTACATTAAGAATATGGCAGCTTGGTGTCACTGATGCTTGTATTGCCTGGGGTTACATGCATGTGGTAAGTTTCATGAGCTTATGTGTGCACAGCGGTTGGAGAGAGCACAGGAAACATATTTCTGTCAATGCACTTTGCATGTACGCTTCTGAGTTTTGCTGGATGACCTTGGGACTTGGTACTGTAAACTCTCAACAGGGCCATTAAGGGTTGTTCGGAGCGAGTTTAAGAGGCATAGGGGTTTGAGTTGTTTCTTCTTAGAGACAAATGAAGAGTGTGTCCAAGTGACTGCGCAACTGAGGGCCTAAGAACAGGGAACTGGGTGCTTCTCAAAACAAGGCAAAGATGGAAAACTATGGTCAGAAACACACAGATCCCAGTAAAAATTAAAATATTGACAGTATTTATTCGGGGTACAAACATACATATATCACATTTCAAAATACAGCATTGTCTAGTAATGTTTTGAAAAGGGGGTGATTTTTTTTCACTCCTGTAGCCTCGCCCCTAGTGAAACCACCCCTCCCACCGCCCCCATAACGCAGGCCCATCTGTGCGGCCCTCGGCCACAAGCCAGACTGAAATTTTGGCCCCCGAGAATAAGTTTGCGAGTACCCATGCTCTGGAGCAACCTTCTATCTTCAGAAATTAAAATACAGTCAATTAAGTTTCCCAATTGTACACCAATTGCAAAAGAATAAAATTCATGGTGATTTGTTAGTATGGTTTGTTGCACTTTCTTTGATCTAATTCTTGAGTAATGTATTCAATACTATGAGCAGCTTTACACTGTGCTTAGGAATGCTCACAAATTTTGTTACTGATTGTACCAAACAGGAAATTGATTGATGTCTTTTCAAATGAAGGTCTAGGACCACTGTCTTTTGTATCATACTGTACACAGGTCCATGACCAGTGTTTTGGGTTACCCCATTTTTGTAATGGAACATTTGAGAAGAGCATACTGACAGTGACATTTTTGTAGCCCAGGTTTGCAAGTACATGTAAGTTCTGCGAGTAGAGGCTTTAGAAATGTTGTGGCTTTTAGCACCCCATCAATATCTTCCCAAACAAATTCACATAGATCTTTCTCTACATATGCATGATCCAAAACATTTACCCATTTTCTGATCACGTAGAATGCTCATTTTAATGTGTCCATGCACAGATTATGACGTCAGTGGGAGGTCACTTAGCGGGACTGATCTCTTGAACTCACTGTACCGAAGAAAGTCAAATGTGTGACAGAACTCGTTTTCCACACATGCAAAAGGTATTTTTCTACATCTTCAAAGTCACATTCTTCTGTCTCAGCAAATCCTTTAACACACTTCACAGGGTCAGTAGTTAAAACGCCAAGCTTTGTTCCAATTTTGCTCATAGTGTCATGACCTGTGAGAATACGTGCCTTGATAAGAACATTGAGCATCTCTGGCTCAAGTTTCTTGTACAGAATATGAAGCGGGATACGTGTTTATTCTCACCTGTTCAGTAACGTATCCGTAACTGACAATCCTGGACATATGAACAATGCAACAAATTCAAGTAGCACAATAACATCTGTGTCATAGGACGTTCAATTACTCGTTACCCTTTTGAACAGGCTACTCAACATGTGGCACAACACAAAGGTCAGCTTCCTACAATTTGATGTTAAGTTCTTGAACAATATGGCCTGTACCATTAGAATCTCTCTCTGCAGGCACCAACTCTCATTGAGGATCATTTCACTTGCAATAATTGGAAATGCAGTGTTCACTGAAGCATCAACAATGTTTTTGGCGAGTTAACATCTCCAAGATCATCTTGTTCAGTGTTGATGACCAGAATTGATCAAGTTGCACAGGTATAGGTGTCAATTTCTGATGCAGGCAAGGTTAATTGTCCCACTTGTAGACATTTGTCTGATTCTCACATTCTTTGACAGATAGTTCAAGATAACTGTCAAAGACAATGTGCAGTTCTTGCACGGTGCACACTGACTTTAATATCTGTAGAACAGTCTGAACGACCGCTCT
Source organism: Triturus cristatus (assembly GCF_964204655.1). Taxonomy (NCBI): domain Eukaryota; kingdom Metazoa; phylum Chordata; class Amphibia; order Caudata; family Salamandridae; genus Triturus; species Triturus cristatus. The sequence goes on along the minus strand of NC_140591.1, from coordinate 1,260,729,869 downwards.
GATGTTTTGCATGGATGAATCTTGATGATTCGCAATTGTGACATAGTCCACAAGAACAGCAATTTTCAATAATACCTTTTCAAATTGAAATTGTTTAGGTGAAAGGTTTTTCTTTAGCTCTTGTACGAGTTTTTGCTTCACTGGTTTAGTTGCATCTCCATCAAAATAATACGCTTGTTGGAAGAAGATTGTTGTGAGAAAATTCCTCTTTTTGCATGGTTATCCTCCACTTTTTGCCTAGTTTTGATGTGATTTTAATTGTGGTACACAAGGTCCCTGTCAACCAGGTCCCCTGTGCCAGTGCTTCTTCCCCAAATCATTCACAATAGGTACATCTGCCCCCTATAAGTCAATATTAAATGGTACCCTGGGTACCTAGGGTCTGGGAGCTGAAGAGGGTCCCATAGGTCCCCCCTCACTGGGACCATGCCACTGCCCTTACAGCTTGCATGCCTCTGTGAAGTAGACTCAACAAAGTCGATATGGCACCCTGCCAGCCGGCACTGCTTGAAGGTATAGGCAAGTCACCCCCCTCTAGCAGGCCTCACAGCCCTAAGGCAGGGTTCACTATACCATAGGTGAGGACATATCTGAATGAGCAGATATGCCACTACAATATTAGGGTCCCTTAATATTTTAAGTGCCAGTACAGCCATAGACAGTACATGGACTGGGAACTCGACAACTCTATTTCTAAAGCAGCATGATGACTTCAGTGAACAAAAGAGTGTTTGGTACCATACTACCCCTCTCAATAAGTCCACCCTGATGCCAGTGTGAGATTTATTTTACCACGTACTCGGGGGGCACCTCAGAGGTGCCCTGCAAAAATTTACTAACCCTGGTGTGGTCTCTGGCCGACTCTACGGAGCCTGCCACCACCAGACATGTTTCTGGACCATTGGGTGAAGAGTCTCTGCTCTCTGGGACCAGAAACAATGTACACTCTGGGCAGAGGTGTTACAAGTCCTCCCCCGGGATGGGCCAGTGCTCGAATAGCAAGCTTCAAAGGTCTGTAATGCAACCCCCAGGCTCTGCTGCTACCACCAGATGGCAGTCCCTGATTCACACCCCCACTTTGGATGGAAACACCAGCGAGAGGCTTAGGAGAATAGGTGGTGTGATCACTTCTGCCAACTCTACCCCTAAGGTGGGGGAGGCGAGGTGATGCACATCTTTCAGTGTACTCCAACTTGAAGACGGGGAACCCCTTCAATCAAGGCTAGGTCTATGCACCCTTCCACAACAGGGTGGCATAATAGAGGGTGTAGTCACCCAGGTAAGGTGGCCGTTGGTTCTACCAGCTTTTCTCCTAAATTTAGTATTTTGGTGGATGTCCCAGACCTACAAACTAGATCTGCAACGACATAAGAAGTGAAGACATCCCTGCAGAGAAGACTGAAGATGGCGACTGCCTTGGCCCAAGCCCTACCAGACTGTCTGCAGATTCTGCGAACCTGCAACCGGTCTTGCAGTCAGCAACCTCTGAAAATACTGGGAGGACTGCTGACTTCGAAAAAGACTCCAATCTCCAGAGGACAGAAGCCTTGTCCAGAAGAAACCTACTACAAGGACTACGGATCCAGGCGGATCTGCATCTCCTGCCCACTCTGCACCTGATGCCCACAACCAGAGTCTGAGTGGCTCACCTGTGCAGTGTTGTCTCCCCAGCGATCCTGACCTCGAACCCAGCGTTGACTTATCTCTTCTGCTCTCCACAGCGGCGCCTGCAGTGTGAATCCAGAGTTGCCCCAGGACCGCGACAAGATCCGGTAAGAGAACTCCAACATCAAAAGGCACCCACACACGAAGGCCCCGGAGCTTGGTAAGCTGAACTGACTGTGCCCCTACAACTCAAAACATTTCTACTAACTTTTCTGCTGTCGTTGGTCTCCCTCTAGCAACCTCTGGTGCAACGCCTGCAGTCTGTTTCTCATAAGAAGAATCCCCATTAACAGCATTGGGTGCCCGATGCTGAAAAGCACCTGGCTGCCCCTGTGACCCCCTCATTGTTCTGGTCCTAACTGCAAAAGCTTGGCCCCTGCAACTGATCCACTTACCTGTAAGCAGTGTGGCTCCAGGCACCCCAGGTCTTCATTGAAAAGCAAAGGGTCAAACTTCGACTTTTACCTCTGCACTCAGCCGCTAGTAGTGCAGTTTTAGTACTCACCTGACCCTTGCTGACCTTTAGGCCCGAAGACTGGATCTGTAAGTGTGGTACTTACCTGTTAAACCGCATTATTGTTTTCCTCCATAGAGTAACATTGAACTGTTCTGAAACTGCACAGTCGACTTTTAAAAGTGAAAAGTATTTTTGATTAAAAACGTACTTCCCTTATTGCGAAGATCTTGGTCTTAAAATGAAATACAAACAAAGCGAATTTTTCTAAAATTGGGTGGATCTCCTTTTTGAGTTGTGTGTCCATTATTGGTCAATGTTGTGCAATAAACGTCTTGCATTCCTCTGCGTTATGCCTAAGGTTGCTCGCCCACACTACCACTAATAGAGCAGTTAGGGTTTTACACTGAGCCCTGTTCACTTTTGGGGAACCCCTGAACTTTGTGCACAGTATAACCACCTAGTGGCATACCATATACAGAGCCAGCTTCCTACAATCATGCAACAGAATGTTCTTGAAAAATTCACTCCTTTCTTTTGCCACATCCATCTGTGTGCTTGTAAAAGTTGCTTTTGTGTAACCTGTTCTGTAGTGGCTGTTGGACGAAACTCTTACCATGGCAAATAAAGCATGGAAATTTAGCTTTAGCGATGTCAAAGAGCCTTTTCTCTTTCAATACAAATCTCTCCTGCTTCCTTTCTGTGTATAGTTTCAAGCAATGTTCCAGGACATCTAGTTGATGTGTCTTTATATCGTTATCCACATATTGTTTGGTGATTAAGTTGTGTAGTTGCATAGGCTCCGTCATTTCAAAGGGGTTTTCTAGCTGCTGCATGAAATGAAGATGGCTGTCAACTTGTTTATTAAAACGTTCCCCTCTCTTTCCCACAAGTTTGTGGTGGGGAACAGTTTCACGATGGCCCATCAATTTTGAATTTGTCATCTCTCTGAAAACATTGCAAACAGAAAGAACTTCATGGTAAACCCGCTGCCACTGAGCAACATATTCACTTTTACGTGCCTGACCAACAATTCCCTTGGAGTTTTTCTGTGATCTCTGGATTGTCTGTTCAGGTTTCTTATCTGCAGCCACAGCCTTGAACCTTCCCGCTTGGTCTTTCACCACTAAATGTCTTTGGATAATTTTTCTGTAGTGCTTTGGTTTTTCCACCTCTAGCTCTTGACTCTTTCCAAATACCAGGACCCATATCTCAGGTAGTTTACACACTCAAATTCGTGAAACAGTAATCAGTGACTCCACAATCTTCACGTGCAGCTCCCAATCACCTTCCCGATCAGCATGTACCAAGTTTTTCACTAGAGCTATCATGTGTAAAACATTTCCCCAGTACTTGCTAAGTTCTGATTTTTCTTCAAATTCTATGAGAAATTATACTAACTGTATGATCATTGCCTGGCTTTGAATGATGTCTTTTGAATGAAGTGCACCCTGTGTCTTGTTCACTTCTGAGATAAGATATGCCAAATCCAATTTGTCATTCTTGTTTCAGAAAGCATTCCAACACAATGTTTCTATAGCCTCAGATATAATGAGCATACCTTGAAACAATGTTTACTGCTTATACTGACTGAACAGTTTTGCTTCCAAAGATTTCAGCCTCAATAAGTGCACCGTCTATGCCACATCCACTAAGATAACTTCATGCACACAGCAACACAACTTTTTTCATGTGGAAAACGGCCATCATTGGATAAAGATCATCAAATTCTACTAGATTGCTCATAAATATGTCAGCTACAATATGGAAAACACCTTATCACAGAAAGTTGGCAGGATAGGCTGGTTTGTATGCTGAGCACGCGCATTTTGGTAATTTCTTAGAGCTGTGTAGTTTGTGGCTGGAGATGGTATTACTGGTAAAAACAAAACCTTCAGTGGGACAGTATTCTGGGGGATTAGACCATGAACTTCTGCCCACGAAGGAACTGGCTTTTCTTCATCTTTCAGTCCGCACCGAATAAGCGATATGATGAATTCAGTTAAATCAGCTTTGAGGCCTGCAGCCACTTTGAAGCTTTCTGGTAGACTGGGATGTGTACGGCTTGCAGCGATTTTGCACACATTGGCAAGGCAGTTGGGTTATAAGTTTGAAGGTTAGTTTGTTTATTCCTGCAGCTGACACTGCTTGTTTTCCAGCAGCTACTTCATTGGAACAGTCTTGGAAAAGCACCATGGCTGTATCATGTGTCCTGGGTGTTCCAGACAAAGAAGAGCGGTCTTCAAAATCAAAATTATCAAGTGCAGCAATTGTAAATGCATTCCTGGTCAAATGACTTGGAAGTGGTATGCTGTCGGATTCACTAGGTTTTACAGCATTAGCTGCTAAGTTCCTGCTCTGTACTATGTCATAACCTGTTGATGCACCAATCTTTTCTTTTTGCCATGATGCAATTCATAAAACGTTATTTGGAAAATACAGTACATTTGCCCAGCATAAGCCTGTTGGTTCATGGGACTGTCTTCCACTTCTTCGCTTACATCTTCAAAGCCATCATCAATGTTGTTGGCTTCTGTTACGAACTCAAGAAGTTCAAAACAGTTTTGCTTTGCTGATATTAAACAATGATCTAAAAGATGTTAAGACACCATCAGGCATTATTGTTGACGTACGAGTTACTTACCTTCGGTAACGATGTATCTGATAGAGAAGATTCTAGCCACAGATTCTAAGCGTAGAATTATCCCCAGGCGTGAGACTGGATCCGGAAACTTTTTTTGCCACAGCATCCTTGCACGCCGGGGGCGGGGCAACATCACGCGACTCCGCTCAGGCGTCGTCCGCGTACCTGACGTCAGCGAGATCACATAAGACCCGGCGCGCCTACGTCAGTTTTCTTCGGAGAACTTTTCCGCACCACAGCGCAGAACCACCAGATAAACTGTGGAAGCATGGGAACAGTGTGCGAAGAGCAGAAAAATTGGAAAGAAACGATGACTAACACCACCACCAGTGTAGTGTCAACACCGCAGAACCCAAGGGCAGGGAAAGAAGAAATAGCAGAAACCTGCGCAGTCACCCTGCCAGCACATAGACAACCTCCCATCCCTGTGCCCCGGAGGCAAGGAACAGGCGTAAAAGTCATGGCACACGTAGAAAACCCACCCCTCCCCCCCCCCATCCTGAGCAAGGAATGGGACCAGTCCCAAGACAGACAGGGACAACAAACTTCGAAGCCACCCCAACCTAGAGGGCAACCACCCACAAGGGACAAGGGCAAGACAATGCCAGATAACCCTTAAACATAGGATAACAATGGAAGGTAGGGGGAGGGAGGACAGGGATAGAAAGCAATCCCCCCACAACCCCGGAGTAGCCAGAGCAGCAGGGCACCAGAGCACCGGAACCCCATCCTCCAAGGAACCAAAGGAGGAATGAACCGCCCCAGACGGAGACACCCATCAAGAACAAGGAAAGGCACACACAGGCGACACAGCCCCCCACCGGGAGGCAAGTACCGAAGACCAACCCCAGGTCCCCGCAGAATAGGAGAGGAAGGGCTGGCCGTGAAGGAATCTGCGGCTAGAATCGTCTCTACCAGATACATCGTTACCGAAGGTAAGTAACTCGTACATCTGATAGAGACTACTAGCCGCAGATTCCTTCACGTAGAATACCCTAGCCATACCCCCTGGAAAGGAGGGTCTGCAAAAGGACCCCACCAGCCTATGCAGTACAGAGGGACCCACAAGGGACTAGATCTGTGGACCAGGTAGAACCTCACTCCTGCCAGGCCAAGGGAACCCCCACAAGCAAAACGCCACCAACCCCAAGGGGATGTAGGAGGGAAAGAAGGCTGAAGAGGCTTGTACACTCACAGCAGAGGAACCAAGGGCAAGGACGGGGAGGCCAAAGCACCCCACTACCCCACAAGGTAACATAGCTTCCGCCCAATGCCAAGTCAGGAAAAGCGGAAGAAGCCTAGAGAGCCCAAGGAAACGAGGGAAAAGAAGGCAAGCCCACTCCAGATGGAAAGCAGCCTGCGAGCCAGAACAGCGCCGGGAGTCAAAGCTGCCAAAAGCAAGAGGAACAGCCCGAAGCCCCACGAAGGCAGAGTAGACGACACCTGGCAAGGAAGAACACAGGATCATCCCAGACCCCAGGACAGGAGCAGGGAGAGGAGGAGATGCCCGGGCACACCACTACGAGTGGCCGCGCACACGACCTCAGGAAGCAAAGCAACCTACCTAAACGCCATGGAGAACAGGCACCCAAAGGCGACCAGAATCCTCTAGCAGAGCGCAAGCTATACGACAGCTACCACTACCCCACATAGGTTACATTTAGTCCCAAGATATGGGAACCCTCTTTGGAAGAACTTCAGCAGCAGAGGAAAAACAAAAGAGCCACGGGGAAAAAACACCACCACTGAAGGCGCGACAAGCAGCCCAAGCAAAGCAGAAGGCCCAATCTCAGGGCCAAGTCGGCGCAACAACTCCTGCAGCACACAATCAACACAAGGGCCGTCCTGCAGCCAACAATTCTAAAGTCCAAAGGAAGGACATAAACGGTCAGAAAAAAAACTCACTCCAGAGCCAGAACAACCTGCCTAAGAAGGCCCAGAAGAAACGCGTTACTTACCTGTAACAGCAGTTATCCAGTATTGGTGTCTTTCATAGATTCACATGCCTGAATCATTCCCCGTCGTCGAGACGGGAGCCTCCGGTACATAAAAAAGTAATGTCCTATAGACATACATAGAGAAAAATAGGCCTAAGGGCCTCCCCTTAGCCGCCTATCATAGTCCTTATGTAAAAAGGACCAAACTCCTAGAGCCAGCCAATCAGCTATCACCTCCCTCTAGAACCTTCCTGGCAGGAGCCTCAGTCCCTCAGATTTTCGTACGCACCAAGCTAGGTAGGCGTAATATAGTTAGAGAGAGGTGTGAGTCCTTCCAGGGGAGGCGGGAGGGTTGCATGTGAATCTATGAAAGACACCAATACTGGATAACTGCTGTTACAGGTAAGTAACGCGTTTCTTATCCAGTATTAGGGGTGTCTTTCATAGATTCACATGCCTGAATCAGAGTAGTTAGCAATACATTATGCACATTTCTGATGTAACATGCCATAAAGGTATTTGAGATAATACAGCATTATCATAACAGTTCGAAACATTGGCATACATCAAAATAGTAAAACAGTAAAGAATGTGCATACCAGGATGGCGGGATGTTGGAAGGCTCACCTCACTGGAATAGATGGCGAAGCACCGCCTGGCCCACTGCCGCATCCCTCGTAAGCTCGGCATCCAGGCAGTAGTGTCTGGAGAAGGTATGCGGTGACTTCCACGTCGCCGCTCTACAGATGTTCAAAATCGGCACTCCAGCGAACAGCGCTGCTGATGTGGACATCGCTCTGGTGGAGTGTGCTCCCACCCTGTCTCGCAACGGCCGTCCGGCCCCTTCATGGCAGAACGCTATTGCAGAAGAAATCCACCTTGAAATGCTCTGTTTCGTGAGGGGCATACCCAGCCTTGGTCTGCTGTAGGCCACAAATAGCTGCGAAGACTTTCTGAAGGTTTTTGTCTTGTCTATATAAAACTTAAGACACCGTTTGAGATCCAGAGAATGGAGCGTCCTCTCTGCTGCCGTGGTAGGGTTGGCAAAGAAGGAGCGCAGGACCACCGGCTCGTTGAGGTGAAAGTCTGAAGGCACTTTCGGTATGAACTTGGGATTTGTCCTCAGCACCACCCTGTCCTGTTTGAACTGCATGAAGGGCTCCTGAATGGAGAGAGCTTGCAACTCGCTGACTCTCCTGGCAGATGTGAGCGCAAGTAATAGAGCCGTTTTCCATGAGATGTACTTGATGGAGGCTCGGTGAATGGGCTCAAAGGGGTGCTTCATGAGTTGATTAAGGACCAAGTTGAGATGCCATGTCGGTGGGACCCGTCGGGGCCTTGGAAAGGACCTATAAAGACCCTTAAGGAACTGTTTAACAAGTCTGCTGGACCAGAGGGACGGGCCTTGAAAAGTCCTGGTAAAAGGTGAAATCGCCGCTAGATGCACCTTTATGGATGCATGCGCTAATCCGGACTGTGCCAAGTGCAGGAGATACGGCAATATCTGCTCAGGTGTGATATGAAGTGGTCTCAGGCCCTTCTCCGAGCACCAGACGCAGAAGCTCTTCCATTTGAGGGAGTAGGTTTTGTTGGTACTGTCCGCCCTCGCTTTTGCTAGCACATCCCTGCAGTCCTGCGGGATGTTCAAATGGCAGAACTCTCTGTGCTCAGGAGCCAGGCCGATAACCTGAGCGATTGGAGGTTCGGGTATTGCACCTGCCCGTTGGACATCGTCAGTAGGTTCGGGTGCTGTGTTAGACGAATCGGCATCCTGATGGAGAGGCGATGAAGGTCCGAGAACCAGTGCTGCCTCGGCCAGTACGGGGCGATCAGAATTAGTGTACAGGGCTCCGCCTTCATTTTCCTGAGGACCCTGGGAATCATCGGGAACGGTGGAAAAGCGTACGCAAATACGCTGAACCAGCCTATGGAAAAGGCATTTCCGAGCGACTCCGGTTGGGGATGCCAGCTTGCGTAGCTTGGGCATTTGGCGTTCTCCCTGGTGGCAAACAGGTCGATTCTTGGGGCTCCCCATTCCGAGAATACGTGTGTTAGTGCACTCTCGTCGAGCTCCCATTCGTGGGAGAAAGATTTCTGCCTGCTTAGGGCGTCCGCAATGGTGTTGTCCTTTCCCGGGACGTAGTCCGGCCTGAGCGTGATCCCCTGGAGAACAAGCCAGTTCCAGATCTTCTGCGATTCGCGCGATAGCGTGAGCGAACGCGTTCCTCCCTGTTTGTTCAGGTAATGCATCGTCGTGGTGTTGTCCGTTCTGACGAGCACCTGAGAGTTCTGGATGCGTGGTAAAAAGGCCTGCAGAGCTAGATGCACAGCCCTCAACTCCAGCAGATTTATATGGAGGCGTTGCTCCTGATCCGACCATTTGCCGCTGACTCTGAGGTCCTGAAGGACAGCTCCCCAACCCGCTAGAGATGCATCTGTGGTGACTACCAGTGGTGCTGCTGGCAGCAGGAACGGTAGTCCTCTCGAGAGGTTTCTGGTATCCTTCCACCACTCGAGACTCCTGGATATTTGCGGTGTTATGCATAATGTCCTCGAACGAACCTGCACTCTGAGTCCACTGGTTCGAAAGAGCCTCCTGCAGAGGGCGCATCCGCAGCCTGCAGTGAGGGATGAGTAGTATACAGGAAGACATCATCCCCAGGAGTGACTTGAAGGTGCGAACTCTAAGGGATTTCCTTGATTGCACCGTTTTGGCCAGGGATATGATCCTGTGTTTTCTCTCGTCTGAGGGAAATGCCCTTGCGCATTCAAGGTAGCCCCGAGGAAGGTAATGCTTCTCGTTGGGGACATATGTGATTTCTGAAGGTTGAGCGTCAATCCTAGATGTTGGAAAAGATTGGTACAAGCGTTGAAGGATTTGGTTGCGCCTACGGCCGTAGGCGCCTTGACCAGCCAGTCGTCTAGGTAGGGGAAAACTTGGTGACCCATTTGACGTAGGAAAGCTGCCACAGGAGAAAGGCACTTGGTGAAAATCCGCGGAGCGGATTTGAGGCCAAACGGAAGGACCTTGAACTGGTAGTGTTGTCCTGCCACTTCGAAGCGTAGAAACTTTCTGTGCCCCTTGAGTATCGGGATGTGATAGTAAGCATCCTGAAGATCCAAGGATGTCATGAAGTCTCCTTCCTCCAGAATGCCTAGGATTTCTTGGAGCGTCACCATCCTGAACGACTGACTCTTTAGGAAGGAGTTGAGTGCTCTGAGGTCCAGGATGGGCCTCCACTTCTTTTCTTTCTTGCGTATCAGAAAGAAACGGGAGTAGAAACCCTTCTCCCTCTGAGCTGATGGAACTCGCTCTATTGCTCCCTTCCTTAACATCTCCGATATCTCCCGGAGCAGCAGCCGCAGATGTCTGTGTGGAGACTTGCGGGGAGGGGTTGCAGGCGGGATGGCGGTAAATTCTAGGGAATGGCCGAATCTGAGGAGTTGGAGTACCCAACGATCTGAGGTGATGATGCGCCAATTTTTTAGGAAATGGGTCAATTTTCCTCCAATTTGTGAAGAAGAAGATGGTAGCTGGACTGGCTGGAGTAAGCGGTCACTGGCGTCCGCCGGTGCCCCTTTTCTGGTTCTTACCCCTGAAATTGGATCTTCCGTAAGATGATTGTCGGCCCTGTTGTTGCTTTTGCTGGTACTGGGTCTTATTCTGGAACGAATATGAGGACTTATTCTGGAATGATCCTCTGTAGGAAGACTGACCTCTAGACTTGTTGCCCCGAAAGGACTGGTTCCGTGCCTGTAAGGTTCCAAGCGCTCTAGCCGTGTCCGTGTCCTTTTTAATGGCCTGGAGCGCCTCGTCAATTTTATCTCCGAATAGACTGGCCTTCGGAAAGGAGTGCCTTCACCTCATCCTGTACGGCACTCGGAAGTTCTGCTAAGTATGGGGCAATATCCTCCCAAAGTTGGCGGTTATAACGCCCTAAAAGGGCTATGGAATTGGCCACCTTGATGGTCATTGCCGAAGTGGTTGAAAACCTTTTGCCTATTGTGTCTAACTTTCTGCCCTCCTTGTCTGGTGGTGCTGACAGAGGCGAGGATGGATTTCGCGAATTTTTCTGGGCCGCTTGGGTCACGACAGAATCTGGTTTCGGGTGGCCAGTCAGGCAAGCTGGCGCCGTGGACGGTGCTCTATACTTCTTATCCAGGCGCGGAACGACCGCAGGAACTGAAGCTGGCATCAGCATCAACTTCTTTCCCTGGTCCCAGAGGAAGTCAATGATAGGGATGGATTTGGCCGTCTTCTTCGTCTGCTCCTTAAAGTCATGGAGGAAGCATTCGGTTTCCGTCGACTCCATGACCATATGGAACCGCGTCGCAGCCCGTTCCACTAACTTATGAAAACCCCCGATATCCACAGGTGGTGAATCCGCCTGGCGCGGTTGTGGGGAAGGTGGTGAAGATGCTACATAGTCCTCCTGCTCATCGTCATCCTGGTCCGTCAGGTCTCCCTGGACCTCACCTTCCTCCATCTCCTCCGCCTCCTCATCCGTTGAGTCTATCACCTGAGGTGGCGGCTCGTGGCCGACCTGCGTTACCGGCCGTGATTGCCTTGGGGCTGTCGCTGGGGTGTTTGTAGCTGGCACTGGGACCCCTGTATCCTGTCTTGGTGGTTCCGGGAAACGTTGTTTGTAATCCCTGATAAGGAACTTGAGGTCCTTAACTATTGCCAGAGGGAGGCAGACCATTGGGGTGACCTCCGTGCGGACTTGTTCCTGGACGGGGCGCTCCTGCGCGCCTGAATCTTCCTGCTCCTCGTCCGTGCTTTGGCATTTGACAAACAGCTCGGAAGGGGAAGTAGCCTGTTGGAAGAACTCTTCTTCGGACTCTTCACTCTGCAGGATCTCCAGAGGTAAATTGGTTTGGACCTTGCTCGGAGATGTTGTTTCCGGGGTAATCTGTGGTCTGGAAGCAGATCCTTGGACAGAAATCGCCGTGGCTTTCCGTCCCACGGACGACGACGACGTTCCCGTCGACGGCTCGGCTGACACCAACGGCGTCCCCATTGACGATATTTTCCTCGTCGACGATGTCGTCGTAGACGATTCAGTCGTCGTCGACGCCTCCGTCGTCGACGCCTCCGTCGTCGACGCCTCCGTCGTCGACGCCTCCGTCGTCGACGCCTCCGTCGTCGACGCCTCCGTCGTCGACGCCTCCGTCGTCGACGCTTCCCTCGTCGACGCTTCCCTCGTCGACGCTTCCCTCGTCGACGCTTCCCTCGTCGACGCTTCCCTCGTCGACGCTTCCCTCGTCGACGCTTCCCTCGTCGACGCTTCCCTCGTCGACGCTTCCCTCGTCGACGCTTCCCTCGTCGACGCTTCCCTCGTCGACGCTTCCCTCGTCGACGCTTCCCTCGTCGACGCTTCCCTCGTCGCTTTCGTCGACGATGCCTTGGTCGTCGACATCTTCGTCAACATCTTCGTCGACGATGCCTTCGTCGTCGACGCGCTCGTCATCAATATCCTCGTCGTCGACTCTTCCGTCGACGGAGGGCTCCTCGTCGACGAGGTCCTCGACGGGACTATCTTCGTCGTCGACGATGATTTAGACGACGGTTTCAGAAGTATAATAGACGAGATAGGGGTACCTGCAGACGATGATGATGGAGTCGTCGTCGTCGACGAGCGGGCCGACGCCGCTGTGGACGTGGACACCGTCGTCGTTGCTGTGGAGACGTGTCCTGATGGCCTTTTTTGCGCAGAGGATGGTGTCGCAATTTTTGAGGCCGACAGAGTAGGCTTCTTGAAAGTGAGAGAGACTTTATCAGACGCTGAGGATCTCGAAGATCTTGCCTCTGAAGACTTTTTGTGCGTCTTCTTAGGAGGAGCGTCTGAGGGGCCAGGAGATGTCACCCTCGGCCTCTTCAGGGAGACTTCAGAAGCTCCGGAAAAGCTCGCCTCTGAGGACACCACACTGTCTTTGACCTTGAGCCTGTCCAGCCAGATAAGCAGGCGGCCCTCCCTGTCTCTCAAGGTCTTATGTGGAAAAGACCTACATATCTTGCAGTCCTTAGGGACGTGGTCCGGGTAAAGGCAATACAAGCATAGTTCATGCTTGTCGTCCACATGAAGCCTCTTCTTCCCACATGAAGAACAAGCCCTGAAAAGGGCTTTCTTCTGGGAGTCAGACATGCCAGGAGTTGTAGATGAAATAAACACTCACTGCAGCAAAAAGAGGCCTGAAGTAGTCAGTGCTGAAATCCTGAAGAAGAAAGTCACCAAAAATCGTGAATAATCTGGTTTGAAAGAAATCCTGAGGAGAACTCAGGCTGGAGACTCCCTAGCACAACGTGCGGTAGAAAATCTGAGGGACTGAGGCTCCTGCCAGGAAGGTTCTAGAGGGAGGTGATAGCTGATTGGCTGGCTCTAGGAGTTTGGTCCTTTTTACATAAGGACTATGATAGGCGGCTAAGGGGAGGCCCTTAGGCCTATTTTTCTCTATGTATGTCTATAGGACATTACTTTATGTACCGGAGGCTCCCGTCTCGACGACGGGGAATGATTCAGGCATGTGAATCTATGAAAGACACCCCTAATACTGGATAATCAACCCAACTCAAAAGTCACTGAGGAGGGGACAGAGGAGGAGGAGGATAAGGCGGAGGAGGAGGACAGAGCCCCGCCAAGAGCCTTTGGATGGCGGAGTCGGCCGGGGCATGGAACAGGTTGCCATCAAACGGAAGGTCGATGAGTCGCTCCCGAATATTCTCAGGGAATACTCTGTCCCGAAGCCAAGCATGGCGACGGAGAGCGACTGAGGAAGCCATGGCCCAGCCCAGCACCTCAGATGTCCAAAGCGGAGCATAGAATATACGCCGCAAGCTCCCGGCCATCCAATGCATGATGCCGTAAGTCCACCTGACCAGACTCCTGGGACGCTGCAGATCCCAGAGACTCAGCAGAGTCCCACAAACAGGAGGCGGCCCTAGCCAGCATACACAAGATGTTAAGGGCCCACAGGGCCCCGCTGGTAGAAGCGAACATGCTGCGCCCCCAAGAGTCCAGCCAGTGGGCCTCTCGAGATGGCGGAGTCAACAGTGGCAGCAGGGAGGGAAAAGCTGTCCGCAAACGGGGACTGGCGGCCGAGGGGTGAAGGGAAAGACACGTCGCGGCGCCGTGAGGTGCCGGTGCAGAAGAAGCAGAAGCACCGGGTCCCCTGAAGCAGGACGCCTCCAAGCCCCCGTCAAGGAAGAAAGGAGGGAGCTTTCAAAGGGAAGTAAGACTTCCCTCCCACCAGAGCCCTGGTGGAGGACCTCCAATCGATGGTCCGTAGGAAAGTAAGCCACCGGGTCACCCATGCGCAGGATGCCCACAGCCGTGGACACCGCGTGAGCGAAGGCCGCACCCGCCTCCGTAGGGCCCCGCGGTGGAGAAAGCAGCTCCTCAGTGGATGACGGCTGCAAACTAAGGCAGCCGTCCCAGAGGCCAAGCGGGACGGGCAAGGGCCAGACCTGGAAGTCAGAAGGAGCCGAAGAATGAGGGAACTGCCGCTCTTCCGTCGAACATCTCTGCCTCAGGAAGGGCGGGGAGCCGCCCTTCGATGCCGGTGAAAGACACCACACGGCGACCAGTCTCCGAGGAGGACGACACCAAGATACAGGCTGTCTCCGGAGAAGGAGCGTCCGAAGACGAATCCGCGGTATGACCCCTGCGTAGAGCCGTAGAGTCCGCTGCTTGAGGCCTGACGTCGGCACCAACACGGTACCTCCAAGTCACCCCGCACCGGAGACCAGAGCGGAGACCGGAATAGAGCTGGAGCCACTCCGGCCCCAGGGCAGCGCCAGAATGACGCCGACCGGACCCCCAGCTGAGGCAGCCCCCTGCTTGGGGGAACAAGACAAGCCTGGAGAGTGACACGAAGCCCTCCGCCAGCCGTGGCCCAGAATGAATCGTTCGGAAACCCATGTGGCGGCGCCAGGGACGATTCAATCTCCGACTCGCTCTCCGACGAGGCAACCGCCTGTGGGGAGGGATGGGGAGGGACGAGAGGGGCCTGGAGAGGGACGAGGGGTCCTCCCTCGGCCTCGACCCGGAGCGGGACGAGGAGGGTCCACTGACCCCGGTGGCTTCGCACGGTCTAGCTGCTGCCGGCGCCGTAGCGGCGTCACCTCGGCCTTAGACAGAACCACCTTGTCAAATGACTGAAAGGCGCTCGGGATGCGACCCGAGCCCCAGCGACCTCCCTCGACACCACAGGGACCCCCGCGGGAGTTTGCGAGATGCCATGGCCTGACAGAGGTGCCCCAGAGGAGCCGCACCCCGACAGTACCACATCATCCAAGCCTGGATCCGAACCAGTCGGCGCCGGAGCCACCGGCAGCGCCGTGGGGGGCCCTGCACAGGGCGAGGGATCTGCCGACACCCCAGGAGGGGAAGGAGGAGACGCCAGCGAGGCCTGCAAAGCCATCGCGTATGTCTCCATTTGGACTCTCGACGCCCCAACACCAGGAAACAGTGGATAGGACGACACGCGGGGCCGCATCACCCACGGAGGGTCCACGCCCCCGGTAGGCAGGAAACCAGCCCCCGGGGACAAACTGCAACACTTACCCACCGGGGAGCGACGCTGATGTGACATTGGAGAAGGGCGAGGACGACTACCACGGCCGTATCTGAAGCAGACCGAGGGGAGGACGTCTACCTGGAGAGACCCGCCAAGAGAAGTTTCATCCGGCGCTCCCGCCGCAACTTCGGCTTCAACTGTTGGCACGCCGCACAATCTGTGGTGCCGTGATCCTCCCCCAACCACCACATCCAAATGAGGTGAGGGTCCGTCGCCGACATAAGACGCCCAGAAAACTTTCAAGTTTTGAAGTCAGAAGGCATGCGCACACTGTTCCACCCAAAGAAATGGAAGAAAAAGGGGGGCCCTAAACAGGCCCGTAGCAAGGATCGGATCCGTGTTGCACGCAGAAAAGGAAAAAACTGACGTAGGCGCGCCGGGGCGGGTCTTATGTGACCTCGCTGACGTCAAGTACGCGGACGACGCCTGGGCGGAATCGCATGATGTCGCACCGGCACGCAGGGATGCTGTGGCAAAAAATGTTTCCAGATCTAGTCTCACGCCTGGGGATAATTCTAAGTGAAGGAATCTGCAGCTAGTAGTCTCTATCAGATTTACATGATATGCGGAGCTCTGGAGCATCACAAAATTTGTCAAAGTCAAAAGTCTAAATCTTTCAGGATGTTTCTTAAAATGGTTCCTGCTGATTTTACTGTATCCTGTGATCTTATTTTGGCAGCAGCAACAACTTCAGGAGTCAAATCAGCTGAAAACACCATAAGTAGCTCATTCATTTTGTTAGACTGACAAAAACTAATTTTGTCATTGTACATTCTCACTGGAAAAATCCTAATTTCATTATGAACCAATACAGTTTCATCAATGTTCATTATTTTTCTAATGTCACTGAGTGTGAACCCGTAGCTAGCACTCGAATGGTTTTAAAACTTCAGTCTCTTTTTCAAAGAGCGCAAACTTAACGGAGAGAGACTGGAAACTCCAATGCACAAAACTGCGTGCACTGAGCATTTTCGGGGAGGTGAACCGATCTAACCAAGGCTCTACCCACTGTTGAAAGATCTTGCACCACCTCCGGGAGAAGACGCCCTTTGTGATCTGCTAGGCATCGATGGCCGAGTTGGTCTGCTCTGGAGTTCAGAGAACCTGCCAGGTGTTGAACCACCAGGGATATGCCCAGCTGTTTCAGCCATGTCCAGAGACAGAAGGTCCAAAATCCCATCCCGCCTTGTTTATACAGTACCCATGGCAGTGGTGTTGTCTGTAAACACCTGCACTAGTCTTTCTTCGATGGAGGGTATAAAGGCTTTCAATGCCGGTCGGATCGTACGGAGCTCCAGCAAGTTGTTGTGTCGCGGGAGAACAGAGTCCTCCGATATCCTCTCCCAGGTAGCCGCCCGATCCCAAGAGTGACGCATACTGTAGGATCTGGTTGGGAAAAGGAGAGGTGTCTGCCTCTGACCCAATCGCGGTTCATTAGCCACCACTGCAGGTCCTTTGCAGTTCCCTCAACGATCTGGACCATATCAGAGAGATTCCCCTGATTGTCTGCCCACTGGATCTTCAGGTCCCACTACAGACCCCACATATGCCTGCGGGCATGTGTCACTAGCAGGATGCAGGAGGCCATGAAGACCCAGCAGCGTAAGACAGTCTCACAGAAACCCAGGATAGCAGCTGAAACATCGCTATCATAGTCTGAATATCCTGGACTCGCTAATCAGGAGGATAACCGCAAAACTGCAGTGTGTCCAGAACAGCTTAGATGAAAAGTAGTGTCGGAGACGGAGTCAAGAGTGACTTCTGCACATGAACCCCAGCGAATGAACTAGGTTCGCTGTACTCTGGAGGTGAGACAACAGCCTGAGGCAAGACCACCTTCAGCAGCCAGTCATCGAGATGGGGGGGGAAGACTGGCACCCCTACCTTGCGCAGAAGAGCTGCTTCCACCGCCACCATCCCCTTGGTGAACACCTGCGGGGCGTTGGCAAGTCGAAAAGGGAGCATGGTGAACTGAAAGTGCTCGTGGCCTACCGTAACCCGCAGGAAGCACCAATGGGCAGGCAGGACGGGGATGTGGAAATATGCATCATGCAAGTCCAACGCTACCATTCAGTCTCCTGGGTCCAGGGCAGAAAAGACCTGGGCTAGTGTGAGAACTTTAAACTACATCTTGAGGAAGAATATGAAAGGGTGCAGGTCTAGGATGGGACAAAGGCTAGCCTCAACAGTTCTGTTCTTGTACTGCCAACAGGAGGTCAGTCAGTCACACCATTAAAGTTATCTTGGCTTGACTGGGTTCTTGGAGGCAACTTCTCTGAGCAGGTCACAGCAGGCACAGTCCTTGTCACTAGCCAGCAGGTGCAACAGGTGTAGCCCTTGTGGGTGCAACCTCTCTTTGCTAGTCCCTTGGTGAAGCAATTGGTTGACAATGGGTTACCAGGTTCCCTCCCACCTGGTGACCACCTCCTATATTATGTTGAATCTGGCGACCCAGGATGCACCATTCTACTCACTCATAAGATAGAGACACCCTTCTCCTAGAGTACAGCCCTCACAAGCCCACCCCCGGGGGGGTGACTACTTCAGGGCTACAAAAACCTGGGGGAAACGGGTTGGCAATTGGTTTCCATTCTCTGCCTCATGTGCTAGCCTGTCTTCCGTTATAAGGCAGCTTCACCTGTAAAGCCTGCCTTTTGGTGCTAACACCCAAGTGGCTTCTTGAAGCAGGGAGGGGAAACCTTCCAGAATGGCACATCCTCATTTCTTTTTCCTGAGAGTCATTAGCACGTCTCTCCAGGAGGGCAGTGAGTTGTCTTGTGCAGCAGGCTCAATGTGTGCCAGGGAATGCAAAGGAGATTTTAAAGGCAACCAAGTGGCAGCTTTGCCAATGCTGCACACTGCAACAAGTTACATTATGTTCGACTTGAGATAGAAGTCGGGCTTAATGTATCGAGTGGTTTGACACCTTGGAGTGCACACTTTGGTCCCACTGTTCAGTTGCTAGTGCAGCTGAGGGGTTGGTGTGTAACCCTGTACTTAACAATTAGATGACCAAATCTTCCCACAGCATAAACTGTTACGTGTTTTTTACTGTCAAAACAGGTGCAGCACATGTTCTGGCTGTGTCATATACTGCACCCTGCCTTTAGGGCCCGGAAGGCCTGCCAGAGGAGTGACTTGCACACATGTCCAGTTGAAGTAGTGGCTTTGCCATTGCTTTCAATGGCAAAGTCAGGCTATCAAAGCACTAATGCTCTACCAGTCTGCAGTGGCGGACTGGGAGTCTTGTTTTACTTGGTGGACTTCCAGTGTGGCACAATTAGTGCTGCAAGCACTGGGGAACCAATATAACTTGCATGCCATTTTCTATTATGTACAGCTAAGTCGACATACACTTTAGGATCAGGGCACTAAGATCTGGTTAGCAAGTCTCAATGCACTCTGAATCGAAAAACAAGCAGCCTCAGTCAGAAAACTTGGAGGTGACCATACAAATAGAGGCATTTCCTTACACTAAAAAAGCTGCATGGAAGATGCCTAGGACAGGGACTTCACCTGCTAACACAGTGCGAAGTCACTAGGATGACTTGATCCAGTTTGTCCGGATCTTCTTGAGAACTCGGGGCAGGCGTGGCATCAGTGAGAAAGCATACAGGAGTCCAGAGTTCCACACAAGGCAGAAGGAGTCTCTCAGCAAATGGTGTTGTAAACTCTAACACACAGAACTGCTGACATCACGTGTTCTCTGTAGTGGCGAACAGATCAAGCCACAGATCTCCCCATTCACTGAAGAGACCTTGCACAAGCTCCGGATGTATTTGCCACTCACGATCCACTAGCCACCAACAGTTGAGCTTGTCCACGCTTGTATTCAAAGGTCAAGCCAGGTGGCTTAACACAAAGACACCATGGCGGTCCAGTCATTTACAGAGGCGCAAGGCCTCAAGGAACAGGGTCCATGACCCCACCCTCTTTGTTGCACAAGGCGGTGGACTAGGAGAGGGGCCTGCCACTGACCCAATCACTGTTCAGCAACCATCAGAACGGATCATTGCAGTCTCCTCTGAAATCTGAGCATGGTAGGAGTGGTCCCTTTGATGTCGGGCACACAAACTTCAGATCCCCATTGCAGAGCCCACATATGCCACCTGCCATCCTCGATCAGCATGATGCAGGAGGCCATCAGTCCCAGCAGCCTCAGAGTCAACCTCACTGAAATACAGGACCAAGACTAAAATATAGCAATCATAGCCTGAAGGTACTGGACTCTATCCCAGAGGAAAGGCAAGAAAACAAACTGTGTCCAGATTGTCAGCACATTGATAGTGAAGCCAAAGGATGACAAGAGGCTTGCTGTAGCCTGGAGGTATTTGAGGGATGCCTGGTGTGAGCCAGCATTTAAGGTAGGAGAAGACGGGCACCCCTGACCTCCAAAAGGTGTGCACCCATCACCGTCATCACTTTCGTGAACACCCGAGGTGCACTTTGAGACCAAGGGGGAGCACAGTGAACTGAAAATGCACCTCCCCACCACAAACAAAAGGTTGTGCCGATGGGAGGGCAGATGGGTTTAGAGAAATAGATGTCCTGCAGATCCAACACCACCATCAAATCTCTTTAGTCAATAGCAGACAAGACCTGGCCAGGGTGAACATTTAGAACTTCTCTTTCAGGAGGAAGGTGTGAGAAAGTGCTATCTTTCTTGCATGGTATGCCCCCACTTTTTGCTGAATTGCTGATTGTACTTTGAGTATGCCCTGGACTCCTGCCAAATAGGTGGCCAGGGCCTATGTTCCTTCCCTAAAACAAAACAAACCCAAATTGGCAAACCCTGGCCACATGTCAGCCCCTGGTAAATGGTACCCAGGGCCTTGTGACCAGGGAAGGCCTCTAAGGGCTGCAGCACTCATTGTGCCACCCTTAGAGGCCCTGTACCCTTACACACACACACTGCCTTGGCAGGCTGAGTGTTTGGGTGCAAGACAAAACCAAAGTCGACATGACACACATCCCTGTGTGCCATGCCCATCACCTACACTGCCATGGCATACATCAGCCACACGTCTAACTAGGTGCCTTATGCCAATGGTGTGGGCACAGGAGCAGGAGCCCTGTGCCCCTACAGTGCCCAGGTCCATTCCTGAGAACTGTAAGTGCAGTGCTGCCATTTAGGAGTACATGGTGCTGAGAGCTCGTCAAACACGTGCTTCACAGCACCATAATAGCAACACTAAAGACTGAGAAGTTTGGTATAAAACTTCTCAGCACATTAAACCCACACTGATGCCAGTGTGGGATTTAATGTACCAAGCACCCCAGAGGGCATCTTAGAGATGCCCCCTGAAACCTAACCTACAATCCACGTCTGCTCTGAGGCTGCCTAGGCTGCCACCCAGCAGACATGTTGCTGGACCCCTGGGTAGGAGAGCCCCTGCTCTCCTCGGCCTGCAACAATGCACATCCTGGGCGAGGTGCTAAATCTCCTCCCCCAGGATGGGCAGAGGGAAGCTTCAAAGGCATGCCGCCTCTGTGAGCTTCCCCAGGCCACTGCAACCCCCACTCTGGCGGGAAGCTTTGGCCGGAAACCCCAAATAGGGACAGGGGATGTGCCAGCCTGCCAACCCCACCCCTCAGATGGGGGAGGGGAGATGAAGCACATCTCCGGGCTCTCGCCATCTTGAAGATGGGGAGCCCTACCCTATCAGGACTAGGCTACTGCCCCCCTCCCACTGGAGAGAGGCAGGATAGGGTGTGTACCCACCCCAGGACAGGGACCCATTGGTCCCCGCCCTTCACCTACCAGTAACGCCCCTAAATCTAGTATTTAGGGGCACCCTGAACCAACCTTCCCCAGGTTCCAGATTCAAAACTACAAAGAAGAGCAAGAAGAAAGAAGACCTGCCCTGCAGCTGCTAAAAAGAGGAAGACACCAACTGCTTTGGCGTTACAACAAAAGGGAAGACATGGCTTGGCAGTTCGGGCTGGACTGTTCCCATGAGACACAGGGTCAAGACTGATTTGCATATGGCCATGTCTAAACTGGGGTGGTGTAGTGGGCAAAAGAACGATGGATTTAACCCAGATCTCTTGACTGGGGGAGAATGTCTGCATTGTCAGCATTCCGTCCATCAATTGTTTGTTGTAACACTAACTGCTTTGGCACCAGCCCTACCGGCCTGTCGACCCTCGAACCTGCTCCTGCTCCAACCCGGCATCTCTTGTGGCCAGCAACCTCACAAACCCCGGAGGACCTGGCTACCTTTTGGCTCTAAGCCCCTGGGACTCCCATGAGTAGAGGCTCTACTCAAAACCTACCTCTAATCCCTGGCAGCAGCCCGGAACCGCGAACCCACAACACTCTGCACCAGCCAAGCCTAGCCAGTGCCGGAGTGAACAATGACCCAAAGGACGACCCCACGGCAACTGTGACCCCGAGTCCGGCATCCAAGGACCTCCCTCGACACTCCTGAAGAAGCCTGCAGCCTCAGAACAAGGTGCCCCCCCTACCGCGATCAACAGAGGGTAAGATTTCCCGACAGCAAAAGGCACCCCTGCATGCGGCGCCCCGCGGCCCCCTGTGCCCAATCCCGGGGTACCTACCTATCCTCCAACTACCCAACTTACCTCTCAGAGTGGTGGTGGCACCTGAAGACTCCTCGTCCCCGAGCTTGCAGTCTTTTTCTGAACCGGAGATTCCCCATTGAAATCAATTGAGCGCCCGAAGGCTCAAAAGCACCCTGCACCCAGCTGCCCGAGTGGCCCTGACAGTGCAACCTCTAAACCTACCTACTTCCCCACTTGCCCATAGTAAGTGACCAGGAGCCCAGCTCCCACAACCGCGTGGCTTGCCAGTCAGCAGCCACCAACCAAGGCCGACCCTATCCATCATAGGATAACATTGGGCCTAACTCTCTCTGCACTAGGCCGCCCTAGAGTTGCTGAGGGTGAACCAACTGTACCTACCTGACCCTGGGGGACCCCAGAGTCTATGCCCAGAACCTCAACTCTGCCAATCGAGTACTTACCCTTAAACCGCAAACTCTATTTTCCTCATAGGGTAACATTGACTGGCTTTTTCCTGAAATTTCTTCTACGTGTGGACTTTTCAAATCTTAAAATATTCACCAAAATCAGCCGAGTAACGAAAACGAAATTACTCACCTGCTGTTAGGTGAGCTCCCAGTGCTGGATCTTGGTGCCCAGCAATTGTCTTCCATAGGAAATCATTGACTGTTTTTCTGTGAAATTATTTCTAAGTGTCGATTTCTGCAATCTTTAAATATTCTTAAAAAATCTTTAAATATCTGAAAACTTAATTACTTACCTGTTTTGGATAAAGGTCCCAGTACTGAGTCTAGGCACCCAGTACTGGATTACAAAAGTAACGAGAACATACTGTACCTGCAACTTGAACTTTCTTCCATAGGGAATCATTAACTGTTTTCTTTGAAATATTTTTTAAGTGTCTACTTTTAAAACAACTAAATATTGTTTAAAAATCATTACAGTAATTAAGTCGACTTTCATCACTTGATTCTGAGTACTGACCCAGGACTGAATCTAGGATCCAGTCCTGGAATTCCAAAAGTAATCTAAAAAGTAATCTGTTGCAAAAGTCAATTGCATATTGCAAAAGTATTTATATGAAACATCGCATTCTGAGAAAGTATATTTCAGATCCAAGTGTTGGTTCTAAAATAAAACAAGCATATATTTTTATATATATAAACCATTGGCCTAGAGTTCAGTTATTGAGTGTGTGAGACCATTTGCTGACTGAGGGTGTAAAATGCTTTACACCGTCCTCTGATACTGCCTTACTGCTCGACCAAGCTACCACTTTAGAGAGTAAGGTTATATCTAATTTTAGCCTCTGTCAAACCCTGGGGGACTGTGGACTCTGTACACCCTGTACCTAATTAAGGAACAGTATATACAGAGCCACTTTCTCACAGAAGGCATTTAGAGGGTGCAAATCTAGAATAGGCTGAATACCTCCATTCTTCTTGGGAACCAGGAAGCAGAGAAAATAGCAACCACTCCTAACGTCTGGCACCAGCACCCTCACGACAGCCTCTTTGGTCAAAAGAGCTGGAACTTCCTGCTGTAAAGTGGAATGATGGTCCTATGTCATGCAGAGGGATGAATGTGGGAGGTGCGGCATAACCTTTTCGAACAATTTGCAATACCCACTAGACTGATGCGATCTCTTGCCAATCCGGAATAAATCAGTGGATCCTGCCTCCCACCAGGTGGCTGCAACTCAGGCAGGGTACACAGGTAGAGAGTGGGTGGAGGGAAAGCAAGTTGTTTGAGGTTGGGCGGTGCTGACCGGGCAGTATTCTAAATTAAACAAAAAACTTATACTCTACCCTTCACATTGAAACATGTACACTGTATCATATATTAAAATTCAAGCTAAAGACACTCTGGATGGATCAAGGGATGAAATGGGCTTTAATGGCAGGCACTCTGAAAAGTGATAGGTGCTGTCTGTTTTGTAGGTAAGCGGCAATTGCTGCGAAGTGTAGCCGAATGGATGTATATGCTAGATTACACCTTTGTAGATGGAGTAAGTAGCATACGAGGTGTTGTATAGACACGTGTAGAGGATTGATGGTGGTGTTATGGCAATAAACAACAAATCTTTTCCACTTGGCAGCGTAGCAGGCTCTACTGGTAGGACGTCTAGCTTCTCTGATGACGTTCATACAGTCAGGGGGAAGGTTAAGGTATCCGAATTCTAGGATCTCAGGAGCCAGATCGCAAGGTTGAGCTGAGCTGGGTCCGGGTGCCTGATCTCTCCATGGTTCTGGGTTAGGAGGCATGGCGAGAGGTGTAGCTTTTGGGTGTGGTACTACCGAGAGTTCCAGCAGTGTGGTGTACCACGGTTGTCTAGCCCATGTTGGAGCTACTAGGATCAGTGTGAGGGAATGCTGTTGTAGCTTTCGCACCACTAATGGAATTAGTGGGAGAGGTGGAAAGGCGTACGCAAATTTGCCTGACCAGTTCATCCATATCGCATTGCCTTTGGACAATGGGTGTGGGTATCTGGCGGCGAAGCTTGGGCATTTTTTGTTTTCGTGGGTGGTGAAGAGGTCTATGTGCGGATGCCCCCCACATCTGAAAAAACGGGTGAAGAACCTGTGGGTGAAGTTCCCACTCGTGGATCTGCTGCGTCTGTCTGCTGAGCAGATCTGCCATGGTGTTTTGGACTCCTGGTACATGCTGGGCCAGGAGAAAGATTTTGTGTGGAATTGGCCATCTCCATATGCTCTGTGCTAGTTGAGAGAGCTGTGGAGAGTGTGTGCCGCCTTGTTTTTGAATGTAGTACATGGCCGTCATGTTGTCTGTGCGAATGAGGACCGCCTTGCCTAAAATCTGTATTTGAAAGGATTTTAGGGCTAGAAAGGTTGCCAGTAACTCCAGATGGTTGATATGGAGTGACTTTTGTTGCGGCGTCCATGTGCCCTGCACTGTGAGATGTAATAGATGAGCTCCCCAGCCGGAGAGCGATGCGTCTGTTAGGATTATTTGTGGAACCGGGTCCAGGAACGGTCGACCTCTGGAAAGATTTGTGGTGTTCCACCACTGCAGAGAGCGATGGGTGCGACCGTCTACCAACACCAGATCTGTCAGTTGCCCCTGGGCCTGGTTCCATTGGCGCGCTAAGCACTCTTGGAGTGGACGCATCTGGAGCCTTGCGTGAGGCACTAAGAAAATGCAAGAGGCAATCATCCCTATCAGTTGCATAAACACTCGTGCTGGAGGGGAGTGTTGAGGTATGAATCTTTGACGCAAAGCCAGAATGCTTGCAATCCTGGCTGGATTGGGGTAGGCTATGGCTTTTGAGGTGTCTATGGTGGCACCGAGGTATTGCTTTATGTGGGATGGTGTTAGCTGGGACTTTTGGTGGTTCACCGTGAAGCCTAGCTGGTGAAGTAGTTGGATTGTAGTGGCGGTGTGGTGTACACATTGGTTGTAGGACGTGGCTTTTATCAGCCAGTCGTCCAAATATGGGAAGACGAGAATGTGCTGTCTTCTGAGGTGTGCCGCCACTACCGCTAAGCACTTGGTGAATACCCTTGGTGCTGTTGTGACCTCGAATGGGAGCACCTTGAACTGGTAGTGTTGCCCGTCCACTACAAATCTGAGGTACTTTCTGTGAGCATGGTGTACCGGAATGTGAAAGTATGCGTCTTTCAAGTCCAGTGTGGTGAGGAAGTCGTTCTGGGAGAGGAGCGGAAGCACCTGCTGAAGCGTTACCATGTGAAAATGGTCTGAATGTATGTATGTGTTTAGGGGCCGGAGATCTAAAATAGGTCGTAGAGTCTCGTCCCTTTTTGGTATTAGAAAATATAGGGGAGTAGACCCCTAAATTTTGCTGATTGACGGGAACTTGTTCTATTGCCTGTTTTTGTAGGAGGGAAATTACCTCCTGTTTTAGTAATGTGGAATGACATTGGGCGTTGCCTGGATGGAATGTTTGGGGGGGTAGATGTCAATTCTAGGCAGTACCCTGAGCGAATAATTTGGGTCACCCATTTGTCTGAGGTGATGGTCTCCCAGACCTGAAGGACATTTTGTAGTCTGCCCCTGACCGGAGTGGGATGGTCTGGAGGGAGTGGGGGGGGGGGGGGGGGGGGGGGGGAGTCATTGGGTAGGCGGTGTGGCAGAGCGGGAGATATTTGTTTTGCCTCTGCCTTTATTGTTATTGCCCCTATAGCTGCCTCTTTGATAACCCCTTGTGAAGGTGGACTGAGCAGGGGATTTGTAGGAAGTGGACGCGCTATTTGAGTAGCCTCTAGCCGTACCCCGAAAGGAAGAGCGGCGAAAGGAGCGCCTAGGAGGGTGTGACTGCAGGGCTCCCATAGATTTCGCCGTATAAGTGTCCTTCTTTATTTAGTCGAGGGCCTCATCTACCTTTGGGCCGAATAGGTGTTCTTGGTCAAAGGGATGATTTAGGATGGAGGCCTGTACCTCAGGTTTGAAACCCGATACTCTCAGACAAGCATGGCGACGGAGGAGGACGCTAGTGTTAATGGCCCTGGAGGCTGTGTCTGCTGCATCTAAGGCACAGCGTATGGAGGTGTTAGTTATAGTCTTACCCTCTTGAATTAATTAATTGGCCCTATTTTTGTATCTTTCTGGGAGGTGGTGCATTATGGTTTCCAATTCATCATAATGCGCCCTATCGTATCTGGCCAATAGCGCTTGAGTGTTTGCGATACGCCATATATTGGCTGCCTGTGACGCAGTGCGCTTTCCTGACACGTCTAGTAGCTTTGACTCCTTGTCAGGTGGTGGTGCTTCGCCTGACGCCTGGGAGTTTGACCTCTTCCGTGCAGTGGAAACCACTAGGGAATCTAGTGGCGCTGGCCCTTTGATATAGGCAGGATCTGTGGGGGCAGCTTTGTACTTTTTTTCTATGCGTGGGTTAATGACCCTAGCACTGACTGGGTCATTAAAAACCTCTGGCGCATGTTTTATCACCCCCTTGAGCATAGGTAGTATGGAGGTAGACCTATGTGCGGTATCAAAGGTGACGAGGAGGAAATCCTCCTTCACTGGGTCAGTGTGTAGCTCTACCCCGTGATAATGTGCTGCCCTCTGAAGTAGGTGGTGGAAACCTAATGAGTATTCTGGTGGAGATGGCCTGGAAGGGTATAGGTCATCTTGTGGGACGTATGGAATATCTGGATTATTGTAGTTGTCCCATGGGTCTTGGGATCCTGTAGGGGTGGGGTCTTGGGGCACATCCCCTGGATCGTAATATGGGTCCCCCTGATCATCATCGTCTGGAGACGGGGTCGGAGAGCGATGAGGTGGGGGTGGAGAAGGTGGAGGGGGCGGAGAGGGTGGAGGAGGTGGGGAAGGCATCCTGAAAGGGGAGGTAGCAGAGTCCTTCCTCTTTGGAGGTGGAAGCGGAGCCGGTTTGTCCAAAGGTCTCTTTTTGGAAGAGAGTGCCAAATGTCCAGTTTTTGGATCCTTGGTAAGCGTATTTTGCAAGGGATCCGGTGTAAACAGTTCCTGTGACAATGTTTGTTCCGTCGGCGCCGAAGGTTTCGGTGCCGATGACTTTTTAGGCTTGTCCGTGCCGTGCTTAGCACTGGGCTTGGGAACCTCAGTTTTCTTGGTGGGCGCCGAGGTGGGCTTCGGCGTGGAAGTGTCGGTGCCGAGGGCCTTATGGGGTTTGGTCGGTACCGAAGATGGCGTCGGCACGGAAAGGTTGGGTTTCGACACCGAGGGCTTCGGTGCGGAGCTCGGTGTCGAGGTAGAGGCCGGTTTCTTTTTCGGTGCCGAAGTGTGTTTCTCGGCACCGCTGGGGGGCTGGCTCGAGTCCGAGCCGCCGGAAGGCTTATTTGGCTTCTTCACCGGGCCCGAAGGTGGGGTGTGTGAAGCAGTGCCTCTGGTCTTGCCAAGGCCCGGAGGCGAAGGCGTGACGAAGCCTTTTTGGGTGTAGGCGCAGGTGTGGGAGGGTTGTATAGTACTCACAACCCTCTGCACCGGGGTGACGTCCTCCACATCGGAGTCGTCGGCTTCGGAAGCACTGACGAGGTCCTCTTCGGTGTGCTGCTGTCCCGGATCTTCGACGTCATCCCCGAAGAGGTCGACTGGAACGGAGGTCGAGGAGTGCGCCATGTTTCGTCTGGCTCTTCGATCTCGAATAGTATTTTTCGATCCGAAAGACTTGCAGGCCGGACAGTCTTGAGCCTCGTGTTCAGGGGAGAGGCAGAAGTTGCACACCTCATGAAGATCGGTGTGGGGGAATTTGGACCCACATCGAGGGCATTTCTTGAAAGGAGTTCTTTCCATCAGCCGGGACCGGAGATTGGGTAGGCCCGAAGGCCGCCGTCGACGACTGGAATCGAAGATGTGTCGAAGAGAAGGTGATTGAGGAGATCTGGATCTGAACAATACCGCGATGAGCGAGGATTCCGCTTCGATCGTCGAATTGGAAATGTTCAGAACCGGAGAGCGAAGCAATACATCCGAGCCCGATGGCGGAAAAAAACAATCTGAGGATGGAGCCGAAGCCCATGCGCAATACGATCCAAGGGAGGAGTCACCGACCTCGTGACTTCCAAAGACTTTCCAAGAGGAAAAACAAACTGCAAACATCCGGCCCCAACACCAGATGGAGATCTATGCAAAAGTGTGTAATCTGCAGCTCATATGCCTCGAACACTATTCCATTTGGTGTGGCATGGATGAAGGTCCTGGAAAATTGGGTTTTGACAGAACCAGCTGCATTCTCAGCTTTGTAGTCGGCAGACTTTGGGAGAGGGAACATTGGCACTGCCCATGTGCTTTATCTGGGGAGTGGGAATGGAACCAAGGAGGGGAACTCCCCTTTGGCCTCCCAACATTTCCTGCGCTTACCTGAAGATTTGGAGTGCAATGAAGATTACCCTCAAGAGCAGCTCCGTCGAAGCCGGTAACGGAACCGGTAACAAGCTTTAGACTTTGAGCAGCACTTGTAGTGGTTCCAGAGCTGTGTCTGATGGTGCTTGGCGATGCAATTTCGCCTCATGTTCTTTGATGGCCTTCTGGTTCATCAAAGGGCAGTCCCCAGAGGTCTGTGTCGTCGCTCGATCCCAGAAACCACAGCCAACCCTTGAGGGGATCTGTCATGGACATATGTTTCCAACAGTGCCTACATGGCTTAAGACATGTCATTTTAGGGGGTGACAAACCTTGCACACTGTTGAAGGGAAAAACTCAAAAAGCCGTCTAAGTGAGAAGAGAAGCTCCTGATCCACACAGGAAAAAAAGGAACTGACCTCAGTGGATGCGAGTGGCGTCTTTACAGGTCATGCACCTCACTACTGGAGCAGAAAGGAGTTAGTGCAGAGTCACAAAGCGCCACCTTGCAGTGCGCAGAGGTACTACGATAAACATTTTTGTATCCAGTGTGATGCATGGGGGCCATTCAAAAGGTGAATAATCTGCAGTTAGAAGTCTATCAGAATGAAAGGTGCCGATTTTATAGTTCGTGGAAGACTTAAATTGGCCCTACCAGGACTCGAGTATCCGGCTTACACATAGATTTGAATGTCACATGCCTAATAGTTTAAAGTAAAGTGTATACAAGCATTAAATGAATTAGCAATGGTACAATGTCAGAAATCAATACCTGTAATTTCTGTGGAGTCAGGCACCACGAATGAGTTTGTTGTTGTACCGGTTGGTGTGACAAAGAATGCCCACTGCTCCAAGGATCTGAAGTGTTCTACAAGGTAAAAATGTAAATTAGGACATAAAATAAGCAGCATGTACTTTTGGACTTAGCCCTGTTCATAAGAAAAAAGTATGGATTATAATTACAGATTATCAGTATTGAATTTCTTTTTGTGGTGTTACTGTGAAATTAACCTCTTGACTGGCAAGTCCTTATTTAACATTTGGGCTTATCACTACTGAACTATTTATAATGCTAGGATCAAATCAGACAAGACTTTGAGCTTACATTTCCCACAAAGCTTGTGATTAACAAATTACTTACCATCAATAATGACTTTTCTGGTCAAGACAAACCGCATATTTCTTACATTAGAATATACCCGAGGCGTTCGATTTGATCTGGAAAATCTTGAGCAGTATCTCTGCATACCGGTTGGTGGCACCGCAGGCACGGCGTCATCTATGCCGAATGTGCATTTGTTGGTGCCAGTGCTTGTTATGTCAATGTTTGTTGCTTTTGGGGCTTGCAACAGTATCACATTATTGGACAGGTGATGTTGCTAAGCACCTGGCATGCTTATGGGCGTGGCTAGCCTCAAGTGGGTAACGGCCACCGAATTGGCTTTAAAAGCCCTAGCCTCACACCTACCGGTGCTTGGCTTAAGCTCCTGGTTCCCGTTTTGGCTGGAGACTGCTTCTGTCACTGCTTCAGGATTTCTTTCTTGAACGTCGGACAGATGCATGTGCCAGTTCGGGACTGCAGCAAGCATCGGACAGCTAAGTGCAGTGCCCTTTAAAGCTGCGTGTGAAAGTAAGAGGCTGTGTGACTTTTTATTGGTATCAGGGGACTGACATTTAGATATTTGTTTCACGATTAGCACTTGGGGTCTTTTTATGTTTGAGCTCATTTTATATTTGTTTTACGCTTAGTGTTTGGGGTCATTTTATGTTTGAACTCATTACCGCTTTCTGAGAGTTTCATTTCTACACTATTTGCCTAGAACTTTGCTATTAGGATGACTATTGCTAATTTGATACCGTGCTTTGCGCATGGAAGCATCCTGTTATGCTTCTGATTATTATACTGTATGGACACTGGCCTATGTAGCCCTTCGGGCTGGTTCCTAGATGTGAATATTTGTTTATGGGTGCTTTGTGAAAACGACACAACGTGTCTATTTGCTATTCGTTTACCTGGCTGTAGATGCCACACAATCATAGCCAGGGACTCCTTTTAGCAGTACTGTTCTTAGAGAACTATTACTTGGATTGTATTCTCCTGCAACCTACAGACAAAGGCTAAGAGTACCTAAGCTGCTCTTGAGAAACAGGTGATTAACATGACTTACTTATTATGAATGGCTTGTGTTGAGTTGAATTGCCTGGGGTGCCCAGAAGTGTTTGTACTAGTCTTTTGCATTCCATGGAGAGAAATTCAGTTCCTCAAGAAAGCAACCCTACTCTGCGATCCGATCCCGTCGAGGGTGCCAGGCTGGACCAGGCTGTGTGGAGTAGCAGTGTTCTCTTTCTTGTCCCATTCCCTTCCTGTAGCGAGTTCAGTAGTGCCAAGAGGTGTTCTAGGAGGAGAGAGGAAAGTTCTTGCTCTGGCAGACAACCTGAAGTTCAGGTGAGTGGCTGGGCCAAAGTCTTACATCACCAAACCCTCCCTATCCCTCCTTTTACTTTTCCATGGGGCTATTCGGCATATTGCACTGAATTAGATAAATCAATACTTTATCTTCCACAGGAGAAGACTGTATTCTCCTTATCCCCCTCAACGCTTGACACAATGTCCTGGGATTTAAATACCGGGGAATATTTCTTACGCTACAAAAAGGTATATGCTTTGACTGCAGCGTGGGAAGAGTTATTCTTACCTGCTGAGTGCACATGGAGAGATGGCGAGCACTATCCCTCACATTGCTAGGGAGGGCGGCTATGTTTAAGATGGCATCATTGCCCTAGCTACTCTATGCCCTCCAACATACATATTACCCGATTCTGCGCCCCCACCCCCCGAGAGCTTTACAATAGAAGGGGACCTACGAACATTGTTATGGGATGGTAAACCCCCAGAGTGGCCCTAATAACTCTCCAACATAACAGTGGAATTGCTTTGCCGGACATGTGTGCTTATTACTGGGCATCCCATCGAATTAACGTTAATGATTGGCTCTACACTCCCCAAGATCTCTCCACTTGTAGATTGGAACGGTCCCAGTGGCGCTCGAGATCTTGCTTAAAGGAATTACAAAAATAAAAGGATAGATATATATGTGTATGTATATATACGTATATATGTATGACATCTACTTCCAGCCACTCTGGTAGCAATTATGGCTTGGGATATTTATGCATTTGAGAGTTTTATACAGAGCGAATATGACCGGAGCCACAAAGTCGCTTGGATGGCACAGTAAGCCTACAAGAGAAATACCAATATGAGAGGGGCAAGGACTCCCCGAATTATGTAAACTGAGAGAATTTAGGGCACAGGATCTCATATGGATCTCCAAATTGGGAGATGGTACTGAAAATGGCGACGACATGCTATTCTCCTCCCTTCAGCGAGAATATGGAATGCACAGACTCAATTAATAAATATTAAGCACAAGTGCGGCAGGCATGGTGGGCATAAGGGATCCCAGGTGCAGGCATCCCCGACTTTGCGCAGTTGGAAAGGAGGTTGTTGAACGAAAGAGGACCTGAGTAGGAGTGTGATTTCCTCCACCTAGGGGACCCTCATTAATAACATGCCACACATCCTGAACTGGTTGCGCGAAAAGTGGATGACAGATATAGGAGACATGGAAGACCGTGACTGGGAGGCAGCCTTGATGCATCCCAGGGAAGTAGCAAGGCATGGCTTCGGTTGGTCCAATTCAAAATCCTTAACCGAGTCTATTATAATAGGCATCGATTCCATGCCATGGGAAAGGCCTCTGACCCGCACTGCTCTAGATGCAATGATTGTGAGAAAGTGGCTCTGTATATACTGTTCCTTAATAGGTACAGGGTGTACAGAGTCCCCAAGGGTTTGACAGAGGTTAAAGTTAGATATAACCTTACTCTCTAAAAAGGTAGCTTGGTCGAGCAGTAAGGCAGTATCAGAGGACAGTGTAAAGCATTTGTTGTACACACTCAGTCAGCAAATGGTCTCACACTCAATAACTGAACTCTAGGCCAATGGTTTATATATAAAAAATATATGCTTGTTTTATTTTAGAACCAACACTTGGATTTAAAGTATACTTTCTCAGGGGGAGATGTTTCATATAAATACTTTTGCAATATGCAATTGACTTTTGTAAACAGTTACAAGTGATTGCAAAAGGCAACTCTATTTTAAAACACAACAATGCATTGAGCTCAATGATAAATTCAAGTTATTTGTATCAGATTACTTTTTAGATTACTTTTGGAATTCCAGGACTGGATCCTAGATTCAGTCCTGGGTCAGTACTTGGAATCAAGTGATGAAAGTCGACTTAATTACTGTAATGATTTTTAAACAATATTTAGTTGTTTTAAAAGTAGACACTTAAAAAATATTTCAAAGAAAACAGTCAATGATTCCCTATGGAAGAAAGTTCAAGTTGCAGGTACAGTATGTTCTAGTTACTTTTGTAATCCAGTACTGGGTGCCTAGACTCAGTACTGGGACCTTTATCCAAAACAGGCAAGTAATTCCGTTTTCAGATATTATACGATTTTTGAAGAATATTTAAAGATTGCAGGAATCGACACTTAGAAGAAATTTCACAGAAAAACAGTCAATGGTTTCCTATGGAAGAAAATTGGGTTACAGGTAAGTCCAGTTGTAAGTGTTTTTCAGAGTGAGTGCTGGGCACCAAGATCCAGCACTGGGAGCTCACCGAAGAGCAGGTGAGTAATTTCGTTTTCGTTACTTGGCTGATTTTTGGTGAACATTTTAAGATTTGAAAAGTCCACACTTAGAAGAAATTTCAGGAAAAAGCCAGTCAATGTTACCCTATGAGGAAAATAGAGTTTGCGGTTTAAGGGTAAGTACTCGACTGGCAAAGTTGAGGTTCTGGGCATAGACTCAGGGGTCCCCCGGGGTCAGGTAGGTACAGTTGGTTCACCCTCAGCAACTCTAGGGCGGCCGGGTGCAGAGAGAGTTAGGCCCAATGTTATCCTATGAGGGATAGGGGGGCCTTGGTTGGTGGCTGCTGACTGGCAAGCCACGCAGCTGTGGGAGCTGGGCTCCTGGTCACTTACTCAGGGCAAGTGGGGAAGTAGGTAGGTGTAGAGGTTGCACTGCCATGGCCACTCGGGCGGCTGGGTGCAGAGTGCTTTTGAGCCTTCGGGCGCTCAATTGATTTGAATGGGAAATCTCCGGTTTAGAAAAAGACTGCAAGCTCGGGGACGAGGACGCTTCAGGTGCCACCACCACTTCGAGAGGTAAGTTGGGTAGTTGGAGGTTATGTAGGTACCCCGGGATTGGACACAGGGGGACGCAGGGCGCCACGTGCAGGGGTGCCTTTTGGTGTCTGGAAATCTTACCC
This sequence comes from Triturus cristatus, assembly GCF_964204655.1. Lineage (NCBI taxonomy): Eukaryota > Metazoa > Chordata > Amphibia > Caudata > Salamandridae > Triturus > Triturus cristatus. Next base: position 1,260,695,921 of record NC_140591.1, on the reverse strand, counting down.
TCTGTTGATCGCGGTAGGGGGGGGGGCACCTTGTTCTGAGGCTGCAGGCTTCTTCAGGAGTGTCGAGGGAGGTACTTGGGTGCCGGACTCGGGGTCACAGTCGCCGTGGGGTCGTCCTCGGGGTCTTTGTTCACTCCGGCACTGGCCAGGCTTGGCTAGTGCAGAGTGTGCTGGGTTCGCGGTTCCGGGCTGCTGCCAGGGATTAGAGGTAGGTTTTTGAGTAGAGCCTCTACTCATGGGAGTCCCAGGGGCTTAGAGCCAAAAAGGTAACCAGGTCCTCCGGGGTTGGTGAGGTTGCTGGCCACAAGAGATGCTGGGTTGGAGTAGGAGCGAGGGTCGAGGGTCCACAGGCCTCTTTTTAGCAGCTGCAGGCCAGGTCTTCTTTCTTCTTGCTCTTCTTTGTAGTTTTGAATCTGGAATCTGCGGAAGGAAGGTTCAGGGTGCCCCTAAATACTAGATTTTCCCGCTTCCTTGCAAAAGAGAAGCACCCCAGACCTTCCTGGTCTGCACCAGAAGCAAGTCCTCCGTTCTTCGTGGGTTCCGCTTGCCAAGGCTTGGTGAGTCCTAGTTCGACTTCGACGCAGCCGACAGCACGAGCCTTCGTGGGACAGCTCGCCTCCTGGTCCTGGTCCTCCTCGACGTCTCCTGGTACCCGTGGCTGCTGCGACAAGCTTCACCTCTTAACCTGCAATCTCCCGACATCGCCTGGTTCCTTCCTGGTTCCACGTGGTCACTGGCTAGTGACCCAGACGCTGTCCTTTCTGCTTGCAGGTATCCTTCCTTCTTGATTCCGGCCTTGGGATCCACCGGACACTCTTCACTGACTACTTGTCAGCATCTTTCCTTCAGGTATCCATAGGAGTCGAAGACGAAACCCGACGCAAGTTCACACCTATGCACCCGCAGCCCGTGGGCTAGGTAACTTGGGTGCTCTGGTGCTCATCAGGGTATTGACTATCCTTGTGTCTAGTTCTCAAGTCTCGACTTCCTAGCTACTCCATAAGTGTCCTAAATCTTATTAATTCTAAACTGTACTATTTCTATCGATTATACGCATTACGCATGAGTGTTTCCACTCTGCACCTGAATCCCGTGGGCCTCCCACTTCCTAACTGTTGGTAGGGTAGTGTAGCCCCAGCGATTCCCTAGGCCTAGGCCTATCCTATTTCCGTGACAGTGGTCCTTATACCACTTACTTAGTATATGGTTTGCGTGGCCCCTAGGGTCTAACTGTATTACTTACCTGTGTGACTCAATGTATGCTTGAATAAGACTGTGTTGTACTTACCTCGAATCTCATAAAGAGTGCTGAGGGTTTGACTAGAATAAATACACTTTATTTTATATATATATCTGTTTTGGTGTCCTTTCATTTGGTATTCAAGGGATTACATATGGTATAACAGCTGGCTTCACATGCCATTCAGAGTTTAGGCTAAGACTGCTCTTGTCCATGCTACCACTAGGATAGCTGGTCTATAAGGTTGACTTTACAACCAATCACCATAAGGGTTGTTTGGACTGATACAAGGTGTACACTAGAACGAGTGACATCATATATCAGGCCAACTTCTCACAGTGTCCACCCTTCTATACCAGAAAGTCCTGAAGGACGGAACAAGCAAAGTGTCCGTCCCTCCTCACCTCGGTGTCCAAGCAATAATGTTTTGCAAAGGTGTGAAGGGAGGCCCAAGTTGCCGCCCTACAAATGTCCTCCACAGGAACACCACTAGACAAAGCAGAAGTGGAAGACTTTGCTCTAGTGGAATGAGCCCTTAAACCCTCTGGAGGTTCCTTACCAGCAAAAGAGTAGCATATCTTGATGCACAAGACAATCCATCTGGAAAGAGTGCGCTTGTGCACCGCTCGACCTTTCCTGCAGCCAACAAAGCACACGAAGAGCTGATCATCAACTCTGAAGTCTTTAGTCCTGTCCAGGTAGAAGCTCACCGCCCTCTTAGGGTACAAGCGGTGAAGTCTCTCCTCCTCCTTGGAAGGGGGAGGATAGAAGGTAGGAAGGGTAATGGACTGCCCCAGATGGAAGGGAGTTACCACCTTAGGCGGAAATGCAGCCCTGGTCCTGAGTACCATTCTTTCAGCATGAATTGTCAAAAACGGGGGTTTTGAACTTAGAGCTTGAAGCTCACTTACCCTCCTTGCCGAGGTCATTGCAATGAGAAAAACCTTCCTAAAAGACAACAATCTAAAGGGACACTTGTGTAAGGGCTCGAAGGGAGAACCCAGAAGATAAGTCAAGACAAGGTTTAAGTCCCATTGAGGCACAATAAAGTGAGTAGGAGGAAACCTGTTTGTGAGGCCCTTAAGAAAACGAAGAACAATAGGTGATTTGAATAATGACGGCTGATCCGGCAAGCAAAGGAAAGCCGACAAAGCCGATAAGTATCCTTTTACAGTAGCCACAGCAAAGCCTTGCTGAGCAAGAGAAAGGGCAAACTGCAGAATGTCAGATAAACGAGCCTTCAAAGGATCAATTGACTTCTCTCCACACCAGAGAACAAATTTAGACCACCTATAGGAATAGATAGATTTGGTGGAATGACGTCTGGCAGACAAAATTACATCTACCACATCAGGTGGGAGAGAAAAAGAGTTCAGGTTGCCCCGTTCAATCTCCAGGCATGAAGGTGTAAGCTCTGGAGGTGGGGGTGTAGAACCTGCCCCTCCGATTGTGAGAGGAGGTCTGCCCTCAGAGGGAGACGGAGCGGAGGGCACGAGGAGAGGTGGAGAAGATCTGTGTACCACACCCTCCTTGGCCAATCCGGGGCGATCAATATGACTTGGGACCGGTCTTGACGAATCTTCCACAGAACCCGAGGATTCAAGGGTATGGGAGGAAACGCGTAAAGGAGTCGTGAGCTCCAATTCAACTGAAACGCGTCCCCCAACGCTCCCTGCATCGGATACTGGAGACTGCAGAATGACGGGCAGTGAGCATTCTCGTGAGTGGCGAACAGGTCCACCCGAGGAGTTCCCCACATTCGAAAGACGTGACGAACCACCTCCGGATGGAGCCTCCACTCGTGGTCGGCAGAGAACTGCCGACAGACTGTCTGCACGCACGTTCAGCACCCCGGCCAGATGATTTGCCATCAGACAAATCTGATGATCCTGAGCCCAGGACCATAGACGCAGAGCCTCTCTGCAGAGACAAAGAGACCCCACTCCTCCCTGTTTGTTGACATACCACATCGCGGTAGTGGACTTGAACAGACTGACCGCGAAGTGAAGGGAGGAAGGCCTTGAGTGCTAAACGAATCACCCGCAATTCCAGAAGGTTGATGTGAGGCAACCTTTCCTCTGGAGACCAAAGAGCCTTGATCTCCAGATCCCCCAGATGCGCACCCCACCCTAAAGTGGATGCATCCGTTATTACTGTGGCCACCGCCGGAGGTAGATGGAAGGGCTTTCCTTGACAGATTGCCCTCCACGCTCCACCAAGACAGATCCGCCGCAGCTTCTCTGGAGATCTTAACAGACTCCCTGAGATTTCCTTTGTGCTAATACCACTGCCTGCGGAGGCACCACTGGAGCACCCTCATGTGCCAGCGTGCATGGTTGACCAACAGAATGCAGGAAGCAAACAAGACCGAGCAGGCGAAGGACCTTCAGAACTGGAACGACCGCTCCATTGTAAAACAAAGGAATCATTTCCTGTATGTCGAGAATCCTTTGAGGAGGAGGGAATGCTCGACACACAGTAGTGTCCAGTACCGCACCTATGAACAGGTTGCGCTGAGAGGGCACCAGGTGAGATTTGGGCACGTTTATCGAAAAACCCAATTTGAACAACAGCTGAGTTGTATCCTGCAGTTGATGTAGCACCTTCTCTGGCGACTCCGCTTTGATCAGCCAGTCGTCCAGATAGGGGAAAACGGAAATCCCCGACCTTCTGAGATGGGCTGCCACCACTGCCATCACCTTTGTGAAGACTCGGGGTGCAGTAGTAAGACCAAACGGAAGGACCGCAAACTGATAATGTTGCGATCCTACCGTAAAACGGAGATACTTCCTGTGCGACTTCAGGATGGGGATGTGTAAATACGCATCCTGAAGTTGATCGACACCATCCAGTCCTCCCGATTCAGCGCCTGAAGAACCTGCGCAAGGGTGAGCATCTTGAACTTCTCTTGCTTCAGATAAAGATTCAAGATCCTGAGGTCCAATATCGGACGCAATCTGCCGTCCTTTTTCGGAATCAGGAAATACCGGGAGTAGCATCCCTGACACCTCTCCTGCTCTGGAACCACCTCTATCGCACCTTTCTGTAGTAACTTCAGGACTTCCTCATGTAGGAGAAGACGGTGGTTCTCTGAGCAAGCCCCTTGACAAGGAGGGTAATTTGGAGGGAATTCCCGAAAGGGAAGGGCGTACCCATTTTCTACAAGATCTAGAACCCAAAGATCTGTAGTTACAGATTCCCAATCTTGTAGAAAATGGGTAAGCCGGCCCCCCCACAGGACCAACATGATCCAGAACGGCGGATCTAGGGCTGCTTTGCGGTGGAAGGAGGGGCTGAAGAGGAGGAGAGTTGACGGCCACGTGAGCGACCCCTGATTCTACCTCTGTATCCTTTAGAGAAAGAGACTTGCTGCTGCTGTTGGGTCTGCCTGTAGGACCGAAAGGATGCCCTTCCGAAACCTCTGTATCTTTTAAACGACCCCCTTGACTGGGATTGAAGGCCCAGAGACTTACCAGTAGCCTTGCGCTCCTTAAAACGTTCAAGAGCAGCATCTGCCTTTTTGCCAAATAAACCAGATCCATCAAATGGCAAGTCCAACAGAGTCGACTGTACATCCGGGGAAAACTCAGAAGACTTCAGCCACGCACCCCTCCTGGTGGCAACAGAAGACCCCCATGACTCTCACCACTGAATCCGCCGTGTCCAGCCCACTCTGAATCACCTGACGCGCTGCTGCCTGGGCATCAGTTAAGACCTCATTAAAGCCAACCCTATCCTCCTCAGATAGATTTGGTGCCAATTTCTTCGCAGAGTCCAGAGCGCATGAATATAGCGTCCCAAGAGGCAAGTGGCATTTGTTGATTTAAGTGCCATGCTGGCCGATGAAAAGACCTTCTTGGCCGACTGATCTAGCTTTTTTGCCTCTCTGTCACCTGGAACCTGAGGAAAAGCACCCTTGGACTTTCCTTAACAAGCCGCCTGAACCACCAGGCTCTCAGGCGATGGATGCGATGTTAAGAACTCAGGGTCCCCTGGAGCCGCCCTATACCTCCTAGCACCCATCTTAGAGACTGCGGGAGCAGAAAAAGGCTTTCGCCACACCTCCAACACAGGGTCAATAATGGCCTCATTAAAAGGCAACAACGGCTCCGAAACTGCAGTAGGAGAATGCAATACTTCAGTCAGAATGTTTGATTTGAACTCAGTAGTTGGCAACTGAAGATCCAGCAGTTCTGCAGCCTTCCTGATGACTGCATGATATGGAGCCACATCCTTCGAGGGTTCATCAGAAGGTGGAGTAATATCCCACTCAGGAGACAAATCCAATCCACTAGCCTCTTTAAGCTCCTCAAACACCTCGTCAGACTCCACCAGCTCCTCTCCTTCCAGACGGTACGTTCGCTCATCAATCACTCTCTGAGCCTCCCTTCCGGACCGAATCCGTACAAGCCGCGTCGGCGGCGCCGTGTTCGAATCAGACGGCGTCGAACATGGATCCGCAGGAGCAGCAGACGTCGAACGAGGTCGAGCCGGCGCAGGTGAAGAAGGAAGCGGCATCGACGTCCTTGGCGCCGGTAGATGCCAAGACGGCGTCGCCGGAAAAAATGCCATGAAAGGGGCCTGCGGATAGACTTGCGGCACCCCCAAATTGAATGCAATTGGACCCATCGGACCCGCAGGTGCACCAGTGGTGTACATGGCTCTCGAAAATACCCGGAAAATAGCATTTAAATAATGCGAGGGGTCCTGACCTGGTCCAGGGAACGCAGGGTACTGGTCAGGCATCACCGGACTCGGGCCAACCGGCACCGACGGTGGAATAAGTGGCGTCACAGGCACACCCGGTACTTGAAGTTCCTCAACCGGGGCCGGAGCCGGAGATGGAACCAGCGTCGGAGATGGAACCGGAGCCGGAGAAGTAGCCGGAGCCGGTGAAGCCACTGCCGAAGAAGGACCAGGAGGCGAATCCGGAACGGGTGAAGAAGACACACAGTCCTTTCGGCGTCAAGTTGGTGACTTGGACTTCGGAGCCGAACTCTGGTCAGAGTGATGTCGAGAAGAATGCCTCTTCTTCTTGTGCTTCTTGGATCGTGAAGCATGCTCCGAAGTCGACTTAGACCTCGACCTCTATCGTGACCTCGTCCTCGACTTCATTCTTCCTCTCTTCTCCTTTTCCATCCTCGCGATGAAGAGTTTCGCCTCCCCTTCTTTTAGAGCCTTGGAGCTCATCTTGCGACAGCAAGAACAACCATCCACATCATGGTCAGATGATAAACACCATACACAGTCGTCATGTGGATCCGTGATCGACATGTGTTTGCCACATTCACGACAGGGCTTGAAGCCCGACTTCTTTGTCGACATCTTTTTCGAAAGAGAAACAGAGAAACCCAGAAGAAACACAAAGTAACAGTGAAGCTACCAACAGCGATTCCCGAAACCCGTTGGCGTCATCACGCCGACAAGGTCTTCTTATGGAGCCGGTGACGTCAGCGGAGTCGCGGGCGGAGCCGTGTCTCTGTGACGTAGTCTTCATCGGCGTGGACTGCTACAAAAGTTTGCGAATGTTGCTGGCGCAGGGATATTCACAAGGTGAGGAATCCACTGGCAAATGTATCCATCAGAAAGATGTACTTCACCTCGCCTATCTTAGGGGAGGAGTTGGTAGAGGTGGGCACACCTCCTATTCTTCTAAGTGTTCCTACCCAAAGTGGGGGTGTAAACTGGGGGCTGTCATCTGCTGCTAGCGGTAGAGGCTGGAGATCGTATTACAAATGTGGTAGGCATTTCAAGTTTCCCTTTCAAGCACTGTGCCTATCCTGGGGGAGGAGGTGGGACAGTTACTCCCAAGATGTGCCTTGCTTCTGTGCCTTGAGAGCAGAGGCTCTTGACCCAGGGGTCCAGAAACCTGTCTGGTGGTGACAGGCTGCCTACAGCCAGTCTGTGACCACACCAGGGTTGGCAGGTTTTCAGGGAGTACCTCTGAGGTTCCCTGTGGGAACATGTTAAAATAAATCCCACACTGGCATCAGTGTGGTTTTTTTGAGAAGAGTAGTTTTGTACTAAATATTCCTTTGTTCAGTAAAGGCATCATGGTGCTGTGGAACTCGAGCTGTCATATTTCCAGCACATGTACTCTCTATGGCTTCCCTGGCTCCTGTGGCACCTACATTAAGGAATAGACCGGAATATTGTAGGGGCGTATCTGTTCATGCAGATATGCCCGCACCTGTGTTATAGGCTGTTAAAGCCTGCTAGAGGGGTGACTTATCTATATCTTAGGCAATACTAGTTGCTAGTGCTAGTTGGTATGGCACACAGGCAGTGTGCCATGTCAACTATCATTTTGTCTTTACCAGGCCATGCATGCTGCAGCGGCAATCTGCATGGCCTAGGTGAGGGGTCCCTATGGGACCCTCTTCAGTCCCAATGCCCTTGCTACCCAGGTACCATTTACTAGGGTCTTACAGGGGACCTGAAGGGCCAATTGTGGTATAGTTTTTAGGAAAGAAGCACTGGAACAGGGGACCTTGTTGGCAGGTACCCTGTGAACTGCAATCTAAACCACTTAATTTTCCAGGCAAAAAGTGGGGACTAACCATGTCAAAAGGGGCACTTTCTCACAGAAACTGAAGAAAGCTTCAAGGTTTTCGTGTCCATTGTTTTCGGAAACAAGGCTTTGGAAGATGAGGGATGTTTTTTGGTCAGCACTGAGGGAGCTGTGGTCAGCTGATGATTCCGTCCCGAAGGCGGGGTTGAGACCGAGGAATGTGCTTGATCCGAAAAGGTCAAAACCGAGGACTTAACCTTGCTGGAACTTTTTATCCAAAACATTTTTGGGAATTCCGTCCATGGCCAGATGGCAGTGGTGATCCGGTGACCTCTAATAATGAAAGAGGTGAAAGTTTGGAATTCTTTTTGGGTGGTGGAGAACTGTCTTGGTCAACAGTACTCGAGTGGCAGGGTGTACTCAAATTCCTCCTCCACAATCGGAGCAGGAAATTTCCTCGATGGAGAAAGCTTCCACTTCCTCCTCAGCAGCATGCTCATCCTGGGCATGCTCTTCTCCGAAAATGTCAGGAGTGCAGTCTTCAGTGCCACAAAACATTTCCAGCTGACGCACCCTCAAGCAGGTATGACAACGGGACGAAGAAAAATAGGCAACCTGCAAGAGCTGGCATCAGTTTCTTTCTGTACTCTGCCCATTCTAACAGGTGTGGAACCTCAAGTCAGTAATAGTGTGCACAATTTAAATATGGGAATCTTATCTATGTCGTGCAAGAGTCCATTCTAAAGAACACAGAGGAGAGAATGTAGGTGAACAATCTGAGGTTAGATAGTCTCTCTACCAGAAAAGACATTACCTAAGGTTTGTAACTTGCTCATCTGACAGATTTCTACCCACAGATTCCTCACCTTTTTAATAGATACCAAAGCAATACACCACAGATAATGGGTGTGTGGAATGGCTCAGACTTTGAAATCCTGAAGGACTGAATGGGCGAAATGACTGTCCACTGAACCTGCTTAGTCGGGCAGTAATGCTACTTGAATATGTGAAGGGAGGCCCATATAGCCTGGCAGATAACCAAGAGTAGCACACCACGCGCTAGTGTTATGGTAAAAGCCTTTGGTTTGGTAGAATGAGCACACAAGCATTCTGGAGGTTGCCTCCTGGCTAGCCCATAGCAGATCTTAATACACAGGACAATCCATTTTCAGAGGTAATCTTCTGCACCACTTTGTCCTTTTTTGATCCAGAGAAACGATAATGTCTTGCCGAAATTCCATGGTTCTCAATATAAAGATTGAGAACGCTTTTAGGATCAAGGCAATGTAGTCACTTTTCACTTTGAGGTAAAAGGTGGTGCACAGAAGAATGACAAAGTGACGGACTGTCCTCAATGCAACTGTGTGAATACAGAGGGAGGAATGCTACCTTCATGCAAAGGAAATTGCCTTGAAAAAAGGAGACGTAAAGAGGCACTGCTAAGAAGGCCTAAATCTCACTTACTTAGCCAATGTAATGGCAAAGGGCAACACAATAAGCAGCTGCAAAGAACACCTGTGCATAAGTTTGAAAGGCAAGCACATCAGGTAGGTCAAGAGCAAGTTTAGATCATGCTGTGGCAATTCAAATGAGGAAGGCTGGAACATGTGGATTAACCCTTTCAACAAACCCTTCACAACAGGTGACTTAAAAATTGATTAAGGGACTCCAACCTTTTCTACAGTAAGAGCTACTCATGTTCAATGCTAACCAACTCATGCTACTAACAAATGACCACTGTCACAATAGTGACCACTTCAGACAAGATTCCATTAGTGACTGTTGCTTACAGAAATGAAAGCAATGACCACCTCAGGACATCGGGCAAAGTCACCAGCAGAAATGTAAAAAAAATAAAATATATCAATTGTAATTTTGGGCGTCTCTACTTGTCATAGCAGTCATATGCCATGCTCCAACATTTAAATATCACTCTTAATTATATCTTTCTGCAAACATAAGCTAATCAGTTCTCAAAATAGACACTTTTTTAAATATATCTTTCCAAATTTGCGAATATATCTAATTAAATAAAAAAAGATTTTAACTTAATAGGTTGGGCTGCACACAGAGGAGCTACTCACAGGTACCTGGAGAGCTACCAGTAGCTTGCGAGCTATTCGTTGGCGCACCATACTGTTTGCAGTGTGCGTGGAATTGTGTTCCCTAAGAAACTTACAGGGTTTAAACCTTTGGGGGAATGCCACAGGCAAGTGTCTGTAAATGACTACCCTTTTGTCCCTCTGCCTGTGGTGTCTTGGGTCCGGCCATGACTTCCAAGACCTGCTCAGACTTTTGATGCACCAGAAGGCAACATGGGAGAGAGCGATGAAGCTCCTTGCAGCTTTATGCCGAAAGACTCCAAATCGTTCCCGGTCCAGAGGAAGTCTCGGTCCCACAGTCTTTCACGGGCTTGCTTCCCGAACTATTCACCAGGTGGGTCTTCATCAAAGTCAAAGAAGACTTTGCTGTGGTTAAGTGAGGGCAGATTCCTGCCAGTGGCTCCTTTTGGGCAAGGGTGAAACACTTTTCTACAGAGTATTATCCTGTGAAACAGAGACATCTTCTGGACTGCCTTTCCGTTTTTTTTCCCTGTATACCCCCGATAGAGCTGGTTGTTAGACATGATCTCTTTAGGATGGTTGATGTAAAAAGTAAGCACCCTTCAGAAGACCAGCCTGTGTAATCTCTTCTCCTAGTTGGGACGAGGTGGGTGGTAGAAGTTAGGAAGGTTACTGGACCAAGTAAGGTGAGGAAGCAAATGCTTGCCATAGATGAAAATGGATAGCCATGTTGGGAAGTATGCGCCGGGCAGATTTTCCCATACAAGTGAGTGATGGCACATTGCTTATTTTATCCCCGACTTTGAGCATTTCCTTTGGGCCTCTTCTGATGTTGCACCTTATGTCTGCAGGTACTCTCGCTCCCGCCTAGCTTTGGAGCCTACGCGCCCACACCCATCCCTCCAACAATTGTGGAGTGTTTTCCCAATGGTAAATTGAGGCTTTTGTGCAACGTCTTTCTAATGATTGTAATGGAATATTCAACACTCAAGCCATTTTATGTTTTATCCCTAGGGACCACCCCTTCCCCCTTGACTCTGTCCTGATGAAGACCCCGTTGTAAGAGATATACTAACCTACCGACCATGGTTCGAAACGTCGACATCTCTTATTTTTGTCGACATCTCTTATTTTTGGCCAGTTTACACAACAGTAATCCATCACTGTGTCAATGTCAGAAATCATGGCTATTTAAAACTTGTTTTATTGCAAATTTGTTGGGCTTCAGATACAAGCCATGGTTTTTGTAAATGTGTGTGTGATTTACACTTCCTACTCACCTTTCTATCCTCACTTCAAACACGCCACTCCTCTGCCTCCCCTCTATGCTCTTGGGGCACTTTTGAAAAACAATTGAATAATACTATTAATGTGTATACGCACAGTGTGATTAAATAACATCGTTTAACTAAAAATGTTTTGAATATTTGCTTTTGATTGATATACTTGGTATGTTCATTTATTGTTTACTGGGACCATTGTTCCTATGTACTACCATATACCCAGGTCCCAGTGACGCATTTTGACTTTACCCTTTTAGGTAACTATGTTGAGAAGTAAAGCTGTTAGTTCGGAGGATCAATTAGTCTGTGAATAAGGGGCATATGCTCAATGGTTGCCATTCTAGAAAAACTGTCTTGAACTTCAACCAGCGCAAGTAACAACTTTGAGGCACTCATAGAGAGCACCCATCAGAAAAGTCTAAATAGCATTCAAATCCCATTGATGCATAAACAAAAGGTTTTGGAGGACGCATGCAAGTTAACACTTTCAAAAACCTAGTCATTAATTGGAGGTTTGAAAAGGAATGGTTGGTATGGAACGCAGAGGAATGCAGAAAAGGTGACAATGTATCGCTTGACTGTGCCCATTGTACAGCCCTGCCGGGCCAGTGAGAGCAAAACTAGGATCTCAAGACAAGTGAACCTTCAGAGAATCCATGTTCTGCTCTATGCCATCACAAAAAGAAAAGGTACCCCCTAATTGCTTTCAGATCCAAGAGGAGGGGGAAACAGCAAACATTAAAGGAGAAACCTCTCAACTGACCTATATTTCTTTATAATCTGGCCTCTGAGGCTCACTAACAGCAACCAACCCAATATCAGTGATATACAACAACATTAATTCAAAAATATTTTTTTATTGAGAGCTTAGCTTTTTCATATAAAATTATTTTATATTTTTTTGTAAAGTTACTGCCATTCATTATTGATCAAAGAAGTTTATTATCTACACATACATATAACACTTAAACAGAAAAACAGTTGCCAAAATACCACCAAAACCTCTAACATATTGATATGCAAAAATACTGCATTGTTTTGAGCATTTGATATCAGCACTTGAACAGTAGATAGATACTTGAACAGTAAGTTAAATTAACATTGCTTTTAATCATGCCAATGTCTTCATCTGTAACTAACTGCGTTGGAGGCAAGGTGATTAACATTTCAACTCTAAAAACAAAATACAAATAATAAATGCACAGATAACCCTACACTCAACCATCAACACTTCACTCTCACCTATCATCGATCTCATTCTCACTAACACTTATACATAGAAGAGATAGAATCTCAGCAAAGATCCTGAGCCGCTTGACAGAGACCGATTATATAATTCTTTGTGATAAATGTATCACCCATCAGATTCCTCTGGTGTATATGTCTCTGAGACGACTCTCCACATGAATAATTATGGTCTGCGCTCGTTTCGGTGGGACATCATTTAGACCACCTTCATCAGGACCAAAAATAAATTCAGCTAGATCTCTAATAAAGTGGACTAGGGATCATTTCTGTAGCCGTTCTTTATAATAATTGGCCTTTGAGGGCCCAGTATTGATGCTTAGGGTCAAATTAGATGCCGATTCATTCCAATTCGCAATAAAGAAAATGTCATGGACTGCATTAATTGTCCAAGGTGATTAAGTGTTTTCTTTCTTAGTATCCTGCAATTAGACACCTGACATCCGAACATACTGCGTATAGGTACTAATCGAATACGCACCGGCCCGCGCTGCAGGCGTTTTCCAGTCAGTGGTATTTTGGCAACTGTTTGATTATCTGTTTAAGTGTTATATGTATGTGTAGATAATGATGAAAAATGTCTGATAGATAATGAATGGCAGTAACATTACAAAAAAAAGTATAAAATAATGTTATATGAAAAAATTATCAATAAAAAATATATTTCTTAATTAATGTTTTAATATGTCACTGATATTGGGTTGGTTGCTGTTAATGAGCCTCAAGAGGCCAGATCATAAAGGAATATAGGTCAGTTGAGAGGTTTCTCCTTTAAAGTCTGCTCTATGACATCAACCTAACTACGTTTTTGCTTACTTCACAAACATTCTTCGATACAGAGGCACCAGGACAGCATATAAATCTAGAAAAGCTTCAAGATGCAAAATCATAAATACAGGAAAAACTGCTTACTTTAGTAGCGTGAAATCCTAGAGTCACATGGACCATGTAGCTGCCCTACCGACGTCTTGCACAGAGATGTTGGCACACAGTTCAGTGGTCTGTACTATCCATATCGAAATAGTATTTAAGTATTTGTAATTAATGCTGTACCCAAAGCATGCAAAAGGCTATGCATTGGTCTATTTGAAACTGTGAAATATTTGTAACCACACAATTTGTTTAAAGTATCTAGTTTCGATGGACTAAAGTCTTGGGGTTGAACAACAAGCATCCAAATCAACCCTCCTACTTCTAGTCTCTTAAGAGGCTCAACATGCATACTAGATGCTCGACATTTAAGGCAAATTGCCTATGATAGTTCGAGCAAAATTTAAAGAGGGACCCCGATCTAAAATGCTATTGAGGAATCTCAAGGATCCCACGTTGACTACCACGCTCCCACTAAGTCGAATCCCACTCGACAAAACCCTGAAAAGGTCGATCCAGAGTCAGTCCTGATCTCTTCGCAATTCTTTAAGAGTCCTTTTAATGCAACTCCCTATCTGTCGGAGGAGAGAAAAAAGAATGTAAGATGTGGGCCACGCACAGGGTCATTCTGGGAATCATACGAAGGTTCCACCGATGTCCACCCAATACAAAGTTTTGAAACAAACCACTTTCATACCCAAACACTAGCGAGACTGGTCAAAGCATGCAAATGTACAAAAGATGAAATACTGCAAATCCACTTCTCTGTGTTTGTTAATGTGCCATTTTGTGAACGTAATGTCCATCAAGTTCTGGACAGACTGACCGTAAAGGGATGGGAGGAAGGCTTTGAAAGCTAGAAGAATTGCCCCCACTTCAATCAGGTCGATGTGCAGCACCTGCAAACTAGATGCCTCCTGATCTCCAGTTCTTATAGATGAGCACAACAACCCGAGGGAGGTAGCAGCCATTGCCACAGTAGTCACAGCTGGTGTAGGACAGAAGGATATCTCCTGGGCAGGTGCATGTCCACCAACCATTAGGCCAGGTCTGCTGCAGTGTCCCTGGTGATCTCCTCTATGCTGGAATCACAGATATCACCCATGCTGGAATCATTGCCTGCAGCAGCCACCAATGTTAAGTCCTCTTCTGCCGATCTGTGGATGTGACCAGGAGAATGTAAGAAGCCAGTAGACTAAGGCAAAGAACCATTGGGGCTCTAATCCGAAGTACCTCCAGAAACATCAGAATCATATCCTGAAAGTCGGAGCTATGTTGTGTTCAGTACAGCCTTAAAGAACAGGAGGCATCAAGAAGGCTCTACATAAGAAATGTACACATTGATGAAAAAGGACAAAACTAATAGCAGGGAAGCGGTTTGCAGGTGATGCAACACCATCTGCATCAAGCTGGCTTTGAGCCGCAAGGTTATCTGGGTACAGGAATGCAGAGATTCTGGACCGTTTCAGATGAGCCTCAACCACCACCACCACGGTAAAGACTTGGGGTGCTAATGTTAACCTGAACAGGACGACTGAACTGGTAGTGAGTGGACTCTACCACGAAACACAAGTACCTCTGAAGGATAGCTATCTGGAAGCACATGCCCAGCAAGTCTAGGGATACCAGACAGTTTTCCACCACTTTGAGCACCAAAAGAATCCGAGACAGGGACAGCATTTTGAGCTTTTCTTTGCACAGGAACAAGTTCAAGACCCTTAGGTCTAAGATCACATGATGAACGCCATCCTTCTTAATAACCAGAACATACATAGAGTAACAACATTTGTAAGAAGGTGGGTTTTTGTTGCAGTAACCCCCACTCCCCCCCCCCATTTTTTGCCTGATAGCTGATGCACTTTTGCTTGGTGTGCCCTGGGCTCCTGCCTATCAGGTGCCCAGGGCCTGTGATCCTTCCCTAAAAACTGCCTAACAGCCAAAACCCAAATTGGCAAACCCTGGCCACATGTCAGCCCCTGGTAAATGGTACCCTAGGTACCCAGGGCCTTGTGACCAGGGAAGGCCTCTAAGGGCTGCAGCACTCATTGTGCCACCCTTGGAGTCCCTGTACCCTAACACACACACACACACACACACACACACACACACCCCAGACACACACACACCCCCAGACACACACACACACACACACACACACACACACCCCCAGACACACACACACACACACACCCCCAGACACACACACACACACACACACACGTGTTACCATCCTTGTGGGGACTATGTGTGAACACCTGCCTTGTGGGGACTAACCTTTCTGAATGTTTTTACAACAGACTAATAACAGAAAAATGTTAAGAAAAAATTCATGATACAGGATCCTGCTTCAAATTTGCAAATATATTGTTATTTAATCGTACGCACAGCACCATCCTTGTGGGGACTTGAACAAGTGCTACCATCCTTGTGGGGACCTAGTCCGTAACACTATTTGTGATTGAATTCAGTCGAAGGCACATGGCTAAATGTTTATTTTATCAACAATGTACACAAACAACATCATAATCTCTTCATAAGTGAATTGCTGTACTAGGGGTATACATTAAAGACAGATTATGTTAATGTGCCAGAAAATATCATATCATGGTTAAAGAAAGAGACTTAAGCTGTATTTAACCTATTTATTAGTTCTTAAAATCTGAGGAGATAAGGGAACTAACACATAAAGTAATTAACATATGGAACCAAGGAATATGGTCAAGTGGAACCCAAAGCTTGATTAACTGCTTACATTTTTGCCAAAATAGATGTTCAGGTTCCCACAGAGATAGTGGGTGAAGATTTTGTTTAAGTCTCCATAGAAATAGTGTGTACATTCAAAGCTTAAATCCCATTATAAAGAGTGTGAAAACAATGATGTCCCCACAAAGATAGTGTGTTATCATAGCGGTGTTCAAGTCCCCACAGAGATAGTGTGTTATCATAGTGATGATCAAGTCCCCACAGAGATGGTGTGTTATTATAGTGATGTTGAAGTCCCAGCAAAGATAGTGTGTTATTACAGTGTTGTTCAAGTCCCTACAAAGATGTTGTGTTATTATAGCGGTGTTTAAGTCCCCACAGAGAGAGTGCATGAAGGTGGTTGTGTTTAAGTCCTCATTATAATAGGGCCTGATTCACAAAGGTAAACTTCGACAAAAAGTCTAACTTTACTACTTTTTTCAGTTTTCACAAAGGTAAATTTAGACCAAAAGTCTAGCTTTACTACTTTTCAATATTCACAAAGCCCCATTCAGTGAATGTAAAGCTGATGATGTTCAAGTCGAAGCAAACACAAGGAGATGATGGACGGAGTGCTGAAACTTTTCAGTCACTCACCCCCAGTCACAGATCTGGGTTGAATCCATCATTGTTCTTTAGCTCACTTCGCCACCCCAGTTCAGACCCACTATAAGCAAATCAGTCTTGACACTGTGCCTCATGGGAACATTCCAGCCAGAACTTCCAGGCCTGGTCTTCCCTGGACCGGAAACAAGCATCCTGGGACCAATTTCGGGTAACACCTCCTCATCAGCCAGGCTAGCTCGAATCCTGTGGCACAGTGAGCAAGGGACCCACGTCTGGGCATACCCTGCCAAACGAACAAAGCAAAAACAAGAAATTATGGACCGAGTGCTGAAACTTTTCAGTCACTCACCCCCAGTCACAGATCTGAGTTGAATCCATCATAGTTCTTTAGCTCCCTTTGCCACCCCATTTCAGACCAGTTATATGCATATCAGTCTTAACCCTGTGCCTCATGGCACACCCTGTTGCTTCAAGTCAAAACAGAGCTTGCGTTTAATTACAGGAATGCTCAAGTCCCCACAGAGATGATATGTTTTTATAGTGATGTTCAAGTCCCCACAGAGATAGTGCTTAATTATAGTTTTTTTCAAGCCACCACAAAGATAGAGTGCTATTAAAGCGATGTTTAATTCCCCACAGATATAGTGCATGAAGATGATTGTGTTTAAGTCCTCATTAAAATAGGGCCCGATTCACAATGGTAAACTTAGACAAAAAATCTAACTTTTCTCCTTTTCAGTTTCAACAATGTAAACTTAGACCAAAAGTCTAACTTTAATACTTATCACTATTCACAAAGCCCCATACAGAGAATGAGAAGCTGATGATGCTCAAGCCAAAACAGAGCTTGTGTGTAGTTACAGGAATGCTCAAGTCCCCACAGAGATGGTGTGTGACTATAGTATTACCACGGTTGCCAAAGAGAATGTGTGCGATTATAGAATTAGTGCATGATAATAGCCATGTTCAAGTCCCCACAAAGATAGTGTGTGATTATATTGATGCCCAGGTCTCACAGAGATAGTATGGGATTATAGGGATGCCCAGATCCCTCCAGAGATAGTGTGTGATTATAGAGATGCCAGGCCCCCACAAAGAAAGCTGTCTAATTATAGGGATGTCCAGGTACCAAAAAGATAGGAGATGAGAGTCTAAACTTGCTGAACAATCTTTGCTCATCAAAAGGCAAATCAAACAATTGCGAATGAACATCTCCTGAATAAAATGTCATCAGAGAATGTCTAGGGAAACTTACGGCACATCTTGTCGTATCTTGTCACATTTGCTCTGTGTTCAAAGACAGAGGTCAAATGTCAGGCTTTGTCTTCTGAGGGAGCTTGGTGTTTACATTTCTTTTTCCGACATAAAAGTGAGAGGAATTATGTGACACTCTTGCTGGATACTAGATGTAAGAAAGGTTTTTTTCTAGCATACAACATTTAAAATAACTGTGCAAGTATTTCTGAATATTGTAAAATAGCAACATACAGGAGAAACACATTTTTTGTTAACTCTGAAGTGTTTTGGAAACAAATTCTTTAATATGATCAAAACAAATCAATGCACTAGGTGATGGAATTTTCACACAATATTGTTTCTGTACTGTATAGCTTTATTTGTAAAATGGAATGTCTGTGCAAATGTAATGGACATTTCAATTAAAAATGTGTTGTCTGTAATGGCAGTGTCCTACCATACCATGCATACTCCACTCTGCTCTTCACCATTCCATTTCAATGCACTCTACTCTGCACCACTCCACTTTACACCACTCCATGCCACTGCACTCTACTCCACTCTGCACCCCATCAATGTATGCCACTGCACTCCACCCAACTACACTCTATGCCACTTCACTCTACGCTTCTCTACTCTATTCTGCAGCACTCCACTCTGTACAAATGAACTGTATGCCACTCTGCTCTACACCACTGCACTCTTCACCACTGCCCTCTACATCACTCCAATCTAGCTCACGCCAATCTACTCTGAACAACTCCACTCTATGCCACTCCACTCTACACCACTCTGCACCACTGCACATAATGCTAATAGACTTCATGCCAATGCATTTTACTCTGTAACACTCAACTCTTTGCCCTATTCATTCTACACCAATCCACTCCACTCCACTCTACGCTGCTGCACTTTACCCTGCACCACTCCACTCTACGCAACTTCTCTTTACTCGGAAACAATCTATTCTATGCCACTGCACTCTATTACGCTACTCCACTCCATGCCACTCTACCCAAACCCATTGCACTCTACACCACTGCACTATATGCCAATGCACTCTATGCCAATGCACTCCACTCTGCACCACTGTACTCCATGCCACTGTACTTTACACCAATGCACTCTACACCACTGCACTCTACGGGCCCGATTCACCGAACTAACTTAAGACAAAATCCTAAACTTACTACCATTTCGGTATTCACATAAGGCACTTACTCATTTTGGTATTCACAGAAGGCACTTACTCATTTTGGTATTCACAGAAGTTAGGACTCCTAACTTTAGGACTCCTAAATGCCTTCTGTGACTACCGAAAGCCTTAAAATTAGGATTTTTCTCAGTTTAGTAGTAGTAAAGTTAGGAGTCCTAACTTTAGGACTCCTAAACTGAGAAAAATCCTAATTTTAAGACTTTTGGTATTCACAAAAGGCATTTAGGAGTCCTAAAGTTAGGACTCCTAACTTCTGTGAATACCGAAGTGAGTAAGTGTCTTCTGTGAATACCAAAATGAGTAAGTGCCTTCTGTGAATACGAAAATGGTAGTAAGTTTAGGATTTTGTCTTAAGTTAGTTCTGTGAATCGGGCCCTACGACACTCTGCTCTGCACTACTGCACTCTATACCAATGAACTCTATGACACTTTACTTTGCATGACAGCAATCTGCATCACTCCACTCTATGCCACTGCACTCTGCACCATTCCACTCTGCACCACTCTATGCGACTGCACTCTCTGCCACTCTACTCTTCACCACTGCATTCTATGCCACTGCACTCTATGCCACTCTACTCAGCACACTCCACTCCGCACCACTGCTCTACTATGCACCACTCTAATCTACGCCACTGCATCCTATGACACTGCATTGCACGCCGCTGAATTCTATGCTGTCGCACTCTATGCCACTGCACTCTACCTAAACAACTCCACTCTACACTTCACTCTGCTCTGAAACACTTTACTCCACGCCACTGCACTATATTCAACTGCACTCTATGCCACTCAACGTCACTCTGTGCCACTGCACTATATGGCACTTCACTTTACTCTGAAACAATCTAGTTTATGTCACTTTACTCTAGGCCACTGCACTCTATATCACTCTATCCACTTGGCGCCACTGCACTCTGTCACTCTACTCGAAACAACGGCACTCTATGCCAATGCACTCTACTCTGCCCGATTGTACCCGTTGCCATTCTACTCTATGCCACTCTACACCACTGCACTCTGACACTCTACCCTGCACCACTCCACTCTGTCACTTCACTCTACTGTGAAACAATCTACTCTATGCCACTGCACTCTATGCCACTGCAATCTATGTAATTTTATTCCACTCTGCGCCTTTCCGCTCTATGCCACTGCACTCTATGCCACTTTACTCTAAACCATTATTTGAACCTGTGACCATGTTGTCAAACACAGGCCCCTACAGTAGACGCATCAGTCCACTAAGTCACCAGACCCGGCCACTCCATTCTACTCCACTCTATGCTACTGCACTCTGCAGCACTTCACTCTATGCCACTGCACTCTATGCCACTGCACACTACAGCCCTGTCTTCTATTGTGCGTCACTCTATGCCACTCTATTCTGCACCACTCTATGCCACTACGCTCTGCGACTCTATTCTAACCTGCACCACTGCACTCTACACCACTTTACTCTGCACCACTTCACCCTGCACTACTGCACTCTACTGTTCAACACTCTAATCTATGCCACTTCATTATACAACACTGTTTTGAATGCTGCTGAATTCCATGCCTCTGTACTCTATGCCGCTGTACTCTGCGACACTCTATGCCAATGCATTCCACACCAGCTCACTCTACGCTACAATCCTCCAGTGAACGAGACTCTATGTGACTCCACTCCGCCGCTCCAATTCAGGACACTCTGTCGCAAAACTCTTCTCCACTCTTCACCATTCGACTCTGACACTTCACTCTGCTCTCCTCTACATCACTAACTTTTAGCCATGCTGAACAGCAGCCACGCTGGTGTACAACATGGTTAAAACACATTGGCAAAACCAATGACTCTTGCATAGGCGAGATCCATTGACTTTGCCAATGCTTGGTTTGTGTTGTCTTTGTCTTCCCACATATGTCTCTCCATTTCAACCTTCCATCATCTCCTTGCCATGACTCCTCATGTTTTTTTTTTCCAGGGTTTGAATTGAACTAATCAGCGAAATCAAGTTCTGTTGCTTTTATTTAAATTTGTAGTTGCATAGAGCACAATCTATACTCAAAGGTATTAAAGTGGTTTATTTGAGCCCCAATTACATTACACAAGGTCACGTTCACTTTTCAGGCACGGGAAGATTAGGTTATTTGCCCAGAATCAAAAGATGTTGAGCCGATGCCGAGATCTCTAACTCCAATCTCCGTATACTTTCTTCTCCCCTTATCCTGTTGCCATGTAATGTTTTGCATTTGCTGAACCTCTGACATATAATTCAACGAATAGTTTTAAGGTGTATAAAGAATGATTTTATTGTATTAGTTTATTTTAAAACGAGATGCTGTTTGCAGAAAATATGTCTGCATTATCAGTAACGTTTTATTATAGAAAGCATGATGTGATAGGGACTGAGAGTAGCAGAACAGTTAAGAAGGGAGATAAAGGAACTGCGCAAAACTGAAAAATCGTTTTGCCTTGTGCAGAATTCACGAATAGAACCCATGTTTCCAGAAGCAAAAAAAAATAGCAATCTCAACATTCCTGTCACAATTGATTAGGGTCCTCAAGTATATTACAATTTAAAATTAATTAGTGTAAAATAAAAATGATGCTAGCTAGCAGCATGGCAGCATTTCACATGTAGCGAAAAAGGTCCTAGCCTGAGAAATATCTTTTTTGTCATGAGAGAGAAAATAGTCTTAGCATATGTAAGAAGATGCACTTGATAACCTTTTGCTGGACAGCTGCCTTCCGTTCCCACAATGAAAGGTGGAAAAGGCAGAGATGCGTGTAAAGTTCATTTTTCAGCTTGGGTGTTTATGTTGAGCCCATTGAATCCCCTCCCACACGACTACAATCTGGGATGCAAGGTGCCCCGGGATGTCTTGCTGCTGTGCACGCCCTGGCTCAGGGTGTGAAATGGCCAGGTCAGAATGAAGCTGAGAGCGTCAAGTTTCCATCCCTTTGTTATGCTGAACCTGGGAGAGCGCCCATTCACACCTGATTCACGGCCATAGTCATGACAACAAAGACAGACAGAAGAGGCTCTCTCCCCTGCATCAACTTGACTGTGGGGGAGGGTTCCACAAAGGATGGGCACTTCGGAAGGAGGGCGAGTTTAGCAACAGAGTACATCAGATTAACGCGCCTGTCCTCCTCAGTCAGGATTCATACACATTGTGTGTTCTCTAGTCAGCAGAAAGGGCAGGGACAGGGGCACGGGAACTTTCATTTCCTGGTTCTTAAAAGCGTGCATTGGAGCCTTGATATTTTGACTAGGAAATCGATTGTGAAAATCCAGTAATAACTCTAAGGTGCTTTTAAGAATACTATGAAATTCAAATCGCTAAACTATATTCACATTCCTAGTAAATGTAATAAATTTAATTTCGAATCTCATTTAGAATAATACATTGTCTATAGGTATTAGCGAGAGGGAATTTTTGAAACGTGAACTAGTGTGTGCTTTTTCCGTATTATCAATTTTATAGGTCCAATGTCTATGAATATTTTTTTATTATGTGGTGTTGGCATTGGTTCTCAGCATTGTATTCATTGTTTTATTTTTTGCATTCTGATACTTGTAGTTTTCTTTTTACCCTGAGATATAGTACTACCAGCACCACAATGAGAAAAGCAGATGGGTCAAGTGCTGAATGAAGAATAACTTGATAACTGTATGTATGTTTGTATGTTTGTATGTATCTATGCATGTATGTATTTGTATGTATGTGTCTATGTGTGTATACATGTATGTATGTATGCAGGGCTTTAAGTGGCCCGGGTCTCACCGGGTCTGAGCACCGGCCCTATCGGGCTCTGTATTGTGCCCTGGCACATGCGGTCCAATTTTTTCCCTGACTGCAGTGACAGCAGGCACACCGATGTGCTTGTGTTCAGTGTTGTAGAGGAAGGGAAATCCTTTAAAGAGAGTCATTTTCTCTCTGGATTTCCCTTCTCTTTTTGAAACTCAGGAGCAGCAACATTGTCGTGGTGTCACCAGGGCTTAAAGTGGAAATGTTTTCAATATTATATACACACCATAGTTGCTGCTAATTTATCTTGTGCAATTAGCAACCACTGACAAAGCCAATAGTCCTGACTTTTAGGTATGATGTGACTTGTTGTATCATATATCTGGATGCAATGACAGGAACAGCAAAATGCAAGTCGGGCAGCACACTGTGCTAAACACAGATTTTTAGCTTGCGTGTTTTTAAGCCACGCCTTTAATTGCATTGACCACGCCCCTTTGAGAGAGACCCCAGTTTTTCCATCACACTTAAAGCCTTGTATGTATGTATGTTTGTATATATATATATATATATATATATATATATATATATATATATATATATATATATATATATATTATCTACTAGCGGTCGCCAGTAGATAGTTATAGTTAGGACCGTGTTTCCATAGGAAATCCGCAACATTCTATTTGGATTAACTTTGGCGCCGATTGACGAATCCTCGCGAAATTTTCAAAATAGGTGGGGCGCTCCGCTCCGCTCCTTCCCTGAAAGTCTCGGGTGGATTCGTCAAGCGGGGGCTGAGAAAAAGGGGGGGTCCCAAAACGCGTTTTCCCCATGCATTTTTCCATAGGACCTTTAGTCCAAGCTACAGCCCGAACGGCTGAACAGAATTACTTGAAATTTGGCAGAGAGGTAGTCCTCGGGTCAGGGATGTGCCTTTTGCAGGTCTGGTGTAAATATGTTCAGTATTTCCTGAGAAAATAGCATTTAAATCAATATATATATCTATAAGCGCGCACCGTGCGCGTACGGTAAAACTTACCGTACGCGCACGCTGCCGTGTGCGAGCGCGATTCTGATTGGTTGTTAGATCTTAGTAAACATTCGAATCGGTCGAAACCAGGAAGTGTCGGCCGCCATTTTGTCTCTCGCAGTCTGAGGAGGTGAAAAACAAAGGTGGAGAACGTGAAAAGGGGGCATGGTGGATAGTTCCTGACCCCCTAGCCTTTGTCAGGGGGTCCCAGAAGGACCCCCAAGGGCCAAAATTTCCTTTAATTTTTTGCGAAAAATCACGGAGTACACGTAGCATGCGCGTACGATAGAAACGGAAAAATTCCGCGAACTGCGTAACTCGGAGCGCAGTGCGTGAAGTGCACCGCGCGCCCACAGCGCGCGCACGGTGCGCGAAGCGCACTGTGCGCGTACGGTACGCGCACGGTGAAAAACCTTAAAAAAAAAAAAAAAACATAACTTAGCATTTAAAAAACCGTACAAATTCACTGAAAAAGCCATAGGTTTCACACACGTTATAGTTAGGAATTAGCATTGAAAAAACCTTGCAAATTCACTTAAAAAACCATAGGTTTCACACATGTTATAGTTAGCTGGACATTTCACTCGTGAAAAACCATTGAAATTCCCCCGTTATAGTTAGTGCAGGTAACTATAACTCACGCGACCGCAATCCTCTGCTGATGGCGTCAGATATTACATCACTGATGACATATGTGTCTTTCTGAAAAATAAATATTTGTAATATATGTATAGCTAAAGATTAATGGAAGAAGACATGGGTAAATAAGTGTCTAAATACAGTGATGTAATATCTGACGTCATCCGCAGAGGATTGCGGTCGCGTGAGTTATAGTTGCCTGCACTAACTATAACGGGGGAATTTCAATGGTTTTTCACGAGTGAAATGTCCAGCTAACTATAACATGTGTGAAACCTATGGTTTTCTAAGTGAATTTGCAAGGTTTTTTAAATGCTAATTCCTAACTATAACGTGTGTGAAAGCTATGGTTTTTTCAGTGAATATATATATATATACATATATATGTATGTATGTATGTATGTATGTATGTAGCCCAAACCTAGCCAGAGGTAACGGCAAAATATGAAAGGCCAAAAACAGAGTATAGGCAGAGATTATTTCTATGGTTTTAGGGTGGGCTGCAGTGCATAGAGAGGGGAAGGGGACTTTCCAAGCCATTAATTTGAAGTATAGTCCACGTGCTGGCAATTCTTTATACCTTTTTCCATGAAGAAGAGGATGATAGCATTGCACTTCTCTGTTGAACATGGTATTTATCTGTCTGGTAAGGGTTTGGTGAAATGATTAATTGTCTTGTAGGGCATTCCACTTTTGTTTGCTGCATCTTTGATGGTATTGATGCGAATGTGTAGATTTTAGTAGAGCGAGTTAATTGGTAGGCAAGCTTTTCTTCCATTTTTTTCTAGTCAATTAATGTTGGTTGACGTCGAGTTACGTGGAGTACAAGGCTGCTTATAATTTAGTTATATACTTATGTGCATTCATGTGTCCATGAAAGTCTGCATAGTTTTCTCGGAATGTAGTGAAGTTTGCAAGAAGGGTATTAATGTTGGAAGCTGGGGGGTTAGGTTTTGATGCCCAGAGATATGTTCAAACTGTAGATTGACAAGAGGCAGCATTACCCTGCAGGTGCTTGGTGCTGTTCAGATGGAAGAAGAGGATTTGGAACTAGGGTCTACCATGATCCCCGGTAGAGGGCAACCCAGGGAGTGCTTTAAAGCAATGCTTGGCTTTGTCCAATTTACTAGAAGCAGGTCAAAAGATGGCGTTTGCTGGGAATGGTGGTTCTAAGTCGAATGGAGGGCTGTGGCTTTGTTAGCAGAGTTTGATTGGTGGGAAATGGTTTACACAATGCAGGGTTTGTAGTAGTTGTGGCCCTGAGCCAGGTTTCGACGGGAACGAAAAATTGCTCTGTGCACCAAAATAAGTGTCCCTTACTACCAAACCAGTCAGCTGAAAAGTGACCCCCACTCTTGCAAATCAGACCAGTGTTGAACTTGCAAAATCACGCTATATGGATACTTTGCAAGATATGGGAGACTGCATGCATTTGTGTTCGTGGCAGCCAATCTTGCAGTAATATCAGGGAAATTAACAATAAAACCAGCCCACCTTGCCATAAAACAGGCTCACATACTGACTTGTCAGGCAGGTCCATTGAGTGTCATTGGCTGATTGCCATGCATGAATGAGAAGGCTATTCCACAGGAGGGGCCTTACAACTGAGAAGTATCTGTCTCATGTGAACTGCAATTGGATTTGGGAGTTTGGAGGAAGTTGAAGTTGATGAAATGCAATGGTCTGGCTGGGGCATACTTTTGCATTCTGAACTGTTAGTTAGAGGCAGATGAACCATTTTTGCATTTGAAGGTAAGGAAACGTTCTTAAACATCTTGAAGAAATCTCAGGGGCAGTTCAATGCATTTTAAATTTGCTCTGAATAAAAGCCTTGTTTGGTTTTGAAGATAAGTGGTTCTGGCATGTTTGACGGAAGTGCAGGAAAACAGACAGATTCCAGTTGATGGATTTTCTTTTTAAGCAGTTTCAGCACTTTTGAGTACCACATATTGTGTATATTTCTTTTAGATAATTTTAGGTGTGGTAACATGAATCAGCAGTAAGGGAAATTGTGGAGTGTATCCGGTTCATGATACATTGAGGGGAATTAGCGGTGATCACTAGCAAGAAATGTATCCCCAGAAAGTATTTGAATGAATAGGACTTGATTTTTTTCTTGGAGCAGAAGTAGGAGGTGTAGTGTTTATTAATGATTGCACTGGTTACAGAGAGAACTATATTGAAGAATGTGGTTATCAAAGATGGTGTGATGGTCATACCAAATGGCAGGGGTGATATTATGTGCATGGTGAACAATAGTGTCAAACAATGGCTTTTGATTTAAGGGAACGCAGTGATTGCTATTTCTAGGCTGTTACTATGGCATTTGCCAAATAACTCTTTGAAGGGTGGGATAGTTTGGTCCTTGGCCTGAAGTTAAATCCCCTATGAATAGGAGGTGACTGGATATGAGGAATAAGTTGATTAAGAGAAAAGAGAAGTCTTCAAAGAAGATTTGTGCAGGACTAGGTGGGTGAGAGCAAATACAGATTTTGATGGAAAGGTTAGGAGAGTCTTTCCAAGGATTCAAAAGAGTTTCTGTCACAGATGGTAAGCTTCAGAATGTGAACATTACTCTTATGGATAATGAGTGAGACATGCACTCTACCTTTAGGTCTGTTGGTGAGTTTGAGGGAGTAATCTGTGGGCTAATGTGGTAAAATGTCAGGAGAGAGAAGGCTGTGACTAAGGTTTGAGTGACAATGGGATAGTCTGAAGCCAGGCTGATACTCAGGTCTGTGAAGTTCTCGGAATGTCTGGTGGCATGCCTAGCATTAATAAGGCAATACCTTACATTATATACGTTTTGCGCACATTTTGTGTTACACTGACAATTGGTAGAGAAATGATGAGAGTTTTGGATCCCTTGATTTTTTAGGAAGAGTATAAGAATTTCAGGGCTGGTGAAGTCGTAATTCATCAGATTGTGCAGGTGTTCTGGAGAGTATTTGATAAACAAAGATACTGTATTCAGATATGGTAGTTGTACATATAAGCAATCAATGGACTCTATATGTCTATGGCACTGTAGAAGGGTGCTGGTTGCAGACCTCCAAGGCCCAAACCTTTAGTGGCAGGAGAAGGTAGTCATGTGACCACATAGGATTTGCTCTTCCCATCAGCCTGCTTACAAAACTTCTGATCACAACCCTTAAGTTAAGTGGTGGCCTGGGTATGTGTTTTAATGGGCCAATTAGACTCACCTTGCTTTTCTTCCATACTTTGCTTTCTAGGGCTTAAGGCTGCTCAAGCTGTGCCGCCTCAAAGCACAGCCTCTTTTGCCTCTTTTGAATGGCCCGATGCTCTCCAGGGTACCTACATGGCTGTTCAGGCACTAGTGGACTGCGGATTTTGCCTTCGTCTCTTGGTCCCCGCAGCTTTTATGGTTTAAATCTTTTATTGATTTTCAAGACAAATAAAGGAAGAAGGAACCAGACCCCCAGCTCCCAGATACAATGTATTACAGACACAAGTGTCGCGACTAGTAGCATTACCCAGGTAAAAGGCATGGAGCGGGTCTACAAAAGGGAACATATAAAAAGAACAACAAAAGGCAGCGCACCAAAGAAAACCCCCAACATATCCACTCTCGTCCACCAACTAAAGCCCCACGGGAAAGGAAGGGAAGGGATTATGAAACGTGCAGAGAATCATCTTAGCCTGGTAACTCTACGTGAGGAGCCCTTCTGTGGGATTTGCGTGTCAGCAAGGCGTAGAAGTCTTAAGTAGCGGGGGCAAGTCAGTTCCCTGAATTCAGTTATGAGCAGAGTGAGAAAGGGACCCCACAACTCCGGGAACTTGGACCCTCTGCCTGTCAGAGTGAGAGTGAGCTTCTCCATCCCCAGTACCAGCCAGAGTCTCTGCAGCCATCCAGAGTGAGGTGGAGGCAGGGGGGAGCGTCAGTATATTCTGAATGGCCGCTCCGACGGCGACTGCGATCAGGCAACCTCTTCGGGATTTTAGGGGATACATCAACGGATTAGGAAGGCCCAAGAGGATGTAGGCTAGGAAGCGTGGGAGCTGTGTATCCAAGTGAGTGTCTATTTCGTCAAGGATTGGGGACCAATATGGCTGAATGCGGCCACAGCTCCACAAAAGGTGTTCTAGGGTACCCACCTCCCCACAACCCCTCCAACACAGAGCACTCTGACGGGAGTCAAAGTGATGGAGGCGCTCCAGCGTGTAATACCAGTAGGTAACTACCTTAGTCAATGTCTCAGTGAGGCCTGTGTGGTATGCTGAGTGTCGAGCCCTGTAGTAGATATTGTCCCATTCCTTATGGGTGAGGGACCGGCCTAGCTCCCGTTCCCTGTGTGCCCGACCTGCATTATATGTGAGTGTAGTAGTAGCCAGGAGGTGCTTGTAAAGATCAGAAATGAGCTTCTTGTCAGAGGTTCGGGTGACAAGCCATTTCTCAAATGTGGTTAGAAACGTTTGACAGGGCTAGAGAAATTAATAACTAAAAAGGGCAAGCCTCAGTATTAACGCTAAGCAACAGTCCATTAGTTTCAATAAACCACAACAAATCCCTTATAGAAAGTACATTTTACTTTTGGATATATCAATGTGTTTTCTTATGTTGAAAGTGAGTGTTCATTATGGGATTGAATGTTAATGCTAGAAGGACAACTGCTCAGTTTGCATTGAACACAAGAGCAGGCAATGTTGATAAGTAATAATTGCATTTTAAAATACACCTTTAACACTTAGTTAATAATATCACTTTTTGTACAGATATTCATCCAAAGTACATCTAGTTTCTGTCTAGTGGATTGCCAGGTGGTATGATGTCTGTGTGAGCTGCATGCTCACAAGTTTGAATCTGAGTTAAATATGTTTCAGCCTTCCATCGTTCTGGGGTGGGTGAATGTAGTACCATTAAACTGGATGATTGTAATAGTTTTCATATAATGCTTCAAACCCCATTGAGGAGTACAGAAGTGCATTATCAGAAGGTTAGCATGCTACAGGCTTAGCTTAAATGATCGTGTTTTGCAGTGAGAGCTATGTGGAAAGCATTTTGGTGCTGTGCATGAGTGACCAGAAGTGTTCTTATCCTGTCCTGGACAGTAGAGCTTATCAGTGAGAGGAGAGAAATAGTCTGCACAGTTTACATTAATTGGCTGCTATGATTTACTATTCAGTGTTGATCACTGTAATGAAAATGTGGCCACGGTTAAACTTTCATTACTCTTAATGCTGATCAGGCCTCTATGTTGTAGTGGCCCTAATGGCATTATTCTCTTTTCCTTGCAGCAATATAAAACACTTCAAGCAACAAACAAAGGTCACAGGATGTTTTCTTCTTGTGCATCAGGGCTATTTAAAAATGTTCCTTCCTAGGACTGGCATGCTTCACATGGCAGCTCCAGAAAGACAATTTCAGTTATGGTAACTACAACCTAGGGCAAGTGCCAGTTTTAGCTGGTGGTTGTCTGGTGGAGAGACCACTGGGGCAATGGTTTCCACTGGAGTTGGTTGAAGCTCAACTGACAGAAACCCAGCGATCGCACTACTTGTTTGGCAGTGGAGAAGTGTTGCTAATTTATAGCTGCACTCTTGCTCCGCCAAACTATAAAGGACTGCCAAAAGGATTTTTGTTTTGTTAGCTATTTATGCTATTAACTTTTAGGGAGATGGTTAGTTATCAAATTGTTGCTGTCAAATGAATATATGTTTGCAAAGTATTACAATGCATGAATGTATTTGTCAGGATAATATCTCAAAAATACATGATTGCAAATGTCAGCTCTGAGATGGGTGAGGACCAATGGTTGTGCACAACACTTAGTAAAACAGAATAAAAGTATATCAAGATAAAAAAACGATTTAAAAACACTTTGTACTGGGGTTACAAGAGTGATGTTATTTACTTTGTTTAGTCATAACTCTCAAATAATGTTTGATTCTTACTAAAGTTCTTTCTAAGGGAATGGCAGGATTTCCAGCATGCACACAGTTAACCATTCGTGTCATCGTAGGTTATTTTTAAGTGATATCTGATATTTCATATGCAAAAACATCAAGGTAGCCAAAACTGGGAGTTACAAAGACTATTTGCAATAATATTAGTGAGCTGGCGCTGTACATTCTAATATTGAAAACAGGTCACCATCCTTGAGTATCAAATGTAAACACACATGGAATATGGACCAGTGAGCCTGTGCACGTTGAGTGACCTGGTCAACGAGAGCAGAAAAGAGCTGAAATGAGATCATGATCCCAAAGCTGTTCCTAACAGGGGCCCCCAAATTACATTTTGCTCAGGGCCCCCGAAATCTTTAAGATGTCCCTGTGTGCGTGCACTTGGAGTGTGATGGAAAACATAGGACAGGAAATAGTGAGTAAGTGCAATCACTCTCTGTACTCTGGGCTCTTGTTGGGCTTCAGTGTGCCGATTATTGCCCACTCTGTAGTCCACTGGATTAATCACTGCTTCTATTCTACTAATGAAATTAAAAGGTGGACTTCGAGGCGCTGCATGGCTTCTTGCATTTATGTGGTGCTCGCACTGTGCAGTCGAGGTAGTTAACAGGTTCGCATCAGACGTTGCTTTCTCGCCAATTAACATTAAATAAACAGCTTCAAGTAAAATGGTAATTTTGAAGAAATAAGTATATAGGTGCAGAGTTAAAATATTGTTGTAAAGGGAAGGCGTGGATGATTCCATCACTGAAATTGTATACTTATAACACCACATCCCAGCTAACAAACTACTAGAACAGCGTCAGCCCAAGGCAGCATTTTTCCAGCAGTGTTGCCTGTTACAGGCGGGGCAGGCACTACAGAGTTCAGTGATTTTTGTGTTTACAGAGAGATCACATAATATGGTACTGTTTAAAATAAAAAAAGAGATGGTTTGCAAATCTAAGTTGCAATAAGGGTTTCCATAGCCAAACATGGTCTGGCAAATTTCAAATGATATCATTTGTCTGAGCTTCTGAAAGCAACTGCAATGGTCAGAACAGGTGTAATCTCATGTAGGGTGCGACTGGAGTGTGGCTACACAATTGTTTTACAGCATGATCAGCTTTCAAAGCTGCAGTAGAATAGTGCCTTTCCATTTCAAGATAGTGGTTGATAATAATGTACAAGTCTCCTTAAAGAGTGTGTGACTGTAATGCTGTTTTAGTATCAGAGACATACTGTGGTCCTGATTCACAAAGGTAAACTTACACTTGTTTACGATTTTTCGAATTTCCTGTGGAATTTTAAGAGTAGTATCTTTATGACTGGGGAGTCTCTGCACTTGGGGCAGAGACTCCACTCATAAAAAGGTAGGGAGTCTTACAAATAACGCTCATAAAATTGCTTTGTGAATTGCAAAATGTCATAAACTTACACAAATGTTTAAGTTTACCTTTGTGAATCAGGCACTGTGTGATTATAGTAATGTTCAAGACCTTCCACAGAATATGTGTGAAGTTAATCATATTCAATTCCCCACAAAGACAGTGTGTGTATATAATAGTCAAATCTCCCCACAGATAGTGTGTGGTTAGTGATCAGTTTGAGTCGCAACTGAGACAGCATGTGGTCATTAGGATGTTCAAGCTGCCACAAAGATAGTGTGTGTTTATTATGATGTTTAAATACCCCCAGAGATAGTATGCAACTATGTTATGTTATAACCATTTATATTGCTAACTACTACCCGTAGGTGTCTATGGCAGATTGCGGACCAAATACTGCAGAGAAGGATTCGTTTTTTAAAAAGCCAGGTTTTAAGATGTAGTAGTGTTCAAGTCCCAACAGTGATAGTGTTTAAATAATCTTCATGTTCTTACACAGATAGCATGTAAAGGTAGGATTGTTCACATCCAAACAGGCATTACAGACATGTTTAACCCTGCACATACATAGCGTTATTGTAGTGATGTTCAAGTTTCAAAAAGATTGCGTGTGAAGAAAATGATGTTCAGGTCCCCACACAGATAGTGCATGATTATAGGACTGTTCTAGAATTCACACAGATTGTGTGTGAAATTAATCTTGTTCAAGTCCCCACAAAGATAGTGTGTGAATATGATTTTGAAATCTCCCCATAAAAATTGTGTGACTATCAACATGTTCAAGTTCCCACAAAGATAGTGTGTGGTTATAGGGATGCTCAAGTCCCAACAGTGATAGTGTGTGGTTACTGGGATGTTTAAGCTGCCACAAATAGTGTGTATGTTTATTAGGATTTTCAAGTCCTCACAAACATAGTGTGTAGTTACAGGGATGCTCAAGTCCCCGCAGTGATAGTGTGTGGTTACTGAGACGTTCAAGCTGCCACAAAGATAGAGTGTGTTTATCAGGCTGTTCAAGTCCCCACAAAGATAGTGTGCAAATATAATAATGTTCAAGGGCCCGATCTAGATTTTGGCAGAAGAATTACTCTGTCAACATCAGTGACAAAGATCCCACCTGCCTAAATATAAATCCCATAGGATATTATGGGATTTATATTTTGGTGGACAGGATACTTGTCACTGTTTTGACAGAATAACCCATCTACCGAAATCTAGATCAGGCCCTAAGTCCCTGCAATTGTAGTGTTTAAAGATAATCTTTAAGTCCCCACACAGATAGTGTGTGAAGATAATGATGTTCACATTTAAACAGAGATAGTATATGATTATAGACATGTTCCAATCTGCATATACATAGTGTGTGATTATAGGTATGTTCAAGTTTTCCCAAGATTGTGTATGTTTTTAGGTGCAATAAAGGCCTCGCAGAGATGGTGTGAGAAGGTAATGATGATCAAGTTTCCACAAAGATAGAGCATAAAGATGATGTTCAACTCTTCACAAGTATAGTGTGTGTAGATAATGATGTTTAAGTCCCCAAAGAAATTAAGTGATTTCAGGAAAGTTCAAGACCTCACAACGATTGTATGTGAAGGTGATCATGTTCAAGTCACCACAAAGATGGTGGTTGATGATCATGTTCAAGTCTCCACAAAGCTAGTGTGTGATTAAAATGCTGTTCTAATATCACAGAGATACTGTGGTCCTGATTCACAAAGGTAAAATGAATTTTTTGCAATTCGCAAAGGCATTTTATGAGTAGTATCTTTATGACTGATGCGTCTCTGCAATCGGGGCAAAGACTCCACACATAAAAAGATATAGAGTCGTAAACATATCGCTCGTAAAATTGATTTGTGAATTGCAAAATGTCATAAACATACACAAATATTTAAGTTCACCTTTGTGAATCAGGCCCCGTGTGATAATGGTAATTTTCAAGACCTTTCACAGATAGTGTGTGAAGTTGATCATATTCAAGTCCCCACAAACACAGTGTGTGAATATATTGTTCAAATATCCCTACAAATAGTGTGTGGTTAGTGATGAGTTTGAGTCCCCACAGAGACAGCATGTGGTTATTAGGATGTTCAAGCTGCCGCAAAGATAGTGTGTGTTTATTATGATGTTCAAGTACCCCTAGAGATAGTGTGCAACTATAGTAGTGTTCAAGTCCCAACAGTGATAGTGTTTAAATAATATTCATGTCCTTACACAGATAGTATATAAAAGTAAGATTGTTCACATTCAATCAGGGATTATAGGCATGGTCAACCCTGCACATACATAGCGTTATTATAGTGATGTTCAAGTTTCAAAAAGATTGCGTGTGTAGTAAATGATGTTCAGGTCCCCACACAGATAGTGCATGATTGTAGGACTGTTCTAGAACTCACACAGATTGTGTGTGAAATTAATCTTGTTCAAGTCCCCACAAAGATAGTATGTAGTTACAGGGATGCTCAAGTCCCAACGGTGATAGTGTGTGGTTACTGGGATGTTTAAGCTCCCACAAAGAGAGTGTAGGTTTATTAGGATTTTCAAGTCCCTACAAAGATAGTGTGTAGTTACAGGGATGCTCAAGTCCCAACGGTGATAGTGTGTGGTTACTGGGATGTTTAAGCTCCCACAAAGAGAGTGTATGTTTATTAGGATTTTCAAGTCCCCACAAAGATAGTGTGTAGTTACAGGGATGCTCAAGTCCCCACAGTGATAGTGTGTGGTTACTGAGATGTTCAAGCTGCCTCAAAGATAGTGTGTGTTTATTAGGATTTTCAAGTCCCCACAAAAATAGCGTGTGGTTACAGGGATGTTCAAGTCACAGCAGTGATAGTGTATGGTTAATGGGATGTTCAAGCTACCACAAAGATAGTGTGTGTGTTTATTAGGATGTTCAAGTCCCCACAAAGATAGTGTGCAAAGATAATAGTGTTTAAGAACCTGATTTAGATTTCGGTGGAAGGGCTACTCTGTCACAACAGTGACAGGTATCGCGTCCGCCAAAATATAAATCCCATAGGATATTATGAGATTTATATTTTAGTGGACGGGATATCCATCACTGTTGGTGATGGAGTAACCCATCTGCCGAAATCTAAATCAGACCCTAAGTTCGTATAGTGGTAGAGTTTAAATATGATCTTTAAGTCTCCTCACAGATAGTGTGAGAAGGTAATGATGTTCACATTTAAAAAGGAATACTATCTGATTATAGGTATGTTTAAATCTGCATATAAATAGTGTGTGATTATAGGGATGTTCAAGTTTTCCAAAGATTGTGTGGGTTTTTAGGTATGATCAAGACCTCAATTAGATGGTGTGAGAAGATAATGATTGATCAAGTTCCCACAAAGATAGAGCATGAAGATGATGTTCAAGGCTCCACAAAGACACTGTGTGTAGATAATGATGTTTAAGTCCCCAAAGAAATGAAACGATTACAGGAAAGTTCAAGACCTCACAGCCATTGTGTGTGAAGGTAATCAAGTCACCACAAATATAGTGGTTGATGATCATGCTAAAGTCTTCACAAAAAATGCTGTTCTAGTGTCACGGAGATACTGTGGTCCTGATTCATAAAGGTAAAATTAAACTTTTGTTTAAGCTTACAAATTTTTGCAATTCACAAAGGCATTTTACGAGTAGTATCTTTATGGCTGCAGAGCCTCTAAACCCGTGGCAGAGACTCCACATACACAGAAGTGTAAGTTTACCTGTGAATCAAGAAATTTGTGATTATGGGAATGTTCAAGACCTC
Source organism: Triturus cristatus (assembly GCF_964204655.1). Taxonomy (NCBI): domain Eukaryota; kingdom Metazoa; phylum Chordata; class Amphibia; order Caudata; family Salamandridae; genus Triturus; species Triturus cristatus. Next base: position 1,260,660,483 of record NC_140591.1, on the reverse strand, counting down.
CCACAGATTGTGTGTGAAGTTAATCATGTTCAAGTCCCCACAAAGATAGCGTGTGAATATAATAGTCAAATCTCCCCACAGACATAGTAGGTGGTTGCTGGGGTGTTCAAGCAGCCACAAAGATAGTGTGTGTTAATTATTATGTTCAAGTCCCCACAGAGATAGTGTGCAACTATTGTAGTCTTCAAGTCCCTACAGTGAAAGTGTTTAAAGATAATCATCATGTCCATACACAGATAGCATGTGAACGTACAATTGTTCACGTTCAAACATGCATTATAGGCATGTTCAACCCTGCACATACTTAGGGCCTCATTACGATGTTGGTCAGAAACTACACCGCCCGACTCCTTGTCGGATTCGGTTCTGACTGACTTGTGGCCGGTGGTTCTTGCCCGACCAATAACGATGCTTCCAAACACCGTTCGAAAGGACTCCCATTGACTTCAATAGGAGCCTCTGTTCCGACCGACAACACAGGCTCCTATTGGAAAAAAATGGGTGGCTGCGGAAAACCTTGCTCCCTGTTGTTGGCTCCCCATGGTGCCTGCCACACTGTGCATGGTTACATAGGGGGGGGTACCCTGGATATTCCCCTGAGCCCAAACCAGAAGACTCAGGATGAAGGGGGGCCTTCTAGGGGCCCCATAGTCAGTTTCCAACAGCATTTTCGTGTCAGACAGACCAAGTCAGAAAGGATGTTGGAATCAGACATCGTAATCAGTCAGGCAGAAATGCTGGCAGTTGAGCTGTACGAATCAGTTCCGATTCGGAATTCACCTTCCGACCGTGAGCATCATAATCGGTCAGTCGGAATTGTTTCTTACTGAGTCGGGCGGATGGGTTCCAACACGGTCTAGGGGAATCCGACTGCCGGTCAGATGCTTTCCGAACTACCTCATAATGAAGATTATAGGAATGTTCAAGTCTTAAAAAGATTGTTTGTGAAGTAAATGATGTTCAGGTACCCACCGAGATAGTGTGTGATTATAGGAATGTTTAAGATCTCAAAGAGATTGAGTGTGAAGGCAGTCATGTTCGAGTCTCCTCAACAATTGTGTGTGAAGATTATGATGTTCAAGTGCCCACACAAATAGTGTGTGATGATAGGACTGTTCAAGAGCTCACACAGAATGTGTGTGAAATTAATCTTATTCAAGTGCCCACAAAGATAGTGCGTGAATTTAATGTTAAAATCTCCCCATAAATAATGTGTGGTTACTAACATGTTCAAGTTCCAACAGAGATACTGTGTAGTTATTGGGATGTTCAGCCACTCTTGAGAAGTCTTCCCTGGCTGGCTGCAAATCCACAAAAACACCTGTTGTGGATGATCACAGTTCAGTGGGCAGTCTAAGACTCTTCTTACTCAAGTTACATGCTTAAAGAGTCTGGAAGGCATGCCATGCTGAAGGGAGCAGTGTACCTGTTTTGAATTAACCCAGAATGCCTATGTGGGCATGAAATAACTTGAAGTACAAGTTAGTGAATAAACTGGAGCTAGCACAGCTCAGAAACAGGGGTGTCGTGTTGCTTCAGCAGCTACAGGGGGGCTATAGTTCTTTGTGTTCCTATTCTGTCTTCACCTGGGCGGACAAAATGTCGTAATTAATGCAATAAAGGAATACTGCCTCAATAGAAAAGCAAACAGGAGAAAGGAAGAACAAAAGATGGGTAAAGAGAAAAAGGAAAGAAAGAAGGAATATTTAAAGGAAGGATGGGTGAAAGAAAGAAAGATGGGTGTATGAGTAGGTGGGTGGGTGGATGGATGAGTGGGTGAAAGGATGCATGAAATGAATGGATAGTAAATGGCTAGATGGATGACAGAGGGAATGAATAGGTGGATGAACATGTGAAAGGGTGGCAGAGGTAAGACATGGATAGATGGCAGAGTAAAGCTGGATAGATAGGTGAATGGACAGGTGAAATGATGGAAGAGTAAAGGTATTGCTGTATGTATGTATAAATGATTGAATGGACATGTGGATGGGCGGGTGGAAGGATGGCAGATTAAAGTGATGGATGAGTGGATGAAATGAGTTAATGTATGGCAGACTGGATGAATGAGTAAATGGATGACAGAGTAGATGGATTGCTGAATGGATGGCAAAGTGGATGGATGGCAGAGTGGATGGATGGATGGCTAGATGGAAGGCTGAGTGGGTAGATAAATGACACAGTGGATGGATGATGATGGATGGCTGAGTGAGTAGATAGATGGTAGAGTGGATGGGTGGGTGTCAGAGAGGATAAATGGAAGAGTGAATGGATGGATGCTAGATTGGATAACAGATGGATGGCAAGGTGGATGATGGATGAATGGCAGAATGGAGAGAGGGATGACAGAGTGGGTGGAAGGATGGATGGATGCATGGCAGAGTGGATGAATGACAAAGTGGATGGATGGATGGCAGGCTGGATAGATGGATGGCTTTATGGATGTAATGGTGAAGAATGAATGACGGATGAAAGAATAAATGACTGATACAATGTAAAGGTGAAAAAGTGGATATCAACCGATAGGGTGAAATGATGCCTGGATGGAAGAGACAAGGGAGCTCTTCTAGGGCGGGTTTGGCTCGCTTACTTGGTGCCATCAGAGCTTTAGTTCAAAATCAGGGAGTATGTTCATTTTCTGGCGACTTTCTTGGTCAGAAACATGGAGCTGTGGTGCCACCCTGTGATCTAAATAAACTAAACATGGGGCAGTGCTATATAAACATTTGTAATATTCCATTGCACTGCCTTGGACAAATAGTAAAAATAGTACAGCACCATATTTTCAAAGAGTTGCATGCCAATGATGCCTTTTTGTGTGATTCTAAGCATTGCACGGCAGTGCTAAGCCAAGCTAGTAGTGTCTTTTGTGAAATGTATATACGATGAAGCTCTCCAGTACAAACTTCAAGACAATGTCAAGAGGCTAAGGGTAAGCTGTGTCCAGTGGATATTTTTGAAGAAATTACATCAGGAAATATCCTAGGCTTTTCCATATACCCATTGTTTGCTCCTGGTTTCATTTGGTGGTATAGCTTCATGCAAAGGCAGGACACATTAGTTAAGTAGATCTGGCTTTGTGTGGATTATAGTTGTCTTTGAACTGTTCCCACCCTGATAGTGGGTTGTGCACCACAGAGCAGAGAATTTGGTGCTGCACTCACATCAACGTTTGACACAAAAAGCATTTTGTGTGGCAAAGTTGAATTCCCCTCATTGCCACACGAGTACATGATCAAAATGTGAGTAAATCATGGCTGTATTTATACAATATACTGTCTACAGCTTAGCCACTAACTTAGACTATTTCCATGCTAGGGTATGAGCTGTAGGTAATGTAGTGCAATTACATTCCAAAACAGACACACATCTACAGTTTTCTGCTATGGCTCTTTCTTCTTAGATGTATACCAATAATTTTCTAAGCTTACCCAAAATATTAAGTGTAGTGCCTTATTTTAAAAAGTACTGCCCTCCTTAAATGACAGTCTAATTACAGCAACATTCATGCTTCAATTCAAATACACGTATGGTAGATTCCTTGCTAAAGGTAGGCCTTCAAAACTTATAAACACTCTTAATAGTCTGCACTTAAGCGAATCCCACAATCTCTGCTCCCAACTGCTGACCAATATGATCATAAACAACATATTAGTCCAAAGGAATATTTCACTTCTAAACGAGACATTTTTCAACCCCTAAGTGTGATATACTGGTCCATTCTTTATGCACTCTGTCTGAGGTGAAAGCCCTTCTTCTCTTGGGTGGAGTATGAGGCTCTCCAGGATTGAGTCGTTTTTATACAGAATAAGTGTATAGTCATAGTAGGGGCTTTGAGTAGTAGCTAAAATATTTCAGCTGTGTACAGCAAATATGTGCTCTGGACATTTTGATATTGATGTATGTTATGCCGTGAGCAAATGTTTTTGATCGGTGAGGCCTTTTAGATGCTTCATTCTCTGCCTAGTTGCTTTCAAGGTCTTAGGTCAGGCACAGCCCTTTCTGCTTCTCTTTCAAAGGTGTGCTCTTACCAGCAGGGCCCATCTCCCATTATGGGTGTGGAATCAACTTGAGGATGTTCAGGTGTACCGGCCTATTCTCTTGTTAATGGGAAATTTGTTATGTGCGAGGGTCATTGCCCTGAAGCCCTGACTGAGTTTCTCCTCAAGGCAGATATTAACTTTCCCAATTGAAGGAGGTCTAGTACTGATGTGGGACAGGCTGCAGCTACCTCATGGCAGATCTCGAGACCTATCTCATCCCTGCCTATGGTTGTGGTAGCATTAGTAGACTTGACCCACACAAAAGTTCTCATGGTGAAGCAACAGAAGCCACTTCTCACATACTTCTGTAAATGCCTCATTCCTACTAGTGATGTGCTTGGGTCACTCCACGTTGAAGCACTTTACATGTGCACCAGTTAAGTTGCGTACAAATTAGGCACGGGGAGATTAAGTGATTTGACCAGAATCACACAATGTCAAGCCAACATCAAGAATTGAGTTCCAAGTTTGTAGCTCTAGCATAACGCCACATCCTTTCCACACTTCCGGCTGGAAGACCTTCTTACTCATAAGGCAGGTGGTTGAGCACAGCCTATGCTACTGCAGTATGTTGTAGCTAAACTGGTAGGATCTTGGAAGGCAAACTATATTTAAATACACAGGAAGGGCAAATTGAAGTGGACACCAACATGAGGTGGCCAATTTTTACAGCAGAACTTTGCACCTTAGCTGAAGCACTAAGTCCAAACTGTAATACGTGTGGGTGCCAATGCAGTAGTAAGGGCACTGTGAGCCCTAATGCAATATAGGGATTTGGTCGCCCATTCACCTCCCCTTTTTCGTCTTTTAAAACATAGCCACTAATTAAGATGAACCAGGACCCTGTGCCTCTGCACCTACTTCACTAAGGTTGTTATATATCAAAGTCTGCATTTTATAATTGAATAAGTCCAAGGAGGCTCTGACAACTTCTTGATATACTGTGATCAGTAGTGGCAGCGTCAGTGATTTTTCTTTTCCCCACCCCCTCCATTGATAGTGTTGACCCCTCACACGCCCTCACCCTCCTGCCAGCAATAAAAATAAGTGTCATGATGTGGTCTGTTTTGGCTGCATCATATTGCTTTTTAAAACTTTAGTTTCAATTTCATCCATGCGGCAGAGCAGGAACACTGCTGTACAACAGGGCAAAAAAACTCTGTCAAAGCCAGTAGCTGTCTCATAGGTGACACCAGTTGGCTTTGCCAATGCTTGTTATATGACTGTTCTTCACCCATCTATGGGAATGAAGCTGCTTTAATTTGTAAAGCATTGGGAACAGTTTGGAAATTAAGCAATACAAAGGATTTACATGTGATGTCATCTTACGGCAATATTTGAAAATATTATCTACGAATGTCAATATTCTAAGAACATGCTTTTTCTGTTAAAATTAAACTTACCCATGCTGTGGGCATGACATTACTGCAGTTCGGCGTTTAAGAGAGCATAGCTGTTAGCTAGATGAGTGAGTGCCTAGAGTTGCATTGTGCTATCATCTTAAGAACTTATTCCAAAGTGCATATTAATATGTAATCAAATTTGTAAAAAACTATCAGATCAGTTTATATTGTATCATGTTTTAATGCACTATCATTCTTTAATTGCAGATAAGGATCAAACGGCAATAGTGATGTAATCTGGGATTCAAAGCGTCCCCAAATTGCTTTTAGCAATGTTTATAAAACCACTAACAATTTTTAAACTCAAATATTCTGAATTTAAAATTTTCATGTAAATAAAGTTTCTCTTTATTAAATGGGGAAAATGTTACTTTGCAGTAAAAATATTTTTTAACACAGGGTTTTGCAGCTTTTCCTTTGAAATATCTGTGCTTTCTGCTGCTAACTTGTGTTCCTGGTGAACAAAGTGTGTTTAAATGCAAAGTGTGTTTAAGACTGCAGTGCCGCCTCCTGTCTACAGGGGCAGAGCTGAGCAAAAATATAAACACACTTTATGAAACACAGGTCCCCACAAGGCAATTTTTTAAAAAGTTGTAAAAATTGACACAGATGTTCCTAAAGCCATTTTTTATCATTTAGAGGACATTGCCTTGTGGGGACTTGGGTTCAGGTCCCCACAGTGCAATCAAGTCCCCACAGCGTGAGTGTGTTATCACACCCAAGTCCCCACAAGGATAGTAACACAAACCCACACAGACACACACACACACACCCCCAGACACACACCCCCAGACACACACACACACCCCCCCCCAGACACACACACACACCCCCCCCCAGACACACACACACACACACCCAGACACACACACACACCCCCAGACACACACACGCATACACGTGTTACCATCCTTGTGGGGACTATGTGTGAACACCTGCCTTGTGGGGACTAACCTTTCCCAATGGTTTAAAAATAAACCAATAACAGAAATATGTTAAGAAAAAATTCATAAAACAGGATCCTGCTTCAAATGTGCAAATATATTGTTTTTTAATCATGCGCACAGAACCATCCTTGTGGGGTCTTGAACATGTGTTACCATCCTTGTGGGGACTTAGTCAATAATTATCATTTGTGATTGAATGCCTTCATAAACAAATGGCTAAATGTAATTTTTCAATGTTGTACTTAAATTACATGATAGTTTAGTCATATATAAATAGCTCATTGTGTCCTACGAGCACACAGAACATGGATTGTGATGATAATGAATTTCTCAGTGGAAGCCTGTAGCATATGAAGTCCCTGGAAAGAGATTTACAGATATTTAGCCTGTTACTGAGTGCTCACAAACTTTCAAGAATAAGGAAACAACACAACTTTAAGATTATTTAGAGGCCAAACATACTGCAATGTGGTCGGATAGGAAAGTCAAGTTGAGATTACCTAGTTCACATTCATCAACCTCACCACTATGCATCATTTTCTTTGCATGTTATGCGATGATAAGCTCCAAAGATTTTGTATGTTGTTATAGTAATGTTCTACAGCGGACAGATAGAGTAATTGATGAAAATCATTTTTAAGCCACTGGAGAGATTGGGCGTGATTATTTTAAAATTGTGTTTCAATGTAGTCACTACCAAGTTCCTATAGGCATAGTGTGTGTTTATATTTATGTTCAAGTCCTGTCTAGATTATGTGTGGTTGTACTAATGCTTAAGTCCCCAATGAGGTGGTATTTGATGCTAGTTATGTTTTAGTCACATGAGATAGTTTGTCATTATAGGGATGCCAGGTTCTCGCTCAGATAGTGTGTGATTATAGACATGTTGAAATCCTCCAAAACAGTGTCTGATTATCATCATGTTTGATTATAGTCAGGTCCCTCTACAGACAGTGAACAATGACAGTCATGCTGCAGTTAATGCAAATATAGAGTGTTATTCAAGAGGTTCCCAGGTCCCCACAAAGATAGTGTGTGAATATTGGCATGTTCAAGTCCCCACAAAGATAGTGTGTGATTATTGGTGTGTTCAAGTCCCCACAAAGATAGTGTGTGATTATTGGTGTGTTCAAGTCCCCGCAAAGATAGTGTGTGATTATTGGCGTGTTCAAGTCCCCGCAAAGATAGTGTGTGATTATTGTCATGTTCAAGTCCCCACAAAGATAGTATGTGATTATTGTCATGTTCAAGTCCCCGCAAATATAGTGTGTGATTATTGTCATGTTCAAGTCCCCTCAGAGATAGTGTGTGATTGTCATGCTGAAGTCCCCGCAGAGATAGTGTGTGATTATTGTCATGTTCAAGTCCCCACAAACATAGTGTGTGATGATTGTCATGTTCAATTCCCCTCAGAGATAGTGTGTGATTGTCATGCTGAAGTCCCCGCAGAGATAGCGAGTGATTATTGGCATGTTCAAGTTCCCCCAGAGATAGTGTGTGATTGTCAGGTTCAGGTTAGTGCAGAGAGAGTGTGTCATAATTATATTCAAGGTCCCCACATAGAAAATGTTATAATAGTCATATTCAAGTCCTTGTAGAGATAGGATACAATAATAGTCATACTGATGTTCATGTAGAAATAGTGTCTCATTACATTAATGCTCAGGTCCCCACAAATAAAGCGTTTAATTATACTCACCTTGAAGTCCATATTGAGATAGTGTGTGGTTATATTCATGTTGAAGGTCCCTCAAATATATTGTGTGATCATAGTTATGTTCAACTCCCCACATAGAGAATGTTATAATAGTAATGCTCAGGTCCCTGTAGTGATAGTAGGTTATTATAGTCATACCCAGTTGCGTGCACAGATTATAGTCTTGCTCAAGTCCTGCAGGGATTGTTGTGTTGTATGATTATAGTGAAGCCTAGGCCCCCATAGAGATAATGTGTGATAATAGGGTTGCCCACATCCCCACAATAGTGACTGTAGACCTGCAGCGAAAGTTTGTGACAACTGTCAAGTACAAGTCTCTCTATGGAAAAATTATATGAGAGACACACTCATTTCCCTGCAGAGATAGTGTGTGATGATGATGTTCAAATTTCCACAAAGCAGTAGTGTAATTACATTGATGCCCAGGTCCCAAAAGAGACACTGTGTGATTATAAACATGGCAATGTCACCAGTGAGATACTGTGTGATGATAGCCATGATCAATTCCTCAAGAAGATAGTGTGTGATGAATTATATTGATGTCAAGATCCCCGCAGAGATAGTGTGTGATTGTAGGAATACCCAGCTCCCCACAGAGATAGTGTGTGATTTTGAGGATGTCTAGGTCCTCACTGAGATGGTGTGTGAGAATGGTGTTACCAGGTTCCCCATAGAGAAGGCAGGTGCAGTGTCCTACTGCAAAGATAGCACGTGATTGTTTATATTGATGCCCAGGTCCAAACAAAGATAGTGTGTGATTATTGTGATGGCCAGGTCCCCACAGAGATAATGTGTGATTATAGGTATGCCCAGGTCCCCACAGAGATAATGTGTGATTATAGGTATGTCCATGTCCCCACAAAGATAGTGTGTGATTATAGGGATGTCAAGGTCCCCACAGAGATAGTGTGTGAGTATAGGGATGCCCAGGTCCCCACAGAGATAGTGTGTGATTATAGGGATGCCCAGGTCCCCACAGACATAGTGTGTGTTTATAGGGATGTCAAGGTAACTCTTGAACCCCTTTTTGAATCAAAACTGTTTTTCTGTTTGACTTGAGTTTGAGTGACACTTTCCCTAACGTGAGACATCAATTTGTTGACATCAGACACACTGTTGATCCATTTAGACATCCACCCAGGACGAAACAGAGTATTGGGCTTCCTCCCCCTCATCAACTCAAAAGGAGACACCCTTGTGGAGGAATGAGGGGTTGTCCTATAAAACCAGATCATGCTGTTGAGAGAATTAACTACATCCTGGTTGTTGGCTTTAGCCCATTTCACACAGTCACCAATGACTCGATTCATCCTCTCCACAAGCCCATTACCTTGTGGATGATATAAAGAACTCTTTATGTGCTTTACACCAGAGGTGGATAAAAACAATTCAAATTCCTTACTTACGAACTGTTTCCCATTGTCGGAAACAAGAACTTCCGGGAAACCCTCCCTTGCCCAGATTTCACTTAAGAAAGAGACAATAGACTTAGTGTCTGCATCTCTAACTAATTTAAATTCGGGCCACTTGGAAGCATAGTCAATAGAAACTAAAATAAATCTGGAATTTCCACTAAGAGTCATGTAGGGTCCCATGATGTCAATACCTATTTTCGACCAGGGTCGGTCAGGAAATTCAACCGGAGAGAGAGGAGGGACAAAAGTTTTAAGGGACTTGTCAGATGTTTTGCATATAACACCATCACAAACAAACTCTTCAATTTCATCCATTCCAGGCCACCAAAATGTGTCGCGAATGCGACGCTTAGTAAAGGAAACTCCCAGATGACCCTCATGGGCTCAAGTAATGATCCCTTTCCTAAACACATGAGGTGGGATTATTTTATCATTACGTAACAAAATCCCATCCTCAAGAGATATCTCTTCTGCAACCTTAACAAAAGGTTGGAGTGTAGGGGAGTGTAGAACCTTTTCCCTAGGCCAACCGCATCTAACAAACTTGCATACATCTTGGAGCACACAATCATTTTCAAAACATTTCCTCCACTCTTCTTCTGAACAAAACTTCAACTCAGGAATATCAACACCAGCCACCAAACAGTCTTCATAATCTTCGTCAATTAACTCAGCAAAAGAGATGTCATCATTATCATCATGAGGGTTGTTACTTGGAAAACGAGAAAGAAAATCAGCTCTTCCGTTCTTCTCTCCCGTAATATGTTTAATATCAAATTGATATTGAAGTAATCTTGTAGCAATCCTCATTATTCTAGGAGTACAGCATTTGGTAAGACAACCTCCTAAAATGTTAACTAAAGGTTTATGATCTGTTTGGAGAACAAAACGTTTTCCCCACACATATGGCCTGAACTTATCAATAGCCCAAGCACAAGCCAAGAGTTCCCTTTTGATCACACAATATTGCAATTCTGGAGATCTTAATACCCTAGACGCAAAGCCAATGGTTCTTTCTACTCCATCCTCATCTTGCGTCAACGTTGCACCTAAACCAACTTGACTGGCATCTACTGTCAAGCAACACGGAGGACTAGGATCGAAAGGTTTAAGTATACATCCCTTTCCTAAGAGACTTTTGACTTCTCGAAAAGCTGACACACAATCACCATTCCAAACAAACTTGACACCTTTCTTGAGAAGGTTACTGATGGGACGAACAATTGTGGCATAATGAGGAATGAACCTCGAATAATACTCACACAACCCAAGAAGTGACTTGACTCCAGTCTTATCAGTGGGACAGAAGCATTAGAAATAGCTTCAAGGAGACCAGGCCTGGGTTTGACCCCATCTTTATTGACAACATGACCTAAATATTCGACTTCTGTGCAACAAAATTTGCACTTCTCCAACTTTAAAACAATCCCATGTTCTTGGAATAAGCCTAAGACTTTGTTTAATACAAGTTCATGAGAAGACTAATCTTTGCCAAAAACCAGAACATCATCCTGAAATACCAATACTCCATCAACCCCTTTAAGAATGTTATTCATGACACGTTGAAACACCGACGCGGCTGACGCTAAGCCGAACGGCATGCGTCGATATTGAAACGTTCCCAAGGGAGAAACGAAAGCAGTCAGATGACGCGATTCAGGATGTAATTCGAACTGATGGTACGCGCTTGCCAAATCAAGTTTAGAAAATATTCTTGCACCCTTTGTAGATGCAAACAGATCGTGGATCTTTGGAAGGGGATGTGAGTCAACCCAGATCTCTTTATTTAGGGATCTCAAGTCCACACATACCCTGAGTTGACCACACCTCTTCCTGGCCACGACCAAAGGTGAAAGCCAAAGAGAAGATTCTATTGGTTCAATGACCCCCCTTTTCACACAGCTGTAGGATTTCCTTTTCTAAGTCTTCTCTAACGCTATAAGGTACTCCCCTAAATTTGTGCTTGACTGGTGACACTCCTTCTTTTGTTATGATTCTATGTTTGAATCCTTTTATCTTCCCTAAAGTTGGACTAAACACCGTCAGAAACTTATCTTTGAGGGTCTGTACTTCATCCGGACATCCAACAATCAAAACTTGTTCTTTTCTTTCCGGTTTGAGTATCATACCAAAGAGACCTTGGTGGAACCACTCTAAAATGTTGAGCCCTTTCACTGCAACATAAATTTTAGCTTTTATCCTTCTACCTTTGAAAGACATTTCTTCCTCAAAGTAACCTAACAAATCAAATTTCCTGCCCTCATAGGATACTGGTGAACGATCAGGCGGAAGAAGAGGTAGGTTCCCCTCCCATGTTTCTTCAAAAAGGCTTTGGGTAATCATTGTTATCTTAGCGCCTGAATCAACCAACAATTTGACACACTTATCACCCACACTTATATCCACAATAGGGTCTATACAATCTTTAGGATCACCTTCATTAACTACATGATAGTGTCAGACACAACTGAAACAACTTCAGAATCTGAGGAAGACTCAGAATTGACCATACATACTGTGGGTTTTTTGAATTTCTTTAGTTTTTTTTAGCTTTAAACAGACATTAGCAAAATGACCTATTTTCTTGCAATAGTTACATGTGACGTTAGATGCTGGGCACCGTGAACCTTTGGGGTGACTCGAATAACCACACCTCATGCATGATGTCACTTAATTTCTATTCGATGCAGTGTTCTTGTCAGGTCTTCCCGAGGCAGATGCACTTCCTTTCGAGGATTTAAAACCCTTTGATGACGATTTGTTGGAGTTTAAATTGATGGTGTTCACAGGCTCAGTGACTTTCTCCTCCAACTCCTATAGAGATACCATTGATATTTCAATGCTTTTTGCTAGTTTTATGGTTTCATCCAAGGTCGGATCACCCATGGTTAATAACTTTTGTCTGATATTTTTGTCCCTACAGTGACATACAAATTGGTCTCTAATGAGCTGTTTGGTAAAGTTCTCAAATTTACAATCAGCTGCTAATCTCCGTAGCACAGAAATATAGGAATCTATGTCTTCGCCTTCAGATTGTTTCCTTTTTAAAAACTTGTGTCTGATGACCATGAGGCTTGGTAATTTATCAAAACATCTTTTGAGTTTTAGGACACTTGCTAGGTAGACATCATTTAGAGCAGGACCTTCTTGAGGTAATTCTGGTAGATGTTTAAAAATTGATCTGCCCTCAATACCTAGAGAATGCAAAAGAAGATATTTTTTTCTTTCGGCATTGAACCTGGAAGCTCCTATTGCGCCTAAATAAGTTTCAAAAGCATCGTGCCACACCTCCCACCTAATAGTTGGCTCACCTGGCGTCTCAAGAAAAGACGGAGGAGGATTTACAGATTGTAAGGTACACATTATAATATAAATGAGTAAAACTCCCTATTATGTGTAGTGGATGAAACACTGCATACAATATTGTTTAACTGTAAGAAGACTAAAGAGGAACTATTTGATATATTGTAACAACGTTGTATGATTTTACAAACCTAAACTTTTAGCAAAATGAAGAAAAGTTATGACATGTATAATTGTGTACACAATAGGCTGTGCACATCAGCGTTCGTGCACACAATGGGCTGTGCGCATAAGCATTCTGATATTGACAACTAGCAGGTGAAAGTGCGTGGAAAGAGGGTAGAGATCAATTTGTTGTGTATGTGCACTAAGCTGTGCACATCCGCGTCACGAGTTCATCAAGGAATATTGTTAGCAGCTGTGCGCGTCAGCGAAAAAGGCTTGAAACGCACTAAGCTGTGCACATCAGCGTCACTAGTTCATCAAGAAATGTTGTCAGCAGCTGTGCGCGCCAGCAAAAAAGGCTTGAAACGCACTCCGCGTTTAAAACAATGTTGGACAATAGTTGTGCTGTGCGTGTCAGCGAGTTTTACAGAGACACACAGAAAATAGCTGGGCACTTATTGTAACAAGGTCTATTTCGAAACATCCAGCGCGTTGGTAACGCAGGCAGAACGTTGCTGGTCAACCAGTATGTGACGAAAGCTGTGTAGCCTTGGAACTCAGCTCGAATGCTATTGGGCAATAGTACTCGCACATGCGCAGGATCTTTGTTAAGAATTACGTGCTGAGGAGAACGATTCCGAACGTGAATTCAAAAGATGGCAAGCTTGCTGCAGTCACGAAAGGCTCGTGGGGCAAGGAATGCTGGCTGCACGAGACTCAGCGCATGCATCGTACGTTAATGCCTTACACGGTGAGCATTTGCATGAGAAAAAAATGAAAATGACGGAAAAAGGGCACGGAAAGCAGCGCTTTAAATTAAAAGGAATAGGCAGTCAGAAAACAGCGCTCAATACGCCCTACCGTACTTGAAAGTCAGAAACTTCTCCTCAGGTTGTAGAGCGTCGAGTAAGATCAGTTGAGGTGACAGCACCGAATGTAGAAAATTCACCGGAAGTCAGAAAGATGTTTCCCTCTTGAAAATGTGTGTTTGGGAGGCAAGTAGACAGGATAAACACACTTAGCAGACAGGAATCATGAGTAGAGTTGTCTTGATGCACGTAGGGTTGTCCATGTAACCAGCTCGTCGCCAGTAAAATGTAGTAATTCAGCCAGGATGCAGATGAATCTCATCAGAAGATGTTTATTGGTTACATGGATGAGGAGCCAGCCTGAAGGCAGCTAGCTCCAACCAACTCCCAACACAAGAATCAATCTTAACATTCCACAGTTACTAAGCATAGCATCATCTTCTTAAAGAGGACATCACATATAAAATATGCATTGATAATGCAACCTAATATGTGAACACAACTAGTTACTACAAGGTTGTTTCTTAAATTGCTACAATTACATTGCACGATAGAAATCCAAATAAACGAAAACTCTGTTTAAATAGTGATTTTTCTCTGTTAGAGGCCAGTGTATCGTCACTATCACTACATTCGTTTTTTGTCTACCCTTTTAACAAGTGGTTTGCTCATCTTTTGTGTTGCAAGGACACTTAGGGATAGATTTTCAAACATTTTGTTGTGGGCTAGCATCACAAAAGTGACGCTAACCAGCACAAAATGTTTTTTTCCAAATGTACTTTCAAGCGTAAAAGTTGTTTTGCGCTGGAAAATACCCTAAAAGTAGCGCAAATCAGCGCGAAACACTGTTTCGCGTTACTTAACGCCAAGGGGGCATTACATGGGTGGTACATGGGCATTCCTGTGCAACCATCCATGTCTTTTGATGCAAAACCCTATCCACAAAGAATTGTAGACAGGGTTTTGCGCTTAAAGTTAACGCCACTCCAAGAGAGGCGCTAACAAGAGAAATGTCTAGCCTAGTATGTTGTATAGGAAGGGTATCCTTCCCATACAAAACCTATGCTAGACTCACGCGAACCCCCTGGAACCATGGCACTAAAGTGTGTGCGTGGCACTCAGTAGCTGAAATCAGCACTGGCAATAGGGAGAGGGGAGGAATCAGCCATATCACCGGTGCTGAGCAACGAGCAGTTTTTTAAAGGGGGCCTCGAAACAGATCTCTATCAGCCTCTATTTTGTGCTCTGGCACAGGCGGTCTGATTTTCCCGGACTGGAGTGACAGCAGCACATCGATGTGCGCGTGCTAGCACTGCTCCCTTCTCACTAGTGGAAAGTTACGGCATGATGTCATGCCAGGTGAGCATGGTAGGGGAAGGGAAATCCTATAAAGAGTAATTTTCTCTCCGGATTTCGCTTTTCATTTTTAAACTCGGGAGCAGCAACATTGCTGTGGTGTCACCAGGGTTTTAAGTGCAAGGTTTTTCAATATTATAGACAAGTCATAGTTGCTGCTTATTTATCTTATGCAACTAACAACCATTGACAAATTCAATAGTCCTGATTTGTTGTAGGTGTGATGTTACTTGTTGCATCATATATCTGGGTGCAATGACAGAAACAGCAAAATACAAGTCGGGCGCTACACTATGCTAAGCACAGATTTTAAGCTCAAGTCTTTTAAGCTACGCCCTTAATTACAGTGGCCTTGCCCCTTTAAGGGACCCCCCAGTTATTTCATCCCACTTCAAGCCCTGCATATCTCTGAAGATATTGTGTTCTCCCTCTCCCTCCCTGTCACGCAACGGAGCACAGCCTCTTTGGGTGCTGCATTGCGTGTATTTTTTGAAAATCTGCCCATAGGGAGACATTTTCAAACATTTTGATATGGTTTAGCATCACAAAAGTGACACTAACCAGCAACAAATGTTTTTGGGGAAAGTTACTTTCCAGCGCAAAACTTGTTTTGTGCTGGAAAGTACACTAAGTAGCGAAAAAAGCGCAAAGCACTGCTTTGCGTAACTCAGCGCCAAGGGGGCCTTACATGGGTGGTACATGGGGGTTCAGTGACTAAATATCGAGGGACATATTATAGAATACCCAAAATATCAACTCCAAAATATAGAAGTACAGAATATAGAATCCCTATCTACAAACAGATAAGTACTAAAATATTGATTGCAAAATATAGTTAGCTAAAATATCGAATTTTTAAAATGTATTAAAATATAAAAGTAATTAAATATTAAAAACAATTAAATAAAACATACTTAAAATAATATAAAAAAGCTTAAAATGTAAAAATATTAAATGTAATGTAAAAAAAAGTAGAGATTTTGTTGGATAGTGAGAGCGTAAAAATTACTATTCCCACTCCAGTGAGTGCAACAGTAGGGAAAGCGTTGGATAGTGGGAGGGTAAAAATTACCATTCCCACTCCAGAGAGTGCAACAGTAGGGAAAGCGTTGGATAGCGTAGGGGTAAAAATTACTATTCCCACTCCAGTGAGTGCAACAGTAGGGAAAGCGTTGAATAGCGGGAGGGTAAAAATTACTATTACCACTACAAAGAGTGCAACAGTAGGGAAAGCGTTGGATGGCGGAAGGGTAAAGGTTGTGTGGCCTGGGGCTGGTGGGTCAGTGCCAGGATGTCATACCTGACCTGACAGGAGGGAGAATGGACAAAGGGTGCCAGGCACCTGGGGCTACTGCCCCCCGCTCCCTGGCGCCACAAAGGTTTGAGAGCCCTGAAAGGCATACGGCCTGGGTCTCATCCCTGACTACTGTCAGTGGCCACTGTAGCATTTTGCTGTCTGTCTGTTGGGACACACCTGTGGGCCTGTTAAGGTTAGGTGTTGCACAGGTGGTGTCCACAGGTGAGGAGAAGGGTTCCCCATGGATTGGCTTGGTGGGCCCTGAGAGTATGGACAGAGGGAGTCCAATAGGTTCAGATTGGCGTAGAACTGGAGTCTGCCCCTGCAGTTGCGGGCCAGGTCCTTGTTCTATCGCCCCAAGCAGGGAAGACCATCACGGTGGTCCTTATATATCTACAAGCAATACATTTCTCCACTACTCAACATTTTACCTCATCTTGTTCTTCACAGTACATGCACCTCCATAACCATATTATATCCCGACAGCCAGTACTCACTTTCAAAAGCTTCAGTTTACAGCCTGACAAACCTCGCTACAGCTCCAGGTTGTTTTGCTACCTTCTTAACTATATCTCCTTAACCCTCCACAGCTCTCTCATAATCCTCATAGATTTACACCCCTACCATCATTCCATAGCTCTTTTATGCTGTAATACTTTCACAGTTTTCCACAGGTATAGCATCTCTTGAAAGACACCATCACTCAACTAAGGTAGTACTTGAGAACACACTAACATCAAGAGAGTGGCCAGTGCCTGACCACATCAAGCGTTGACAAAGAAAATGTATCTCGCCTTTTGGGCCTACTGGCTTTGCCAACTGCTTTTAGCAGTGCTGTACACAATCGGGATGCTGTGCACCATCATCAAAATACAAAATAAAGAAAGACACACTAGTGGTGGCATCTTTTCACTGATGCATACCTGCATTAGAAAACATGTGCTCACCAGTGGAAGGACACAGGTGCCGTTTTTTTATGTACTAGTCCAAGATGAAAGATGTCATTTGGATCAGTAAATACAAAAAAAAGTGCCAGTTAAAAAAGGACTGAAGCTTTTGGTGGTGGAGGTGCCTGATAATGGAGGAGCGGGGAAAGGGAAAAGGGAAAAAGCAGTGCATGATAGCTGGAGAAAGCACAAGAGGCAGACAACATCACAGAAGTACACAGGTGATAGTGAACAACATAGAGTGTGCAGAGTGAAGGGATTGAAGCATGCGGACGAGAGAATACAGCATGGGGAGAGAAGCACACGGAGAAGAGACAGCAAAAAAGTGTGGGAGGAGAGAAGCACACAAGGGAGACAGCTAGAAAACACATGCACTCATGGAGTGCTTAAACAAAACAAAACAAAATATAGCAGTAAGGAGGGAGAAAACAGCAGACAGATGACAAAGAACAAGAAAAGAGTGGAGGCGAGACACACACAAACAAGACAGCTGGAAAACACATGCACTCTTGTGGACTGCTAAAGGAAAACACGAAAATGAGTTACCTTAAAGTGAGGAGTGGAAGGACACAAGTAAAGAGGTTATGCTCCACGGGAGGGGCAAACATAATATAAGACAAGCCATCTAAACAGAAGTAGGAAAATGAGAACAAAAATAAAGCAAATCAATGGCAACCAATGGGTGGATTTTGATCTCACTATAAGATCTTGGTACAAAGTTTTGGCACTGGGCAGCACCGCAAGGCTTCTTGCTGCATTGCCCTGCATCAAAGGGAAAGGGCAGGAATGCACTGTATCTTTGAGATATGGTGCAATCCTGTCCTCTTTCACAGCGCTGGTGCACAAATAACTGCCATGTGCCAACGCAGGCACCCTTACACCATGGTGCAAGGGTGTCTTTGTTGAAATCAGGTTGTTTTTTTAGAGGAAGGGGCACCTTTTGTCACAAAAACAACCCTTATGCCACCCCTGGGGAGGCACAGGATTTTGATGCATTTCCAGATTCATGCTTTGTTGTAAATCTTTGAATGTGTCAAAAACCATGGGCATTGAGTGGGAACGCCTATAGCAACCCCCATGACACGCCCCTTCCCCCGGGCAGTGTGAGGCGACGCCAAATGTAAGAGGCTATGAAAAGCCAGGCAGGGTAGCTTTCCTTGGACTTGTAGATGTGATTCAGGGGCCTGCGCCACCGGAGCATCATTAAAAGTGATGCCGCAGCGGCACAGGCCTCTTGTAAATGAGACCCTTCGTCTTATGCAACCAGGCAGCTTGCTCTGTCTGGTAGCTTCCATCTAAAATTGCTTGCTCACAACAAGAAAAACTGATGTATACAACAAAGTGAAGGATGGAAATCTCTAATTAATCTCAGCAGCTGCTAAATACTCAACGTCCCATCCCGGTCCATTTTTATTTTGTACACCATCGCACCTACGTTTGCAAATAAGTCTGGTCCCTGTTCCAATGGGAACAGTCCAGCATGAATGGCCAGAACATGTCCTCCTTGAACTCAAACACAAGTAACCCAAGATGGGTTTTGCTCTATTAGGACTCCTCAGTTGGGTATAATTTGGTTCCAGCGGCTCAGTGGGCACAGGACCCACGTCTGAGCATATCCATTCCATTTAGGACATCATACTAAGGTATGCAAAAAAAATTATGAATGGAATGCTTGAACTAATCCCAACCACTGGAAATTACTCAGGCCACATCCTAGCCCACTATTGTTCACATCATGCTACCTCAATTTGGACCCAGCCATTTGCAAATTAGTCTGGACTCTGCTCCAATGGGAACAATCCAGCCTGAACTGCCAGACCAGGTCCTCCGTGACCGGAATACAAGGAACCCAAGACTGGTGTTGATGGTTTCAAAGCTCTTCAGGCTGGCATAGCTTGGTTCCAGGGGAACTAGGGAGAACCTGCCTTCGCAGTTCAGGCTGGACTTTTCACATCGGAGCTGGGTCAAGTTTTCACTCAAGGTAATCCTACCTCACCTTTGTGCTATTGCATGAAGTTTAGCCTCTTGCTAAAATGACTTTGTAGCACACATACGTGTGAGGACATCCGCATCTGACTCCTTCTACACATGGTACTGCAAAAAATTTTGTCATTCTTTCAATGCAGTACTGCTGATTATTACACAGCTTTGGCTCTGCATGGAATTTTGTGAATCTGATCCATACTTTGCTTCTGAAGAAATAAGGAAGTGCGCTTTCTTATTTTGTTGAAATATTACAGGAAAAAGAAAAAAAATCGACCTAAACTGCAAATGTAAAAACGGTACCTTCAAACTAGCAATTCAGTCCACTTGTTACCTTTTCATTAGAAGGGCAGCTCTTCATATATCACAAAGAGGATGTGCTCATCATGTTTTTTCCCTTACGAGGACAAGTATGAGGGTTCCAGATGAATTCTGAAGCACTTTTCCTATGTTTGGTACCATTTCCAACATTGTGCAATGCATTTTAAAATAGCATATTCTGCTGTTTTAGTTGTAGATTAAAAAAATGTTGATTTTAGCATAAGATCACGCTGAGTTGGTGGCTGTGATCACAAAATAGTCAGCATGGGTGCCCTAGCTTCACTCTGGCTGCTGAGAACGTCTTAAGCCAGTCAGACACATTATTTTTCCTCTCTATAGTGGGGCTGCTTGAATTATGTAATTTTGCAGCAATGGCATTTTCAGTATAGTAATCCATGTGCCACATAATCCATCATATGCTGCATAACCTGCAGATTAAAAAAAATATATATGTTTCTACCTCAAATGGACAAAAACGACTAAACCCGAAGTGACACACTTTGCCCGGCAGTGGAGTGCCCTTTGCAAAGGATCTCTGGTCTCCTTTCTGTTGCATATTCTGCATTTAGGGTTTAAACCGGTCGTAATGAGATGAAACATTTGCCCAAACAGTGTTAACCTGTTTGAAAAGCATGAGAAAATAAGGAAGTATACTATCACTAAAGTGCTGCATTATGCCGCTTAATTTGCCTTTTCTCGCCAACCCTCCCACATATGATACAATATGATATAAATGATTTTGGAATGTTCAAAGAAAAATAAAATGGAGACGCACAAAAAGTAATTTTCAAAGTTTTTGTTTTATTTATTAAATATAGGAAATGTTGCTACTAAACGTTCTACATTTCTGCAGGTGAACCTAGAGTTCGGCGCACCCATTAAACTATGCAGATTCCCTGGCTCTTCTCTTTTTTTCATTACAATATTTATCAGTAATAGATGGGAATAAATGTCCCACTGCATCGGTTTCTCTTAAAAAATTACATTATTACATTTTTTTTTCATTATCGGAAGAGCAAAAGCAGGTCAACAGTCTCAGAAGTTCAACCTCATTCTGAGCGCTGCTGAAGTTTCAGGCCGAGCAAACCTAGTGCTGTTTGCTGGTGTCTCTCTGCTCGCCCAGCAAGGTGTTTGTAATCTGTTGCAGCTGCGCCCATCCCCCAGTCTGCAAAAGTCACTGACATGAGGTGTTCTCAGCCCCGCTAGTTAACTCGCCCTTTGTTATGCACGGAAGTGCATTTGCACATCTTTGGCTGACCTTGGCAACGCCCTGGCTACCTTTACTTCCCTGCATGAAACCACTGCGGAAAACACTGGCATTCTTTTAACAAGAAGCTAAAGAAACAATTAATGTTAAATCAAACCGTCTGCACCTCTAAGAAATGAGATAATAAATGTTTTAGGGAAAGTACGATAAGCACTAAGCAATGAGCAGACTGCAAAGTTCACATGATAGTCAAATGCCGCTCAAATATACACGTTGGCATTAGATGCTGAAAGAAAATAAATCTAGCAAAGATGCAATTAGATTGTTTTCATTTCGGATGTCTGGCGCTAGATCTTTGTAGCATTTCTTTTTTAAATATAAAATGGAATATTCTGCTTAAGGTTTAGCATTTCTGAGTCAGGTGCAAACTAGACTGAGCTCCGTAAATATTTTTTCGAATTGAAAAAAAAAAGGATCCATTCACAATATATATGTCTAATATTTGATATTCCATGCTTTGCAGTCGAAGTAATTATCTAGTGGTTCAGGTTTCAGAGATTTGCTTTCTATTTCTATACGATAGGAAGGAATCATGAATTTGTGTATAATGCAAAATGTCCAGAACTGTACGAATTCGCCAGTGTAATTAAAATTTCACACAGGTCTACCCGAAAGTTTGCAGAATGAAGCCATATCCAATTTGCTTTAGGAAAGAAATAGTCCACATAATTCACCTATCAGCTACAGTGTTTCCTGATGGTATTTCTTGATGAAGGCCTTTTGTACGAAGGAGGTTTAAGAAACACTATTGGCATCTATAATGTGCAGTAAACGGCCTACTAACAGGTTAAGGAAAGCAAGAAAATAACCCCAAGAGTTTCGGTTTGGAAAGCCTCGCATTCTGTCAATGAGCTCAAACTTCGATAATCTGTAGACTGCATACAAAGAATACACTGCATAATTATAAAGTAACTTTTGAAGGATGGTGCTATATCTAGATGAACTAAAAAATGATGCATATTGCATTTTAATAGCATGGGTGAAATCAGCTGCAGCTTTTGTTTGGACACCTGACTCCCTTCTCGACTGCTGTCAGTCCCACGCTGAACTTCCTCTCTGTTGGAAGATGTGTTGGCAGCAGCATCTACCCCCACTCGGAGAGACTAATCAACTCAAATGGCTTCAGCACCCTGATCTGCAGTACTGTGTTTTTTGGCATGCACAAGTGTGAATTTGCTATTCTGCGGCTGCCCATACTAAAGTTCTGTCTTGAGTTTCCTCTCAAGGCAAATTCCGACATCTCCAACTGATGTACTGCGACAAGGGATTTTCTTTCCCTGCAGCAAAACACATCGCAGCAAATTTGAAGTTGATTCAAACAGGGTGCTGCGGGACTTCATATTTTGGTGCAAAATTGTTTCATCTTTCTGCTCTTTCACGTTTATGTCACATGCACTACCTGCAAAACAGGAGCTATTTAAAATACACTGGGGCAGATTTACAAGCCCCCTGCGCCACCAGGACGTCACTTTTTGTGACGTACTGGAGGCGCATTTCACTTCTCCATATTTACAAGGAGATGAAGACCCACCCTGCATGGCTTTTCCTGTCCTTGTAAATACGGCCCCTTCACACGCAGCACTTTGAGTGGAAGGGGGGTTCCATGGGTGCTCCCACGCAACACCCATGGAACGAGACATTTCCAGATTTACAAGGAATCGTAAATCTTGAAATGCGTGTCATTGCTACGCCTCCCCAGGGGAGGCGTAGCAAGGCGCAACGAGGAGGAATGTTTTCATTTGTCCTCATTTTTTCCTCTTTCACAGCGTGCTGCATTCTACAGTACGCATTGAAATA